>NW_026606129.1:12830000-13530000 GCF_029834395.1 Sorex fumeus
GCCTATTTTTCAGCTGTTTCTTTTTTGCAGGGGGGAGGGGAGATCCCACACCCGATGGTGTTTGACTTACTCCTGGCTCTGTGCTCAGGGATCACTCCTGGCGGTGCTCAGAGGACCATCTGTGATGCCGGGGATTGACCCGGGTTCGGCTGTGTGCAAGATAAGCACCTTAGCATCTAGACTGTTTCTCCGGCCCGAAACCAGTATTTTGCGATTTACTAACGCTGATTGGTATAAAAGGACGATGCAGTTTCTCCATTACCTCTCAGCAGTTTTCCTGTGGTAAAGTTGCCCCTCATATAGACTGCTGCTTTTATTTTATTTTTCATTGACTTATTTATTTTTAATCGAATCACAGTGAGATGCACATTACAAAGTCGTTCATGATTGGGTTTTAGTCATACAGTGTTCCAACACCCGTCACTTCACCAGTGTCCCCAGTTTCCCCTCCCACCCCACCCCTGATTTTATAGCAGGCAATTTTCTTCTATCTCTGTCTCTGTCTCCCCCTCCTCTCTCTCACTCTCTCTATTTCTTTTCGCCAATACAGATACTGAAAGGTTATCATGTATATTCCTTTACCCACTTTCAACATTCTTCTCTAGAGTGCTTGAGAACAGACGGCTGTGTAAAGAACCCATGGTACATCTACACAGTGGAATACTACATAGCTATTAGGAAAAATGAAGTCATAAAATTTGCTGATAGGGCCTGGAGCAATAGCACAGTGGGTAGGGCGTTTGCCTTGCATGCGGCCCACCTGGGTTCGATTCCCAGCATCCCATATGGTCCCCCGAGCACCACCAGGAGTGATTCCTGAGTGCAAAGCCAGGCGTAACCCCTGAGCATTGCCAGGTGTGACCCCCCAAAAAATTAATAATAAATAAGTATTTATTATTAATTTCTTTCCTTCTCTTTCTTCTTTCTTCTTCTTTCCCCTTATTTCTTCCTTTCCTTTTCCCCTCCCTCCTTCCTTCCCTCCCTCTCCTTCCCATGCCCACATCTCTTTCATTCGTGTGAGCTCGATTTGCCCGCTCGAGCAAATCGACGACTAATGGGAAGTTAAGTGATTAAGTGATTAAATAAATAAATAAAATTTGCTTATAAGTGGATGGACAAGGAGAGTCTCATGCTGAGTAAAATGAGTCAGGAGGAGAGGGGCAGATAAAGAATGACTACATCAAAAAAAAAGTATGACACTAATATCCAAAACAGGGGCCAGGAGGACTGGTCAGTGGTTGGACGCTTGCCACAAGTGTGTGGGGGCAAAGGACAGTTAGGATAAAGAAGGGACCAGTATGACAATAATAGTCTATTGTTTTCCCTGCCTCTTTGAATGAGTATCAGTCAATACGCAGCCGTTTCACCCACCACCATTGCCTAATCTTAGAGCATGGCTCTTGCCCAAATATGTCCATGTTGAATACATGCTAAATCTCCTTTCTCAGGCTGAGCATTTGCCTTGAAGAACCCTGTCCCTCCTCTTCTAGGGTCCGCACGCCCTGCCTGTTTTCCCCGTGGCATCTTCCCTCTTGATTCGTGGACACTCTTTCCATTGCAGCCTCTTTCCATCCAGGGAAGCGCCTCTCCTCCACCAGGCATCCTGAGTGTTCACCCTTCTGGTGGTGAGAAACAGAATCTCTGACTGCACGTGTGATGCCACATCTGCCTTCCTTTGGTGTCCCAACTTCTCGTTCATTAACTAAGAAATTGCTAAGTGGCTTACTACCTGGAGGGAGGAATAAGCAGAGAGGGAAGTTGAGGACTCGCAGGAGAGAGAGCACAGTGAGTAAGGGGCTTACCTGCCTGGCAGTCGACCTGAGTTTGATCCCTGGCACCACACACGGTCCCCCAAAGCTCCCCAGGAGTGATCCCTGAGCACAGAGCTAGGGGTAAGCGCTGAGAACTACCTGGCATGGCCCCCAAACCAAAAAAAAAAAAAAAAAAAAACAAACAACCAAGTCAAACTTAGAGAAGGAAAGGCAAATCTATACTTTCAGGGCACCCATAATTTCTGTAAAGTACATGTACAGCTCCCAGGATTGTTGTGGTGGGTGCGTGGAGGGGGCACAGAGGTACAGGGAGCACACGCTTGTCTCCAGGCTCTGCAATTTAGAACTTCAACATTACCTTACCATGCAGGGGTGGGACCTTGGGCAGCCAGTCTCCCTCTTTCCCAAGAGAAACTGGAACTGAGGGTCCTTCTCTGAATCCCCCCCCATTGGAAACATTGGTCATAACCCATAGTGGCATGGCCCCCTAAGACCTGGCTGGCTAGTTTACAAAACACAGATTATAAAATTATTTTTTGTGGGTTTCCATACCTGGCAGTGCTCATAGGCTACTCTGAACCCGGGGCTTTGGGCTTGCTCCTGGCAGTTTCCTGGAAGGTGCAAGGATGTGTGTGTGTGTGTGTGTGTGTGTGTGTGTGTATGTGTGATGTATGTGCGTGCAAGTGCATGCCTGAAGTATAGGGACTTGAACTTGAGTCTTCCACACACAATGCATGTTTTCACTGCACGCTCTCTCCAGCTCCTGGGTTATAAAATCCTTTCACCAGCCTGGAAGGAGAGCTACAGAAGCAGATCAGGGTAAGAAAGTGACTTGCAGAAGATCTCTCTCCTAGGCGGGATATAAAGAAACTTTAGTCAGGGGAATAGCAAATGCCCAAGGCAATAGAGATGGTTTTAGCAGGAAGCATGCCACTGGGGCAGTGAGGGTGGGTGGTGGGTGAAGAGATAAATTAGGGAAGGGAACATTAGAACAGAGGGGGAAAGTGCCTGCCACAGAGGCAGGCTGGGGCCCCAGAGGGAAACTGGGAATATTGGTGGAAGGAAGAGGACTCTGGTGAAGGGATTGGTGTTGGGACAGTGTAGCATTGTAGCACTGTCCTCCGGTTGTTCATTAATTTGCTCAAGCAGGCACCAGTAGCGACAGCACAGCGGGTAGGGCATTTGCCTTGCACGCGGTCCACCCGGGTTCAATTCCTCTGCCCCTCTCGGAGAGCCCAGCTAGCTACCAGGAGTTGGAACAGTGTATGTCTGAAAATAATAGTAACGGAGTAATTGTGTAATTCACAGTAAATCGAAACACAATGACTTGGGAGTTGGAGTGGTAGTATCGTAGGTAAGGCAATTTGCCTTGCACGTGACTGACCCACGTTCTATTTCCGGCACCCCATAGGGTCCTCTGAGCCCCTCCAGGCATGATCCCTTAGCACAGAGCCATAAAGAAGTCCTGGGCACCACTGTGTGCCCCCCTCAAAAAAAGACAAAGTGAGTTGTCAAAGACCATGCAGCCGGGGTGTATGTGTGTGTGTGTGTGTGTGTGTGTGTGTGTGTGTGTGTGTGTTGAGGGAGGAGGCGGCATCCTGGCCTGAGTTGCCCCATGTCATTTCCAAGAGGAAATCAGGCATTACTAGGGAGAGAGCACGAGCACCCCCGGAGGCCCTGGGCAGGGCACCCTCTTGCCATTCTAGCCCAGGCTGGGCTGGGGGAGGAGGGTGGCCCACGGCTTGATCAGCCCAGGCCAGCTCCAGGGGTGCGTGGCCCGAGCTCCCGCCTCAGCATCTATAGCGTCCTCTCTGCACTGCTCCTCCAGTGGCCCTGCCTCACACACAGCAATTAATCATCGCCGCCTCCTGACAGTTCTGGGATAATTATCTTGTATTATGAGTGAAGACGCGCCCAGCAGCCCAGGCCTCCCCAGGGAGCACACAGACCCCTGACACACAGAGCCAGGACAGTCCTCTGGTCCCACCACAGGGGCACGGAGTGGAAGGGCCTTCTTGGGGCTTTGTGCTCAATCTGAGGCCCCTGGGGACCTGGAAGGCTGGAACTAGAGCTAGTCATCCCCCAGAAAGTGGAGTGGAAGGGGCAGGAAGGTACAATGAAGTGGAATGACCCCACTAGGGACTAGAGAGATAGGACTAGTGGCTAGGGCGCTTGCCTTGCACCCAGTCAACCTGGACTCAATCCCCGTCATCACCTCTGATCCCCTCAAGGCCACCTGGAGTAAGCCCTGAGCATTTCAGGGGTCTCACCCCTCTCAAACGATAATGATCTGTCCCATATGCTCTTGTGCCCATTTATACAATCCCCAAAGTTGCAGCTGATGCCAACCCATAGGTGTGAATCCAGCAGCTGAGCGGCGGGGCTGGGACAGAACAGACCCTTTCCCAGGGAGCCGGCTGGGTGGGGGCGTCAAAGCAAATACAGAGATAAGGTGTCTTGCACTGGGCCAAGTGCTATAGAGAAATATCATGCAGGTGGCTGAGGACATGGAGGAGGGGGGGAACACTTGGCTAGGCCTGAGGTGGGCTGAGGGTTGATCCCGCTGCTGGAGAGAGACAATCCAGCAACCAGCTGTGGGCAGCCTCTGGTGTGGACCCCGGGTCAGACACAAAAAGAAAACATTGTCTGGCCGAGGCTGAGAGAAGTCAGGCGAGGGGACAGTCGGTTGACCGCCGGGCACAGGGGGGCTTCGTTCTATCCAGAGCTCTGGATAGAACGAAGCCCTGGGTGCAAAGCAGCCGGGAAACCCTGCCAGCTCGTTATAACGAGGGTTCCAAAGGCGCAGGGCGTTTATCCCAGACTCAGTGGCTGCATCCTAAGGAACCGTGGCTCGGGTCTTTGATAGTCTCTCCCGGTCTGTAATTTCCTGCCCGTCCATCCATCCTTGCAGCGACCACTTAAGGCGCGGCAGTCGTGCGACAAAACAAAGCCCCATGGGCTTCAGGAGAGCCCACCTGCCCGACCCAGGGGCCCTCGCGGGCGGGTGCGGGGCCCGGGCCGGGTGCGTCCCGCTCCCGCAGACCCCACGCGGGGTGCCCGCGGCCGCCAGGTGGCGCTGCGCGCCCGCTCATGGGCTGCGGCTCGGGGTCGCGGGGCCACGGCCCGCCCGGGCGGGGGAGGGGCGCGCGGGCGCGGGGCGGGGCTGGCGCCGCAGGTTGTGTGACTTTGGGTTTGACCTGCCTGGAGATGAGCTAATCCCACCGTATAATAGACTCCGGGGAGATAGGGAAAATGGCTGCGGCGCTATCTGCGTCGTCATGGGGACCATCGCGGGGGCGCGCGCGCGCGCGGGCGGGGCGCAAGCCTGGAAAAATACAGCCTTTGTCGGCGGCGCGTGTCACTCCGGGCGCGGGGACCTCGGGCCGGCGGGCTGGGGGTCTCAGCCCAGCTGCCGAGAGCGCCGGGCGGCTGCCCGGCTCAGCCCCGCTCCCCGCGCACCTGGGCATCCCTTCCCGCTCGCACCCCGCACCTTCCCCTCTGGGTTCCGCCGCACACCGGCCCGGCCCTCTGGCCTCTCCCTGGAGCCAGCTCGGGGGTGTCCCGACGAGGAGTGTCCATCCCCAAGCCAACACCCCCTTAGGCCCACTCACTCAGGCCACGGGGAAGGACGCGGCCGCCGTCAAGCGGAGCCACGCAGCCCTCCAGACGAGCCCTGAGTGGGGGGACCCTGACACTTGCACGCTCACGGGTCGCGGGGACGCCCGGCCTTACGAGCGCGAGCGCACAGTGGCCCCCGAAGTGACCGCGGGGCAGGAGCGACCCTGAATCCGCACCCGAGCGCGCTCCAGGCGGCCTCGGGTCCAGTGAGCACGTCGAGGATCCGCTCCCGAGACGCTCCCCCGCCGCCCGGCACCTCAAGTCGCTCTTTCTCGAACGTGTCCATCACCCCAGGGGCACGCACGCACCCCCTCCGCCGCCCAGGGGGAGCACCCCCTTTCCTCTGCTCTCGCACGCGGTCTGGACGAGCGCCCCAGCATCCGTGCGCGTTCAGCGCTCGGCCAGCGGCGCATCCGCAGGTCGGTCCGGTGCGCCCCTGGCGCGCGCGCGCGCGCGCGCGGGGGCGCACACTCGGGTGCCCCCCGACGGGCGGGCGGGAGGGCGGCGCGGACCGGGGGCGCCCGAAGTGCCCCCCGCGGACGGCTATCGGCCTGCCCATCAGCGCGCGGATCTGCGGTGGTAAATGATGCATTCGATGGCGGGCGCATTTGTTGTGCGCGCTCTGAAAGGGCTCCGATAATCTGGAAGGCAGAGATAAGGAACGCCATTTATTCCGCGGCACTTTGGAAACAATTCCCAGCCCTGTACAACCCCATTCTCGGGCAGCCTCCGGGAGCCGGGCAGATAACGATTGGCTATTCATTATCTTCGCCGGGAACAAAGATTAGCCGGCCGAGATGAAAAATTACCCCGGACAGCGGCGCAGCCCCGCGCGGACCCCCCTGCCCGCCGCCGCCGCCGCCGCCGCCGCCCGCGCCTCGTGCCCCGCCCGGCCCGCCGGCGTTTGCGCTCACGCAGTCGACCCGGCCCCGGTGCTCCGGCTTCCCCAACTCGCTCCTTCCCGCACTCGGTCCATCCCGTCCACCCATCATTGCCCTGTTCCAAATGCCTTGAGTCGCTCTGGGGCCCAGTCCCCTTTCCCCGGGAGGGCTCGCTCCCAGCTCTATTTTTACCCTCCTTCTCTCTTCTCTAACTCTCACCCCTGCGCCTCGGTGCCTTTCTCTCCTCTCTCGGCTCAACAGTTTGGCTGCTTCTTCTTTCACCTCTGCCTTCCTGCCACTTTTTAGTCTGTTTCTGGCCCTGAGTGCTCCCGAGTCACCCTCCCACTCTCACCCATATCTCTACCACTCTGGCTTAGAAGTGGGTGGGCGTGGGGTGTGGGGTGTGGAGTGAGTTCAAGGTTATGGCACTTACTTGCCTTGCCTGCAGAGGTCCGGGTTGGAGTCCCTGCACTGCGTCTGGTCCAGCGAGCATCACCAGAAGTGTAGAGCCAGGAGGGGAAAAAAAAAAACCAGCGGGGAGTGGCCCCCCAAACAAAACAAAACAAACAAAAATTCTATCCTGGAGTCTCCCTCTCCCCCCCTCACTCCATCTAGCACCGGGGCACCATGTCCTGACTCTCCCATACTTCAGAGACCCCCTTATCGCTGGGTCTCACACCTTTGTCCCTGCGGAATTTGCACCAGCCTCAGACTGGAGCCTGGGAGGGTGCCTTGGGGTCTGGCAGGAAGATGGTGAGTGGGGTGGAGGGGGTGGGGGTGCAAAGACTGGGAACCCCATTTCCCAGAAACAAGGCCCAGCTAAGAAAAAGTCCCCCCCCACACACACACACTTCCAGGCTCTCAGAACCCTGCTGGACTCCTTGGGAGGTTGCTCCTATGCCCCCCCATGACTCTCCCGGCCCCTCCCCATGAGGGAATATGAGGGTGGAGGCCGCCTGGGAGCGGGGGTCCCAGTGAGGCCACCTCATTAAAACAGTTATTCAGCATGGCGCTGGCGACGACAGATAAGCCTTATCAGCCCATCTCCCCCTCCCACAGACAGACAGAAAGTGCCCCCGCAAATGGCACCCGAGCCCCCGCTGGCTGTTGGCCCGCCCTGCCACTGGGGAAGGTGTACATGGAGGCAATCTGGACAGACACACTGCCTGTCACCCCAGGACACTCTCCACAGACCACACACACACAGCTCAGAACCGTACAAGCACACACACACAGTGATCCCAACAAACAGTGGTCCCTTTAAGTGCTCTGCACAGAGATGCAGACACACCAGGATACTCTCTGCTCCCACCTCATCCTTCATATATACCCCCCCCACACACACACACAACACATGCACACACACACACACAATTCCGAGTCACAAAGTATGGAG
This sequence comes from Sorex fumeus, assembly GCF_029834395.1. Classification (NCBI taxonomy): domain Eukaryota; kingdom Metazoa; phylum Chordata; class Mammalia; order Eulipotyphla; family Soricidae; genus Sorex; species Sorex fumeus. Next base: position 12,837,668 of record NW_026606129.1, read on the forward strand.
ACACTCACTGCAGCTCACCCATGATTCGAAGATACTATCATAGACCCACACTGGCCAACACGCACTACCCATCACAGACTTCTGAAAACACAGTGAGCTCAGATGGACGTTCACAAGGACGTGGGCAGTGCCAGTCTCCCTCTCCCACAGGCACTGCCCGGGACTGCGCGGGTGCAGCTCACTCAGACGCTCCGAGGCCCCCCACACACTTGGGGGCCCACATACTCTGGGCTCTGCCGACTTCCCGCCTGCCCCTGCCCTGTCTACCCGCACATAGGGCGGACTCGAGGCACGTCCCCTCCCACTTGGACACACGCTCCTGACAGAACCACACCAGCTTCCAAAAGACCACTCCCCAGTTGACACTCCAGAGAGGGGGCTGGGCACGTACCCCTTTCCCGGGACCTCGAACACTTCCATGCTTTCTGGACAAAGCACTTTCTCGTTGGACCCAGGACCCCCAAGCCACAGTCAATGTCCCGGGTTTGAATTTCCTGGTAGAGACTACGAAAGTTCAAGGGCCACCAGGCTCTCCTGGAGCACTAATTCAGATGCCTCCTTGTGGGAAGACTCCCTCCCCCCCCCCCCCATCCGGGCAAACCATCCACTCCCCTTGGCCACTCCCGGCAGGCTAGGGCCCTTCTGCAGGGGCAGAGAACTCCTACGATGCTCTGGTCTGCTCTGCAGTGGGTGAGCTGGGGGTCTGGGAGAGGGGGTCTGCCGGGGAAAAGGAGAAGGTAGGGGTCCTCCCTTGCAGGCCTCCGAGGGCGGGAGAGAGGCAGCAGGCGTGTTTGCCTGGAGTGCGCGCACGTGTGCGAGTCAGGGGGACTCAGGTCTCTCTGGCCGCGTCCCCGAAGCCCGAGAGCCTGTGCGCTCACACGTGTGCAGCGCTGTGTTCGCTGCCGTGTGAGCACTGGCGGGTTGGAGCAGGCGGCGGCGGACGTGCGGGCGGAGCGCGTGTGCTCGCCACCCGTGAGGGTCCCCGGGGAGAGTGGCCATAAAAGAGACGTGGCCCGGCTTTCTGAGCGAGCGGCCTTGCGGGCAGGGGGTGCGGGGGGCGCTCGGGAACCGAGTGGCTGGGACCAGGGGATGGGGGCGTAGAGCTCTGGGCACCCTCCTGCTCCTCTGCGGTGCTCCCGCCCCCTCAAAGTGCGGTGGAAATAAAGAGCGACGCTGCGGCCGGCCGGGAGGAGGGACAGGCTACGGGAGGTTCCACGGAGGTGGCGCGGCCCGGCTCCCCGCTCCGGTCTCCAGCTCCGAGCTGCGGGCGCCCGCCGGCCACCCCGTAACAAAGCGGCCGGCCCGGACCAGGAGGCCGCTCCGAGCGCCCGGCGCCCCGCGAGCCGCCCGCCCCGCTCCGGCCCCGTCCGCCCGGGGGCGCCGCCCGCCGCACCGTGCTCGGTAAGTCCCCCCACTCTACCTGGCCCAGGTCCCTTCTAGCCCGCCTCGGCCGGGGCACAGCCCGCCCGGGCTCCCTAATCGCACGGTCGCCGGGCCCTGTCGCCTCTGATTTGTGACCTTCGGTGCTCGCACGGGCCTAGCCGAGGACTGGAACCCCCGCATCCCTGGGCCTCGATTGGAGGGGGCGCATTGGAGAATGGGGGGCTCCCGGCTTCCTTCCTGGGCCGAAGCCTATAGGTCCCGGGTATTCCCAGGGCGCCGCCGCACGTCCCTTCTCGCGGCTCCCTCCCCAACCCCCAGAGCTGGGGCCTTTGTTCCGGGCGCCCCCATCTCGGGGCCGCGGCGGATGCGCCCGAGCCGGGCCGGCGGCGGCTGCACCTGCCGGCTGGTCCCGTGCGCCGGCTTTGCGCGGCTTAACCCGGCTCGCTCCTGCGTGCGCCCCTGCGCGCCGCGCCCCGCGGCCCTTTATCCTAAGAGACTGGGGTGCGGGTGGGGGAAAGCGGCGGGTCTGGAAGCCCCCACCAACCCCGCGCCCCCGCCCCCCCCCCAGCCCCAAGTCGCAATCCGTTTACTGGGATTTCAATACGAATGAGGCCGTCACCAGGGGCGCGGGCTTGCGCCGGCCGCGGGGAGGCGTCGGCGCGGTCTGGGTCCGTCTGGACGTCCGGGCATTCAGAAGCCTTTAGCCGCGGCCGGGCTTGAACTTCAGGTTGTCCCCGCTGCGAAGGGAAAGGGCAGGCGTTCGGGGGCCTCCGGGGGCGCCGGCCGCGCCTTTTCCGGAAAAGACGGGAGGAAATTCGTTGTTTTGGAAAAGGCCGCTTCTTTCCCGGGTGGGGAAACTCTGGCGGCGAGCTCCGGGTCTACGCGGGCCCTCCCGCGCAGGGATTCGTTTGTGCGCAGGCCAGATTCGAGACGCAGGTAGGGCCGATGCGGCCAGCCTGGGCGTCTGGAGAGCGTCTCCCAGGCGGGTTGACAAATTGCAAACAAATTGCGTCTAACGAAACGGATTTAGCAGTTTTCACGCCGCGGGCCGCCGGGTGCTCTCGGTTAAACCGTGGCTGTCCCTGGAGGGAAAACTGGGCCGCGGTGCACAGGTCTCAGGCTGGACCCGAAGGAGGCTGTGGGCCTTAGAGCTGGGGTGAGCCCCGGGGCGCGGACCTGCCCCCCAGGGGCCGCCGGAGCCCTGGCGCCCTTCTCAGACTAGTGACTTTAGCGTTTGGAGAGGCCCAGACATACACAGGAGCCTCGAGATTTGGTTTGGGGAAGCTCACAGGACATTCCAAAGCGCAGGAAAGGCTACAGAAACCCCGTGGACCACAGGGGACCCCTCTTTCTGGAGGGACAGTTGCCTCTGCCTGACCCTATTTGAGGCCTTTTCCTGGAGGGCACTTCTGACCCCACCCCTGGCTCAAGCAGCCCTCACTTTCTCCCTAGCCCCATTCAGGGCACTCTTGAGGGCAGTTTTGGGGCCTAAGAGGCCACTCTATTGATTATGAATTAAACATCCCGTGGAAGGCAATCTCTCAGCAAACGGATCTTAGCAGATCCCCGCCTCCACACTCCCCAACACATGCCCTGTGGATGGGCCAATTAGATGCCCATGGGAAAAGGTGAGAAGAATTAGGTCACCAAGAGGGGACAAACTTATGGTCCCCAAGGCCTGGCTCTGATGATCGAAGTTTAAACAAAGGGCACTCCAGGAAGGACTCTGGGGGACGCTGAAGACCAGGCAGCTGAAAGCCCAGCCTGGGCCTAAGAGAGGGAGGGAGGATCCCTGTGGAAACACCCCAAGCCCAGTGCGTGGCACTCTCAGTGAGGAATCACGGCTCGTTTGGAAATTTGTTAGAAAATTCAGTTTCACTGTGGCTGGCCCTCTCTCTGTCCCACTAAGAAACCCACCTCCTGGGTCAGGAACAGTGACAGCTTCTCAACAGCCCCTGGGAAGGGACACAATGGGGAGGGGACCAAGGCTCTCCCCAAGGTGTTTTCGAGACCCCCCCAAGCCAAGACCTTATGCTGGCATAAATTTGTTCTCCTTCAGCACCCTGGTGCCCCCCTCCTCTTAGGCCCCAGTGATACTGGAGTGATCTGAGCAATCTCCAACAGTCTGTTGGAGCAGAGATGGCAGTGGACGGTCCCTGCTGCCCAGTGCGTGAGGCTCCCAGCCAGTGTCCTGGGTTCTGGCAAACACAGACACTGAAGACTAGGGTGGGGATTGCTTTATTAGCCAGCTGGGCGCTCTGCTGCCTGCCGCCCTGACGTCCCTGCAGGTTGGTTAGTTCCTGCGGGAGAACAGAGCAGTCCCGCGTCCAACGCAGGAAACTACAACCCTTGTGAAGGCCCGGCGCAGCCTGCTGTGGGCCAGCCAGGTGGAGGAAGCGACCCAGAGGGCATCCAGAGAACAGGCCGAGCTCCCCGCTTCCCTTTCACATCCCAGACAGGACTGCGGGGAGGCGGCGGGTGCGGGTCTCCCGAGGCCCCGGCTTAAGCATTGCTTAACTGCCCTGCTAAGCTCTTCGGAGCGGCGATTTTCTGAGCCGGCGAGCCAGCTCATTAAATTCCCGCCCGCGCTCTGCTGCGCACCGGGGCCGGTGGGCAGCGCAGGCCACCCCCACCTCACCGCCCCCCCCACCCGGCCCCGGGCTCGATCCGGTGATTTCCACCCCAGCTCCGGCCAGGACGCTGCCCGGAGGAAATCGGCTGCCCAGGAGCAGAGCTGGCGGCGACGAAGCTGCAGACCCGCCCAGAACTGGGTGTGTGTTGTGGGGGTATCATTTTAACTGCGTCTTCTTGGGGTGGGTGGTGAGGAGGCGAATTACCTGCTTCCTGGAGGGCACCGAGCGGTCACCTCCCGGTGAGCCGAGGCCGATGGCGGCCCGGAAAGAGAAGCCTGGTCTTGGCTCCAGCGTTCACGATCCCACGGGCGCCCCGCGGGCCTGCGGCAACTCGGGCTCTGGGGCCCGGGGTGGAACCTCGCACGGGACAGACTGGCCGGACCGCGGGGGCTGGGGAGGTTCCCATTTAAGTTCCCGAGACGCACCAAAAAAAAAAAAAAACAAGAAGAAAAAAATATAAAATAAAAAAAGAAAGAACGAGAAAAAAATCCAGACGCGAGGTTCCGCCGCGATCCCCCCGTTTATGCGCCGATGAATCTTAAGCTAAAGCCGCGGGGATCCCGGCCCGCCCCGCGCGCGGCGGGGAGCGCGAACCCCGAGGCCCGGACGCAGCTCACCTGCCTGCTCGGCCGCCGAGGCCCGCGCCCCGGGCTCCCGCTGCTGCCGCCGGCTCGGGCGCGCCGTCCCGGGCGGACGCCGGCCTCCTCTCCCGCCGCGCCGCGCTCCGCCAGGCCCGGCCCCGCGCGCCGCAGCCGAGCGCAGCCCTGCGGCGCCGGGACGCGCGGGGTCCCGGCCGGACGAGGCCCTCTGCTCTGGCCCGGGCCCCGCGCCTCTACCTGAGCCCGGGCCTCGGACGGACGGACGCTCGGACCTCCGGACGCAGACGCGGCAGGAAGCCCCGGCCCGGCCCCGCGCCCCGGGGGCGCTGCTCGGCGTTGGCCCGGGACGGGGTGCCGGGGGCGCGCCCGCGGAGCGGAGCTTGGCCGGGCGCCCCCGGAGCCGAGGGGACCGAGGGCTTTCCTCCCTCCTCGGATTATTAAAAAGTTCATTTCCTGGCGAATCGGGTGACGTCAGGGGCCCGGCGTCGCGGTGGCGGGGCCGCCCGGCAGGAGAAGCCGCCTCCAGTTACCCAATTACCGACTGTCAATCCCGGCGCCCCTCCCCCCACCTCCCGGGGGGTGGCCCGGACCCCCACCCGCTCCCCGACCCCGGACCCACCTGGGATCCCTCGGGGCTGCTCGGGAGAGCGCTGTGGGCCCGGTGAGGGGCGGGGGTCTACCGGTCGCTGATGCCTCCCCGTGGCCCCCCGCACCTGTCTCAGCTACCACCGCCCCCCACCCCCCGTTTTCTGCTTCCGACCCCCCGGTCCTCGGCCTCGGGCTTGCTGGGAACCTGGCTCTCCGGCGTCGTCTGTACGACGGGCGACGGTGAGGGAGGTGGTGCCCCAGGGCCTCGGGGTGCAGAGCTGCACCCCTGCACTGCGCGTCTGTGCGCAGCGGTTCCAGGTGACCTAGAGGCCGGAGTTCTCCGACCACCACCTCCTCCCCCCTCCCCGAGACTTAGGGACCCCCCCAGAGGGAAGAAAAATTCCTTCTCCTGCCCCAGGCGTCTCCTTCGAGCCGGCGCCGGCGCCAGTCCGGGTCTCCACGGCCTCGCCCCAGGCAGTTCGGCCCGTTGGTCTGCGGAGGCCACGCCCGGGAAGGGGACGCCCCCTCCCCCCCTCTGGAGCCGCCACCTCTGGCCAGGCCACCTCCAGCCGGTCCAGCACAGTCGTAAGCGGCCCTGTGTCCCGGCCCAGGTGCCCACTGAGGGCCCCGGGTCCCTGTCCTTCGTGGCTCCCACCACCCCCCGGCCGTCCTCCCCTCGCACGCTCAGCCCAGGATCCGAGCTGGGGCTGCGCGCGGCGAGGGTAGGTAGTGGGACTGCGACGTGCCACGCTCCGGGGTGGGGGACAGGAGGTGGGATCCCCGAGCGTGAACAAGCAGGGGTCGGAGGGGGAAGACCCCCGGGGGTTCCCGGCCTGGGCTCCTCCTGGAGAGGCAGTCCCAGTTCAAGGCTAGTCCCTGGGAGCCGGGCTCAGAGGTGAGGGGGACGCGAGAGGGGACGCAGCGGAGGGCCCACGGGGGGTGGGGTGGGGTGGGTCCGGGGGGCGGGGGGCTCCTGGCAGCAGGGGCCGCCGGGAGGGCGCTGGGAGGGGGCCCGCCCGCCGAGGGGGGCAGGCCCGCGGGTCAGTCCGGGAGTCCAGCGGGCCTGGAGTTGCGGGCGCAGCCAATGGGGGGCGGAGGCTGGGCGGCGCGCGGCGCTGATTGGCTGGCGCGGGCTTCTTAGGCGTGCGCGGCCCCCGCTTCATGTCTGTGCAGGAGTCGCGAGCTGGCGCCAGGGCGGCCGGAGGATGCCGAGGGGCCGGAGCCCGGCGGGCCTGAGGCCGAGGCGCGCGCTGCCCCCCGCTCCCGCCGCGTGAGCCCCGCAGCCCGGGGCTAGCGCTGCCGCCGCGCCCCGCCCGAGGCCGCGTCCCCCCGCAGTCGCCGCGGCGCTGCGTGTAAGTTTGGGGCAGCGGGAGCCTGGAGGGCGGGGGGGGGGCTGGTCGCACCCAGCCCCGGGAGATCTGCGTGGGGCCGGGGTCGGGGCACTGGGCGGCGGCGGGGGACCGCCCTGGGGTGCCCGGAGGAGCGGCTCGGGGCAGTGCGCTCGGGGAGGCCGGCGCCGGGCGGGTGGGGCTGCGTGCGCGCGTCTCGGGGGGCGAGGTCGCGGAGGTGCGCCTGGCACCGAGTGTCCGTGCAAGTTGTGACCAGCGCGTGCCTCGCTCCGTGGGTGCGGGGGGCGCCCGCCTCCAACTTTTGCGTCTGTGTTTCTGTGTTCCGCGTCGCGGGAGGGTGGGGGCTCGGCGCGAGCGGATCCCCGCGTCGCAGCGGTGTCGCGGTGTGCGGGGCGGGGTGGGGGGACGCTCGACGTCCGGGCCGGTCCCCGGGTGTGGCCCGGGGCGGGGGTCGCCACGTGAGGGTGCGTGGATGCGCCCTCGCCCCTTACTTCTCTTTCGCTTTGAGCCTGGCGCTTTCCTCCCACCCGGGACGGGCGCGCCCGCAGCTGAACTCGGCTAGGGCGCAGGCGGGGGATGGGGGCGCGTGGCGGGACCTGGGGGTTGTCGTCGGACGTGGTGGTGGTGGTGGTGGGGGACACCCGGCGGCGGCGGCGGCGGCGGCGCCCTTCCACGCCAACCTCCCCCATCCCATCCCTCCCCCGCTTCCATCGCGCAGGGCCGCCGCCACCTCCACCCAGATCCGGAGTCTCCGCCGCCGGCCATGGAGGTGGCGCCCGAGCAGCCGCGCTGGATGGCGCACCCGGCCGTGCTCAACGCGCAGCACCCTGACTCGCACCACCCGGGCCTGGCGCACAACTACATGGAGCCGGCGCAGCTGCTGCCCCCCGACGAGGTGGACGTCTTCTTCAACCATCTCGACTCCCAGGGCAACCCGTACTACGCCAACCCGGCCCACGCGCGGGCGCGCGTCTCCTACAGCCCCGCGCACGGTGAGCCGGCCCCGGGGGGCCGCGGGAGCCCGGCCGCCTGGCCCTGCGCGCGGCCCAGGAGGGGAGGAGGGCCCGGCGGCGGCTGCCGCCTGCTTCCCGGATGTGAGATCCGCAGGAACGGGAGCCGCCAGCCCGGGCGCAGGAAGGTGGGGGCAGCGCCGCGTCTTCCAAGGGGGTCCGCGCTCCCCCGCAGGCTCTCTGCTGGCCTGGCCTGGTGGGTTCCCTCCAGGTTGTCCTTCCACCCGGGACCGACATTCCTGATTATCGCCGCTTGGGGTGTTACGTTTCTGGTTTTCTTGGGGGAGTCCGAGGAGGGTGGTGGTTAGGAGACGTCGGTGACCCTCCGCCTCTGGGCCTCTGCTCACCCCCGACCTCCCCTCTTCCACAGCGCGCCTGACCGGGGGCCAGATGTGCCGGCCACACTTGTTGCACAGCCCGGGCCTGCCCTGGCTGGATGGTGGCAAAGCCGCCCTCTCGGCCGCAGCTCACCACCACAACCCCTGGACCGTGAGCCCCTTCTCCAAGACACCGCTGCACCCCTCGGCTGCAGGCGGCCCCGCTGGCCCCCTCTCCGTGTACCCCGGGGCTGGTGGTGGGACTGGGGGAGGCAGCGGGAGCTCCGTGGCCTCCCTCACCCCCACGGCCGCCCACTCCGGCTCTCATCTCTTCGGCTTCCCACCCACGCCACCCAAGGAAGTGTCCCCTGACCCCAGCACCACCGGGGCGGCCTCCCCTGCCTCCTCGTCCGCCGGGGGGAGCGTGGCCCGCGGGGAGGACAAGGATGGCGTCAAGTACCAAGTGTCACTGACGGAGAGCATGAAGCTGGAGAGCGGGAGCCCCCTGCGACCCGGCCTGGCAGCCATGGGCACGCAGCCGGCCACGCATCACCCCATCCCCACGTACCCGTCCTACGTACCCGCCGCTCACGACTACAGCGGAGGGCTCTTTCACCCCGGAGGCTTCCTGGGGGGCCCCACCTCCAGCTTCACCCCCAAGCAACGGAGCAAAGCACGTTCCTGTTCAGGTAAGACCCCCCCTCCCCCCCCCCCCGTGGAGGGGAGGGGGATGGTGGTGGTTCTCAGGGGTCTCAGGTAAGGGAGAGGGCGCCCGGTGGTTGGTCTCCTACGTCTGGGGCTGGCTGATGCCCTCTCTCCTCCAACGGCCTGCGTGGCAGAGAGGGGAATGAAAAACTCTGCTTTTCCCGCTCAAAGTTTTTCTCCCAACGTGTTGAGGGGGTCCCCAACTTTGGGTGGCCTTCCCTGATCCCGTTCTTCCCCTCCAAGGCCGGCCCTGGCCAGAGAATAGAGAACAGACTAGAAATTCCCCCACCCCGTCCCCTCCCTGAATCCCAAACGAAGCGAGAATTCCAATCCCGTCCCACCTTAGCCCGTGAGGGGAGGCGGCAGGGCGGGTGAGGGGGCGGGGGTCGCATGTAGGTGTGCGGACGTGTGCTTTGGAGAGTGCGCGTGCTGCGGGCGGGCGCCGCCGAGGCAGCCGACCCTCCGGAATCTGGTTCTCCCACTCTGCAGTCCGGTCCTGGGAGTGTGGTCACTCCACACCTCCTTGGGAGATGCCCCTCCGCCCCCTGCGACCTCCCGGGACCGGCTACCACTCCCCGCCCCCTGGCCCGTCCTTCCCGCTCCCTCCCCGAGGGCTAAATCCCAGAGGGATCCAGAAGCCTTCTGCCCTTCACCCGCTGTGAGTGGGCAGGGGTGAGGCTGGGCTGCTCCCCCAAATCTGCCCGATGGCGTGCCACATGCTCACCATCGACGCTTTCAAAAACTTACGCTCCGAGCCCAGGGGCCGCCTCCCCTTGCTGGGAGATACTGACAATTTAAATGGGTTTGAACTAAACGGGAAGAATTTCCAGGGTAACAAGATGTCTAACTGAGGTAGCGCCCAGCAGTGAGTGGCCCCATCGCCCCGAACTCCCTCCTCAGGACTCCCCACTCCAGTGCCCAGCAGTGAGTGGCCCCACCGCCCTGAGCTCCCTCCTTGGGGCTCCCCACCCCACCCCACCCTGCTCCAGGTCCCCCGCTGGCTTGCTCGCTCTCTCTGTGCGGTGCCTTCTCCTGGTTTGTTGGTTTTCCATTCTATTTGAATTCCAGATGGTCTTTAAGCCACAACAATGACCAAACAAAGCACTCCCCCAGCCCGCTGCGAAAACAGGGCCATTTCGTCTACTTAGTCTCAAAAAACGAAAGGCTCGCGTTTAATTTTAAAGGACAACGTCAATCTGAGTCCAGGACTCGGCAGTGTGCATGTGCGTGTGTGTGTGGGTGTGTGTATGTGTATTGGGGGCTTATGGGGGGGTGTGGAAGAAGGAAATTGCCCAGGGTTGGGCAGAAAGAAGGCACCAGGATTGAGGGGGGAGAGGGCAGCCTAGTTGGGCAGCGTGCGGGAGGGTGGTAGAAGAGGGGCCCTGGTGTCCCCAGGCCCAACCAGGTCCGGCCGGGTAACTCCAGTCCTGCCGCTGGCAAAGTTTGCTGTAAATAACCTTACCCTGGTCAGAGCCTCCTGGGGACCCTGGCCCCTCTCCTTTCTCCAGCCCTGCTTTCCTTCCTTCTGAGGATGTCGGAGGGGATGTGGCCTTAACCTACTCATCTCAGAACCCCCTTTTCCTACCAGGACTACCCCTCCACCCCAATCAGATCCTTCTCGAATATAGACTCAGCCCAGCGGGAGCCCAGGACTAGCTCTGCCCCCGTCGGTCCTTCCCACCAGGGCTCCTGCCCCTGACCTTGTGGGCTCAGCTGACCTGGTGTTTCCCCCTGTCCCCTTCCAGAGGGCCGGGAGTGTGTCAACTGCGGAGCCACGGCCACCCCTCTCTGGCGGCGGGACGGCACCGGCCACTACCTGTGCAATGCCTGCGGACTCTACCACAAGATGAACGGGCAGAACCGGCCGCTCATCAAGCCCAAGCGGAGACTGGTAGGTCGCGGCCGGTGGGTGGGTGGGCGGGAGGCAGGTGCCAGGGGGGGCCCCCTGCAGCCACTCACTGGGACTGGACCCCTCCGCCAATTCCAGCACGAGCTGAAATCATGGCAGCCCCCTGCCCACTCAGCAGCGGTCCTAACAGCTCTGCCTCTTTTATCATGAAAATCACTTGGATGTCAGTTGGGGTCGCCCATCTCTCAGGCCGACCCTCCGCCCCACCCCCCACCCCCAGGCCTGGTGGTGGACTTCCTCCTCCTTAGCCCCCGCCAGGTACCCCCTCACCCCGCCCTCTCCCTCCGGATTCTCAGCGATGGGGACTGTCCCAGGGCCTGCCTGTCCCTTGGCCTCTGTTTAACTCCCCCTTTAAAAAAAAAAATTCAGGCCATGAAGTAATTTTCCCTGGGAGCTCAGGGCCGGGCTCTCCCGCTCCCAACCCAGTCTCCTCCTGCTGATTTAAATAAACACACACACACACTCACACACACACACACACACACACACACACACACACACACCAGCACCCCCCCAAAAAAAAAGAAAAAGAAAGAAAAAACCTGCTCTTTATTATTTTTCCATGGAGTCACCTATACTGTGTATTTTCATTTGAGTGATTTTAAAAAAATGCCCTTTCGGGTCTCCTGCGCGGCTTCCTATCCGGACATCTGCAGGCCGCGATAAGGAAACTCCGCGTCTCTGTTTCCGGACTCCGCGAGTTTGGAGAGTCTCCCGCTCGGTCCTGCCTCTCGCTGGGCTGTTTTGAAAATTCTAATACCCTCCGCTCTGCAAATAATGCGTAAAATGCTAAGAATAATAAATATATTTTTTCAGGGCGAAGTGATTTACGAGGCTTAAGTGGCTGCCCGGTTTGCCCCTTCCCCTCCGCCCTCCCCTCGGCCCTCCCCCCCCTTTTTTTTCCTGGAGCGAGGGTGGGGTGAGGGCCCCGGGTGGGGGTAGGGGTGGAGGATGCGATGTTGGCCCCTGAGTCAGAATTCCAGCCTCGGGCCGGCTTACTCACCCTCACCCCTCCCCGCCCCTGTAGCTGCTTGGGCCTGGGGCCATTCCAGCCTTGCTGGCCCCCCACCCCCAACTCTCTGACCTCTGGGAAGTGTGTGTGTGTGGGGGGGATCAGTCTGTTGCTTCAGGGGGCTGGACTGAGGGACAGTCTGCTTTGGGGGTTTCCGTGCCGGCCCTGTGGGGTGGGTTCATTCCTCTCTCCAGGAACCAGACGCTCATTTCCAGATCACCTCTGCCCTGCATTCCCTAAGGGCTGGGGGGCCACTAGAACTCTGGGGGACACAGGGTGGGACCGACAGACCGGCCCTGTCCTGCCTGGGATAAGGGGTCTGCCGTGCCCACCCTGGAAGCCCGTTGGTGCAGTTTGGAAGGCCCCCCGAATCTGAGTCCATAACTTGATTCAATTACGGCTCAATTTCATTTAAATAGCCACATGCGGCTAGGGGCTACCGTCTTGGACAGCGGAGCCTCCAGACTCCTGAAACGTTTTTCCATCCCGGCACTGGGCACTTTGTTCTAAGGGGCCTTCGCGGGGGTCCGCTGGGTGCTGCCCCTCCCCCAAAGTCCTGGGGTTTTGAGGGTAGTTTTATGGGAGAAGACAGGAAAAGCAGTTTCCAAGCCAGGGGCTCCAGGGGGATACTGAGTGAGCCTTTTAGACAACGGCGTCCTTCTCGGGGGCCTCAGTTTCCCCATCTGTGAGCCCAGGCGGGTGGGCGGCGGCAGGACTCGCTTCCCCCTGCCAGTCTCCCCCGCTGCCCTCTGGCTGCCCTGCTTCCGAGCGCGGCCCCCCAGAGAGTTCTTAATTCTGAAGCTGTGGAGGCCTCGGGTTCTAGAATTCCATGGCTCCCAGCGTCTCTCCGCGCCTGGTCGGGGCGTGGGAGCCTGCCCCGCTGACGCCGCCCGCCCCTCTCTCTCTCCCAGTCGGCCGCCAGGAGAGCCGGCACCTGTTGTGCAAATTGTCAGACGACAACCACCACCTTATGGCGCCGGAACGCCAACGGGGACCCCGTGTGCAACGCCTGCGGCCTCTACTACAAGCTGCACAATGTGAGTGGCCCCGCCCCGCCCGCCTCACCCCTCCCCGGGGGCCGCGGTGCTTTGTGCGGCCAGGACCGGCCCCCAGCCAGGCCGGCCGCTTGGCTTGGCTTGGCTTGGCAAAGCTGCTGCCGGGCGCCAGAGGGGTTCCCAGAAGAGGGGCCAGGCTGGGCTGGAGGCAGACTGCCTCCCCACCCCCCACTCCGCCACCCCCACTCGGGCGGCCGCTCCCTCCAAAGCCACAGTCTGGGGCGGGGGCTTGGGGAGACGCCCAGAGCTGGGCAGCACTGGCCCCGCAGGGTGCGAGTGGAGCGAGCCCCACACAATGAGAGGCGCCCTTCCCGTCCCAAAGGCCGGCCAAGCCTGCCTGGGAGGGCGGGCGCGCGGACATTCCCAGCGCTGACCTGCCCTGCCCCAAGCCAGATTGGGCGCCATGTGGATGCGGGAAGGGGGGGTTGTACGGTTCAGGGAATGGGACCCCCCTGAGGTATGGCCATTGCCCTCTCTCCCCTGCGACCCCCCCCCCCCCAGGTGAACAGGCCGCTGACCATGAAGAAGGAGGGCATCCAGACCCGGAACCGGAAGATGTCCAACAAGTCCAAGAAGAGCAAGAAGGGCAGCGAGTGCTTCGAGGAGCTATCCAAGTGCATGCAGGACAAGTCGGCCCCCTTCAGCGCAGCCGCCCTGGCCGGACACATGGCCCCCGTGGGCCACCTGCCGCCTTTCAGCCACTCCGGACACATCTTGCCCACCCCGACGCCCATCCACCCCTCCTCTAGCCTCTCCTTTGGTCACCCCCACCCCTCCAGCATGGTGACCGCCATGGGCTAGGGACCCCCACCCCCACCAACCAGACGGAGACTAGATGGATGCCTCGGAGGGCGGCCGGCACCACTCCCAGACGCCGGCGGTGTGCAGGATGGGTGGACAGACCCTCTGCTGCCCGGCTTCCCCCTCCCCGAAGACTGATGCCACTCCTCACCGCCCGTGGAGCCCACTCGCCTGGCCCGTGGGCACCCAACTCCGCCATTGGCTGCCACTGTGAAGCTCGTCCCCGGGGCTGGGAGGGGCCCTGGCTGTGGACCCCCGTGGGGGGAAACAGAAAGGACCAGGTTGTGAGCGAGGAGGTGAGGGGCCGGCAAAGGCGGAATCCGTTTGGAGGAAGAAATGGAAGAGGCAGAAAGAATTCATTTTGCTCTGGTGTCTGCCCAGAACCGGGAGTCGTGGGAATTCCGAGCTGCCTGCGCCCCCCTCAACACCCCCGACTCCCCCACTCCCCCATCCTGCGGCTCCTTCCTCTGCGCCCAGTGCTGCCCGGTCAGCCTGTGCACCTGCCAGGCTCTGGGGCCACGTCTGCTGCCCCGCACCCTCTCCTCTGGCTCCCCCCTCTGAAATAGCTGCATCCCAGGCTGGGCTGCATGGAGGGCCACGGGAGTCCCCGGGGAGTCTGAGCCTGAGCCTGTGTGCCCAGCCTCAGGGCCCCCAGGGCAGAGACAATCACGGGCCGAGCTGTGCAGCTCTCCAGGCTAGGGCTGGGTCACAGGAAGGAAATGAGTTTCTTGAGGTGTGTGTGGGGGGGGAACACGTCTCCCCACGTGCTCCCCAGCCCCGCGACGGAGGCTGCTGGAACCTGTCTTCCTGCCGCAGCCACAGCTCCACCTGGCCCCTCCGCGCCCCTGTACATAGAGCCTTTTTCTGAGACACCCCCCTCCACCTTCTCCCTTCTCATTCTGAGACAAAAGGAAGAAAAAAATATTTAAAAAAAGAAAGAAAGAAAACTGCATAAGCTTTTAACTCTGATGAGTTAATCGTTTTATTTTTCAACTCATTTTGGGGTCCAGTCCGTTGTACTTTGCCACCGAAGCCCATGCTCTGGAAAGGAATAAAACCTACAAACCGAGGCTGTCTTTTGGAGAAGTTCTTGGATCCCGCGGCCCTGGAAGGGGGCGCTGGGGCCAGGGGAGAGGTGTGGCTGCTCTCGGCTTCCTGGGGGGGCCAGTCAGGCGGGTGGTGACGCGAGAGCTGGGGGTGGGAGAGGCCACGGTCCCATGGGGGTCCCCCGGCAGACGCCTGGGTTCTGCCCTACTCGGCTTGGCTGTTGGCCGGCTGGACCCTCCCCAAGGTACAGCTGTATATAACCGTGTCCGACCTGAGATGCCGTGTGCGGTGGTGGAGGCTGCGGCCCGGCAGAGGCTTGTGCCGAGGTGATCGACCAAGTGCAATAGTGGCAGGGGATTGCCACAGGGGCCCCACAGCCGGAAGTAACTTATTTTGTACTCGTATCCGCCTGAGAGAAAGAATCGGCAGTATTTTCTGTTCTTATGTTTTATTGGGCTTGTTTTATTTTGGATTAGTGAACTAAGTTATTGTTAATTATGTACAACATTTATATATTGTCTGTAAAAATTGTATGCTATCCTCCTATTCCTTTAAAGTGAATACTGTTAAGAGTAATAAAATACTTTTTGTGAATGCCTCTGGCCTGTCTTGTGGGCTCTGGGCCTGCGGGGTCCTGGGGGATGCTCTCGTCACTGGGGCGGGGCCAGGCTCAGATGGGTGGGGAATGGGGGGCCGGGGCCCTGTCTACTCCCCCCCACCCTAATTTTCTTTCTGGTGTCTGCTGCTGCCGGGACAGAGCATCGTTTCTCCCCCTTGGTCCCCGCTCAGGTGTGGGTCTTGCAGAAACCCACAAAGACCCCCCACACACACACACACATACACCAATCCCATCTCTTTGCCTAAGCTGGATGGAGACATTTGTTTCGAGTTCCCTGATGACTAATATTCTTTGTCGGTGAACAGACCCGATCCCCAACGTCTCTGATAACTGTTGTCATTGGTTATTGCGTCTGATCCAAGTCATGTCTGCTCCTGAGAGCTGGTCATCATCACTAGTAACCCATCACCCAGACTGATCACCAATATTTCACCCATGCTTCTGTTTGAAGAGTGGGATTACCCGTCTCCAGAGACTGTCTTTGCTTCCCAGGGTCTGATGATAGTTTGTCACCACTGTTTCTGATTGGTTTGTGCTGCTGGCCACCACTGGGCCATCGCTGGCCATCGAGCTCTGTGGCGTCCACTATTGCTGACTGCTGGCTCATCTCTTCAGTTCCCGATGGCCAAAGTTGGTGGCACTCCCGATCCTCACAGTGCACTCGCTGGATATCAGGCTGACCGGGGTCTGTTTTCCTAATATTGCTATTGACCACATTCGTGATTGCAAGTGCCTCTCGCCGACTAAGGTCGTGTGTGCCAATGTTGATGGCCCATGCACTGTTGCCACCGTCTCAGGTCAAAAAGTAGTAGACTCCTCAATGTGTGTGATCAATGTTCTTCCAATCAATATGGAAGAGCTGATCGCTCAGATGTGAGCACCCTAAGTCTTTGATCGCTTGTCCCCAGTCACCAATATCTCTGATCAACAAAGTCCAATGGCCTTATGACCAATGTCCCTGACATCAAATCATTTTACTATCAAAGTGTGACTATTAGGGTGGCCATGGTGACTCGGGGTCAGCGCTGGCCATCAAGTTCCACAGTGTTCCCCATTAATCTTCTCTCAAGATCCCAACAGCCAGAGCCCCTGGTCCCCCTGATTCTCAGAGCACAGCTCACCAACCTCCTCTGTCATCTCTCTGTGCCCACAGCCCCTCTGCCTCTGATAAGTTCTTGGACCCTCTTCCTCTCTGAGCCCCGGAAGGTCACATACCCAGGATCTCGGAGGCCCCTGCAGACTCGCGCTGTCAGTTAGGAGGGCAGCACCACACACTCTCACCACTGTCTCGTCTTCCATGTGCCCAATCAGTGGCTAAGGACACGTCCTGCCTCTGGCCCCTGTTCACCAAGAGGTCCAACCCCCTGCAGACCCTCCATTGGCATCCCCCACCCCTGCGACCCCTCCATCTCTAATTTCAAACCATTCTAGCCATGCACCCCTCACTAGTGCTCACCTGCCCTCTCCGGTCAGCTGAGTCTCCAAGGACAAGAATTTCTGTAGTTGTTTTTTTTTTTGGGGGGGGGTCACACCTGGCAATACACAGGATACACAGGGGTTACTCCTGGGTCTGCACTCAGGAGTTACTCCTGGTGGTGCTCAGGGGACCATATGGGATGCTGGGAATCGAACCCTGGTTGGCTGTGTGCAAGGCAAATGCCCTACCCACTGTGCTATTGCTCCAGTCCATCCAAGGACAAGGATTTCTGATGGGCAGCCTCTTTACTCCTTGACCGCCCTGGTGTCACTTTCCCACTTCTTGCCTTAGGCCGCTGGCATTGGCTGGCAGGACCCTCACTTGAGGCTGACGAGGCAAATGTCCCACAGAGGCCAGTGCCTTATCCTCTTGGCTATTAAGGCAGCCCAGGGGCTCGTCTCTGCACTCGGAGCTCAGGTTACTGCTGGCCTTGGGGTGCCAGTCTCTCCCCTCCTTCCGCTGCAGAGGGGAGACTTTGACCCAACAGAGGTAAAGCACTTGCCATCCGAACCCTAATAGCCTGGCCTGTTGCCCGGTACCCTTTCCCCAGCTCCGTGCCTTCTGACTGCCTCGCCTACAACTGGGACCTCCCGGAGGGCCAGGACCATCCTTCTGGTCTGTGCCCAGCTAGGGACTGAGGATTGTGGGTCTCTATAAGCATGCGTGCAGGTGTACACACGTGCGTCTCTGGGGACCCCTCCCTGGCACCAGGCTCAGTTCTAGACTAGCCTCTGCCTCTCAGCTCACTTCACCTGGGAGCGGGCTTGTGTCCTCGGCAGAAAGCGGTCACGCTGCCGTCTCTGCCCATGGTCCTGCTTGCAGGCTGGCACACAGCGCCTGCCCCCTACGGCCTCCCACCCAGGAGGGGCTGGGGGGCCACCCAGAGCACAGAGCCTGGATCCCCGCAACCCCCAACCCACAGCCTAGCGCTCAAAACCCAGAACTTTCACGTAAGAACTGCGAGCTGCTGGGGCCTGGAACCGGCCTGCAGGTTTGGTTCCAAAGGCCAGAATGGAGAGCCCATAAAGCACGTGGAGGGGCTGGAGCGATAGCACAGCGGGTAGGGCATTTGCCTTGCACGCAGCCAACATGGCCGACCCAGGTTTGATTCCCAGCATCCCATATGATCCCCCGAGCACCGCCAGGAGTAATTCCTGAGTGCACGAGCCAGGAGTAACCCCTGAGCATCGCCAGGTGTGACCCAAAAAGAAAAAAAAAAGCACGTGGAGCCTGGAGCCTGGGTCCAGAGCCTCCTGGGAGATACGACATGGGGGGCCAGCCCGGAGCCAGTGGGAACCCTGACGACACCTCTCTGCTCCTGTTCCTGTCTTCCATCTTTTGCCATCCGAAGCCTAATAGCCTGGCCTGTTGCCCGGTACCCTTTCCCCAGCTCTGTGCCTTCTGACTGCCTTGCCCATAACTGGCACCTCCCCGAGGGCCAGGATTCTGGAGTCCCGGCACTGCCAAAGGTGCCACTTGGCAGGAGATGAGCTCAAACATGGCCAGGAGAGCTCAAACGTGGATTGGAGAGATGCCTTCTCGGAACCCGCTCAAGTTTCTGGACTCCGCTGTTCTTATTTACTTATTTATTTATGTATTTTTGCTTTTTGGGTCATACCCGGCAATGCACAGGGCTTACTCCTGGCTCTGCACTCAGGAATTACTCCTGTCAGTGCTCAGGGGACCATATGGGATGCTGGGACTCGAACCCAGGTCGGCACATGCAAGGCAAACGCCCTCCCCACTGTGCTATTGCTCCGGCCCCTGGACTCTGCTCTTCTTACAGGGCTGGTGAGACCCAAGAAGGTTTCCTTTGGCTTCCAGGGGACTTGCGGGGGACAGGGTTGCTCTGCACGGAGCGGGACAGACAGACAGGCCCAGGGAGAGGGAGGAGTAAGGAGGGGGAGGGTGGAGAGGGCACACTTCGCAGAGGGAGCTCCAGCGGCCCCAGGTCTCAGCCCATCACCCAGGGCCCCCCCCCCCCCCGCCAAGGCTTCTGCTCCCCAATGTTCCTTCCCGCCTCCAGCTCCCAGCATCACTGTGGGGGCCTGTGGGGAAACACTTTCGATTCTGCGGCAGGGCAGGGCCGGGCAGCGGGCCGGACTGGCTGCTGGCAGGGTGCGGGCTGCCTTTTTGAGTTCGTGGGGCCTGGTGCCAGGGCGCCGCCGGGGGAGCTGGGGCCTTTGTTCTGCACCCAGGTGGGGCTGGTTGGCCCCGGGCCCGTCCCCTGCCAGGGTGTGTCCCTGTGCATGATCCCCATCCTCCCTCTTTGTCCTCCCCGGCTGGGCCAGCTCTGCGCTCCTCCCAAAGTCCCCCCAGCTCTCTGGTGACCTGCCCCTGGGAACAAGGAAAGGACAGGATCTTCCTGGCCTCCCAGGAGGATGGACAGGCCTGAGGGCAACGCCTGCCTTCACCCCCACAAAGGCGGCCCGCCTCACCTGAGCTGCAGAGAGGCAGCGAGCGAGGCCAGGGCGGGCACTGGCTGGACCCAAAGGCCACTGTAGCTTGTCTAGGCAGATGAATGTGAAGAGTCCAAATCTTGCTGAAATGGAAGCACAAAAGTTTGTAAGTCTGTAACTGTACCTCACAGTGATTCATTAAAAAAAAAAAAAAGCATAACTCAAAAAAAAAGTTAGCAAGAGATGGGGCCGGAGAGATAGTATAGTGGGGAGGGCACTTGCCTTGCACATGGCTGATCTGAGTTCGATCCCGGCACCCCATAGGGTCCTGAGCTCCACCAGGAGTGATCCCCAAGCACAGAGCCAGGAATGAGCCCTGAGCACTACTGGGGCTAGCACAAAAACAAAATCAAACGAAAAATAGGGAAGTAGGACAAGTTGGAAAATTAGGGACGAAAGTGGAGTGTGTGTGAGTGTATGTGTGTAGGTGTGTGTGTGTGTGTGTGTGTGTGTGGTATAGGGGAATGTGTGTATAGGGGTATGTATGTGTGTGAGTAGGTGTGTGTGTGTGTGTGAAGGAGTGTATGTGTATATGTAGGGGTGTTTTTGAGTTATGTGTGTATAGGGGTGTGTGAGCATGTGTGTGTATAGGGGTGTGTGTTTAAGTTACGTGTGTGTAGGGGTGTGTGTAGGGGAGTGTTCGAGTTAGGGTGTGTAGACTGTGTGTATGTATGTGTGTGGGGGTGTCAGTGTGTGTGTGTGAATATGTGTGTGTGTGTGTGTTTATGTGCATGCGTTCTACTTTCCAACATTGAGATTCTAAGATCACAATCATTCAGCACTTGTGGGTCAGCTGTGGAGAGAGGCAGAGAAATGGTCAGAGGCGAGTGAGTCTGAGACAGTCCGTTAGTTATCAGAGAATGGAATAAAGGCGAGGGTGGGTGATGCTGTGACATGGTTATCTGGGGGGTGAACACCCTCTTGGAGGTGGAAGCCGACAGCCTTCTCCAACCAGTGTACAACTTTTGTTTGGGCTATACAATGTGGCGGTGTTGCTTAAAAAAAATAAAATCAAATCAAAGACTGAATTCCATATCATTAATTTTATTTTTTATTTTATTTATTTATTTTTTGGCGTTTGGGCCATCCCCGGCAATGCCCAGGGGTTGTGCCTGGCTCTGCACTCAGGAACCACCCCTGGCAGTGCTCAGGGGAGCACCTGGAGTGCCAAAGTTTGAACCCAGGTTGGCCATGTGCAAGACAAGCTCCTTGCTGGCACCCGCTCTAGCTGAATGAAAGTCCCACCCCGAGTTCCAGGTGATTTTCAGTAAGCAGCTTTCTGGACACAGGCATCTGGACCTTCCTGCATCTCTCCCTGCAGGGGTGACGGGTGCTGAGCCCCAGGAACCCCCTTTACCTTCTACCCCTTGGTCTTGCCTGCACTTTGGGGACACTGAGGCTGAGTCCTGCATCCTCACCCACGTTCTCTTCCATGTTTGATACTAAGGAAACAGATGTGTCGCTGCCGATGTGTACAACCTACCCTTGGTTCCCTCACAGCTTAACGGGAAGGGGAGTGCTAACCCCTCCCGGGTTCAGTTCAGTTTTTCTCAAACCCAGAACCGGGAAGTAGTTGATCCCATTATATGATATGTTTGCAGCCTGGAGAGCGTGCTGGGTCAGTGGGCCCAGGGACCACTGGTTTGGTTCCTTAGACACGCGCTCAGAGTCTCCCAAGACCAAGTGTCCACTCATTTCCCCAAATTCCTCTGCAAGAAGTTCCAAACCCAGGATCTTCAGGACACTGTTATTTATAAAACTAAGACCCTGGCTCTAACCCCAGTGCTCAGTGTGAGGGCAGGAAGGGAAGACAGACCTGAGGAGGGGAAATCAGGGGCTCCCACACTCACGGGTAGGGGGCCCCCAGCCCCAGGGCCGTTGCCAGGAGAGTGGAAGTCAAAATGCGGACCCCTGAGAAAGAAGCTGGAATGAGTTCGAGTACCCCTGGGGATGGCCCCAAACCATAAAACACAACAACGACAAAACCACTCTAAATAACGGGGAGCAAGTGTGTTGGCAGGGAACAGAGCCTCTGACAGACTTCAAAAAGGAGGCTGAGAGGCTGGAGAGATTCTACAGGGCGTATCGTGCTGGCCTGCCTTGCACACAGCAGCCCTGAGCACAGAGCCAGGAGTAAGCCTTGAGCACTGTGGGGTGTGACCCAAGTAGCCCAACCCACCGACTCTCCCCTCAAATCATTCTCAAATGGGAAACAATTTGCCAACAAAACACACACACACACACACAAACTGGCAAAATACAAAAATGCAGAGACTGGCGCAGTAGCACAGCGGTAGGGCGTTTGCCTCACGTGCAGCCGGCCCGGCCGAGCCTGGTTTGATTCCTCCGCCCCTCTCAGAAAGCCCGGCAAGCTACTGATAGTATTGCACCTGCACGGCAAAGCCTGGCAAAATCCTCATGACGGATTCAATATGCCAAACACAGTAACAACAAGTCTCACGATGGAGACGTTACTGGGCCTGCTCGAGCAAATCAATGAACAACGGGAGGACAGTGCTACAGTGCTACACACACACATACACACATACACAGGCAAAATACAAAAAATGCAGGGGCTGGAGTGATAGCACAGTGGGTAGGGCGTTTGCTTCAACCGGGGTTCGAGTCCCAGCATCCCATATGGTCCCCCGAGCACCGCCAGGAGCAATTCCTGAGTGCATGAGCCAGGAGTAACCCCTGAGCGTCGCCTGGTGTGACCCAAAAAGAAAAAAAATGCAGCAATAAACCCCACCCACCCACCCCCACCCCCACCCCCACCCCCACTCTAGGGTGCAGGCCTGGGTCCTTCCCACTAGAAACGCAGGTCAAGGTGCTGCTCTGCCCCTGGGGTCCCCTCCCCCTTGGGGGCTCGAACACACTGATTCACGAGACCCGTATCTTGGTCACCTCCCAGCCCCGTCCACTGTATGGGAACAGGGGGGCACGCGCCGCCGGGGAGAATGATAATCCAGAAGATTCCACACGTGCTCTGGTGGATTCCAGCCACTCCTTCTCCTCCACAGGTCATTGTGACTGGCGGACAAAGAAAGATTCTTAAAAAAAAAAAAAAAAAACCAACAAAACAAAAAAACACCAAAAAACCAACAAAAAGAAAAACCCACTCCAGTGCAGGGAGAAAAATGCCCAAATTATCTGTTTTCTGAGCATTTGTGTCAAGAGAACAATGTGGGCTGTGGCTCCTTCGTGAGCCAGCCTTGCATGGTGGAGACAGAGCACTTTTCACTTCAGAAACTTTTCCCCTGTTCTTTGCCCTGTGAGGATTAAGTGCTGCTACATTTGTAAGTTAAAAAGGAATCATTAACAAAAAACCGGTTTTCTTTGCCCGGCCCTGGTTCCTGAGGGGTCTCTCCCTCCGGGGATGTTTTCCCTTTTAGAGCAGGCTTAGAGGACTCCTCACCATGCCTCAAAGCCCCAGGCAGTGAGATCCCGGAAGCCTTATCTGGAGCCTGGCTCTCAGGAGCCTGCAGGCTCTCCCCAGTGCAGTGCTACTCAGGGAGATGTGAGGCTGTTAGAAAAAAAAAAAAAACCCAACAACAACAAAAAACAAAACCCAGCAGGAGAGACATGTTTGTCCTTAGGGTAATAGGAGCCCAGTCAGGAGGACCCCACCCACTCCACGCCTTCTCGGCTTCCAGAAGCCCAGGGTGGTGGGGGTCTTGTTCCTCCCCGCACCCCCAAGCATGGACACTCTCAGGGTTCTGGGCCTACTGACAGTTTAGAAAGTCCCATCAGCAGCCCCCCCCCCCCCGCCCCCGCCCCACCCACCCAGCACTGCGCCTCAGCAGGTCGGAGGGTCCCTGCAGATCACGCCTGGGCATGTAGGGAAACTGAGGGCAAGGGCACAGTCTTGCCCCCCTGGGAGGGGGCCGGATAGGACGTCTCACTGGCAGGCTGTGTGTGTGTGTGGGGGGGGAGGGGCTGCCCAGCTGCTTCTCCCCTCTGCCCCGGCTGTCCTGCCCCGGCCTGCCCCCACTCAGACTGCTCCCCGGGGCACCCTGGGAAGTGCTGCTGGCAGAGGGTGGGCTGCACCACAGCCCATAGGGCAGCTGGGACTGTGGGTGCACATCAGCCTGCATCTCCACCCAGTGCCCAGACCCTCCTCTGGACATCTCTGACTGTTTCCACTCCGTCCGGCCGGCTTGCACTCCGGCTTATGCTCTGTCTCTCCCCTGGAGGGACCTTCCTTTCATTCCCCTGCCTGTGAGTGAAAACAGTGACAGACCAGATAGCTAAAAAGAAGAAGGAAGAAGAAGAAGAAGGAAGAAGAAGGAAGAAGAAGGAGGAGGAGGAGGAGGAGGAGGAGGAGGAAGAAGGAGGAGGAGGAGGAGGAGGAAGGAGGAGGAGGAGGAGGAGGAAGGAGGAGGAGGAGGAGGAAAACAGTGACAGACCAGATAGCTAAAAAGAAGGAAGAAGAAGAAGAAGAAGGAAGAAGAAGAAGAAGAAGGAAGAAGAAGGAAGAAGAAGAAGGAGGAGGAGGAGAAGGAGGAGGAGGAGGAAGGAGGAGGAGGAGGAGGAGGAGGAGGAGGAAGAAGGAGGAGGAGGAGGAGGAGGAAGGAGGAGGAGGAGGAGGAAGAAGGAGGAGGAGGAGGAGGAAGAAGGAGGAGGAGGAGGAGGAGGAGGAAGAAGGAGGAGGAAAAAGGAGGAAAGAAGGCTGTCTGATCACTGAGCTGCTCCCCGGGATTGCAACTCTAGGGACTGGGCAGTGGGTTACTGCAGAGCCAGCAGGAGACGCAGACCCTGGAAACAGACAATGGGATGGAATCGTAACCCTCACGAGTCCCGTGGTCTGTGCTCTGATGTCCCAATGCCTTCTCTAACACTATTGGCTCTGCCAGTCACTGGCCCACCCATCCTCTTGGACCTGAACACCCACAGACAGAAGAACAGAGACGATTGGTTGCCGGGAATCGAATCTGCACTGACCACGTGCAAAGCACCTTGCTCTGCCTGCTGTACAAAGGAAATTTGGACTCATTTCTTTTTCTCTGCTGTAGACTATTTCAAAGTGCTCACAGAACACACACTCTTTGCCCTCTCTCCCATTTCTGACTATAAACAGGGCAGCAACGGATGTTCTTCTTACTCAGCCTAGAAGCCAAATAAGTGAATGAAGGAACTCAGGGCCCTCCTGTTTACAAGGAATTTTCCTAACAGGTTGTTTTCGAGTTCACACCAGCAGCAGGGGTGGGATTCCCATGGGGCCGCAGCCCCGCCTGTGCTCAGTGATGTCAGACGTTTACAGTTTTACCAGCTTGCTGGGTATGGCATGGGGGATGTCATTGTTGTGGACAGATCTTTCTAGAATGTGCAACAGATCACATTTCTCCTGGCTTCGTGTTTCCCCAGGGTGCTCCAGGTCAGGACAGAGCCCAAGCTCTGGGCATTGGAGCCTTCCCTAAACCCAACACCCATCCCCTTACTCCCCCTCAAACTCAGACACAGGTTTGTGACACCCCCACTCAAGCCACTGAGTTGGCTTTCTCCTTTTTATTTTACTTTTTTCTTTTTGGGTCACACCCGGTGATGCTCAGGGGTTACTCCTGGCCCTGCACTCAGGAATCACTCCTGGCGGTACTCAGGGGACCACATGGGATGCCGGGTGCCGGGGATTGAACCCAGGTTGGCTGTGTGCAAGGCAAACGCCTACCCACTCAGGCCCCTGGCTTTCTCCTTTTTTTTTTTTTTTGGATCACACCTGGCAATGCACAGGGGTCACTCCTGGCTCTGCACTCAGGAGTTACTCCTGGCGGTGCTCAGGGGACCATATGGGATGCTGGGAATCGAACCCTGGTTGGCTGTGTGCAAGGCAAACGCCCTACCCGCTGTACTATCTCTCGAGCCCCGGCTTTCTCCTTTTTAAGCCTCCCACTTTATTGAAAAACGTGGAAGATCTGTGATTTTTTGGTCTTGTTTTGGGACCGCACCTGGTGGTGCTCAGTGGGTACTTCCGGCTGGGCACAGCCAGGCTTCCTGCTCGAGAAGCGTGTTGGTCGGTGGCCGAGCTCTCTCTCCAGCCCTGGTCTCTGAGTTTTAAGGAAAAGGATTAAAAAAGGGCTGGAGAGAAAGTGCAGCAAGTAAGCTACTGGCCTTGTATGCAGCCAACCTCGGTTCATAACCTGGTTCCCCCAAACCCCTCTCCGGGCGATTCCCAAGTGCAGAGCCAGGAGCAAGCCCTGAGCACCACCAGATGTGGCCCCCAAACCCACCAACCTACGAAGATCTGAGTCCCCCAACTGCGATGCACATTCTCATGCTTAGCCAATGATTGATTTCAGGGTTTCCAGCTGGGTTATTGGCACCATTGACGCTGAGTCCAGAGTGTTCTTTGGCATGGAAGCTGACCTGCGCAGGGGAAGAGGGGAGCATCACCCCCTCATTGGCCATGGCCGTGAAAAAGCGTCTCAGCCACTGCCCAGGGAGGGAGCACTGTCCTGGGTGAGGCGTGGGTTGGTGACTGATTTATAACACACCAGGGCAATGTGGCTGGGACATGGGTTACAGCCACAAGCAAACTGCCGCTTCCCACCTTAGGGGTCACTTGTCGTGAGGGGGGCACCTCTGAGGTCTAGACCCAAAACTCTTCTGGGGAGAGGCGGGTCCGGGAGGGTTGCTGGGAGCTCAGGGCTCACCCAGCTCCCCTGCAGCCTTGGAGAGGGCAGTGACACAGTCCATCTCGGCTCTGTGGCCACCTCACCCAGGTGAGCACAGGGAAGATCTGGGGATGTGAGGTGTGACACGCATTGATGTCACCTCAGACCTTCTCAAGCTAATCCAACAAAACCCAGCTGCAAGCTGGAATCCAGGCAAGCAGAGCAGGTCAGGAGACAGTCCTTGGTAGGAGCCAAACTGCCCCAGTTGGGACCAGAAGTGGTCCCTGTGGACACATTGCGTCCTGCTATTAGACACAGTGGAGCAGAGAGGCGTCACATGGACCTTTTTTTTTTCTTTTTAGCTCTCACCCGGCGATGCTCAGGGGTTACTCCTGGCTTTGCACTCAGGAATCACTCCTGGCGGTGCTCGGGGGACCATATGGGATGCTGGGAATCGAACCCAGGTCAGCTGCGTGCAAGGCAAATGCCCTACTCGCTGTGCTATTGCTCCAGCCCCCACGTGGACCTTCTTTGTGTGAATGTGTTTCCATGTGTGGAGTATGCCTGCATGCACAGGACATGTATAACAGGGGGCACCCGCTGTGATACTCTAAGTGTCATACACTCATCTCTCTCGGTCCTCTTTATCCTTTTCTTTCCTTCACAGCCTCTGTTGAGCCACCTGACATGAAACGGTCATTCGCGGTCGGTTTCTTGTAAATCCTCAACTAGATGGGAGGCCCATGAAGCCAAGGTTCTGCCTGGCATGCTGAAAAGCGGAATAAATCTTCAGTCCCTTGAAACAGTGCCTGGTACACAGCACGGGTATAGAGAGTAGTAGAGGGGACTCAGGGAATGACCTGGAAGGGACTGAGGGGCTCGAGGAGCACACGGATGGGTGACAGGTTGGATCAGGGAGGGGGTGGAGGGATGGACAGGCGAATGGATGGGTGGATGGACAGATGGACGGATGGATGGGTGGATGGATGGATGGACAAACAGATGAATATGTGGATGGATAGATGGGTAGATGAGAGGATGAATGAACGGGCAAGTGGATGAATGCATGAGAATGAATGAGTGGAAGGATGAATGGGTGAGTGCATAGGTGGGTGGGTGGATAGGTGAGTGTGGGTGAGGATGGAGGGTGGATGGACGGATGGACGGATGGGTGAGTATGTGGGTGAGGATGGACGGATGGTTGTGTATGCCAGCAATGGCGTGGGTGGGAGTGTGGATGAGTGGATGGGTAGGTGGGTGTATGCTGGGTGAGTGGGATATGTAGGTGGGCAAATAGGTCAGTGTCTGCCAGTGTAAATGTGTTAACTTGCACACAGGTCTGCACCTTGGAACACACCTCAGATGCTTCTTTATTCTGTACTCTTTCTAGAAAGACCCAGAAACATCCATACTTTAGAAGCTGCAGAGGCTCTGGGCTGGAGCCCAGGAGGCTTGGGCACACCTGCTGGACCAGGAGCACAGCCCTTCCCAGCGTCCACACCGGGCAGGGGGCTGGGAACAAAGGCGCCAAGGTCAGGGTGGGAGGGCGGGGAGCGAGTGCACGGACCCCACCTGAGCGGAGCACAGAGCCCTGCTGAGGGCTAGACCAGGGGACAGGTCCAGGGTGGGCACCTGTCGCCACCGCCTTGCGAGGGTTGAACAGGACGATCCCGGGAAGAGAAAGCAGGTCTGGGCCGGGGGTGTGGTGGCGCCTGACCGGGGCTCGTTCTGACAACTCTAGCGAAGAAAAGCGGCGCCAGCCTCCACCCCCCCCCCCCCGGCCTCGCTGGCCTGTCCACGTGCCTTCCGTGCGTGTGTGCTGCCCATCTGCCCGTCCTTCCATCCTACCCATCCACAACTCCTTCTTCATACACAGAGATACAGCTCGCTCTGCTCGGAGCCTGTCACTAACCCCCTTCACAGATGGGGAAACTGAGGCACAGATCGGGGAAGCACCTTCCCCAAAAACATGCAGCTTGTACCCGCCGACTGGCGTGACAGGCCGAGCTCAGGACCTCTCAGGACGTCTGTCCGCCTGTCCACCTGCCCTCCCTGTCTGTCCTCCTGCCTCACCTCACCTGTCATGGCCACACAGGGGCCCATCCATCCCCGCTGTCCCTCATCCATCCTGAAGGTAATGCAGTTAGAGAACGGGGGCCCTGAGGGCAGAGGAGGCCTGAGCTGCCCATCTGGCCGGACTGGGGCGGCCGCTGGGGGTGGGGTGGGTGTCCCAGGCTGGGCAGGGCTGCTGGGGGCTGGAAGGAATTAGCTGGAGTGACTGCAGGATCATCTAATTAGGAACGCTAGTGATAAGCAGATAGCATCGGGGGTGATTAGAATCCTTTTAAAAAGCCACTCCATTAATTACAGAGACAGAGCGGGGCCTCTGGCAGCCCAGAATACCAATTGGCTGCCTAATCGGCCTCCATCAGCCCGCCCTGCTTGCGGGGTTCTGGAACGCTGTGTGACCTTGGCTCTGCCCTGCCCTCTCTGGTCCTCTGCAAGCAGGGCCGGGTCGGGCTCTGCTGTGATCATCTTGTGGCCCAAGGGCCTTGTTCTCTCTGCAGGTCTTGGTCAGGGGCACAGGGTCCAGGCATGGGGAGCCCTACAGGGGGGCTCGCCATGAAGGTCCCCGCCCACTCAACCCGTCCCTCCTGGAAGCTTCTGAGTGGTCGCGAGTTCCCTGCTGTGCCACGGGCCTCCTGGGCACCTCCAGGCCCCTGGTTTCTGCCTGGCCCGTGGCCCAGGAGAGGACATCCCTGGGGCAAGCGGCCACTACCCTCCACTCCTGCCTCCTCAGGAGGCCCCACACCCCAGCAGGCTGGGGAGGCCACAGTCCCCCTCCCGGGCAGTGAGCTGCTGGGCTCCTGAGCCGGAACCCACTGGCCGCTTGGCTTCCGGGAGGGGCTGGGAGCGTCCATGGCTCTGTCTCCATCCAGCCGCCCCCTCCAGGAGCTGGGACAGCAGCGGGCCGGGGCCTAGCAGGGGCTGTGAACACAGCAGTGACCGCCACAGTCCCCCAGGGTGCTGGAGTCCTGCACACCGGGCAGAGGCTCCTGGGGCCTCAGCGATGGAGCCTGCATCCCGTAGGGCCACCTCCTGCGTGCGGAACCCCTGGCCTTCCCCTCACCCCATCACCTCCCCCAGCAGCGTCACCACAGTCAGGGCCTGGCCTCCACTGTCACCTTTGCCGTCATCACCACTGCCAGGAGCTTCTCACCGCCACCCGCAGCCACCTTGCCGCAGCCCTGCCTGGCTGCTCCTGCCTCTCCTTGGCCAGCAAACCCGTCACTGCCAACACCACTCACGCCTTCAACGGGCCCCGCTTGATCAGCTTCATTCTCTCACCGTCACGTCCCACCACGGCCATCGTCAGACCCAGCCTCCTCCCCCACTGTCATGGCGTCACCCAGCCCCGCTGCTGGGACTTGACCACCGCCAAGGCCACCGCACCACAGACCCTGCCTGTCATCCTCCTCTACTACTTCCATAGCCGCCCTTGCCGCTGCACCCGCCTCAGCCAGACCTGCCACTGCCTGATCCCCTCCATGCCCCCACCCCCAGCACCGCCACCAACACCAGGGGCAGCCTGCACTGCCACCATCATCAACAAGTCCACTCCGCCACTTGCATCACCAGCTATGGCACCTCCCCCACCTCTATCACCTCCATCATCACATCCACCTTCCACTACCACCTTCATCACTTCCATTACCATCTCCATCACCTCCACCACCTCCATCACCATCTTCATCACCTCCACCACCTTCATAACCAGCTCCAGCTCCTCCATCACCTCCACTACCTCCACCACCACATCCACCCTCCACTACCACCTCCATCGCCATCTCCATCTCCATTATCCTCATCACCTTCATCACCTCCATCACCATCTCCATCACCTCCAACATCTCCATCACCTCCATAACCACATTCACCTCCACCATCTCCATCACCATGTCTACCACCTCCACCACCACCTCCATCACCTTCATCACTTCCATCATCATCTCCATCACCACCACCTCCATCAACTCCATAACCATTTCCACCCTCCGCCAGTTCTACCACTTCCATCACCACCTTCCTCACCGTCTCCCTCCCCGTAACCTCCATCACCACCACCGTCCCCTCCAACACCATGTACCGTAGCCTGTGCCGACACACCATCAGCCTGTCCACTCACCATTGCCTTCTTCCAAGCTTCTGCCACAGGACCGTGTGTCCACGGCCACAGGGTGAAGATGCTGGAGAGTTCCCCTCACCACTGGATGAGCTACAGGAGGAAAGGTCAGGGCAGCCGCTGGTGACTGTATGTGGCCTCAGAAGGCCTGGAAGCTGTTGGAACCTCAGAGGGCTCCAGAATTTCCCAAATCAGCCCCAAAGCAGGAGATGCTCAGACAGTGACCCGGAAGTAACTCCTGCTTTCTAAAGCACGTACTGCAGATGCTCAGCTGGACCCACAGAGCAAAGACAATCTGGAAAATCTCCATAGAATGCAGAGATCACAGGGAGCGGGAGTGACAAGGCAGCCCCCGCTCACCCAGACTTCAACTGTCAGTCCTTACCATCCCCATCAACCCTGTCACTGACATCCATCACGGCCCTCAGACAAACTCCTGCCACTCTTTAGGCTGGAGCAATTAGTACTGTGGATTGGGTGCTGGTCTGGCTGACCCAAGTTTGATCCCCAGCACTGCAGAGGGTCTCCGGAGCCCACCAGGAGTGATTCCTAAGCACAGAGCCAGGAGTAAGCCCCAAGCACCTCCAGGGGCGGCCCCAAAACGAAACACAAAGAATCCTGTCACTTTCCACATAGCCCCATCGGCTGAGCAGCTCAGGCCACCAGGACCCCTGGCACTGCTGTTACTGGGAGATCCCTGGCCCCAGCCTGGCCGGCACTGCCCCTCCCTCCCCCGGGAACAGTATTGTGCGCCCGGAAGTAGCCCTGAAACAAGCAATACTTCCTGAAGGCAGCCCGTTCCCAGTCCACAGTTGGCCCCCCATCACATGCTCCAAGAGCGAAGAACGTCACATTCCCACAGGATTCTGCGAAAGCCCCGCCCCTTCCCCAGTGCGTCCCCGCAGGGCCCCTGACACGAGGCTGGTGTGCCCAGCCCAGAGCCGCCCTCCAGCCCCAGATCAGAACAAGATGCCAGGCGAGCTGGAGCCCCTGTGCTGACCCCAGGGAAAAGCACTACCTGCCGACCTGAGAGAGGAAACATCAGACAAGCTCGGCCCCGGCCCCACCCTCATTAGCCACCTCAAGCACCCCTGCTTGGGGTCCTGCACCCTCACGGCACACACCAGGGCTCCTGGAGCAGCCGCTGCTGCCGAATACTCTCGCCTCCCCATCATGGTGCTCCTGCAACCGTCCCCTCCATCCCACTGTCCCCTCCGTCCCTGCCACGGCACTGGTGCTCCTCAGCTTTGACTGCCGGTTCTACCACTCCTGTTATCACCACGCCCACCACCTCCACCCCGCACTGTTCCATCATCACCTCCACCACCTCCACATTCCACCACCTCCATCACCATCCCCTCCATCATTATCACCTCCACAGCCACTTCTACTCATCACCTCCACCACCTCTGCCTTCACGGTCACCACCTTCACACCACCCCCAGACTGCCTTCAAACCTCCTCTATCACCCTCTCTGTCACCTCCTGCACCACCTTCATTACCTCCAACCACCTCTTTCACCACCTCCACTCTCTACCACCACCATCATCATCTCTATCACCTCCCTCACCATCACCTCCCCCACCTCTATCTGTCCATCACCTCACCACCTCCATCACCATCACCTCCACCAATTCTATCACCATCACCCCCACCACCTCCATCACCATCACCTCCACCAATTCCATCACTATCACCTCCATCAATTCCATCACCATCACCCCCACCACCTCCACCACCATCACCTCCACCACCTCCATCATCACTGTAACTACCTCGAAACATCTCCACCCTTCACTATCTATGTCCCTATCTCCATCACCTTCATCACCACCCCCACCCCTACCACCTCCATCACATCACCTTTGCCCCCGCTCCACCCTGTACCGTGAACCTCCTCTTCCTTGACCATCCCCATCACCTTCACCCCTGACACCTCCGATCCCTGTGGCACCACCACCTCCTGCCTCTGCCCACACCCCAGTTCCGCATGCATTTGCCACCAGCAGCCTCTCTCGCCACGGCCTGCTCCCCAGCACCCCCTCACCTTCTCTGAGTATGCTCCCCGCCCTCTGACCCTGTCCTGCGGCCACCAGTCAACCCAGGCCCCGCTGACCCCCATCACCGGGGAGAGTGGTGGGAATCACTCGCTCCGGCCAGCGCCAGGCCCATCAAGCCTAACTACGAGGCCAGAGGGGGTTTCCGAAAGGCAGACTCACCTGTGATGGGGTCCTGGCACTTGCTTCCTCTACCAGGTGACACGTGGGAGCTGAAGGACTGGGGGCAAAGGCAGGGGGTGGGAGGGGGACAGCACATCCTCTCAAGGCTGGCTTTGCCGTCTCCGACGGCGCCCTTAGCCCTGGTTCCTCTGAGCCTTTGGGCCCAGGGAGACCAGCGCCCCTGAAACTCGCTCCACTCCTGACCCCTTTCACCCAAGAAACTTTGATGTAGCCCCAGGCATAGAGTTCTACCAAAGAGGTACACACACCAAACACGGACTAGTCATAAATCCTAAAGACATTTATTTGGGGGCAGATTTTATAATGTTCCATGGCCCCATATGGGGCTGGAGGGCCATGTGCCAGCATGTCGCTTGGGCCACACCTGGCAGCCAAGTCTGTGACAACTGAGGTGGGGGGAGGGGAGCAGAGGAGTAGGGAGGGAGGAGGAGGGGGAGGAGGAAGAGGAGGAGGAGGAGGGAGACGGGGGGGGGGGGGAAGAGGAGGAGAGGAGGAGGAGGAGGGGGAGGAGGGGGAAGAGGAGGAAGAGGAGGGGGAGGGAGGAGGAGGGGAGGAGGAGGGTGAGGAGGAGGAAGAGGAAGAGGAGGAGTGGGAGGAGAAAGAGGAGGAGGAGGGGGAAGAGGAGAGGAAGAGGAAGAGGAGGAGGAGGAGGAGGGAGGAGGGAGGAGGAGGGAGGAGGGATGAGGGAGGAGGGAGGAGAAAGGGAGGAGGAGGGGAAAGAGGGAGGAGGAGGGGAAGGAGGAGGGGGAGGAGGGAAGAGGAGGAGGGGGAGGGAGGGGGAGGAGAGGAGTGGGGGAGGAGGAGGAAGAAGGAGGCAGAGGAATGTTACTTGATTATGATTTAGTGGACCACAGGTGAGCACGTGCCGGTGTGGTTGGCAGGTGGTTCCCGAGTTCCGCTCTTACCTGGAGGGGAACAGGTGGAGGTGGAAACAGGTGCCAGCCAGGGTCCTCAATTGCAAATCCCAACGACACTGGGGAAGTGTTCCGGGAACTTCTGCCCACTCGCTCACCTGCTCCCAGGGCTGCCAGGACAGGGGACTTCACTCTCAGGTCACCCCCGGGTTCTGGAGGCTGCAACAAGATCAAGGTGTGGCGGTACCACAGGGGGCAAAGTGACTTGCCTGGCAGGTGGGCGGCCCCGGTTCAACTCCTGGCACCACGTTGGGTCCCCCGAGGGCCACTGGGAGTAGCCCCGGAGCACTGCCGGGTCTGGCCCCCAAACAGAACCAGACAAAAGCAAACAAACAGGTGCCTGTCCCCTTGTGGACCCCAGGGGCCTCCTCCCCTTCCGGCTTCTGGACTGTCTGTGCCCTGACAGTGCCGCTCCTGCTGCAGCCTCAGCTCGTGTACCTGACCCCCCCCCCCCCACACACACACAGCTGTCCCCACCCCCCATGGGATCCCAGTGGAAGAAGCTCATCCAGAGACCCTCCATTCAGTGAGATCTCCCAGCCCCCATTCCCAGCTCTGTTTATTGTTTGTTTGTTTTTTGTTTTTGTTCTTGTTTGCTTTTTGGGTCTCACCCGGGGATGCGCAGGGACTACTCCTGGCTCATACACTCAGGAATTGCTCCTGGTGGTGCTTGTGTCCATATGGGATGCTGGGAATCGAACCCGGGTTGGACATGTGAAAGGCAAACTCCTTACCTGCTGTGCTATCGCTCCAGCCCCCCTTTCCCAGCTCTGATCTCTTGCAGCGGTCCCAGGGAAGAGGCCGGAGCTTTTGGGATGAGCCCCAGTCCCCCCACCGATCCCGTGAGTCCACACTGAGGGTCACTGCCCACTTTCCTCACCAGGTGAGGGTGGGGCGTTTCCTTCCACCTGCTGACCACCACAGACTCAAACAGTCCTGGCTGTGCCTGTCCAGACCACCTCCTCCGAGCCTCTTGCACCCTGCAGGCCCCTGCAGGACAGGGCCCGGCCCCATCCTGGGAGGGGCTGATGGGCCCCAAGAAACACGCACCCTGCCCTGCTTGGGGCCAGTCCACCTTGGGGCCCTTCGCTCATTCACTGGTCCTGGAGCTCCTAGAATCACCCTACAAACTCCCCCTGAAGCGCCCTCCGCCCCCTCCCCCCCTTGTCTCTGTCCCTTGTCTCCCAGGGACCACCCCCCTCCTCCCCCCCCGCCTGTCTCCCACCAGCTCTGGGCCCACCCCTGACAGTGACCGCCTTGGGGGCAGGAGGCCAAGGTGCCCAGCTCAACTTACCTGCTCAGCCCAGAAGTTGGGGTGTGTGTGGGTTGGGGGGTGAATGTGCCCCGCCCGGGGGCTGATGTCACAAAGGCTCCAGGGTGCAGCTGGGCAGGGGGCCCTGCCCTGGCCTGGCCCCTGAGCCTGCAGTGTCCCACCCCTCCCCCCGCCCCTCAGTGGTGGCGCCCCTGTCCCCCGGCGAGGGGTGCTATGAGCGGGTGAGCCCCGAGAAGAACAGCACCCGCCTGGAGCTTCCAGCCAGGCCCCTGCTGCAGAGGGAACCGGCCGCCTCCCGCTGTATCCAGCCCCGGCACCCCGAGGGCCTCGCGCCCCGCCAGCCCGGCCAGCCCGCTGGCCCCAGCCCCCGCCCCAGCCCCCGCCACCGGCGGCCCTCAGAATGGGGAGCTACTACGAAGTGCTGGGCGTGCAGGCCGGCGCCTCCCAGGAGGACATCAAGAAGGCCTACCGCAAGCTGGCCTTGCGCTGGCACCCCGACAAGAACCCCGACAACAAGGAGGAGGCAGAGAAGAAGTTCAAGCAGGTGTCGGAGGCCTACGAGGTCCTGTCTGATGCCAAGAAGCGCTCCCTCTACGACCGGGCGGGCTGCGGGGGCTGGCGGGCGGGCGGCGGGGGCCAGCACCCCCTACAACAGCCCCTTTGACACGGGCTACACCTTCCGCAACCCCGAGGACATCTTCCGCGAGTTCTTTGGGGGCCTGGACCCCTTCTCCTTCGACTTCTGGGACAACCCATTCAGCAGTGACCGTCCCGGCCGGGGCCACGGCCTGAGGAACGCCTTCTCGGCCGGCTTCGGCGAATTCCCCGCCTTCCTGGAGGCCTTCTCCTCCTTCGACAACTTGGGCCGCGGGGGCACTGCCAGCCGCGCCACCTACTCCTCCACCTCCTTCGGCGGCTCGGGCTCCGGCGGCTCCGGGTTCAAGTCGGTGATGTCGTCCACCGAGGTGGTCAACGGGCACAAGGTCACCACCAAGCGCATCGTGGAGAACGGGCAGGAGCGGGTGGAGGTGGAGGAGGACGGGCAGCTCAAATCCGTCACCATCAACGGCAAGGAGCAGCTGAAACGCGTGGACAACAAGTAAGGGCCGCCCGCCCGGAAGTGCCCTCGGCGGCCGCCCGCCACAGGCAGCGGGGGCTGATGCTTAATAAACGGGCCCAGTGAATTTTGAGCGTCATTCCCGGCCCCCGGCCCCCTCCCCCGCGCCTGTTGGTGCCCCCCAGGTGGCCACGAGACGGACTCCAGCCTGCCCTGTGCCCCCCACGCCCACCACCCAGGCCTTAACGTTGGCACCAGCTGGCGGTCCTCTCGAGCCTCCCGTCCCGAACGCTTGTGTCCAGCCAGTCTTCTTGCTTGTTCGGATTTTGATTTAGGGCCACACCTGGCGATGCTCAGGGCTTGCTCCTGGCTCTGCACTCGGAAATGACTCCTGGCGGTGCTCGGGGTGTGAGTGTGTGTGTGTTGGGGAGCCACATGAGAGGCTGGGGACCGAACCAGTGTGGAAACCCCGCCAGACCAACGCCCTCCCCGTTGTTGTGCTATGGGTGGGCTCCGGTGCTCAGGTGCTCAGCCTGGGAACTAGTTTCCTCGGTTTCCTCCCTCAGCTCTAAGTTAGGGACCTCAGCCGCTGCCTTCTCTCTCACCTGGACCTTGACCCCTTCCCCTGGTCAGCTCTCACCTCCAGAGAACTCCCTCTGAGCTCCAGTCCCCGTCCCTGGAGTCTCCCCTCTACCTGCCTGGAGTTAGGGGTCCAGCAGCACGCAGGGACCTGCCCCCCCACCTGCTCATCTTCTGCTGCCAGGAGACCTTCCCCGATGCCCCCCTCTCAAATCAGCCTCCAGGGGCTGGAGCCATAGCACAGCGGGTAGGACGCTTGCTTTGCACACGGTCAACCCAGGTTCGATTCCCAGCATCCCCACATGGTCCCCTGAGCACCGCCAGGAGGAATTCCTGAGTGCATGAGCCAGGAGTAACCCCTGAGCATCGCTGGGTGTGACCCAAAAAGCAAAAAAAAAAAAAAATCAAATCAGCCTTCACGCCCCCCGCTTGCCCCCGGACGCCTCCCCTCCCCTCCCGGGGCTGCAAGCTGCTTGCAGGTGGAGGGGCCCAGAACCAGGCTGCTGCTCACACCCCCCCAGGCAGGCTGTGGGGTGCGCTGCTGACTGCTCAGCCCCAGGGTGGAATCTCTAAAGCAGGGCGAGCACTGTTCGCAGGAGGCGCCTGGACCGTTCGGTGGCTGTTGGATAAGGGGGCCCATGGGAAGGAGGCTCTGGTACCTATGAGAGCTGCAAGTCCTGGGTCACGTGTGAGGAGCCTGGCACTGTCCCAAGGGTGGGGACCCTGGTGTTCACTCCGCGGGCTGTTACCCTCCCTCAGCCCCTGGGGGGGGGGGACTCTAGCCCCAAGAAAGGGGGTTCAGGGCCAGAGAGACAGCATAGTGGTTAGGGCACTTGCTTTGCCTGTGGCTGACTTGGGTTCGAGCCTGGCATCCCACACAATCCCCTGAATCCTGCCTGGAGTGATCTTTAAGCACAGAGGCTGAAGTGAGCCCCCAGCTCAGCCAGGTGTGCCCCCCGCCCCAAACAAACAAACAAACAAACAATAATCATAAATAAATTATAGCCAAAGTGGTCTCAGATATACTTTATTGCTTTGTTTGGGGGCCAGTGCTCAGGGCTGACTCCAGGGGTCACTCCCGGCCGGCTCGGAGGACGGGACAGAAGCTGGGTCTGCCGCATGCAAGGCCAGCATCCTTCCCGTTGTGCTGTCACTCCGGCCCCTGTCTTGTAGTTTTGATAGAGAAAGGTTTATCTTGTTTCCCTCCACAGTGAACCTGAATTTTCACTAGAGCAGGGGTCACATATTGCTCTGGGGTATCCCGCTGGCCCACAGTGTGGATCCAGTAGGTGCTTAAAAAAATGTCTGGAGGGGCCGGACAGAGACCTCAGTGGGCTGAGCACAGGCTTGGCATGCGGGGAGGCCTAAGTTCGATTCCTGAGTGTTGCACGGTGCCTTGAAGATCCTTAGTTGCAGGCCCCCAGCCAGGAGCCTGGAATGGGCCCCCAAGCACCTCCAGGTGTGGCCCCAAACCAAAACGAACAAAAAGAATTTGGAGCCGGAAGGGCTGTGTAGGAGCCTGGGTCAGGTCGCTCCGGCTGGGCCCCAGGGCCCTGTCCTCCGTGGTGTGTCCTCAGCGCTGACAAGGCCCAGGGACAGGCATCCCGGAAGGCGCTCGGCCCAGGGTGGTTGCCGCCATCAGAAATGAGAAAATGGGAGTTGAGGGGTTGGAGCGATAGGACAGCGGGGAGAGGGTGTGTCTTGCATGTGGCCGACCTGGGTTTAGTCCACACCCCACCAGAAGGGATTCTTTTTTTTTCTTTTTAAAATTTTATTTTATTTTTATAAAGTAGCTCACAATATTTTATTACATTTAATATTTGAACACCAATCCCACCACCATTACACATTCCCACCACCAATATTTTGAGTTTTTCTTTTTTTTTTCTCTTCATAATTAACATTTTTTTTTAAATTTTATTAGTGAAGCACCATGAGGTACAGTTGTAGATTTACAAATCTTTGTGCTTGGGTTTCGGTCATACAATGATCAAATACCCATCCCTCCACCAGTGCCCATTTTCCACCACCATGGATAATATCTCCCCCCACCCCCCCTCCCACCCTGCCTCTGTGGTAGGGCATTCCCCTTTGTTCTTTCTCTCCTTTTGGGTGTTGTGGTCTGCAAAAGAGGTTTTGAGTGGCAAACATGTTCAGTCCATAGTCTACTTTCAACATGCATTTCCCCTCCTGGGAGGATCCTCCAAACACCCTTTATTTGGTGCTCCCTCCAGAAGGGATTCTCGATCTTACTTTTGTACATGGTATTAGGCAGAGATCTGAGCCCATTTTTTTTTTTTTGCATGTCGCCGTCCAGTTTTGCCAGCACAATTTGTTAAAGAGGCTTTCCTTGCTCCACTTCACATTTCTTGCTCCCTTATCAAAGACTAGATGATCATATGTTTGGGGGGAGATGTCAGTACATTCAACCCTGTTCCACTGATCTGCAGCTCTGCCTTTGTTCCACTACCATGCCGTTTTAATTATTACTGCTTTGTAGTAGAGTTTGTAGTTAGGGAGGTTGATTCCTCCTATTTTCTTTTTCCCAAGAATTGCTTTAGCCATTCGTGGGGGCTTATTGTTCCATATGAATTTCAGGAGTGTTTGCTCCATTTCTTTGAAGAATGTCATGAGTATCGTTATAGGAATCTCATTGAATTTGTACAATGCTTTGGGAAGTATTGCCATTTTGACAGTGTTAATTCTCCCGATCCATGAGCAGGGGATATCTTTCTATTTTCTTGTGTCCTCTTTTATTTCCTGAAGTAGTGTTTTGTAGTTTTCTTTGTACAGGTCCTTTACTTCCTGAGATTCCTGAGCAAAGAGCCAGGAGTTACCCCTGAGCATTGTCAGGGAGGGCCCAAAAGTCAAAAAAAAAAAAAAAGAGGGAAGAGAAAGAAAATGGAAAAACAAATGCATGGGCTGGACACCAGCTTCGCTTGCGGGAGGCTCTGAGTCTATTCCTGGCTCGACTCTCCCCTCCTCTCTCCCTCCCATTGATCGTCGATTTGCTCGAGCGGGCCCAGTAACGTCTCCATTGGAGACTTTGTTGTTACTGTGTCTGGCATATCGAATACTCTCGGTAGCTTGCCGGGCTCTCCGAGAGGGGCGGAGGAATCGAACTCGGGTCGGCCATGTTGGCCGCACGCAAGGCAGACGCCCTACCCGCTGTGCTATCGCTCCAGCCCAAGTAAAGGCCCTCCCGTTGATCATCGATTTGCTTGAGCGGGCCCAGTAACGTCTCCATTGGAGACTTTGTTGTTACTGTGTCTGGCATATCGAATACTCTCGGTAGCTTGCCGGGCTCTCCGAGAGGGGCGGAGGAATCGAACTCGGGTCGGCCATGTTGGCTGCGTGCAAGGCAGACGCCCTACCCGCTGTGCTATCGCTCCAGCCCTGGAACCTGGAATCGACCTGGCTCGACATCTCCCTGAAATACTGCTGACTGTGGCCCCAAAGACCCCCCAAATAAAAAACGGAAATGCCCAGCTCCTGTCTTTGGAGCGAGTGGGATGCTTCTGCCTTAATGGCAAGGCGTGGAGCCGGGGTCTCGGGGCACCGCCAGCTCTGTGTGACGGGAAATACCTGGAGGTGGCCGGTGTGTCCTTCGGAGAGGGATACCCGATCCCACGTTGCGCTCTGGGCTAGCCCCTGGTCTGGGGCAGGGCCAAGGGCAGGGGCTCGGACCAAAGCAGCTGGGAGAGAGGGGGTCAGAGCTTCCATGGTGGAAGGAGGATCTGGGCAAAGCTCCCCTCGTGGCTCCCGGCTCCTGACCCAGAGTGGCTGCTGGTGGCCCCAGGCCGCGAAAACCGTTGGGTGAGGCCCAGGGGAGGGGTCACAGGGGCTGCCCTGGCCCCTCCCAGCCAGCATGCCAGGCCTCGGACGCTCACGTCCCCACCGAGGGAGGGTCAGTCCTTCGTGGGGCAGAGTTATGTTCTTACCAGCTGGGGGCCCGGCGAGGACCACTCTGCCAGAGAAAACCTCCTGTTTTCTTCGGACACATTCACCAGCTTGCAGAGGGTCAAGCATCTTTAATTCAATGTAATTCAAGAACTGGGTGTTTTTTTTTTTTTTTCATTTGTCTTTTGGGGCTGGAGCGATAGCACAGCAGGTAGGGCGTTTGCCTTGCACTCGGCCGATCCGAATTTGATTTCTCCGCCCCTCTCAGAGAGCCTGGCAAGCTACCGAGAGTATCTAGCCCTCACAGCAAAGCCTGGCAAGCTACCCGTGACATATTCGATATGCCAGAAACAGTAACAACAAGTCTCACAATTTGTTGTGAGACGTTACTGGTTGCCTGCTCGAGCAAATCGACAAACAATGGGAGGACAGTCCAGTGCAGTCTTTTTTGGGGGGCCATACTTGGCTGTGCTCAGGGGTTATTCCTGGCTCTGTGCCCAGGGATCATTCCTGGTGAACTCTGGGGGCCAGTTGGGGATGCCGGGGATCGAACCCTGGTCAGCCTTGTGCAAGATAAACACCCCTCCCCGCTGTTCTTCTTTTTTTCTTTTTGGGTCACACCTGACGATGCACAGGGGTTACTCCTGGTTCTGCACTCAGGAATCACCCCTGGCGGTGCTCAGGGGACCATATGGGATGCTGGGAATCAAACCCGGGTCGGCTGCATGCAAGGCAAACGCCCTGCCCGCTGTGCTATTGCTCCAGCCTCTCCCCGCTGTTCTATCAGTCAGGCCCTGAGGTTTGAGAAATCCAAACCCAGCACCTTTGAGAAGCAGGCAGAGGCCAGGCTCGGAGAGCCCCGCCCTCACCCACGGACTCGGGACCTCTGTGAGAAGGAAGAGACCAGGTTGACATCTCACCTTGGATGGTCCCCGTGGGACTTTTGTCCGGTGACATCTCTCTGGACAAAACTGCGGGGACAGGGGGACCACAGACCAGGTGTCTCTCTGAGAAGAGCACTGGGTGTGGAGGGGACAGTAAGCGGCCCGGAGTTAGGATGAAGCCCGCTGTGGAGGCCACACGGCGGGTCCCCCCTTCACTCAGTGTCCCCAGGTCTCCCCCACCTCTCCTGGGCTCCCCCACACAGGAGACTCAGGCATGAGGAGAACGGGCATCACATAGGCGGCAAGCGGCTGGTTGTACCCGGGGTATCGGCTCCGAAGATGGTGCTTTAAATCCGTAATGCCTGGCCTTGAGCAATGCTCCAGCAAACAGCCTCCCAGCCTTGGTCTCGGCACCACGCACGGACCCTTGAGCACAGCCAGGCGCGACCCCTGAGAGCAGGAAGGAGTAAGCTCTGAGCACTGTCAGGTGAGGCCCCTAGTTGATCATTAGTGATGATAAGAATAACAATGATCGCTGAAAGATGTGTATGTGTGTGTATGTGTGCGTATGTGTGTATATGCATGTGTTTATGTGTGCGTGCATGTGTGTTTATGTGTGGGTGTGTGTATGTGTGCATGTGTGTGTATGGGTGGGTGTGTATGTGTGTAAGTGTATACGTGTGTATACACGTACATGTGTGTACATGTGTGTTAGTATTTGTGTGTATGTGAGTGTGTATGTGTGTATGTGTTTATGTGTATACGTATGTGTAAGTGTGCATGTGTGTATGTGTTTATGTGTATACGTATGTGTAAGTGTGCATGTGTGTATGTGTATATGTGTGTATATGTGTGTGTGTAAATATGTGTATGTGTGCATGTGTGTATGTATGTATATGTGTGTTTGTATGTATGTGTATATGTGTGTATGTGTGAATGTGTGTGCATCTGTGTGTGTGCGTGTATGTAAAATATTCTCGGGCTGGGGTCGAGCCAGGAAAGGTGATGAGGTCTCAGGGTTCTCTGGTCCCCGACGGGCAGGGGTGCGGGGGGTGTGCACAGGGAGGGGTTCTCTGGGCACTGGTCAGATTCCACTCACCACGTCTCAGCTCCTTGCCTGGTGCCTGGCAGGTAGCGGGGGTCCGTAAGGTGTGGTGAAGTGAAAGGAGGTCGGGGCACACTGTTCCGGGGAACAGCGAGAGCCCAGGGTGCCGCTCTGAGGACAGCGTCCGGAGACAAGCCCTGAACCTAGAGGGAGACTCCACTCCTGTTTCCACAGGCAGGAGGCTGCCAGGGTGCTGTTCCCTCAGGGAGACCATTCGAGGGGCCTTCCCGGAAGCCAAAGGGCGTCACCCCCAGACCCAAGGAGCTGCCAAGCCCCCAGCACTTCCCAGGTCCTGAGCAGGAAGCGCAGACCACTCAGCTGCCCTACCACATGCACCTCAAGGCCCGGCCTGGCTGTGGCTCCCTGGGGTCCTGCCTCCTGGGTCCCTGGGCTGGCCAGCAGCTGGAGGCCCCTAACCAGGTTACCCCAGGGCAGGAGAGCCCGCAGCACACAGAAGGCCGCATCCCAGCGCCCAGCCCTGCACGGGGACTAACTTCATCAAAGCCCCCACGACCGCATTAACCACCTGACCTCTGACCCCGCCGACCTGCTAATTTCACCAATTACGGCCGGGGTGTGGCTGCCTTAAGTGGGCCTGTTTAGCTCGACAGCTGCAGGCCAAACCCAATTAGGGCCCGTGGCCCAGGCGGGCGGGCGCTCCCAGGGCCTGGGTGGAATCGGGGTGCTGGCAGGGCTCGGGTGGTCTGCACCCACCCAGGACCCCCGAGGCTTTCCCCAGACTCACACCTGAAGCTGGATGACTGCCCCCCTCCCCACACAGCCAACATGCAGCCCCCCACCGGGACCCCCAAACTCCAAACAGACTCTCACAGGCCCTCCGCTGCCTTGCTGAATCTGCTCGCAACTCTCAGGTCCATTTGATAGGTGGAGAAACTGAGGCCCAGGCGGGATGAGGAGCACTAGAGACCCACCATAGAGTGGGGCTCCCTAAGGTGGCGCGCCGCACCCACAGGCACCACCCTGGGCCCTTTTAGGGTCCCATCTCTGGCGCTCTACCCTCCTGCGCTGTCCTTCCCGGTCTCTTGGGCTGTCTCTAGGGGTCCTTCCCTTGCCGCCATCTAGGGGAGACCCCAGCAGAGAAGCTGTGGGGACCCCCAGCTCCGGTGCTGGGATTGCAACAAGAAGCCGGGAGGTGGCCTCACACTCTGTGAGTCCAGCATGGCCACATGGGGCAGCCGGGGCGGGGCCGGCCACCTCCCAGCTCCCTGCCCGTCCCCATGCGGCCTGTTCTTATCCCAGCAAACAGAAGGATTTTATGCAAATCGGAGAGTTTGTGGGGCCAGGGAAGAATGCCACAAAAGCCCTCAGCCCAGCTTCCTCCTCTAGCCGATCCTGCTCCAGGACCTTTGCTCACGCCCCTCCATGGTCCCAGGACCTGCTGGAACTCTCCTGTTGTGTCTAGCCTGCCTTCAGGTCTTGGCTCCTCTCCCTACATCCCTTTACTGTGTCTCAGGGAGGGAAGCCACAGCCTCCCGAATCCTGCCTCCAGACATTTGCACATGCCCCCCCACTCCTTGAACACACCCCCCCCCCCCTCAGTGCCTTGTCCCCGCTTACTCTTACCACCATGTCTGCCAGGAGGAGGTTTCTGACCCCACCAGTCACTCTGCGGCCCCCATCTCCTGCCTGGACCCCTGTGAGGAGGAGGGTGAGACTCAGTGGGATCCAAGAAGCTTCACGGACTCTGGGGTAGCCAGGGTCGGCTCTCAGAGTGGGTGCGGGGCGTCTCTCTGCTCTGAGGAGCCCGAGGCTGGCTCTGGTCTCTGGTGGGTTGCAGCGGGGGGTGTCAA
The DNA here is from genome assembly GCF_029834395.1 of Sorex fumeus. Classification (NCBI taxonomy): domain Eukaryota; kingdom Metazoa; phylum Chordata; class Mammalia; order Eulipotyphla; family Soricidae; genus Sorex; species Sorex fumeus. Next base: position 12,881,189 of record NW_026606129.1, read on the forward strand.
GGGCAGCCACTCAGCCCTGCGGAGCCCCCACAGAGCAGTTTACCTGCAGGCTTTGCCCAGGGGCCTCACGGCGTGGCTGGTTGCCCCCATTTCACAGATGGGGAAACTGAGGCCCAGAAGGCTTGAGACTGCGTCAAGGTGACAGGACCCTGGGAGGACGAGTGGTGGGGCCCTGGTCACCCTCTCCTCCTGGGGTGGGGCCCGGGCCTCCTCGCCAGCCTGCCCGCCTGCCGGCCAGCCCCAGTCGATGTTATCGCGGCTGATTTAATTTCAAAGACGGATTGAGCAGCGGCGGGAGGGAGCGGGCTAATCGCAGCCGCCATCTGCCCCGTTGTCATGGGGATGGGCTCCCAGCAATTGTGCCGGGCTGGACCCAGATAAGGGCACCGAGTGGGCGGAGGGGGCCTGCCGTGGGCCAGGCCGGGAGATGGGGCTGCAGAAGGCAGGAGGGACCCCGACGCCCCAGCAGGCAGGGACACGGGGCTGAGGGGTTGGTGACAGCCAGGGGGCTGTGAGGGGAGGGGCCTTTGGGGGGCTGCGGCTGCTGGAGACGAAGTGGCCAGGAGACCCCACACCCCACCGCCCCACCCAGCTCCCTGGCCGCCCTCGGGGCGCAGGCCGTGGGCGTGGGGCTACACTGGCCTCCCCAGTGTCCCCTCATCCCAGGCCTCTGCCTGGCCACCGGGCTCCCTGCTGATGCCAAGGCCTGTGCCCCACAGCTGGCCGTGCTGGGGTTTGCCGCCAAGTGCTCAGACACCCACCCAGAAGCCAGTCAAGTTGACCAGGGCCGCGTCCGCTTCCGGCTGTCCCCCACAGTCCCCGGGGCCCTCCGGGAAGGCCATTGGCAGGAGCTTGGCCAGGGTTTGTGTCCCCTGGTGTGCCCGGCTGGACAGTACGGGACAAGACTGACGCCCCAAGTGGCCCCTTCTCGGTGGGTCTCGGTGCCCTGGTCCTGCCCGCACAGCCCAGACCCTAGAACATTCCACCTCAGGCCCTACACTTTGGCGGGTGCGTCCCTTCCCCAGAAACTCTTGCTTGCCCCGTGGGGGGGAGCGGGCACCCACTCCCAGTGGGTGGCCCCCGTTCCTCCAGCCGCTTCCTGGAAGGGTTGCTGGCCACTGTCTGGTCTTGCCTGGTTGGTCGCCTGTGGCCAGAGGCTCAGGAACGCGTCCCCCAGGGCAGGTGCGGGCTGGGACTGGCGTCTGTCGGGCCGCTGTGGGCTGCCTGTCCCCCTCCGGCCTGCAGGCATGACCCAGAAGGGACACAGTAGCCTGACCCCGGCGGTCGGCCCGCAGAGACCTGTCCCCACCGGTCCTGCCCTGCTCCAGCCCGCAGAGCCGACCGGGCACTGGCCAGGGAATTAGCGCAGGGGTGAGGGCATGCGAGGACCCTGGATCCAACCCCCCGACCACATCTGCTGCCCTGGAGGTCCTGGGCACATGGGGGATCGGGGCTCCCTGCTGAAAATGGCTGGGACACTCCCAACCCCCAAAACACACACACACACACACACACACACACACACACACACACACCTGGCACTTTCTTTTTTTTTTTTTTTTTTGCTCATCTCTACTTTGCTCTAGGGTCATTCAAGGTCAATTCTCAGCAGTTCAGACCCTCCAAAAAGGGCGCCCAGGAGGACTCTAGAATCTTCCTGGGAGACTTTAGGACACACTGGAATTCCTGCCGTGCCCCGGGGGGCTGGGTGAGGAGAGCTGCTGGAGCCCACTGACCCCTGTCCTCACCTTCCACCGCCTTCCCCTTCTCCCCCTCCTCCCTGCAGTGGCCCCTCTGTGGCCCGGGCTGCCAGTTGTGGGAGAAACACACGCTAAGAGCAAACACGCCTTTTAGCACGTCTCCGTGCCCGGCTCGGTGGCACTAGAACCCGCCCCCCACTGGACCCTTCCCCCACATTTTCAGCTCCAGAACTGGCTTCCTGCTCCCAAGCAGAAGTTGCCCCAGCCCAGGGCGCTGGGGGGACGGGGTAGGCAACCGTGGCTCTGGGACACGCGTGGGCCAGCCTGGACGGCTCCCCCTATCCCTTGCTGACTGGGCAATTCTGTGTGGACGCATTTGTCCGGCCAGTGGGGGTGGGCTTCGCAGCGCATGTTACTTGCCCCCAGTTTTAAGCACTGGGTGGGAGTGAGAGACACTGGCCGTGCACGAGGACCCGGGCTCGATCCCCAGCGCCACGCAACGTTCCTCGCAGAAGGGGCGGAGGCGCCGAGTGTCTGCTCTGTGCTCAGGAGCCCCGCACCCAGGAGCCGGAAGCTACACTGGGCGTGCCCCCCGCCAAACAGGAGAAAAGTGCAGGAGAAAGAGCCTCTGGAAAGAGCATATCTGCACACCGAGCCTGGCCCCTGCCACCCCACTGTGCTCTGTGCACTTCAGGAGCCTACGAGCCTGTGTCCCCGAGGACGCCCATCTTCCATGACTCTGGCCACCTGCATTCCGTGGCTCATGGCCCCATCCTGCCCCCTCCCCAGGGCCAGCATCCTCGCACCCCTGACCCCCACTTCCCTCTCATGAGATCTTGGCAGAGGGCACTAGGTGATGCCCATACTCCAGGTTGAGCCCCTTCAGGGTCCCTAATGGTGCCTGCAAAGCCCCTTATGCCGTGGAAGGTCATTGGCAGGGACTGAGGGTGAGCGTGTGGCATCCTGGGGGAGCATCACGCAGTTTGGGGGCCTCAGTGGGGAAGGGCTCCCTTCCCTCCATCCTTCCTCCCGGGAGCAGGGGCCGGGATGTTCCCACTTCTCCGAGATCTCTTGGGTGCGCATGTGCCCTGAAGGGGCCCGGAGGAGTGCAGAGTTGGGGGTCTTTGCCCGCCAGGTGGCAGGACCAGGCTGGAGGACCCGCAGGCCGGCTGGAGCCATGTCAGTGTCCGTGTGGTGGGGTGGGGGTACCAGCGCGGGCCGTGGCATGCTGGCATCCCGGGCCTGTCGACCTGGCACGTCCTTTCTCTGCCTTGCACCCCTTCACTGGGGCTCCGAGAGTCTCCCAGTGGGTCCCTCCCAGGCGGTGACACCCCAGCACCAAAGTCACCCCTTGAATGGAAGAACCAGTGCGTGGTCCGGGCACCAGCCCCCAAAGGCCCGGATGGCAGCTCAGGGCTGGTGCCCACCAGGCCCAGGCCTCCCCCACAGGGTGACTTGGCCTTGTAGGAAAACACCAAATCACAGCCTTCGACAGCATCTCGGTGGGGCCGGGGTGGCCCCAGGCTGCGCATGACCTCAGTTGACCTCAGGTGACTGTGCCACGGGGCCCCTCTGTGGCCACGCCCTGCTTAGCCTCGGGTGCCCCCATCTGGCATGCGGCGGCCCGGTGGGGTTTGGCTGATGGGTACGGCCCGGGAGTTGGGGACACTCTGCCGACAACCACAGGGCCCTGTCACACCCCCAAAAGCAGGAACCTGGCAGTGCCGCCACTTGAGCCCCGGGCGCCGTGGTTACGCCTGCGGTCACCCTAACAGCCCAGAGGAAACCCCTGGGGTCGTGGGGTGCTGGGCGGCGGCGGCGGCGCGGCTGGGGGCACGGTCCTGTCCCGATGCCGGGATCCTGCTGTCAGTGCCGCAGGCCGTTCCCCACCTGCCTTTCCCCCCAACTGTGGCGGCCACGGGCTCGGCCCCTCCACACACAGGCTCCTGACCCTGTCCCAGCACGGGGGGCCAGGGCAGACCCAGAGGAGTCAGCGGCTGAGGGGATGGAAAATAGCTCCTCTGGCTGGAGCGACCGTCCAGTGGGAGGGCGCTGGCCTTGCAGGCGGCCGACCTGGGGTCAGTCCCCGGCACCCCAGACGGTCCCCCCAGCACCGCCAGGAGTGATCCCCAAGCACAGAGCCAGGAGGAAGCCCTGAGCATCACTGGGTATGGTCCAGAAACAAAAATAAAACAGAACATCTCCTGGGCTGAAGAGACAACACAGCGGGTAGGACGTTTGCCTTGCATGCGGCCGACCCGGGTTCTATTCCCAGCATCCCATATGGCCCCCTGAGTACCGCCAAGAGTAACTCCTGAGTGCAGAGCCAGGAGGAACCCCTGTGCATCGCCAGGTGTGACCCAAAAAGCAAACAACAACAACAAATAAAAAACAGAACATCTCTGCATGGCTAAAGGGAGTCCCTGTGACTGTGGGAAGGCAGGGGGACCAGGTGGCCCCATCCCCACGGCTAGATGTCCCCTCGCTGTGCCATGTGGACCCCCGCCCGCCCACCTTTAGAGCTCGCGAGGGAGGAAGGGCAGGCCTTTCCCTGCAAAGCCCGGGTTCCCATGCTCATTTTTAATTGATAGTTAATTAAAAAGTTAATGATTAGTTCGGCTTATCGATGTCTGGCCCCGAGCTGGCAGGGGAAGGCCTGGGGACTCGCCTGCCGTGGCAGGAGGCATGGATGGAGGCCTGGGTCCCCGCCTGACCCTTCTCCCACAAGCCCCTCAGGAGGGGGATGCAGCCCAGATCTGGACGCTCTCAGTGTCCTCTGTGGTGGCTGTCACCAGCCGGGTCTCTGAGGCTGTGACTGCTTCTGCCATGGACTTCTGACCACGCCCCCCCAGCAGCCTCCTGGTGCCCAGCGAGGACTCAGCACCCTCCACATCTGACCTCCAGTTTCTGCTGGTGGGGGACCTCCCTGAAGTCTTCCCACTCAGACCCTGCATCCAAAGGACAGCCCGCCACTGTCCTAAGCCCTGCTGACCCCTCACCTGCAGGGGTGGGCAGGATTCCCGGCAGAGAACCCGGCAAGTGCGAAGGCCCTGAGGCCGCTGCCTTCCCAGCAGAGTGGACAGCTGTGAGCAGGAGGCAGGCTATGGCAGGGGGTGGAGGGGAGCAGAGGTGATCACACACAGACTCGGGACCCGGGCGAGAACACAGCGGGTAGGGGCGCCGCTGTCTTTGCATGTGGCCACGCCAGGTTCAATCCCCGACATCCCATAGGGCCCCTGAGCACAGAGCCAGGAGTTGGCCCTGAGCACTTCTGGTGGTCCCCCAACAAAACCCCCAAAGCCACAAAGGAGGGGCCCCGAGAAAAATCCAGCTGGAAGACAGTGAGTGGTCAGCTATGATGGGTGGCGGGAACGGGGGCAGAGGAAGGAGTCCAAGGAGACCCCTGGAAGGACCCCCAAGTCTCTGGCAGGATGTGAGAGGTGCTGAGCAGATGGGAAAGGCCGGGAGCAGGGCGTGCAGGAGCTTTATGGAGGGAAGCCACAAGTTCTTTTTTTTTTCCTTTTTGGGTCACACCCAGCGATGCTCAGGGGTTACTCCTGGCTCTGCACTCAGGAATCACTCCTGGCCATGCTCAGGGGATCTATAGGGGATGCCAGGAATCGAACCCCAGGTCAGCCGCATGCAAGGCAAACGCCCTCCCTGATGTGCTATCGCTCCAGTCCCGAAGCCATGAGTTCTGTTTGCTGAGTTTGACGTACACGAGGGGCAGCCAATTAGATGCCAGCGTCAGCCTCGGAGACAGGCGGGGGCCCAGGCGTGGCCAGCCAGGAGGAGGAGGCGCAGACCCTGGTGCTGATGGCGCTGACGGCAGGGTTATTGGGGAGATGGAGGCAGGAAGGTTTGGAAAGGAACCGGCAAGGGCCGGGCTCCAGCCGGGGGCAGCCCCACTCCCCCCCCCCCCCCGCCCTGTCCGTGAAGTTAGTCAGGGGCAGGGCGTGGCCCCTGCGACGGTGGCTAGAGCAGGCTGGGGGCTGCTGACCGGGTCCCGGTGGGCGTCGCAGAAGGCGGCTGCCTCCGGGGGCTGGTCAGCGAGAAGAGAAGCCTGAGCACGCTCCTGCCTTGCCTGCTCCTGCTCATGCCCGGTGGGCAGTGCCAGGAGGGTGGCATCACCATCGCCACACGGCCAGTGCCTGTCCCCTCCGACCTGCGGCTGCCATGCCCTCAACACCCGCCTCCCAGCCCCACCCGCGCCATCCGCTTAGCCGCGCGTCCACAGTCCCTCCTGTGGGCAGCCTGGAGACTCGGTGTGTCCGAGAGGCAGAGCGGGGACACCCGTGGACACTGTGGTGAGGTGGCCTCGCCCTGCAGGGGAGTCGAACCCCCACCAGGGATCGCTGATTCCTGAGAAATCAGGGCTGCGGGGCTGGAGCTAAGATACACTGGGGAGGGCTCATAGGAGACCCGGGGATGAGGCCTGGCACAGACCTGCGCCCCCAGGAGCAACCCCTGAGCACAGAGCCCCAAGGAAGCCGAAGCAGAGCAGGGTGTGTGCCCCCCCACACTCCCCAACACTGAGGGGAAAGAAACTCCAGGGTCCTCGCAGGACGGTGAGGCCAGAGAAGTCGGTCACGCCCACATGGCGGGCATGTCGGCAGGGGGACTTGCCTCCAGTGAGGGGAGCCCCCGGTGGGAGGCAACTTGGGCAGTGAGGGTGGCATGGAGCCGAGGGTTCTTGGAGCACCTGGTATGGTGCCACAAAGGTCAGCGGCCAGGGGAGAGAAAGAACAAGAGGGAGGTTGGGGCACAGGGCCTGGGAAGAGGCATCACCTCATCCTTAAAAGAACAGGGTGTGGGGCTGGAGCAATAGCACAGCGGGTAGGGCGTTTGCCTTGCACGCGGCTGACCCGGGTTTGATTCCCAGAATTCCATATGGTCCCCTGAGCACCGCCAGGGGTAATTCCTGAGTGCAGAGCCAGGAGTAACCCCCGTGCATCGCCAGGTGTGGCCCAAAAAGAAAAAAAAGAAAAAGAAAACAGGGTGTGACAAGTGCCCGAGAACAGACTATTGGCTAAAGAAACTTTGGTACATCTACACAGTGGAATACTACGCAGCTGTTACAAAAGATGAAATCATGAAATTTGCATATAAATGGATCAAGATGGAGAGTATCCTCTAAATGAAATGAACCAGAGAGAGAGGAACAGACATAGAATGACTGCACTCATTTGTGGAATATAAAGTAACAGAATGGGAGACTAACACCCAAGGATAATAGGGATAAGGGCTAGGAGGATTGCTCAACGGCTTGGAGGCCAGCCTCACATGCTGGGGGAAGGGGCAGCTGGGATAGAGAAGTGACCACCAAGTAAATGATGGTTGGAGGGATTGCTCGGGATGGGAGATGCGTGCTAAAAGTAGATAAAGGACCAAACATGATGGCCACTTACTACCTGTATTGCAAACCATAACACCCCAAAGGAGAGAGAGTAAAAGGGAATGCATATCTGCCACGGGGGTGGGGGGATGGAGGTAGCGGTGGGAGGGATACTGGGGACATTGGTGGTGGAGAATGGGCACTGGTGGAGGGATGGGTACTCGATCATTCATTGTATGACTGAAACGTAAGCGTGAAAGTTTGTAAGTTTGTAAGTCTGTAACTACCTCACGGTGATTCATTAAAAAATACATTAAAAAAAAACCAGGGCTGGAGTGATAGCACAGTGACTCGGGCATTTGCCTTGCATGTGGCCAACCTGGGTTCGATTCCCAGCATCCCATATGGTCCCCCAAGCACCGCCAGGAATAATTCCTGAGTGCATGCGCCAGGAGTAACCCCTCTGCATCGCCAGGTGTGACCCAAAAAGTAAAATATATATATATATATATATATATATATATATATAGAGAGAGAGAGAGAGAGAGAGAGAGAGAGAGAGAACAGGCTGTGAAGAGGAAGGGGTGGCAGAGTGCTGGCGTGCAGGAGAGCTCCTGCCAGTGATGTGGGAGGACAGTGGCCCCGGCCAGCAAGGCTAAGGGGAGGCAAGGTTAGTGGAGGTGACAGCAATCCCAGCAGAGGGAGAAACCATCCGGGCATCAGGGTGGGCGCGGGGACTGGGGGCGAGACAAGTTGTGGCTGCTGGGACGGCACGTCCCTGAGATCTTGGAGGTGGCTGAGTGCTGCAGGAGGCAGTGGTGTCCCCGACGTGGGAATGCGAAGACAGCCGCGTCGGAGAGGGGGGTCACAGTTCAGATTTAGATGCACGGGGCACCAGGTCCCCTCCAGATCCCCCGGACCACTCGTGGGGGCCAGGATGCCGGGAGGGAGCTGGGCCAGGCACTCAGGCCTCAAGGCATCCTGGGAGCAGACGGCCCTGAGGTAGGCTGCAGAGACAGAGCGCGGAGGTGCTGGCATCTCCCCCAGCTTCCCAGTCCCCTGGAAACGTGGTGCCCAGTGGGAACAAAGGGACAGACCAGCCTGGACAATGAGCACTGGCCCCACCGGGACAGCACCCCACACCCCCACAGCCCAACCCTGCAGACGCAGAACATGTACACGTCTCCGGTGACAAGTTGTGCTCAGCGCCCACGGCCGCCAGGCAGCGCCCACAAACCCAAGGCTCCATCCAGCGCCCACCCACCGGGTTTCTGTCGGGAAGAGGAGAGCCCCGTCTTCCTGCTTCCCGGAGACACCTCACCCAGAGACGGCCGAGCGCTGGGTGTTGGGTCCCTTCCCACCCTCACCTACTTACACGCCAGCCTACTGATCTTCCCGCACCCAATTCCAACAATTTCCATCCAGAGCCCACCTTGGGCCAGAGCCAGGATGGGGACTAAGGGACATGCTTTGCATGTGTGGTCAACCCTGGAGCCATGTGACCCTGTGAGCATCCGGGGTCAGCCCTGGAGATCCCCCGCAGTTGGGGTGGCCTGGGGGGACCCCAACACTGCAGCGTCTGAGCAATGCCGTTATCTTCCGGCCCTTGCATTGAGCCATCAGCCCTGGATGGTTGCTGGGAGTGGCTTTGCACCCTGAGCCCCGCTGGGAAGCTCCCCAGGCCCCAGTGAAAGTGGGCAAGTTGAGGCCGGAGTGATAGCATAGCGGATAGGGCGTTTGTCTTGCACGCGGCCGACCTGGGTTCGATCCTCGGCATCCCATATGGTCCCCTGAGCACTGCCAGGAGTAATTCCTGAGTGCAAAGCCAGGAGTAACCCCTGTGCATCACCGGGTGTGACCCAAAAAGGAAAATAAATAAATAAATAAACAAACTGGGTGTGACTCAGAAACAAAAATAAATATATAAAATTAAAAAAAAAAGTGGGTAAGTTCCCGCCTTCCTTTCCCTCTGTTGCTGCTGCTGGTGCAGAAACGCCGGCTTGTCTGTGGGCGCAGCTATGCCGCTGGCCCGGGGCTGCACATCAGGACACAGAGACCTCATGCTCAGCCCCAGGTTCGCTGGGGGCACTCTCCCAGACAGTGCTCATACACACACACACACACACACACACACACACACGCGCGCGCGCCATGCTGATGATTCCGAGAGCTTCCGGCTTGGTGTTTGTGGCAGGTGGTGACACGGAGGACCAAACTCATGACCTCACGCTGGCAGGGCAAACACTTCAATCTCTCAGCCGTCTCCCAGTTGGAAGACTGGCTTGGGTTGTCTGACGCCAGTTCCTGGGCCTCGTCTTCTTTTTTTTTTTTCCTTTTGGGTCACACCCGGTGATGCACAGGGGTTACTCCTGGCTCTGCACTCAGGAGTTACTCCTGGCGGTGCTCAGGGGAACCACAGGGGATGCTGGGAATCGAACCCGGGTTGGCCGCATGCAAGGCAAATGCCCTACCCGCTGTGCTATCGCTCCAGCCCCGCTGGGCTTTGTCTTCTTGCGTTTATCATGACATGATAAAATCTTTCGGAACATAACCACAAGCCCTTCATCCCACCTGAAGAGCCATAAAGCTTAGTATCATCCTCCAACTATCTCCTTGGGACTCAATATTGATTACATTTTGATTCAGTTTTCAAAGTATTTGATTGACAGGACATTTTGCTCTTTTTCCTCATTAATGCCCCCCACCCCAGGCTTCCCTTTTGTTGCTGAGAAACAGGGTGGGTGGGGGAGTGTGGGTCCCTAAGGTCACACTTGCTAATCACCTACCTGCCTGCAGCGCCTGGAGAAAGAGCACAGAGAAGGGGGGACTGGGGGGCTGGGGAGGGCGGGGGCACTTGATTGGGTCCAGACAAAGGTCTGGGGCAAGGGTGCTGCTTAGGGGGGATCCCTCCAGGGGACCCCACCATTTATCATTTCCCTTTTGTGGGACTAAGACTGGCCCAGTGAACTAGAAACTGGTTTTACACCCATTCCATCCAGCATGTAAGTAAATAGTTGTAGAATCATATAGAAATTATTCCACCATTCCATAGAACTGTGTCCATGTATTTATGTATTATTCGCATTCAAACACATTTGGTTTTGGGGTCACGCCTGGCTGTGCTCAGGGGTTCCTCTTGGCTCTGCACTCAGGAATCATTCCTGGCGGTGCTTGGATGACCCTATGGGATGCTGGGGATTGAACCTGGGTTGGCCGCATGCAAAGCAAGTGCTGTGCTATCGCTCCGGCCCTGTGGCAGAGATTTCTGATGTTTAAATCTTCCCCTTCCCACCTCCTGCAGAACTGGCCGTGCCCCTGGCATTCAGCTGGGTGGGACACCAGGCCCAGGTGGAGTATGTTATGTCCCCATAGACTCAGACCCAGACGTGCTGCTACGACTCTTTTGTGTGGGCCACCGAGTTTCGGGAACCTGGGAAAGACGAACTTCCAGGAGTCCTGGGATGAAGAGAAGAAAGGGAGATGTTGAGTTCCCTCTCACCACAGCTGGGGGAGGTGATGGAGGAGCCCAGAGGCCTAGAGAGGACTCGGGGAAGGAGCCAGGCGGATAGCAGAGGGAGCTCCAGGGACGGCACCAGGTTCTTGAGGAGGCAAAGGACAGGGCCCGGCCTAAATCCCAGAGACGGATGAGCTGGAGGCCTGCATCTCTCCTGCGCCCCAGCCTGGGTCACAGGAAGATGAGGGACTTCCTGTCGCTTCTATTTTTTTCTGTCGCACCGAAGGTGAGGTCATGTTCTGAGAATAAAGTGTGGGAGGGGAGCGGGGAGCGGGTGTGGCGAGGGCAGGGCCAGTTTCTAAGCAGTTGTTTAGAGAGAGAGAAGCACATGGCGGCCTAGAGGCCCTGGGCGGGCAGGATGGCCTCCTGGTGGTCAGCCCTGAGGGTCCCTCGCACCCTGGGCCGGCTCCTGCTGGGCAGCTTGGCTACTTCGGAATGGGACTTATGGGCTCCTAAAAATGACCCCATGGCTCTCCCTGCCTGGGGCCACCTGCCCCCAAGGGAAGTCCTCTGCCATGCCCCCAGGCTTGGCACCAGGTTCCCACCTTGTCTGGCCACCCTGGAGTCTCCAACCCCCCGTGAGTGCGCCCACTCAAAAGAGTCGTAGCAGTACGACTAGATCCGAGTCTAGGGGGAGATAACATACTCCACCTGGGCCTGGCATCCCACCCAGCTGAATGCCAGCGCCCTCCCCGCCCAGCCCAGGTCAAGCCACCCCATGACGAGAGCCACCATCTTGGTTGTCACTCCACGAAGGCCACGTGAAGTAATACGGGGTTCTCAAGCTTTGTGCCCTCACCACCCTCTGAACCAAGGAATTCCATGACCCAGGGTACCAGGAAAGCCAAACATTTGACAATAAGAATCAAGTCTCTTTAAGACGGGCTTTTAGGACCTCCCCCCATTATCCAGGGACCCCCATCTGGGCCACCCTCTGGGAGGAAGCAGCTGGAAGGAACGCACGGTGGGTGACACATCACACAGCCCATGGACCACAGATGATGGCAGGGCAGGGAGGGTCGTGCCCCGGGCATCTGCCTTATGGACCCTGAAGCAGGGCGGGCTGAGCTGGGGGGAGGGGTTTGGAGAGTAGCCGCCCTGGAGTCTAACATCACTGAAGTCAGGCCCTCTTCATCCCCAGGCACAGAATTCCAGATTCTTCCAGGTCAAAGGCCATGTGAAATAAAGATTTCCTGTCACCAGGTGTGGCCCTGACTCCAGTCAACCTGGAGCCTGGAACCCAGGGCTCCTGAGTGCGAGTCGGGTGCTCTGCTGCGGAACTGGGTCCCTGAAGTCTAGTTGGAGGGATCTGGGTGTCAGTGGGAGGGGCAACTTCCAGGAAATTTTCTAAAAAGAGGGGTTACCCTGCACCCCAGTGCTCCTGGTTATGACCTGAGCAACCATTTTCTCCTGACCATGTTCTGACTCCAGCCTGCTCTGGGTCTTCCTGCTTCCTCCTTTGTCTCCTGACTCCTGGAGCGGCAGGAATGTCCCATGAAAAGGTAAGTCAGGTCATGTTACTACCTCTCGGAAAACATTTCAACAACTTTTCCAGGGCTCTGGGATACAATCCAAACAGCCTTGGCTTGGAAGCATCCGAGAGATGCCCACCTCTCTGGTCCCGCCTTTGGGATCGCCTCTCCCCTTCTGGAGGCTCTAATCAATTCACCCCAGGGCCTTTGCACGTGCAGCTCCAGCTACCCAGAATGCTCTTCACTGCCTAATGCCAAGGTACTCTTCAGATACACTATCCTTCGTCCCAGGCCCCCTGCCTCACCCCCTAGCCAGGTCACTTTCTTGGCTTCATGGCAGGTCATGATGTCGCAAGAATGTCCGTGAGTACTGACGTATAGAGTGCACGCCCCCGCCTGACCAGAATGGCCTTGAGGGCAGGGGTATGAGGGTGGGTGGGGACTCGTGTTTGCTAACTTCTGTTTTCCCCACCAGAAGCAGCTCTGGCCACGGGGCAAGGTTGGCTGAAAGAAATACCTGCGTCTGTCATAACTGGCGCCACCGCCGAGGCATGAACTGGGGGTCACCAGAGACCCCGCCTCCAAGGCTGGTCTGACAAACAGTGGGTGTGGACCTAGTCCGCGGCCTGCACACACTAGGCGCCACATAAGTGCTGGTGCTGGGGGAGTCCGATCCATGGACCCAGGCCTCCTTCACTCCTGCCTGCCTGCCTCCTGGGCCAGGGCCTGACCCTGCATGCAAGTCCCTGGCATGTGCGACCATCCACCACTCTCTCTCTCCTTACTGCCCTGCATTCCCAGAGTGAACCGGACAGAAGACGCAACTGAGTTCCACCCCAGCCTGACGTGGGGGTCTGCCCCTGGGCCGGGCCATAGCGCCGGTGCCTTTGGCCTAAGCCTCACCCACACCGGCGCCTTTGGCCAGGACACTGGCCGCGGAGTGAGGCTAACAGATTGACAAACAGGGCGCAGGAATTTTTATAAATGCTATTGAATAAACATTTTGGGTACTCGACCAAAAATTGCTAAACCCCAGGGGCCCCAGAGAGAGATAGAACGCAAAGATGTTTGCCTCGTACATGGTCGACCTTAGTTCTATCCCTGGAACTGCAGTGGGTCTCCTGAGTCCCTCCAGCACAGAGCCAGGAGTAAACCCTGAGCACAGCTGGGTGTTGTCCCAAGATCCTAATTTTTTCTTATTTTTTTAAAAGAAAAGTTAAACCCTTGAGGCCGGAGCAATTGTACAGCAGTGAGAGTGTCTTACACACTCTGGGTTCGACCCCTGGCATCCTGTATGGTCTGAGCACCGGCAAAAGTAATTCCTGAGTGCAGAGCCAGGAGTGATCCCTGTGCGTCATCAGGTTTGGTCCAAAAATTAAAAAGAAGAAGAAGAAGGAGAAGGAGAAGAAGAAAGAGGAGGAGGAGGAGGAGGAGGAGGAGAAAAAGAAGGAGGAGGAGGAGAAGGAGGAGGAGGAGAAAAAGAAAAAGGAGAAGGAGGAGAAGGAGGAGGAGGAGGAGGAGGAGGAGGAGAAGAAGAAGGAGAAGGAGGAGAAGAAGGAGGAGAAGAAGGAGAAGGAGAAGGAGAAGAAGAAGAAGAAGAAGAAGAAGAAGAAGAAGAAGAAGAAGAAGAAGAAGAAGAAGAAGAAGAAGAAGAAGAAGAAGAAGGAGGAGGAGGAAGGAGGACGAGGAGGAGGAGGAGGAGGAGGAGAAGGAGAAGAAGAGGAGGAGGAGGAGAAAGAGGAAGAAGAGGAAGAAGAGGAAGAGGAGGAGGAGGAGGAGAAAGAGGAAGAAGAGGAAGAGAAATCAATAAAAAGGGGAAACAACCCAAAATTCTGTAATGCTTTCAGCTCAGTAGGATCACAGCAAATATGATCGGAAAGTCGCATAGAAGTCCACCAAGCTCACTGATTCTAAACAATAACACCGAAGGCTCAGCTAGCACCAACCAGCACAGCAGGTCATCAGACAGTGACTTTAGTCACATCCTGCGAGGTATAACAGTCATCAGAAATTGACTCTTACTGGTCTAAGGTTTGATGATTCCATTTACCTTTGTGTTGCAGCAAACAGTGTGCAGCAGTTGTGTTCGTGCCTCTGAGTAGGTGGGCTGGGGTTTTGGAAGCTGCGGACGTTGGTGAGGGAGGGCCACACTGGTGGTGGGATTGGTGTCGGAATATTTAATGCCTGAAGCAACTGTGATATGAACAACCTGGCAAATCATGGTGTCGTCATAAAAAAATTAAAAATAAAGTTAAAAAAGATTTTAAAAAAAGAAAAAAAAATTAAAGATAAGCATAAGCTCTACCTGCCCCCCCATCCCCCCAAGCAGCCAAGGGCAGTAACCACCGTGGGAACATCACCCTGCCTGGGTCCCCTGCTGGAATGTTCCGGGCAGGGGGAGGGGGGCCCGGGGGGCCAGGTTGTTGCTGGGGGAAACGGCTTGGTGCTGACGGCCTCTTCGTGGGAAGACACACACTGGCTACTCCGTGGGCTTCCCTGGAGAGGAAGAGGGTTCGGGTGACCAACCTCAACCCTTGGTCAGCCTGCTGGTCACCCGCTGCTGGTGACCTCACGCGACTGACCTGGGCAGACCATGCCAAGGCTGACCGACGCACAGGTCGGACGCGACTTCTTGCTCTGTGGGGGAGGGGCAGCCTCCCAAGGTGGGCTCGGCCACTGGGGAAAGCAAGGGCTCCTTGCACCCCGGACTGCCTGGGAAGAGGCCAGTGGTGGCCAGTGGCGGCCAGTGGCCCCCGGGATGCAGGCAGCATGGCGCGGGTCAGGAATGCTGCCCAGCCCCCACCAGGCCCCGGTGACTTGGTGGTGCTGCCCCCGGCTCAGCGACCTGCGGCTTCTGTATCTGATGTGCTGGAGCCGGCCCCGGGCGCAGCCGCTGGCCACCCGGCTGCAAGTCCTGCAGCAAGACCAGGCCATGCTCGGAGCGGCTTCTGGAATGTTCCAGGGGCCCTGCGGGGGCCCGAGCTCCAGGTCACCAGAGGGACAACAAATGACCATGTGCTTGGAGCCAGCAATCCGAGGACGCCCGGGTCTAGAGACCACTCAGGGTGGGCCTGACGGGACAGCTCCAAGCCCACCCCCAGCGCCCTGCACTGACCCTGCCTCCCGTCTGTGGGGCCGTCTGCCAAGGTCAACCTGTGTGGGAGGGAGAAACAGGCCGGGCACATGGCGGGGGTTTGAGACCCAGTACAGAAGGGGGTGAGGGTGGGGTCCTGGCGGGGAGGGAACGGCAGGGTGAGGGTGGTTCAGCGGGAGCAGAAGCCCCAGGACAAGGCTGAGTGGGGAGGGGGCTCGGGCTCCCTGGCCCACGTCCCCCCAAACTAGCCCGTGGGCTATGCCAGCTCAGCATGGTGGGCTGCGGGGGCGGGGGGCACTGTGGAAGCAGCTGGTCCCAGTGCACGCCCATGGTGCCCTGCTATGTGCAATCAGTGGACACCAGAGCCTGGAGGACAGCGACCTGACTTGCCTTGTCCCATCTGTCCAAACAGGCCGGCTTTGAAGAGTGGACAGCCCAGGGCCAGGTCCTCCACAGTCACCTCTGGAGCTTGGGGGGGTCAGAACCAAGGTTTTCAACCAGAGTTAGGGTGTCAGCCAATTTCTCTCTGTCTCTCTGTCTCTCATTTGCTCTGTTTCTCTTCATTTCTGTCTCTCTCCCTCTCTCTGTGTCTCTCTCTATTTCTCTTCGTCTCTCTCTCTCTCTGTCTCTTTCTGTTTCTCTCTCCCTTTCCTTCCCCCTCCCCCTGGCCTCTCTCTCTGTTTTTGGCAATGCTCAGGGGTTACTCCCGGCTCTGTGCTCAGGAATCACTCGTGACGGTGCTTCAGGGGCCATACGGGGTGCTGGGGATGGAACCCAGGTCGGCTGCGTGCAAGGCTTGCCTTACGGGCTTTACTCGCTGTCCTACGGCTCTGGCCCCAGCTAACTTCTCATCTGAACTTCTGGGGGCTTCAGCGTGTCCGATCCAGGCTGAGACCGCCAGGGGTCAGGGCGGCGGCCAGCAGGCTGAGCGCAGGCGTAGCAGGCCCAGAGACCCAGGTCCCATCCCTGCTACCACCCCTGACCTCAGAGCACTGCTGGGAGTGAGCCCGGCCCTGAGCTGGGAGAAGCCCCCCATACGCCCCCGGAAGAGAGATACAAGCAAGACCCGGCCCGCTTGCTCTGTGGGGTGATAAACAACCTCCACCCATGCCAGAGTCCCTTAGTCCTCACTGTCCCCTGGCTCTAGAAGTCCCTCCAGGGCTGACGCAGACCCCACCGGCCAGCTCCTGCCTGGACAACCTCAGGCTGACCCCTCGGCCCCCAGAGTCCCCTCCTCCAGTGCCACCACTCACGAGGGCAGGGAAGAGAGGGCACATCGGTGGCCCCCCAAATCTGGTGACAGAATCAGGGCGAGCCGAGGCAGACCCTTCCCCGCCTGGGAGTCAGGCTGGGCTGGGGGACAGCTTGACCAGCCCCGGCTCCTGTCCAGCCCAGCCAATCAGCACAGGCCTTATCTCGGCAGTCCATCGGCACCTGGACCGACCAGTCCTGCCAGAAACTGGATCTGGCCATAAAGGCGGTTCCCTGGAGGGCAGTGAGATACACCCCCTGCCTGCCCACGGAGTTGGGGGCCAGGGCCCAGGGGTGCAGGCCCGCAGAGTCAGGGGCCCAGGGGTGCAGGCCTCACAGAGTCAGGGGCTCAAGGGTGCAGGCCCCGCAGTCGGGGGACCCAAGGGTGCTGGCCGTACAGAGTAGGAGACCAGGGGATCAGGCCCCAAAGAGTCAGGGGCCAGGGGAGCAGACCCTGCAGAGTCGGGGGCCCCAGGGATGCGGGCCCCACAGAGTTGGGGGGCCCAAGGGTGTAGGCCCTGCAGAGTCAGGGGGCCCAACGGTGCAGGCCCTGCAGAGTCAGGGGGTCCAACGGTGCAGGCCCTGCAGAGTCAGGGGGCCCAAGGGTGCAGACCCCACAGAATCGGGGGCCCAGGGGTGCAGGCCCCACAGAGTCGGGGGGCCCAAGGGTGCAGGCCCCACAGTCGGGGGCCCAAGGGTGCAGGCCCCAAAGAGTCGGGGGCCAAGGGAGCAGGTCTCGCAGGGTCGGAGGGCCCAGGGGTGCAGGAAGGTATCTGCTCTGGACCCCTCCCCCCAGCCTCTCCTGACCAGGCCAGGTCTGGACCGTGAGGGACAGGCTTCAGCGGGTTGACTCACCCCCACTGCCTCAGTGACCCAGGGACAAGGTAGGGCGAAAGCCCCGCCCCCACCCAGGGCGCCACCAAGACCGTGCTCCTCTGTCCGTGAAGGAGATGCTTTGTCCACTTCCTCCTCAGCGCAGCCCTCTGGCCCTCTCAGCCTTGGGGACAGGTGTCTCTCTGTCCCGTCTATGTACCCGACCTTCTAGTGGGAGCCAGGAATTCTCATCCGCCTCCCATGCTGACTTCTTGGGGAAGTTTCTAGATTTCAGTCTGAGCCATGCCCACTCATCCTGGTCACGGCCTTCAGAGAGAATTCTGGGAAGCAAACTCACCGGAGCAAAGCGCCTGCAGAAATCTGAAGGTGATTCATGGTGCCAAGAGCCAGAGTTGGTGCCCTGTTGTGGTGGTGCCCACCGGGCCCAGAGGGGCACCTTGCAGGAGCAGCTGCTGAACTCTCACTGAGATGGGCGGGGGTGGGGGGGTCGCCTGCAGGCTCCGAGCATCTTATCTAGGCATTCCAGCCCTCCCTTCCTCTGGGCCTGGAACCGCACCATCCCCTGGATGCTTTCTGGCCCGGGGCTCCTCATCTGCAAAATGGTGGGGTGGGGGCCCACGGTGACCCTGGCCCGGAGCACGGCTCCTTTGGGCCTGATTGCAGGGCCCTAGGAATGTCCCTCCTCCTCCTGGTCTTGCCCCAGGGCCTGCCGACCTAGGCAGCAGACTCGTCCCCTGGGCTGCAGTGACTCACTCACTCTGGGGAAGGGGGCGTGGCCCCAGGGAGGGGCCGTGCTGGCTGGGGGGGCCAGCCTGGCACGCGGGGCATCTGAGCTATGACCTAGGAGTGCCCACGAAGCAGACACTCGCACCCTGCGCCCAGCCGGCTGCCTCTGGGACATTGCAAAGTTGGGGGGGTACCCCTACTTGGCTTCCTGATCCTCAGCCTGCAGGGGGTGGGCCAAGCAGGGGTGGGAGACAGACCCGCAGAGTTGAGGCTGGGGCCCACCACCCTCATTTCCCTGGGTCTCCCCGTCCTTGCTCTGTGTGCATCTCGCGGGACCGGGTGTCCTGGAGGTTGGAGGTGGGTGGGAGACGTCTGCCACTGCATCCCGAGTGGGCCGCCCTGGAGCCCAGGAGGAGAGAGAGGAACATGAGGGGGGCACGGAGACCCCCAGCCCCCACCCCTCAGCTGCAGTCGGTTGTCCTCAGTGGGTCATCTACATGACAAAGGCGACCCGTGCAGGCTGGGAGGGGAGTGGGGGCCCGGGGCTGAGCCCCCATGGCAGCCCGCAGGCCCGCAGCTGCCCCGCTAAGCCTCCGCCCAGAGATTTGGGGGGGTGGCGGCGGGCGGCACGCGACCCCCGGGCCGCTCAGCTGTGTTTGCTCGGGGGCGCCACCACGGGACAAAGGCCCGGATCTGAGCGACCCGACCCGCAGGTGGCGAGGGGGAGGGGCAGGGCCCGCCCGGGGACCCCCTCACTGGGCTGTGCAGAGCCCCCTCCACTCGCCTCCATCCATCTACACTGTCTACACTGGCTGTGCCCAGCCCCGCTGCCCTCTCCGCCTTCCCCCACCCCCCACCGGGTACCTCCACCCCTCACTCCTGCACTAGGCCTGGCCAGCCCAATCTGAAGCCGGGGCCCTGCGGCCCTGCTCGCCCACTGATGGGCCTGGCAGCCCAGCTCAGACCGCCCAGCCGGCCGGCTCCTCTGCCCACAGCGGGCTGGTCCTCAGCTCACCAGGCAGGGCCGGAAACCTCCTGGCACCACAGGGTCCCTGACCTCCTCCCCACACCCCTTCCTCCCCACCTCTGCACCTCCTACTGCCCCACCTTCCCACACCTCTACTTTCTCACCTCCCACACCCCTACTTCCTCATCTCCTAACTCCCTGCCTTCCCACACCCACCTTCTCACCTCCTTACACCCCTACCTTCCCACCTCCCCACACCCCTACCTCCCCACTTACACCCCTACCTTCCCACCTCCCCATACCCCTACCTTTCCCACCTCCCCATGCTCTTACCTCCCCACTTACACCCCTACCCTCCCACTTACATCCCTACCTTCCCACCTCCCCACGCCCCTACCCTCCCACTTACACCCCTACCTTCCTATCTCCCTATGCCCCTACCTTCCCCCTTCCCTACCTCCCACTGGTCCTCTTCATCCCTTTAGCCCCCCGCCCCCTCTCCCCACTGCCCTGCCCTGGTCTCCTTGCTCTTTGGCCGTCTGTGGGGTCTCCGCGGTGCAGCTGCACCGTGATCTCTGTCTTTCGGGGTCCCCCCCTTCCCTTCCCTCTCCCTCTGACATTCTCCGCTCCCCGGCCTGCCTGCGGGAGGAGCAGGGGCTTGCGTCTCTGCTTCTGGGCCAGTTTGCCCCAGCCGGGCAGGACTGCAGGAGGTGCCCGTGACCACCGCGCAGTTCCTGAGTCCTCACACTCTCAGCCCGCCAGAGGTCACGGCTGGGGAACCTGCCCCCCACGTCAGCCCCCGCTCCCCAGCCAGAGTCTTGCCCTGGGCTCAGGTTCTGAGGCACTGGCTCAGGCTGCCCCATGGCCACCCCCGGCCCTGCCGACGCTGGCCCTGGCCCCCTCCGAGTGGACATCCCCCCTCTTCGCTCCTCCTGCCTCTCCCCTGGGCTCAGTTCACAGAAGGCATCTCCCATCTTGCTGACCAGCGGGGGAGAGGGTGGACACGAGTCCTTGGTGCCTTGGGCATGTGTCTCTGCCCCTCCCAGGGGATAGTGAGCCGGGCTGGGATGACCCCAAGTGCTCATGTCTGTGTGGCCTCGCGTGATTCCATTCTACACACACACACACACACACACACACACACACACACACACACACACACGAGTGTGTGACTGTACTGAGTGTGATGGGGAGGGGTGCCTTGGGGGGGAGTGGGTAGGAGCAGGCTGGGCCCCTCCTCCAGGCAGCCCTCGGGGCTGGCACCCATCGCTGAAGCCTAGCTCTCGGGGTGGGTATGGCTGGCACGGGCAAGGGGAGCTGTCTCTGGGTCATGCTCCAGGTCCCAGGGCAGGGCAAGGAGGCTGGAACCCCCCACCCAGCACTGATGGACACCAGCCAAGGACCACCAGACTCCGTATAATTCCCCCCATGTTCCCCTGCCCCTGAGGCCACAGCCTGGCCTCCCAGAATGCCAAGGGGCATGGCCAGGACCCTGGGCCCTGGGCCCACCTTCCCGAGGCCACTGAGGGTCACCCCCAAACCTTGACCTTTGCCCTCATGGGTCTCCACTTCCCTTTTACGGGACCCCAGGCCCACTGTGCCCACAGCCCCTTCTCACACACACATGGGATGACGAGGGCCCGAGGACTCAGTATCCCCTCTGGGCTCTCCCTTTTGCTGGTGTAGGAAGGGTGTGGTCTGTCAGGGGGCACAAGTGCCCAGGAGAGGCTAGTGCCCGCATGCCCGCCCCTCTCAGACCCTGGGCACATGGGGGCGGAATCTGTAGGGCTTCTAGAAGCATCCGGTTGGGGATGGAGGCACAGAGACATGCGGGTTGAAACAGGAGCAAGCCCGGGGGTCCGCTGGGGGCACAGCAGGCGTGGGAGCACCTCTCGGACAGACAGACTCGGGGACAGGCGTGAGCCCCGAGCCCAGACCGGCTTCTGCTGTGGGTGTGCAGACCGTCGTGGGTACAGATCCATGCACATGCGTGTGCGTGGACACGCATGTGCCCTCGGCCTCCTGCAGGCTGCAGCCACGGCACGGCCCAGAGCCATGTGGGGTGCAAGGGCCCCTGCCGGTGGGGTGGGCGTCAGGGCATCTGGGAGGTGACCTGTGGGTGCCTGGGACCTGCCGACTCGAGGCTCCCGGTCAGAGAGGCCTCACCCCAGCACCCCACATGCCGGTCGTGACCGGGCCCGGGCCTGGGGTCGAGCTCTGGGTCCACACCCAGAGCAGAGCTCCCGCCTTGCCCACCCGGGTGCTTTTGTCCGTTTCTGAAGTGACAAGAGACACACAAAAGGGCTTTTAATTAAATCAAAGGAGGGGGAAACGGGCCAGCCGGGCAGCTATTATGTTACCAAATGCGAAAATGAAAACTTATTTTTAAAGCTCTGGTATTAATTTGAGATTATTCAGATAGTTAATTAAAAGTGCAGCATGTGTTAAATATTATTTCAACAAAGATTATCATCGGGGCTCCATGTAATGCGAGCCGCGGGCTTGGGGAGCTTTATGCAAATGCTCTGCCGTCAGGAGGAAGGGCCGCTGGGGCACGGGGCGCGGGTGGGCCCCGGCTAGCTCTCGGGGGACACAGATGGAGTCTCAGCTGGGTGCCTGAGCCCACGCCTCCAGGGAGCAGGGAGACCCGGGGGCTGTCCTGGGTCTGCCAGCCAGCAGTCGCAGCCCCCCGCAACCCCCAGACGGCACTCTGGGCAAACCTGCAGGCCGGGAGCTGGCAAGGGTGTGGGCGGGCACCGGCCGGGCGCCTGGGTGCTGTCCAGCCGTTTGGCACATGTGCCATGCACCACCACACACGCCCGGGCACATGCTTGTGTCAGGCGGCTCCAACGCGAGTCCTCAGGCCGGGGCACCTGGGGTGGCATGGCTGGGCACGTGCCCACAACAAACCGTTGGGAGTCAGGAGTCGGGTCGACTCCGATGCCTCTGTTTCCCCACTTGTAAGTAGGGGCATAGAGCAGTCTGGGTTAGCTCCCGAGGGAGTGGGGGGGGGGGCGCCCATGGGTGCTGAGGGCTGACTCCTGGCTGTGCTCAGGGATCACTCCTGGTGGGACTCAGGGGACCAGCTGCCATGTGACTCTGGGGATCTAATTTGGGGTCAGCTGCACGCAGACCAGCGCTGTATCCCCGTCAGCTCTCTGGCCAATTTTGGGGAGCCAGGGAGGTGCCCAGTGATACCTTGCCTTGCATAGGAGTGGCCCTGGGTTCTGCCCCAGCACAGTCTGGGCCCCTGAACAATACCTGATGAGGCCCTGGTGGCCCTGAGACCGCCCCCCATCACTGCCCTAGACCCCCAGGGAGCACCTGAATGATTGTTCTCCTATGCCAGCATCCCGGGGTGTGACCTCTACTGGCAAACAGTCACTAGGCGGTGCTCAGGGCGTGCTCCTGGCTCTGTGCTCAGGAGTCACTCCCAGTGGAGCCTGGGGGACCCTATGCAGTGCCTGGGATTGAACCCAGGTTGGTTGTGTGCAAGGCAATTGCCCTTGCCTGCTGTACTATCGCTCCAGCCCCAAGGAGTCTCATGTTAAGAGAAAAAGAAAAGTGAAATGAAATTTTAAGTTCACTACATCCAAAATACACAAATGTGTATTTGTATATTGATATACAAATGTGCTTGGATACACTTCCCCTTCTTGATGTACATCGAAATACATCACTTCAACACGTGATGACAGACGGCATGTTTAGATTAGATATTTCCCAGGAAAGGGCCAGAGACTAGGAGCAGGGAGGGCGTTTGTCTTGGACACAACAAACCCAGATTCCGTCCCCGGCATCCCATAGGGTCCTCCCAGCCAGGAGTAATTTCTGAGTGCAGAGCCAGGAGGAAACCCTGAGCATCACCAGGTGTGGGTTAATCCCCCCAAATGTAATTCAGATATATCCCAGGAAACCCAAATCTGGGGGATCATGGATACCTGGCTTAAGTATCCAGGGTTTAAGTGGCCAGCGTTGAACTTGGTAAAGGCCCTTCACAGTCGGACGCTTGACTCCGTAACTTGGGACCACCAGGCTTTGGCAAGGCTGATTCCTGGGATGTCCTGGGGATGCTCACGGTGGCCCCAAATAGGACCGCGCGCTGTTCCCTACTCAGCCACGGAGGAGCGGGCGGAGCGCCCCTGTGTCCGTCCCGTCCGCCCCCACCGCGTCCTGAACTGGGGGGTCGCAGGCATCCATCTCAGACAGCTTCTTCCCAGCACCCGCAGAGCGGACCCGGGCCTGTTGCCCCGCCCGCGGTACCCGGGTCGGTCGCGCGCTCCGCCCGGCGCGGGCCGCTCCTGCCCTCTGTCGGCAGCCGGCGGCAGCGCAGCGCGCCTTCGCCAGGGGGCCCGGCGGGCGGGTTCTGTCTGGGCTCAGCCGCCCCCACGGCAGACTCCAGGCACGGCTGCAGGGCTGCTCTTCTGCAACGGAGAGGACGGAGGCTCCGGAGTGCCCGGGCCACTCAGCAGCACTGACGGAGTTGAGGTCGAGGCAGGTGCTCAGTGTGCTTTGGTGATTCCCCTGGGGGGCTGGGCACACACTGTGCCTTGAGTCCTCTGGGAACCCCAGAGCCTCGGAGCTCCGGCCGCCCCGCTGACAGTGATACCTATGCTGGGACGATTAGAGCCACCCCAGGGCCAGGGCATGTTGCTGGCACACGGGAAGGTGCCTATCATAGACACCTTGGTACCTGCCCAGCTCCACTGTCTCCCTTGGGTGAGAGACCTGCTCATCCTTAGTCTCGACCGTCACCTCCTGGCCACCTACTCCTCGTCACCCACATTCACTCTCAGAGACCCCCGAGGCCCAGGGCTCTCTGGTTTCATGCCTGATCAGGTGGTCGGACACAGGGCCCGACCATCCTGGGCGCCTCCGGAGAATCTGCAGAATAAGGAGCAAGCGAGAGGCCTGGGCTTGATCCCCGGCACCGCCTGGGGTCCCCAGAGCACGGCCAGAAAGGACTCCTGAGCACTGAGCCAGGAACAGCCCTGAGCAGTGACGGGGTTTCCTCGGGAGAAATAAGGGCTGATATTTGCATAAATGCCCAAGGATGGGCTGGAGCGATAGCACAGCGGGTAGGGCGTTTGCCTTGCACGCAGCCAACATGGCCGACCCGAGTTCGATTCCTCTGCCCCTCTCAGAGAGCCCGGCAAGCTACCAAGAGTATCTCGCCCATGGGGCAGAGCCTGGCAAGCCACCCGTGATGTATTCAATATGCCAAACACAGTAACAACAAAATCTCCAATGGAGATGTTACTGGGCCCGCTCGAGCCCAAGGATGAGTGTGCGTGGCCATCTCACTTGGAAGTGTCCGGCCTGGAGGGCACCAGGATGACCCTCTGAGGTCCAGTCCAGAGGGCCAGGCCGACACTCACATGAAGATGTGGCATAGCAAGAGAGGGGAGCTACTGTGATAGACACGAGGTCACCTGTGGCACTCCCGGCCGACCCTCGAGGCCACTTCGAGGACAGAGACCAGCACACTTCGGACACAGGGAGGGAAGCTACAGGCCACAAGAAGGCTTTGGACTACAGGGTTCATGTAAAGTGTAAGGGGGAAAATTGATGTAGGTAGGCCTAACCTATTCCATGGGGATTCCAAAATATATCAACACAGAGTTGTTTTAAAAGTGTTATTAATGAGAGAATAACACTAAGGTTCGGCAATTTGCTCGAGCGGGCCCAGTAACGTCTCCATTGGAGACTTTGTTGTTACTGTGTCTGGCATATCGAATACTCTCAGTAGCTTGCCGGGCTCTCCGAGAGGGGCGGAGGAATCGAACTCGGGTCGGCCATCTTGGCCGCTTGTAAGGCAAACGCCCTACCGCTGTGCTATCGCTCCAGCCCAGGGCTATCGCTCCAGCTCCAGGGCTGGAGCAATAGCACAGCGGGTAGGGCATTCGCCTTACAAGCGGCCAACATGGCCGACCCGAGTTCAATTCCTCCGCCCCTCTCGGAGAGCCCGGCAAGCTACCGAGAGTATTCGATATGCCAGACACAATAACAACAAAGTCTCCAATGGAGACGTTACTGGGCCCGCTCGAGCAAATCGACGATCAACGGGAGGGCCTTTACCTTTACCTAACACTAAGGTTAGCAGAGATAAGGGCCAGGAGGCTCGCCACACGGCTTGGAAGCTGATCTCATGTGCCGGGGGAGAAAAGGCAGGTGGGAGGGAGAAGAGACCACTAAGCAAATGATGGTTGGAGGGATCACTTGGGATGGGAGATGCGTGCTGAAAGTAGACTATGGACCAGACATGATGGCTGCTTAGTGCC
Organism: Sorex fumeus; assembly: GCF_029834395.1. Classification (NCBI taxonomy): domain Eukaryota; kingdom Metazoa; phylum Chordata; class Mammalia; order Eulipotyphla; family Soricidae; genus Sorex; species Sorex fumeus. The sequence continues at coordinate 12,906,363 of NW_026606129.1, forward strand.
TATATTGCAAACCATAACACCCAACAGGAGAGAGAGAGTAAGAGGGAATGTGTCTACCACAGAGGCAGGGGGTGGGAAGGGGTGGGGGTGGTGGGAGGGACACTGGGAACACTGAGGATGGAGAATGGGCACCGGTGGAGGGGTGGGTGCTCGAACATTGTTTGACTGAAATGTAATCACGAAAATTTGTAAGTCTGTAACTGCATTTCACGGTGATTCATTAAAATGAAAAAAATTTTATTAATGGCAGCTCAGATATGATTATTGCCCTAACGAGATCAAGTAGCACCGTAGCACTGTCCCCCCCCACCCCCGTTGTTCATCGATTTGCTCGAGCGGGCCCAGTAACGCGTCTCCATTGTGAGGCTTGTTGTTACTGTGTTTGGCATATTGAATATGTCACAAGTAGCTTGCCGGGCTCTCCAAGAGGGGCGAAGGAATCGAACCCGGCTCGGCGGGCTGGCCGCGAGAAAGGCAAACACCCTACTGCTGTGCTATCACTCCAGACAGATCAAGTATAAAATAAAATTTATTGTGATATACTTTAGATCCCAGAGTTGAAGATGTATATATGTAAATGAGAATAGGCATTTTATTAGATTTCATTACTTGTTTTTCGTTTTCTTATTTACAAGGGTCAAAAATCATATTGTGATCTTTAATTGGCTCTTATTAATTTTCTGATCATTCTTTTTGCCAGTTCCTGAAGTTTTGTTGGAATAAGCAATACAGAGTTAAGTTCGTTATGTGCCTGAGGGAGCAGGTTGGGATTGGGAGGGAAGCTGGGGATATTGGTGGCAGGAAGGTCACGTTGGTGGTGTTGGAACACTGTCACTGTCCTCCCGTTGTTCATCGATTTGCTTGAGCGGGCCCAGTAACGTCTCCATTGTGAGGACTGTTACTGTGTTTGGCATATCAAATACGCCACGGGGAGCTTGCCAGGCTTGGCTGTGCCAGCGAGATACTCTCGGTAGCTTGCCGGGCTCTCCGAGAGGGGCGGAGGAATTGAACTCGGGTCGGCCATGTTGGCCGCTTGCAAGGCAAATGCCTTACCCACTGTGCTATGGCTCCAGCCCACTAAATGCTTGAAACAACTGTACCATGAGCAACCTTGTAAATCATGGTGTTTTTATAAAAATCAATTTAAAGAAAATTTTAAAAGAAGGGTTTGGGGTGCAACTATTGTGCATTTGTTTTTGTTCGGGGGCCGCATCCGGCACTGCTCAGGGCTTACTCCTGGCTCTGTGCTCAGGGGTCACTTCTGGAAGTGCTTGAGAGATCATCTGGGGTGCCGGTGATCAAATCAGGATCCAGTTTGAAGACATGTGCCCGTCCCACTGCTACCTCTGACCCTATTGTGCATTTTGGCTCTGGTGATGTTTGCTTGAGTGTTTTTCAAGACTCAGCATTGCACATTGTTTTTCTTTTTTTTTTAACATCTTTTATTTTTTTTCAGTTGTTTTTGGTTTCAGGGCCACACCTGGCAGTGCTCTGGGCTTACTCCCGACTCTGTGCTCAGGGATCACTCCTGTCGGTGCTTGGGGACCGTGTGGGGTGCTGAGGATTTAAGTGGAGCCGCCTGCAGGTGATGCCTTTCCTGGTGTCCTGCCTCTCTTGCCTGGGTTTTAGCAGCTGTGGGATCAAATCCCAGGTCTCCAGCCACTGACTCCGTCCGTGGCCCTCGGAAGTGCTTGATGAAAGGGTGATTTTTGACTCCAGGGAGAGACAAGGCGCCCTGGGGAAGCAGAACTGTAGGCTTCAGACTGGCTGAGCGCTGGGTTCTCTGGCCGGTGGCACGAGCGGAGAAGAGGTGAGCACTGAGCATCCCTCTTCCTCAGCCCCGAAATCAGAGCAGGGACCCGGCTCCTGCCATCCTGAGCCAGGCCACTGCGGGGCCCCACGTCAGAGAGCTCTTGTGCACAGGAAAACGCCTGGTGGGTGGGTGACTCCAACCTTCCAGAGACTCAACCACAGATACGGGGGCGGGGAGCTGAGGGGGATGTGGGTGGCGTGCCGTACGTTGTAAGCATTTTTTGCATTTAAAGTTTTTGTTTCGTTTGGGGGCCACAGCCAGTAGTACCCACTGGTGACTCCTGGCTCTGTGCTCAAGAATCACTCCTGGTGGTGCTCAGGGGACCAGAAGTGGTGCTGAGATGGAACTGGGGTCAACCATGTGCCAGGTAAGTTACCTTAGTCCCTGTACTATGGCACCAGCCCTGCCCTCACCTGTTTTTTTCCTTTTGGACCACACCCAACAATGCTCAGGGGTTACTCCTGGCTCTGCACTCGGGATCACTCCTGGCAGTGCTTGGGGGATCCATAGGAGATCGAACCCAGTTTGGCAGTGTGCAAAGCAAGTGCCCTTCCTGCTGGGCTATCACTCCCCCCACACTTTTTAATTTATTTTTTAATAATTATTGTTATTATTTATTTGGGCTGGAGCGATAGCACAGCAGTAGGGCGTTTGCCTTGCATGCAGCCAGCTGGGCCAAGCTGGGTTCGATTCCTCCGCCCCTCTCGGAGAGCCCGGGAAGCTACCGAGAGTATCTCGCCCATGTGGCAAAGCCTGGCAAGCTCCCCGTGACGTATTCGATATGCCAGACACAGTAACAACAAAGTCTACAATGGAGACGTTACTGGGCCCGCTCGAGCACATCGATGAACAACGGGAGGACAGTGACAGTGATTTATTTTATTTTTATTTTTTTAAATTTTTATTAGTGAAACACCATGAGGTACAGTTGCAGACTTACAAATTTTTGTGCTTGGGTTTCAGTTATACAATGATCGAGTTACCCCCACACTTTAATAAACAAGAAAAATAATAAAGAATGGAGAAGCAAGAGCAAAGTGACTTCCGTGGAGAGCCCCTCTGCCTCTCCTCGAAGCCCTGAGCTTAAAGAGCTGAGCCCGGAGCTGCTGGAAGCAGAAGTCAGAGACCCGAGGCCACCGCTACCTGGGGTCACTCTTTGAGCACTGAGGAAGGTGGCCTGCTGACCCTGCTGTCTGCCTCCTGCTCTCCCCCAACCCAGGGAAACGATCCTTGGTTTCTCCACTCCCCACTGGGCTCTGCACCAGGACCAGATGTGTGGGTAGCCTGGAGACCCGGCCTGGCAGCCTACACATTGATTCACGTTCCTGGCAGTTTTATTGAGATGTCACTCACAGACCCTAATGCTCCCTGGCATGGCCCGCTGGTTTCAGCTCATTCACCGAGTTGGGCAACCGTCCCCACAACCTAACAACCTGTCCCAGCGCAAAGGAAGGTCCCTGCCGCGAGCTGGCTCCCCGGGGTCCCTGGGGTCCCCCCCATCACGCAACAACTTCCTGTGGTCACCAATTGAGCCCTTAGACACGGTGCTCGTGGCCTGGGGCCACCTCTGGCCTGAGCTGCCTCTGGCTTCTTCTGCCCGTCCGTCTTTGTTGTTTCCCAGGCTTGACCCCCGGCAGCCGGCCAGAATTTCATTTCTCTTGACGTTTGTTTTCGGTTTGACTGTCAGGGACGGAATCTAGGGACGCATACATCTTACTCCCCACCTCTCCCCCAACCTCAGGCCATACCTAACAGTGCTCCTGGCATCGAATCCACGGTGGCCGCGTGCAAGGCCAACGCCCTCCCCGCTGTGCTGTGGCTTCTGGCCCAGTTTCATTCCTTTAGGTGGCTGATGATCCTCTGTGGCTTTGGGGATGAGGTGCTGTGACTCCCTCCTTCCTGGGTTTCCCTCGATGGGGCGGGAGGCACACGGGGACCCGCTTTTCAGAGTATGGTCCTTTTCACGCTCTGCGATGCAGACCTGGGAACTACTCTCACTGACGCTGCCCCAAGCTGCTTTAAATAGCTCGACGAATTTAGCTGCATCCCATAAGTGCTGGTAGCTTGTGTCTTCATTCTCACTTGTTTCCAAGCATCTTTTGATTTCATCCTTGACTTCCTTCCTGACCCACTCGTTGTTCAGCATTAAGTTGTTTAATTTCCAGGTGTTTGATTTGGTTTTCTGGGTCTGTGTGTGATTCCCTTCTATTTTCAGTGCCTAGAGAAGGGAGCACCAAATAAAGGGTGTTGGTTGGGAGGGTCCTCCCAGGATGGGAGAAGCATGCTGAAAGTAGACTATAGACCAAACATGATTGCCACTCATTGCCTCTTTTGCAAACCACAACACCCAAAAGGACAGAGAGAACAAAAGGGAATGCCCTGCCACAGAGGCGGTGGGGGGGGGGGGGATGGGGGGGATGGGGGGTGGGAGGGATACTGGGATCCATGGTGGTGGAGAATGGGCACTGGTGGAGGGATGGGTATTTGATCATTGTATAACTGAAACCCAAGCACAAAAATTTGTAAGTCTACAACTGTACCTCATGGTGTTTCACTAATAAAAATTAAATTAAAAAAGTAAAATAAATAGCTCAACAGAGACAGAGCACCCATCTACATGCACAAAGTATGTGATTCGGGGTCAGAGGTGGGGCACAAGGGCTGGGGCACAGGCTTAAACATGTTCGGCCCCGGGACCAGCCTGACTCCAAGTCCCCCCACAGCATCACAGCAATAAAATGAACAAATGACACAATTTTTTTTTGTCTTTTGGGTCACATCCTGCAATGCACAGGAGTTACTCTTCGCTCATGTACTCAGGACTTCCTCCTGGCCGTGCGTGGGGGATGGGTGCATCAATGCCCTACCTGCTGTGTTATCACTCCTTCCTTTGCGCTGGGACAGGTTGTTAGGTTGTGGGGACGATTGCCTAACTCGGTGAATGAGCTGAAACCAGCGGGCCGTGCGTCTGTAAGCCAGGGAGCATCAATGCCCTACCTGCTGTGTTATCACTCCAGCCCCACAAATGACACAATTTAATGCCTTTTCAGGGATTCACATTCATCGACCCAGTTTAGAAGATTTTCTTTTTGTAAAATTAAAAACAAAATATTTTTAAAAAATAATTTTGTTTGGGCTGGAGCAATAGCACAATGGGTAGGGCGTTTGCCTTGCATGCGGCTGACCTGGGTTCGATTCCCAGCATCCATTATGGTCCCCTGAGCACCGCCAGGAGTGATTCCTGAGTCCAGAACCAGGAGTAAGCCCTGTGCATCTCCAGGTGTGACCCAAAAATCAAAAACAAAAAAAAAATTGTTGTTGTTGTTCTCACTGATTCGCAGGGCTTACTCCTGACTCTGTGCTCAAGGATCACTCCTGGCGGGTGCTCCGGTGACTCTTGGTGGTGCCAGGGATAGAACCCGGCTTGGTTGCATGCAAGGCAAGCGGGCGCTTTACCCCCGTGCTTTCTCTCTGGCCCAGTTTTAAAATATTTTAATTACCCTCTTCGCTTGCCCTCACCTCCTCCCAAGACCCCCCGGAACCCCAAAGCCCCCCCAGAGCAAGGCTGTACTTCTCCCTGGGTTTGCTGTCCCGGTAGCTGGTCCCCAGGAGCTGCTGGGGCCCAACACTGGGTGAGCCAGGCTGTTCCCGCGGGGCAGGTTTTCAGCCTCACCCACACGTCCCTCTGCCCTTCTCTTCATGACGCTGTCATTGCTAAGGAATTGTTCGGTCTCGGTGCCCTGGAGACCCCTTGTCGCTCCCCTCATAAGCCCCATTTGCTGGTGGCTGCAGGTGACTTCCGGGATCTGCTCCCAGCTCTGTTGGTAGCGGTCTCAGGTTACCAACGTGCAGTGCTGGGACTCGAACTTGGGGTCTCCTGCCAACAAAGCGTGTGCCCCATCCTGAGGTGCTTGACCAGCCTGGAGTGTAACTTTCTACTACGACCCCATAGAGCGTCTGTGGGGCGGCCACCCCTTCTGTTCTGTTCTAGCACAGAGAGGGTGAGACACTTGTCCTGGGCCTCCTTGAGTCCACCCTCTGTTGGTGCCACCAGGATCCGTGTGTGAGCAGAGAACAGGCTGGTGGGTGCCTGGGGCACGGGAGGGGCGTTCAGGAACCCTTTGGATATTGGGTTCCAGCGGGCAGTCTGAGAACCCAACTCTGGTGGCACAGAGGAGAGTGAGGACAAGCCCCCTGGGGGGTCCCTCCCCAGGGGACGGGCTGCCCAGCGGCAGAGGGCCCTGCCCAGAGCTTGGGAATTCTGGCCAGTTTGGCCAAGGGATCGATGAAGTCAGGGCGTGGTGCGGGGCCCCGCTTTCCAGGGACATGCTGGGATTCAGTCCTTTTTTTTTTTTTTTAAAGTATTTTGAGTCACACCTGCAAGGCACAGGGGTTCCTCCTGGCTCTGCACTCAGGAATTCCTCCTGGCAGTGCTCAGGGGACCCTAGGGGATGCTGGGAATTGAACCCTGATCAGCTGCGTGCAATGCAAACGCCCATTGTGCTATAACTCCAGCCCCTGGGGTTCAGTCTTTACCCAGAACGGAGTCACTGGGTGCACAGGGGCCTAGACATCCCGCCGGGATCTTTGGAGCTGCCCCAGGACACGGGCACAGAAGGCGCAGAGTGGCTTCAGGTGAGACGGGGCCTGATGGGTCCTCCTGGAGATGAGGCGTGTCTGCCCTGGGGGTGGGGGTGGGGGTCTGGGGCTCCGTGCTCTCTGACCCCCCCACCCCCAGGAGGGGAGTGAGTTGCCTGTGATGGAAGTATGTAAGGCCAAACTGTGGATCCCGGTTCCATCACTGGCATCCACGATGGTCCCCCAAGCACTTCCAGGAGTGGTCCCTGAGCACAGAGCCAGGAGTAAGCCCTGAGCCCTGCCAGGTGTGGTCCCCAAACAAAAACAAATGCACAATAGTTGCACCCCAAACCCTTATTTTGGGGGAGGGTCTGTCCTCGCTCTGAGTGGCCCCAGCTCGGACGCCTGCAGCCAAGAGACCAGCAGTGTGTGTCTGCAAGGGGCTCGGGGGGGGGGGGGGGCTGGGGGGTTGCTGGATGCTGAGATGGGCCCAGGAGGAATGCGCTGGTCCACTCATAAACCTCTGCATCTCCTCCTCCTCCTCCTCCTCCTCCTCCTGGGCCTGAGGTCGCCCCCAGATCACTCCCCCAGGAGCTGGGTCAGCTCGGCCAGGCATGCCCCTTCTCAGGCGGGGGTCTCCCCCGGTCCGGGATGCCTGGGGGTCGAACCCACGCACAGGCTGGTGGTCTCGGAGGCTCTACTCGACCGATGGCTCCCGCCCAGCTTCAGGTTGGGGGAGCCCCCTCTCGGGCTGGGGGGACACGACCACTCCCCCCAGCAGGCCCGCTGCAGGGCGACCCAGGGAGGCTTGTCAGAGCCAGGGCAGAGCTAGTAGCGAGTCACTGTCCCCTCTGTCCTGGCTTCTGGCCTGCAGAGCCAGGATGGCAGGCTCCTAGGAGGGGGACGGGAAGGGGGGTACCATGGAGACGGGGGTGGGGGGCTGGTGAGCCCTGGGACCAGGCTGAGTCTAGCTGGGGGGGGTGCTCTGGCCCCTAGACCTGACTGGGGCCTCTGCATTGAGGCCCTCAGGCTAGACCCAGGGTGGTGTTGCCTCTGGAGGTGCTGGGGACCCCCCAGGGAAAGATGCAGAGAGGGAGGGCGGTCTGGGAGGCCCAGGCGGAATGGGGGCACCCCCTGAGCTCCACTGGGCCGCTCAGGGCTCGGGGAGGCCCGTGTCTGTCTGCGTGTCCGTCCGTCCGTCTGTTCTGGGCATGGGTGCTCCCCGGAGCTGAGCCGTCTCCAGCCCACTCCTGCCCACCTGCCAGGGCAGGACGCTCCTCCCTCCCCTCTCCTGTGTGCAGTGAGGAAGGAAATTGCAAATTAATCTTTATTTCCATCTTGGAAGAAAACCTTAATTCTCTGCATTGAAATGATCTTCGTCATCCCAGGGAATCAATTATGGGCCTTAATTGCCGTCAGTCCCGGCCAATCAGAGCAGGGCTGCCCGCGCCCCCCCCCCCCCCCCCGCCCTCCCGGCTCTCGCTCTGGGGGGCTTTCTGGGTCTTTCTCTGCTGCCGGCCCCATCTGCCTGTCCCCCCACACAGTCCCTGGCTCTGGGTCCTGGCATCTGGCAGACCCTCCTGTTGGGGGACCCCCTCCCCCCCAGGGTCCTGCAGGCTGAGTGGGTTCACGGTCGGCTCTTGTGTCGACGGGGCTCCCTGTGAGGTGTCTCCCCCTGTGGGTGTCCAGAGGGTTTCCTGGCAGGCCTGTGGCTCCCTGAACCCCAGGCGGGAGGGACGGTCCCCACACCCACCCTTGGTGGCCGCCCCGACTTCCTAGAATCCTCACTCAGACTCACACTCAGGGCTTGGGGAGGTCCGTTCCCTTTTTCCATTTTTCAGTTGATTTTGCTCCTTCCCTTTCCCTTGTCACTGCTGCTGTGATAACGGCGCACTGGTGATGACATCAGGGACCCTCACCCCAGGGGGCACCCCAGAAAGGTGCTGGGCGTGTGGGCGAGGCCGGGCACGAAACTCAAGGCCTCGAGTCCACCCGCAGGCGCTTTGCAGGGGCTCCTGGTGGCACGGGGAGGGGCCGGCCCAGGGCAGGAGTCCCGTCCAGAGGGGACACTGGCTGCCGTGGGCCTGGGCTGCACGAGGGCTGGGCTCAGGGTCAGGGTCTCCTGACATGACCAGACTTGTCCCCCACTCAGCAAGTGCAGAGCTGCCCAGGGCCCAGCAGAGGCTTCTGACTGTGGGAAAGTGGGGCGGGGTGGGGGGGGGCTCAGTCCAGGCCTCAGTGTTTCCACCCGAGATGTGGGCGCCCCACCGGCCGCCTCCTCCCACCTTCCGGCCACCGGGAGATACTTATCTGTTTATCTGGGCACCCTGTGACTCCGACAACGGTCTGTCCTTATCAGCAGCCCGCCCAGCTGTCCACGGGGCAGGGGGCCCGGCTGGCAGCGTGTCTCCACAGACGCCCCAGACCCCCATCTGCCTGGGGGCGTGTGCGCTGCCACAGTCCAGCCCTGGTGCCGGCGGCTGGAGCTGCCTCACCTACTGCCTCAGTTTCCCCGTGCGAAGGAAGCCACCAGGAAGCTGGGCGTCCAGGGTCCTTCTCCTTCCAGCCCACCCTGCCACACTCCTTGGCCTCAGGACAGCCTGAGCTCCCCACTGAGCAGAGCCACTGGCCTCTGCCACCCCCAGTGGGGCATCTGGGGGCTCCTCTGAGTGCCCGGGGCAGGGCAGAAAGGAGGGTGTGAGGACGCGGCCCGGGCGAGGGCCTGAGGAACTGGGAGACACACTACGGGAGGCCCCAAAGGGCCACCTGGGGCCCTGGACACAGGGGTGCTGTTGGGGGGCTCAGGATGCACGGGTGCTGCTGGGGACTCAGGACGCAGGGGTGCTGCTGGGGGTCCAGGATGCAGGGGTGCTGCTGGGGGACCCTAAGATGAAGGGGAGCTGCCAGGGCCCAGGAGCAGGGGTGCATGTGTCCCCTTGAGCGAGCAGTGGGCATGCTGAGTGGGGGCTCCATGGGGTTGGTCCTGTTGCCCCCATGAAGGGGACCAGGGCTGCATCTTAGCCATGGGACCCACAGTCCTGGCACCCACCACAGCTACCAGGCCCCCTGGGGCCCCCAGAGATCCCCGCCTGTCCCCAGGCCCGGTCTCCTTCACACACACATTTGTCTTCCTCTGGGCTGGTGGCGGGGGACGGGGGGACATGCCTCACCTGGCCCTGCTCACCGCATGGTTGATGGGGACCCCGCGGTCTCCTGCCTCGGGGTGCCCCTGACCTGCTAGAATGGCTGGCCTTCGCTGCTGGCCCTGAGTGTCCCCTGGGGTGTGGGCACCTGGACGCATTTGCCAGGCTCCCCATGGGTCTGATGGCTGGGCAGGTGTGTGACCTCTGACCTGTAGGTGTGGGTGGCAGCCAGGGGTCAGGGGAGGGGGGTTGGGTCTCTTTCCAAACTGTTCCCACTCACCCTCCCCTCCCCAGACACCCTGGGGCTTCCCCAGCCCTCTGGTCTCTCCAGGCCCAAGGCCTGCGTGAAGGGTCTCGATAACGGGGTCACGGCTGCGGGCAGTTGGGGAGCCCCGAAACTTGCCCCTGGGAGTGGGCAGCAGGCCGGGCCCGGAGGTACTGGGTCTCGCTGCAGGTGCCAGTGAGGGGTAGGTCGAGTGGGAGCAGCAGCCCCCTGAAACCCAGCCGGGTGCCAGCCCCACCCCCACCCCAGGCTGCTGGCTGCTGAGCTGGGCTAATTAACGACTCTGTTATCAGCCAGGCGCTAATTACTCTTTCTAATCAGGGCTGGGGGGGGTGGACCTGGAGTCAGGGTAACCGGAGGGGTCATGGGCTCAGCCTTCTCACCTCGATCACGGTGACCTCAGCACCGCCGTCCCCCAAATCCTACTCACTCCTCAAGACCTGCCACCTCAGACAAAGCAGGGGGACAGCATGGGCTGGGGCTCCCTGGTCTTCCCACACACAGAAACCGAACACCAAACCCCTAGTCTGGCGGGGGCGGGTGCTAGCACTGAGATGCCATGGGCCCCCTCGAGGTGGGTCTGGGTCTGTGGAAGGGGTGACAGCCCCTTCTGTCAACACCCCCTAATCCTGGGAAAGAGGGTCCCTAGTTCAGAGGGTCTGCAGCCTGGGGGATGGGCAGCTCTGTGGACATACACACACACACACACACACACACAGATACAGATATACACACACTGATCTACACACAGACACACAAACATACAGATACACACAAAGACACACACTGACGGATATACACACAGACACATCTGCATGTATATACATACACACAGATATAGATATACACACACTGATGTACACACAGACACATACACAGACAGAAATACACAGATACACACACAGACACACACTGACGGATATACACACAGACATACCTGCACGTATATATACTCACACACACACAGATATAGATATACACACTGATGTACACACAACCACATACAGACACACAAACATACAGACACACAAACACACAGATACACACACAGAACACACACTGACAGATATACACACAGACACACCTGCACGTATATATGCACAGTCACACACACCGACACAGACACACACAAAGATATATACACACTGATCTACACACAGATACACAAACACAGACACAGACACAGACACACACCAACAGATACACAGAGACACACATGCACACAGAGGTACAGGGCCCAGATGCCGACACAGGCTCACACACAGGGCCACACACATGGACTCTGACACAGGCACACAGACACACACACACACACACACACTCACATACACCCACACACGCCCAGGGCAGGAGGCCTGGGAGAACAGAGCTGCCCCTTCTCCTGGCCAGCCCCGGGGCTTCCCGTTGACCGGACTTTATCTGGCACAAATATATTAACCCAGAAGCCCGCTTGCATCCGAGGACTCGGGGACATTTCCAGATAAGCCTTATCTGCTGCCGGTGCATTAGCCCCGCTGCTCCGGGGCCTGCCAATCACACTGCCCCTCCTGGACCCGGCCTGGCCCGTGACTTCATCTGCTTGGGCTGGGGGCTGGGAGGTGGGCACTGCACCCACACAGGACGCCTGAGGCCTCCTCTCTCCCCCAGGACTCACCCAAGGTGCTAGGGGAGACAGGACTTGGCCAAAGCCTGAGTTCAAATCCCGGTTCTACCAGAAGTCAAGGCTGCAGCCTGGAAAGGGGGCGACCCCCAGCCCCCCACTGTGGCAAGCACCAGCCACCTGGTCTGGGAAATGGCGGCAGTGTCCTGGACTCTGTAAAACACGAAGGGATTCTTTCTTTCTTTCTTTCTTTCTTGCTTGCTTGCTTTTTGGGTCACACCCAGCGATGCACAGGGGTCACTCCTGGCCCTGCACTCAGGAGTTACTCCTGGCGGTGCTCAGGGGACCCTATGGGATGCTGGGAATCAAACCCGGGTCGGCTGTGTGCAAGGCAAACACTCTACCCACTGTGCTATCACTCCAACCCCAACACGGAGGGCTTCTTGGCAGGGGCATGGGGCAGGGGGAGCAGACAGTGGTGGCAGGAAGCTGGGCACACCCCCCCCTCACAGGCTGATAGGCACTCGGGGGTCTGCCCTGCCAGTCAGCTGGGCTCCAGGGGCGGCTGCCTCCTCGTGGCTCCCACGCTGTGGGGGTTCGGGTCTGTGCCCCTACCTGCAGGGCTGTGGGGAAGGGGACCCTGAGAGGCGGCTCTCAGCCTCCTCGTTCACCTGCAGGGCAACTGAGGCACGGAGGGTGGAGGCCCCACCCCAACATACACACACACACACACACACACACACACACACGGGTCATGCGGGCTGTGGGGGTTCCAGCCTGTGTTCCCAGCCTCAGCACTCTCAACCCTTACAAGTTCTCACTTCGGGCACGTCCTGTGTGGAAGCTGAGTTCAGAGCCTGCTCCGTGCCCTCCCTCCAAGGCCCATGCCTGCTCGCATGCTCCTGGACAGAGGGTCCTCGGGGAGTCCCAGCTCAAAAAGGCATCTTGAGGCCACTGGAGGGTCTCCTGGGGGTAGAGGGGCTCCAGGGAGCAGGGAACTGGCTCAGGGCAGCCGCCCTGTTGCCTGACTCCTAGCCACACTCTGGTCTCCATGCAGAACTCAGCTGTGAGTGCCCAGGAGTCCCCATTGTGGGTGCCCGGAGGTCCCCGTCATGGGTGTCTGTGGGTCCCCATCATGGATGTCTGTGGGTCTCCGTCGTGGGTGCTGTGGGTCCCTGTCATGGGTGCCTGTGGGTCCTTGTCGTGTCTGTGGGTCCCCATCGTGGGTGTCTATAGGTCCCCGTCATGAGTGCCCATGGGTCCCTGTCGTGGGTCCGGGGGTCCCCACTATGCCCAAGGCCCGCCCCCTCCCTTCCCCCTGCCCTCAGTGCAGGGCTTAGCCAGCTGTCATTTGATCACCAGGGGCCCCGGTTAATATTTTAAATGCCATTTTTGCAAATTAAAGCACTGCACCGATTAGCGGGATGAATGTGGCTCTGTGGCCGTCTGGGGCTGGGCTGGGGCGTGCCAGCTGCTCCCCAGAGGCCTGTGCGCCTGTGGCGGTGTCCATCTCTCCTGGGCCGGCAGCTGGGCGTGGGCTGGGCTGGCCTGAGTGCCGGGCAGGGCCCAGAGAGGGTCTCCTAGGCTTTGGGGGCCACGGGAAACCCTGGATACTCACCCCTCTTCTCCATGCTTGAGCCCAGAACATGAAGGCAGCTGCCCAGGGGGCTCTGGAGGTCCAGCTGGAGGTCAGGTCCCCTGGCCTGCCTCTGTCCACTCCCCAGGCCTTTCCTCCCAGCAGCACCCCTGAAACTCACTGTCCAGAGGAACCCTGGGGGTCCCCCACTTGCCTAGGGGCCCATCTCCCTCAGGGAGGCTGAGGGAGACCCCCGAGAAATGAGGAGGCTGGCAGGGGTGGGGTCATGAGTCTTTATTGGCCACAGGTGAGGGCGCAACTGCCCAGGGCCAGGGTGGAGACCCCTGACCACAGCTTCCAGCTCACAGCGACGCCCGTGCCTGGCCTGGCCCGTGCTGGGCCGGGAGGGGCCTTGGGACGGGCAGAGTGAGCTCCGCATGGCCAGCCCGGAGAGGCAGGCCTGGACCAGAGGTCACGGCGTCTGCACCAGGCGCTTCTGGCTGTCGAAGATGTAGCGCTTGAATGACAGGTTGAGGGTCACGTGCTGGGCGGGCTCCGGCCGCTCGGGGCCGTCCTCAGGCTTGCCGGGCTCCCCCCGGCCGGCGCGGTTCCGCTTCTTCTGTGCGGGGGTCAGGAGGGCCTTGGACTCGGGGCTGAGGCCACCTGCAAGGCATCGGGAGAGCCTGTCCCTGGGCCCAGCTCTGTGTCCCCTGTCCCCAGCTGCCCGCGGGGTGGGTGCCAGTGTCCATAGGAACCCCCGCTGTGACCAGGGTCTCCCTGGTCACTACTGGGCATGTGCCCGCTGGGGGCAAAGCCTGGGCTGTTCCCCCGAAGGTTCCCCGGGCCTTTCTGAGACCCTTCCCCCCAACTCTCTGCCTGTGAGCCCCAGGCAGGTGGCCCTGTGCCCTGACCTCCCCTACCCCCCCCCCCCCCCCCCCCCCGCCCTCACAGCTCCATCTGCCTGGGCTGGGCAGAGGTTGGGCTGGTTCCGCTGCTTCTTGGGCCCTCGCAAGCCTCGGCCTCCTCCAGTCCGAGCACAGGTGGGGCCCTGCTGTCTGCGGGGGACCCTGAAACACCCAGGCCCTCTGATGTGAGCATGAACGCAGGGCCCACGTAGGCTCCACCACCGGAGCCCGGGCCCGGGATACAGACCCCACATGGCTGTTCCCTGAGCCCAGGACCCTGCACGACCATTCCCTGTACCCCCGAGACCCCATACAGCCACTTCCTGTACCCTGGGACCCCGAATGGCCGTTCCCTGTACCCCGGGACTCCGCACGGCCGTTCTCTGAGCCCAGGACCCTACACATATGTTCCCTGTACCCCCAGACTCCGCATGGCCATTCCCTGTACCCTGAGACCCTGCATGGCCGTTCCCTGTACCCCGAGACCCCGCACGGCTGTTCCCTGTACTCCAGGACCCCGCAAAGCTGTTTCCTGTACCCCAGGACCCCGCATGGCTGTTCTGTGTGCCCTGGACCCCACACGGCTGTTCCATATTTCCCAGATCCCGCACAGCCCCGTCCTCTGGAGCCCCTTGGACCCTGTACCCCAACAGCAGTGCAGCCTCGTGGTCACTGACAGGTGGCACTGCCCAGCAGAGGGGTGAGGCACTGGCTCCCCAGGCCTGGGAGTGATGGAGCCACCCCCGCGACAGCCCTGTGACCGGCCACTCCCCCTCCACGTGCCCGGGCACCAGCAGGCCAGGCCGAGGTGAGCTGAGGGGTGCCCCGAGATCAGGAAGGGGGCCTGCTGTCTCCCAGAGGTAACGCAGTCCTGTCACACAGAAGGGCCTGGCTTCCGGCCCCTGTAGCCCCAGTTGGCCTCCCCCGGCCTCCCCCAGTCTCGCGGGGTGCTGACACTCAGGCCCAGCTGCGGGACCCACTGGCCTAGGCCTGGCCTGCAGGGCCCAGAGTGTTGGGGCGAGCCTGGGGTGGGGACGGTGAGCTCCTCTCCACCGGCCTGAGGGCATGGGAAATGCCAGGAGGGAGGGTGGGCTACATGGGCAGAGCTAGCTGAAGGACCCCAGAATAGTTCTGAGGGGGGCTCTGGGCGTTCTGGGGGGCTCGGCATTCCGAAGGGGGCTTTGGGCATTCTGAGGGGGCTCTGGGTGCCCTGAGGGGGGCTTCGGGAGTTCTGAGGGGGGCTTTGGGTGTTCTGAGGGGGCAGCTCTGGGCATTGAGGGGTCTCTGGGCAGTGGAAACATCTGTCTTGAGCCCTGCAGCTCAGGGGTGTTGCAAACGCAGTGGAGGACAAAGCTGCTGGGCGGCTGTGTTGGACACCCACACCTGCCGCCCCCCCTGCCCAGGGGTGAGGTGCGGCCACGACAGCCTGCACCTGCAGCACTGGGTCTCCCCCAGGGCCCCGCCAAGAGGAGCCACAGAGTCTGCCGGCGGATCCCGCCTGGGGTGAGGTGCGGGCGTGGGAATGGCCCGGGGCCAAGCCCGTGGGGAGCGGCCGGCCTGCAGGTATCCGCGGGCAGCGAAGCCCCAGCCGCCCCGCTGCAAACGGAGACGGGGCTGGCACCGGCCCGAGACGGCCCGGGTGGCGCGGCCCCTCTGGTGCCAGGAGGTCTGGGGGCTGCGAGGCTGCGGGGTGCCCGGCGCCTGCACCCGTGGGGGCGATGGCCCGGGCGTGGCCCAATCGCGTCCATCTCGCCTGCCAGGGCTCCTGTTTCACAGGGCGCGGGCCCAGCCTGAAAGCCGACCTGGCATTGGGGAGCTGGGCCACTGACCGGCTACTCGGGGCTCGGGGACGTGGGGGGCCCGGGCACAACCCCTAGAAAGCCTGGGTCAGACCCCTGACACAAGGCCGCGGGGCTGGGGGGACTCGGGGTCGCCTTCCTGGTCACTGGCCACAGGGCAGGTGAGGGTGGCGGGGGGCGAGCAGGGGAGCCCCTATGGGTCCAGGTTCGGCCACTGGCTCCCTGCTGGGGTCTCCCCAACAAACGTGGGGGGGAGGGGATGCCCGGGACTGGGGCAGAGAGCACGGCCAGAGCAGAGGGGGCTGGAGGAGCGCAGGCAGCGGCACGGCGGGCAGGCCCTCCCCCGAAAGAAGGCGCTGGGGGCAGGGGTGACCAGAGTGGGCGGGCAGGAGCAGAGGGCAGGGCGGGCGTGTCGGGGGGGCCGTCTGCACTCATCTTCCCAGGGGGCTGAGAGTGCTCCCTGCAGTCCAGCACCATCAGTGCCTTCCTACCGGGTGGCTTCTGTGAGCAGGAAGCCCGGGCACCCCCTCCCGCCCCCGCACGGTCTCCCTGACCACCTCGGTCCCTGGTACCCCCACCCCTCCGGCCAGCCCCGGATCACCTTTGTGCTTAGTGCCTGGAAAAGTGTGTTGGGCACTGGTGCTCCAGCCTGGCCCTGCGGAACCCCCTTCTCTCCAGGCCCAAGGGGAAGCCCCACACCAGAACCAGGTGGGCCCCGCACCAGAACCAGGCGGGCCCCACTCTAGAACTAGGCAGCACCATGCCAGGACCAGGCCGGCCCCACCCAGAACCAGGCTGGCCGCAGAGCACGCTGCATGGCCGGTGCTGGACGTGGTCCTCGGGGCACGCTGACGGAGGGTTCCATGCCCTGTTGGCTCACGGCCTTCCAGGGCTCTGATCTGCACCCAGAGGGGCCCCAGAGGGCAGGCAGGGGTTGGATCTAGACCCATGCGACGCGAAGGTCCACCTTGACCTCCCGGCCCTGGCACCATCTCTGCCCTCCGGCTCTCCGGGGGTCCACACAGAAGGGGGGGGCTCACGGGAGGCCAAAGGCATCGCTGGTTCTGGCGCTGCTAACCAACTCACCCCTGACACTGCAGGCCCAGTCCTGGCCCCTGCCCCGGCCAGTCCTGAGCACTTCCCTGAGCCTGCTAGGGGTGATGTGGATGGGGCCTGTAGACAGGGCCGGCACTGACGTCCCCTTCCCTCGGCCCGGAGTCCCGGGTCCAGCCTCCCGATGCCTGCGTGCCTCTACCCGCCTTCCTGTCGGGCCCCTGGTCCTGGCCGCGGCTGCCACACGGAGGCGGCGTGAGGGCTGGGACAAGGCCAGCGGGGAGCCGTCCACGCCTGCAGCGGGAGCCCTGTCCTGGGCAGAGTGTGTGTATGGGGGGGGGGGCGCATCACTCTCAGGGCCCTGCAGAAACACCCCCCAAACTCCCTGTCCCCGAACCTCGCGCATGGCTCAGTGCCGGGGGCCCGGGAGGCAGCGGGTCAGCCCTCCGTGACCCCGAGGGGGCCGCTGGCCCCGGACTCTGGGTTGGGGGGCCACTCTCCCAGGGCCGGGCTGGCCTTTCTCACCGCGCGCCAGCCCCACACAAAGGCCCACTGGCTGGCGGCCGCGGGCCCCGCTGGCCGGGTAATCAGGGAAGAATGCGCCCAGCACGTTTCCCAAGCCCGGCCCGTGCCGCCGGACACGGCCATCAAAGGCCGCAAATTGCCTCCGATTGCTGGTGTCGCTTTCATGTCGGGGGCCCGACGGAAGGGGGGCTCCACGCTGGTGGGTGGCTCGCATCCCCCCACTGGGAACGGGACCCCGGGGGCGGCCTGGGGTCACTGGCCCCGTCCTGGGCCCACGGGGCTTCTGGCCAGTTCCAGCCTGGGCGGTGCTCCTTCCTCCCGGAACAAGGGGTTGGGGGGAGAGTGGACGTGACAAGGTCCCAGGGAGTCTGGGGCAAGGCCGGGGGGGTCCAGTGGGCTCAGTGTCGTCCTGCTGGTGGCAGAGGGGCTTCCGGCTAGGCCTGCGATGGGGAGGGCTGCCCGGCAGAGGTGGCCTGGAGCACGAGCGCCGGCACCTGCAGCAGTGTCCTGGTCCCACCGGGGTCCGCAGCTGCCCTGCACAAACAGCAGGTGGTCCCTCTGGGTTGAGGGCAGGGAGGTGCCCGCTGGGCCCTGCCCTGGCTAACGTGTGGCCGGAGCTGGCGCACTGCTGAGGGGGGAGTTTGCGGGGGCTGACCCCAGGAAACAGAGCAGCGCTGACCCATGGAACCCCCAAACCCCACACCTACGCACATCTGAGGGTCAGGCCCTACAGGGCAGCGGGGTGGGGGTGGGGAGGCACTCTCCGGAGCCCTGCAGGGGTGGGTGGGGGGAGCTCGGGGTTCCAGGTGGGTTGGGCCCTTGTGGGGCTTGGGGGTCTGGGCTCTCCCAGACCCTCCTTGGGGACAGGGCTGCGGCCGCCCAGCCCACGCACCTCCTGACGGGGATCCCCCGGAAACAGACACAGTTGGCTCCAGGCAGATAAGGCGATTAAGTTTTTATCAACCCTGTTCTCCACTGTCCCCGCAACAAAGGCGGCGAGGAAGGCAGCGACGAGACCGTCTTCGCCCAGGCTCCAGGCGCCCCGTCCACACGCCGTGCGGGCCCCTTTGATGGCGTGGGGGGTGGTGGGGAGGGGGAGGGGGAGGGGGAGGCAATGCCATCCGCACCCCCATTTTGATGTCGGAACGGCGTCTAATTCCTCCTTTAATTTCTATTAAGCTTCTTAGCAACAACGACGAATTCTTCAAAAACAGAAAAGCACCCTCTGCCGAAGCCGCTCTGAGCCGGCAACGGAATTAGGACGGTGACGACTCGGGAGGGACCCCGCACCGTGTGGGTAAAGGGGGTGAACAAAGCTTAGGGGGGCCCCGCGAGGGCGAGGTTGGCAGGCTCCGGGGCCCCGATGCCTCCTGGGCAGGGGGGTGCTCCCTGGGGCTGGCCGGTTCCTCCCCAGGGTCACGCGCGGGGTGCCCAGCAGGGGTGGAGCAGTGCCTGGGACCCCGTGTTTCCAGGCTCCTTGTCTAAGGCCCACAGGGTCCCTGCACGAGCTTCGAGGCTGCTCTCCACCACCTCCCTCTTCTCGTCTGCCCTTGGGGCTGTTGCCAGAGATCCTTCTAGAACAGACTCAAGCTTCCCAGCTGAGCAGATGAGACACTTCTCAGGCTGATCCCTTTAATATGCCTCTCAGCCACTGTCTCCTGGAGATTCCAAGCCTCTTCGTGTTCATCCCTGCCCAGACCTTACCTCAGCCTCGCACAGGATCTACCTCTCACCCCTGCACAAATTCACTCTCACCCCTGCACTGGATCCACTCCTCATCCCTGCGCACGACTCACGCTCACCCTGCACAGGACCCACCCTCATCCCTGTACAGGATCCACCTTCATCCCTACACAAGATCC
The DNA here is from genome assembly GCF_029834395.1 of Sorex fumeus. Taxonomy (NCBI): domain Eukaryota; kingdom Metazoa; phylum Chordata; class Mammalia; order Eulipotyphla; family Soricidae; genus Sorex; species Sorex fumeus. The sequence goes on from NW_026606129.1 coordinate 12,925,500, forward strand.
ACCCTCACCCCTGCACAGGATCCACCCTCACCCCTGCACAGGATCCACCCTCACCCCTGCACAGGATCCACCCTCACCCCTGCACAGATCCACCTTCACCCCTGCATTGGATCCACCTTATATCCCTGCACAGGATCTACCCTCACCCCTGCACAGGACCCACCCTCACCCCTGTACAGGATCCACCTTCATCTCTACACAAGATCCACCCTCACCCCTGCACAGATTCACCTTCACCCCTGCATTGGATCCACCTTTCATCCCTGCACAGGATCCACCCTCACCCCTGCACACGACCCACACTCACCCACCCCCCTCTGCACAGATCCAACCTCATATCTGCGTAGATCCATTCTCAGCCCTGGATAGACTCTCTCTCACCCCTGGACGGGATCCCCCTCACCACTGCAGGGACTCACCCCTCACCCCTGCACAGTGCCCCAAATTCTTGTCATATATGGTAGCTTCTTCAATCAGGGGTGTCCCATATTATTGCCCCCCCCCCCCCTTAGCCCCCGGGCTGGTAGCTTGAGGCAGGTAAAGGACAAAGTGTGGGGATAAAGGACCAGGACAGGAAGTGTGACAAGCCCTCAGGTGCCCCAGGTGGTCCAGGGCAGAGCTCTGACCAGTGGCAGGAGTTGGAGTCTGAACTGCTGGATGGACACTGTGTGGGCGCTCACAGCCCGGCCCGCCTTGAGGCCTGCTGGGTGGGGGAGGGGTGCTGGCACGTGTGGGACACACACACACACACACACACACACACACACACACACACACACACACACTCCCTGTATCCCCCTGCGTGGTCTGGGCCACCCCACACTCCCCTCTGCAGCCCTCCAGGTGAGGGCGGGTGAGTAGCCCCAGCCAACAGCTGCCAAGTCCAGCCTGAAGTCGGGGACCGCTGAGCGCCACCCACCCTTTCCTGCGTGCGGGGTGCCGGGCAGCGGGGCCGGGCAGCTCCTGCATCTGGGAATGGGACTGATACAGTAATCAGGGAGCTACATATGGGCCCCGAGAGATGAGTGCTCACGGGGCCTTTGTTCGCCTTCATTATTCACAAGGAGGTTTTTTTTCTCCCAAGTCAGAAAAATGACATTTTTAATATGTGAGTTTTTTTTTAAGAAAAGCAATATGAAGGAGACTTTTATTGTCAATAAGCTCTACCTTTTTAACCAGTTATCTTAGTTTCTGCTCTAGGTATTTTAATTGAAGATTAACTGCTGTTAAAGAGTGTACACATCTGGGGGGGTGTTGGCAGTATTAAAAATCAGCTCCCTCCTGCGGCGAAAGGAAGTCGGGGTCCCCCACCTTGCCGGCCTCCCAGGGCAGCTCCTGCGGGAGGGGGCACGGGCAGGTGGGGGCGTCCAGGGGGGCAGAGCGGCCACGTGCTGACCCTCAGGTCCCTCCACGAAGACCACTGGCCGGTGTGGCTCTCGCTGCCGCCAGGGGAGCAGCCCCTGGTCCGGCCGCGGTCCTGTGCCCACCACTCACACAGACCCTTGAGTCTCCTGTTCCTGAGTCTGTGCGTGCAGGCATGTGCCTGTGGAGGCGTGTGTGCGTGTGCAGTGTGTTCTCCATCATGTGTGCGGGCCGAGGGGGGGGGGTGGTCTGTGTTGAGCCAGGGGCTGGGACGGCCACATGTGGGCCAGTGCTCTGGGCCCAGGCTGTCCTGTCCTTCCTGCCGTGTGGACAGTGGTCCTGCCCGCCGACCCCCCCCCCCCCACCCCCCGGAACCAAGGCACAGTGGCCTTTTTTCCCCCCGCTTGTTGGGTCACACCCAGCAATGCTCAGGGGTTACTCCTGGCTCTGCACTCAGGAATTACCCCTGGCGGTGCTCAGGGGACCATATGGGATGCTGGGAATCGAGCCCCGGTTGGTCGCATGCAAGGCAAACGCCCTACCTGCTGTGCTATTGCTCCAGCCCCGGCACAGTGGCCTTTTCCCAGAGTCTCCAGAGACAGGCTCGCCCCCAACTGGCCAGCCCCCATTGTCCTCCCGGGTGCAAGCCAGGAGTCAGGCTCCCTGCGCTGTGTCTAGCTCTGCTCTCTCTCCTGCAGGTGGGACCCTGTGGACCTGGGGGGCCTTCCCAGATCCAGGCCGGTGGCTCCCCGGGTCTGAAGGAGCAGCTGTGACCTGTGGGTTGGGGCACCATGCAGCCCCCTGGCCGGCTCCCTCCTGCGGGGTGTGGACCAGCCAAGCCAGGCCCTGCCACACTGGGGAGGGTTTGAGGGGAGACCGAGGTTCGCCCAAGGGGCAGGAGGCAGCACCCCACCCCCCCAGAGCTCTGGAGCCCCTCAGCTGTGATGGGGACAAGGCCTTGCTCCCAGGTGACGTCCCCTGTGGGGCAGGGGTTGGACAGGCTGTGGGTGCCGGGGTCCCAGGGGTGGAGGCTCTGGGCTCTGCAGCCCCCACTGGACTCCGCACAGAGGCCCTGGGCATGGGAGGACTGGGTTGACATGGATGCTCCCGACCCTGCCCACGTGTGGCCAAGCACGGCCCATCAGAACCGGGGTGGGGGGGGGCAGTGGGAGGCGGCCAGGGCCCACGGCCCGCGCTGCAGGGGTCAGCCAGAGCTGCCCCCGCTTTCCTCCTGGACACCAACTTTGTCCCCCCTGCCGCTGGCCTCCTGCCGGCCCCCTCCAGGCCTGGCACATCCTCCCCTGGGCCCGCCGGCGTGGCTGGGCGCGGGTACTGCTCTGGCCGGGACCGGGTGGAGATAAGCACTGAACCAGAGCGGGCACAGGCGGGGGCGGAAGCGGAGCCTGGAGCAGGCTGGTCTCCACGCGGCACCAAGGGCTGCACGGGGCCCCACGTGTGCAAGTGCCCCTGCACTGAGAACCGGACCCCTGACTCTTTTCCCGTCCCGCTGGGGGCACCAATGCCAACGACCTTGGCCGCATCTCCCCTGCCTCCCCCAGCTGGGGTCCCCTTTCTCTTGCCAGGTCAAGTCCTCGGAGAGGGGGACACTCTGCTGTCTCCAGAGAACCTGGGGAAGGTGCCCAGAGCCGGCCACAGCTCGAGGCTGGTTGGAGAGGCGCCGTCTGCCTCTGGGAAGTACCCATGACACCGCCACCGTCCGCGGGGGCACAGGAGGGTGGAGATGTGTGCTCCTTTGTGCCAGGGCCCATGGGGGGGTGCTGGGTGCAGACCCCAACCTGGCCCCGACAGAGCACTCTGTTGGGGGGTTATGGGCCATGCGGGTGGGGGGCCACTGGGAAGGCAGGGAGACGGCCCCGAGGGAGCAGCCACGAGACGGGGGGGGGGGGGGGGGGGCAGGTGTGTGTGTGTGTGTGTGGGTGGTGTGTATGTGTGTGAGTGAGCCAGAGCAGGGTGCATGCATGTGGGCATGGGTGTAATACACGTGTCCACGAGTGCATGTCTGCACTTGTGTGTGCGCGCGTGTGTGTGTGTGTCCCTGGTGCTGAGGTGACAGCAGGGCACAGAGAGGTGAGTGGCCTGATGGCAGTCACATCCCCGTGTATCCAGCAGAAGGGGGAGACCTTTCCGGCACCAACCCCCAAATGGGGGGCTTCTGGCGACAGAAATTCTTCCCTGTTACTCCCCCATCCCCCCAAATCCTTTATGGCTCCAAACAAGTGACAGGAGCCAGAAGCTGCAGCAGGGTCCCACCCTCGGGGTCCCAGCCTTGAGCCCACCCTCAGGGGCCCCCCACCGCCCCCAGCTCCAACCCTCCGGACATACCGCTGAGCAGAGTGAGCGTGGAGCCACCAAGACTGGGCCTCCCCCCAGGTCAGGACATAGCCGGCTGTGCTGTGTGTGGGAGGCTGAGTAAAGGCAGCCAACACCACCCTGGGCACCCCTGGGACCCCACACGCTGCCAGTCTGGAGCTGCCCCTGCTTAGGGACGCCTTCATGTTCCTCAAGGTCAGGGGCATGGGGGGCCCACATGGGACACGGGTGGCCCCGGGAGAACTCCCAAACCCCTCCACCGGCAGCCGGAGGACCAGGAGAACAGCTGCCAGGGTCCTTGGGGGTGTGTGCTGCCCTCCTGGCCGGGGTCTGGTGGCGAGGAGGGATGGAATCACGCAATTTGCGGCAACCCGGAAGTGATCACAGTGCGTGGAGTAGGCCGGGGAGGAGACACACTCGGGACGGGCTCACTTATGTGGAATGCTGAGTACCGGGAGGATACGTCCTGTGGTGAGGGGTGGGGTGCCTAGATCCCCCTTGGCCTGACTTCTGGAGGGGGAGGACAGAGAAGGGGAGACAACTGGAGGGGCGGGGGGAGGAAGAAGAGAGCGGGAAGGAAGGGAGGAAGAGGTCACACGGGCGCTGTGGGTGAGTGGCACAGCCAACGGCACTGAGAACGTGAGACCTGAGCTCAGCCACGGAGCTGTGAGGGGCCGGTCACAGTGGCAGGTGAGATGGGGAGGGGGTGGGGGGGGCCGGGGTACGGGGACACTGGGGGAGGGATGTGAACACTGGCCGGGAGGCTGGTTCAGAACTAGCACCTGCCTAGAACTCAACTCTCGGTAACTCTGTAAATCACAGTTCTTTAACGAAATGAAATAAATTATTTTTTTTTAAACTTCGGGAGAGGGGGACCCCTCCATACGCAGGCAGGTGTGTGTGTGTGTGCCAAGCCGGACGTGGCTATAGGAACGGGCGGGGGGTAGGGGAGGCAGTGTCCCCTGCGGAGGCGGGTCTGAGCCTTGAGCCACCTGGCGGGTCACGCTCCCGGGCTCGGCGCTCTGGAAGCTGCAGTGCATGTCTTTGCGGTGGTCCCAGACGAGGGGGTTGGGACCGAGGCACCTCAAGGGATCCGGGGCGCCTGCCTCTACCCTGCCAGGGGTCCCTCCTGTCTGCCCCGCTCCGTCCCCCCTGCCCCCCAAACGCCAGCTGGGAGTGTGCGGCAGTGGGAGGCCGGAGGCCGCGCTCCGGGCACTGCTCTGACCCCGTGTCTCCTCGGAGAAACACACGCCCAGTGCCCGGGAGGGACAGGGGAGCGCGCCCTGCGGTGCCCAGGATGGCTGGACAAGCTCTTAGCCACGATCCAGAACCTTCTCTGGCCTCAGTGAAGTTCACGGGAATGGCAGTGGACGCTATAGCCGCGTCAAGTGCTGCCCCTCCGCCCTCCCAGGCAGGGGACAACATGTGAGCACATCATCCGTGTGTACAGTACAAGTGAACGCACATGCATCATGCATGCAAGCAATGTGTGTGCGTGTCCATGTGTTGTGTGTGCATGGATCAGCACGTGACACACTCTGTGTGTACATGTGTGGGTACATGTAATGTGTGGGCAGTGGTTGCATCCTTCGTGCGTGGGTATACTGTGTGCATGTGAGCACCATGTACGTATACATGCGGGCATTGCACAGACGTGTGCGCACACACATGCAGACATGCATGTGGGCACACACGCGTGCATGTGAGCATTGTGAACATCTGCATGGGCCTCGGGCCCCCGTGCCTGCTGGCCAGGGCCAAGTATCTTCCTGTGCACCCACTCACAGGAGGGAGATGCCTGGCTGTGAGTGGACATGGCCTCCCAAGACACTAGTGGCCAGTTTCCAGCTGGCCGTGCCCAGTCAGTCAGAAGCTACTGCTCCCTCCAACATGCTGCAGTGGGGGTAGATGGTCACTCCCAGAACTGGCCACGCGCACGGGCTGCCCTCACCTGTCACCTGCCTGCCCCTTCTAGGCCCCTGGTCTGAGCATCCGAGGCTGGGACCCACCCCCAGCTGGTGCCTGGCTCCAGGCCGGGCAGGCTGGGTGCCTCTTGGTCTCTGCTGGGCAGGCTCAGCGCCGGCCATCGCCACTGGCAGGGGCACTCGGTGCCCCCTGCTGTCTGCTGGCACCCAAACCCTGGCAGAGCTGGGGTCAGATGTCTGCCCCTCTGCCCCCGTCTCCTGATCTGAGTGAGGGATGAGCATGGTCGCTAGAATGGGTGGCCAGCAGTGCCGTGAGGCCCCATGCCCCCGCCCCCACCCCAGCTCTCCCTCTGCACCAGGCCCTGCTGCAGAGGGGGCAGAGTGCTGGGCATTGATTGGCAGGGGACGAATCCCTGACCCGCGTGAGATGGGGGAGGACGTTCCCAGAGTGCTTGGCGCAGGGACGAAAAGCAACAGCTCAGAGAAGGTGGTACCGGGTGCAGCCGGGCAGGGGGCACCGCTGCCTGCCACCTACAGGAGGGATGCAAATGAGGGGGTCACAGCCGGCGGCTGAGAAAGTGGGACATCGGAGTCCAGGCAAGTCTCATCCTCCCCGGAGCGAGGGCTCTATCCCCGCCTCTTGCGGCCAAGCACAGGCCGGATCCAATTTCTCCCCCGGCCAGGCAGCGGGGCACCGGGAGGGGGGACAGGAGGTCCTGGTGGCCTCTCCCTTCCCTCAGGTTCGTCCCGCAGGCCGGGGGAGCCGGGGGAGAAGGGCAAGAGTTGAGTGGGGCAGGAATTTATGAGCTCGGAGCGCAGCCCGTCACGGGTGGGGGTGGGGCGGGGCTCCCTCTGCCAAAACAATATTTAATTTTTTTTTTTAAAGGCAGCTACAAAGCCATGATTAAGCTCGGGGCCCTAAAACAAGCCCATAAAATCGAAAAATATTTATCTGGAAGGGTGGCAAGTCCAATAAAAGTTTTATGAATGTTTTACAACTGCCCTGTCAGGAAGCTGGCCTCGCACTCACCTCCCGCCTGTGGAAAGCCAACACACACAGCACACACACACACACACACACACACACACACACACACACGCACACACTCACATGCACACAAGCATGCGCTCACACTTGCACACACACACACACATACTCATCTCTGGACACGCACCCGCACGCACGGGCCCCTCACACGGGCACCTACATGACTGGCCACTTCCTGCAGCCAACGTCGGGGGGCCTGGGGTACATCCTGCGCTCTGTACACTGCAACCCTGCAGCCTCCTTGGGCCCCACACGGGGTCTGAGCTGCTTGGTGGCAATCTTTGGCGTCTCTGTGTTGGCGCTGCCAGCAGCATCCCATCTTCCCAGGAGACCACCCATAAGTTTTCAAGGTCCAGGAGTTTAAGAAACCTTCGGGATGGCCCGAGGTCCATCACTTCTGCAGCCCGGATGGCTCCCTTGGGACTACAGACGGCCAGGGAGGTACTGATACTCCATCCTGGAGGGCCCAAGAGAGAAAGCAGGGTTTGAGGGCCTCCCCGGGAAGCCTGCTGGGCCTCGAGCACTCTCCTATATGTCCCGGGAGCTGGGGGTAAGGCTGGTGCCCACCCGCAGTCTCCTGGGCCCCTCAGCACAGACCCTCTGCCACACTCTTGCTGCTGTCGCCCTAGTGAACCCCAGCTCACAGATGCCCGTCTGGGCAACGCTGCTTCCTCCCGGGCACTCAGATGCCACTGGGCCCCAGGAGGGCAGGCAAGGGGCAAGGCCTCTCCCTGGGGTCTGCAGCCTGAGCTAAGGCGGGGGTCCGTTCCCCCCAACACCCTCACTGGCTGCCAAGGCACAGGACGAGTGGGAGGCCACGCTGTCTAGCATTAGGCTCCCGGGTCCCTAGGACCAGCCGCTGCCCGGTGACCTGGCCCAGGGTCAGTCTGTAGGCACTGCCCGGCCAGCTGGCCTCACACTCTGTTCGTGGGGCTAAGCCCCTGGGCACCAGACCCCAGGTGTCCGGCTGCAGTGAGAGTGGAAAGGGGACGTGGCAAAGCTGACCCCTGCGTCTCTTCCAGGCCCGCCCTTCCCTCCACTCCAGCTCTCCCCACGGCCGAGCACAAGCAGGGGTCCGTGCTGCTCTGAGCCCATCGGGGGCTTCCTTCGGAGGCAGGAGGCCACAGGGGCTGAGGCTGGGCGGCTTGGAGGCTGGCGGGAATGGCAGGCAGACGCCCAGTCTGGGGAACACCCCATACCCCTGGGGAGCACAGCCCGGCCAGGGACTGTGAAGACGTCCCCCCAAGGGTCACCAGGAGACCAGGAGGCTCTGGTGGGTCTGCCACGGAAGGGTCCACAGCTCACACTCTCGGTGGCGGCGAGATCCAAGTGTGTGAAACACTGAACACACAGCTATCCACGCCGCTGGAATTTGGCTCACGAGGGGTGTGCAGGAGATGCACTTGTGGCCCTGATTGCTGGTGGGACGCCGCGTTCTCGGGGAGGGGGAGGTGGGGCTTCACAGGGTTTCTGCTTCCACTGTGATCTATGGTTCCCACACGGGCAGTACCGGGCCCCACCCTGCCCAGGGCTTGCGCCCCATCCCGCTTGGGGGGCCTGAGCCCGGGCCCTTGCACACAAGGCGCACACAGGAGCCCTTCTGAACGCTCTCCGGGTCCTGCTCCTTCCCAGGGCTGTGAGGGAGTGGATGGAGAGAGACGAGTCGAGATGGTTTGCTCATGTCTGTCTGGGCGCGCTGGGTTCAGGCTGGCATGCTGCTTCCTGCGGCCGCAGTGTTTTGGGGATCAAACATGCTTATTTCTCTTTTGTGGGAGCAGACCCGGCGGTCAAAAGGAGAAAAGGGCAGGGGCTTGAGGGTCAAGATCACGGGCAGAGTCCATGAGTGCGTGCATGCGTGTGAGTGTGTATGTGTGTGTGTGGGCTGCTGGGCCCATGGGGAGAACCCACCTCAGTGGGCATCACTGGCTGGTGATTGGTCCACTAGCCCCTCCGCCATCCGCAACCAGGCCTGAGACACCCCAGAGGCTGCCCTGGGGGCCCCTGAGTGTCGGAGCGGGCCGTGTGGATGGTGGCCAGGCCACCCTTCAATTGGGGCTGCAGGGTGGTTCCGAGAGGAAGTGCTGAGACCCTGCAGAGCCCTTCCTGAGCCCTCAGTTTCCCTTCTGCCCAGGGACCTCCCAGTGAGGCCTCCGTTTGCCGCCAGGATCACCCCTGTTCCCGGGGTCCCTGGCAGCGGCCTGCGGGGGTGACTCGGGCCCAGGGCAAAGGCCTGGCAGATGTTTCCCGTCCCCCGCGCGGTGTTTGTGCTAATTGCAGATATTTTTAACGTATTGTGTTACTCCATCCATCTCGGTAAACGACCCGTCTTGTAAAAGTCTTTTAATGATGTTATTTTTTCTGACCTATCTTCATCATCTGCAATTATTTATAATATCATTGTCTTTGTTTCAAACCCGGGGTATAAACATTGTTGTAACAGTTCTTCGATGGGGTTCATATAATTTTTACAATTGCTTTGAAAAGCTTCGATGGCCGGGGCTCAGGGCTGTGCGGGAAGGCGCTTGTCCGTCAGGGTGGCACCCACGAGGGGCATCCCTCTGTCCCCCCTGTCTCTCCCCGGAGGCTGGCCCGGCCCGCACGTGCGTGTGTGTGCGTGTGTGCATGCGTGTGTGTGTATGTGCATGCGTGTGTGCGTGTGCATGTACATGGAAGGGGTTCAGGGCGGGCTAGATTAGGTTTCAAGCACCGCCTTCCCTACAGATACCAGGGCAAGCCCTGCAAAGGCCACCGTCAGAGGAAGACGCCAGTGAGAAGACGGATGGTTTGTTTTCATTTTTATAGGGATTTTTCTGAAACCTCAACTTTCACCTCCCGCCTCCGTTCGAGTCTATTCTCCTGATCCAGCCGCTTTCCCGTCTCGGGGCCGGCAGACCTGCTGGGTGGAACGGATCCCAGCCGATGCCCAGAGCGGGAGCCCTGTGTGTGTGTGTGTGTGTGTGTGTGTGTGTGTGTGTGCGCGCACGCGCGTGCTCTGAGGGCCAAGCTGGACTGAGCTGTCTGGGGACAGACGCTCCTTGGAGACGTGTCCCAGCGGCGGGGCTGCCCAGGACATCCACCCTGAGTCTGCCTGCTGCCCTGTCCTCCTCCAGCACCTCAGATCCCAGTTCCTCTGCCCAAACAGCCCCAGTGGCTCCCTGAAGCCTGGGGTGAGCCCCCGCCGGCCCCCTAGCCCCCCCTACCAGCTCCCTCTGGCTCCCCGATGATGGGCCCTTGGGCCCTGCCCACAGGGATCACGCGCCAGCTGAGTCTAGCACAGGGGAACATCTTTCCCCAGGCTCCAAGAAGCAGCTGGACCATAGCTGCCCCCACCCCCACACGCTGCCCTCCTCCCAGGGGCAATGATGAGTCTGTGGGAGCCAAGGAGCAGAGATGCCAACGAGACTCCTCTGGGCGACAGCCCCACCTCCAGGGGCCTAAGGCTGGGGGCCGAGACCCCCCCCCCCCCCAGCCCACAGTGTGCCCTGCAGCTGTCCGTGGGCTGGGCTACCTGCAGGCCCCTCCGCCAGGACCTTCCCAGGTCAAGGACTCAGGGTTTGCTGTGTTCCCTGCCTGGGGCCCCGGGTCTCTCTGTGATCGCACCTCACCAGGCGCCCATTTACCGCCGCTCCGCCCTGCGGCAGCCCTGGGCTCCAGGGGAGAGGGGACCACCTCTTGTCAGCAGGGGCTCCGCTGGTCAGTGGGCCCAGGAGCCTGAAGCCCCACTGCCTGGGTCATTCCTGGGACGGGGCATGGAGCCTGGACCGAGCTTGCAGACAGGCACTTGCCCACCCCCCGGCTCTGCGGGTCTGGGGATGTCCTGAACCAGCTCCAGGTCGGGACAGCATCGGGAAGTCCAGAATCCACACAGGAGCCCAAGATCGGTCAGGCAGAGCAGGTGGGCGGAGGGCGAGGGTCCGAGGCTGAGCATAGGGGTCAGGGCCAGACACTGGCTGGGCTAGAGAAGCCCAGGGTACTGGCGAGGGTGACGTGGGGCCAGAGTCACGCTGCACCCCTCCCCAGGGCACCTGGTGGCAGTGTCACCCCTGCACCCCTCCCCAGGGGCACCTCACGCACTATCTTTCAAGAGCAGTGGCCGGTGTGAGCACCTGGGGGTCCCAGCTGAGAGCTTCACCCAACAGTGACCAGACAGAGGGGCGGGAGGGCCGTGCCAGCACCTGTGCCTGGCCTGAAGCCCCCAGAAGGGATGGGCAGTGAGTGGCAGCAGTCATGGGTGGACCTGCCCGGCTCTCTCACTTAGCTGCCAAGACCCCCACCCAGCTAATGCCAGGGACCCCCCTAGAGAGCACGCGAGCACGCAGGCAGGCATGCACAGGCACATGCAGGCACACACACAGGCACATAGAGGGACACACACAGGTACACACATAGGTGTACATGTAAGCATACATAGGAATGCACGCACAGGCATACCCACACAGCTACACAGAAGCACGCACACACCGGCATGCACACACAGGTACACACAGGCACACACACGAGCATACACACATAGGCACACACAGCATGCACACACAGACACAGGCACGCACATACACATGCAAACACAGGCCCACACACACAGGCAGGCGTGCATGTACCCAGGTGCTCTTGTTCCAGGGATGTCTTTGGAGCCATGGGTTGGGCGGTGAGTGGCCTGCCGTACGGGGAATGCAGGGCACTGTGGGAAGGTCGCACAGAAGTGCCCAAGCCCCTTTATTCTGCAAAGCACTTGGGGCCTGCCTGATTTTCTGGGCCTTTCTTTCAGGTATTTCAGAGGCCCTGGTGGGCCAGTTGAGACTTCAGGGAGAGGCGCCGAGACCCTCCTTCAAGTCCTACCTGCCATCACCTGAAGGGGGGCGGGGAAACCAGCAGCTGCCCCTCGGACCAGGAAAAGCGGGGGGCGGGGGGGGGGGGCACGGAAGTCGTAGCATTTGGTAACCAGGAGATACTTCAGGCAGCTCTGCCTGGCCCATCACAGCCGGTGAAGTCCCTGTGAGGTGGTGGGTCCCGCACCCAGCGCCTGGGGACACCCAATGCCCAGGCCCCAAGGAAGAGGCAGAGCCCTGAGTGGAGCCCCAGGCCCTCCCCACCCACCCAGGGAGTTCCCTGGGGTGAGGCCCTTCCTGGGCAGGTACCAATCGGCCCCCACTGCTGCCGGGGAGCGACTGAGTCTCTGCCACCCTCCTGGGCGCTGGCCCCGCCAGGGACACGCGCCAGTCCTGAGAGAAGTAGTTTCTCTGCGGTCCTAGGCATGTAGGCGTATACACGCACATGTGCAGACATTACGAGTGATGTGTGAGTCACATCTGCATGCATGTGCTGGGAGGTGGATCTACGTGTGCATGTGTCTATGTGTGGGATGTAGTTACGCACATGTATGTGTGCGCATACACGCGTGAGGCGTGTGTGTGTGCTTGGGTGTTCTCATGCACATGGGTGCATGGGTGCACACGCTGTGATAGGCCGCTGGTGTCCTACTAAGCACCCACGGTGCACCGGGCCGTCCTCCCCGTCACTGCCCAGTCCAGTACCAGCGCCAGCAGGGACAGGCGCAGACAGGACAGATGGCCAGGGAGGAGGCAGGGTCCCGGGCTGGCCCTCTCAAGAGCTGGCCGTGGGTAGACCCTCAGGCCTCCACAGAGGCTAACTCCAAGCAACATTGTTTGAGGGGCCAGGGAGCTAGTGCCAGGTCTCCGGTTCCATCCTGGGCACCCAGGGCTCCCTGAGCACCCGTGGGTATTGGTCCACCACCTTGGGGGTTCAAGGGATGATTCTGGGCCACCAGGGCCTCAACGCTGGGCTCCGTGGCCTTCCCCTCCCTGCCCCCACACCTGGGTGGGCTTCCATGTGACTTTTGGCCCCTTTCCAGATGCCTCTGAGCTGACTCGGGGCTCTGAGGGGCCCCAAGCCCGGGAAGATCAGCACGGGAAGAGTCGGCCACTTGGCCAGGGCTCCCGGAAGCCACTCCTGGGCACTGTCACGGATGGGCCCGGGACCATCTGGACCTTCTCGGGCCTCAGAACTGGATACAGGTGGAGGTCAGCCCGGGGCCGTGGGATGACAACATGGCAGACACGGCCACCGAGAGAACTCGGATCCTAAGGGGTCTTTGGTCCCACGCGGGAGACACCAGGAGGCTCAAAGGTGAAGTGGGACCCCCCTCACCCCCATTCGTGCATCAGGAACCCTGTGTGGCCAAGGAAAGGCGGGAGAGGAGGCTGAGCAGGGGTGCTCAGACACCCCCATGTCGCTCCTGCCAGCTCGGACCTGGGGAGCTGGGCTGTCGGCCGTGAGGTGTGAGCCCCTCACCCCTCTGGTTCTGCTGGGCCCGGCCGGCTGCTGGCGGGGCCTCTCTGCTGGGCACCAGGACAGAGGGCAAGGGCACAGAGCAGTTGTCACTCCCCGCACGGCTGCTGTGGCCTCCTCTGCGGGCTGGGATGACCCTCATGCTGCCCACAGGGCCCCAGTGTCCAGGGCGGGGGGGAGCCCACTGCAGGCCGAGGCCCAAGCCCCTGGCACTGGCCTGCACACACAGCCCTGCAGATTCAGCCACCAGGGCCACCCAGAGCCTGGGCAGGAGGCCTGGCTGCCGTCAGCTGCGGCTATCCCCTCCAGGCTGGCTCCTTCAGGTGTGGAGAGGCGGAAGCTGCTCTCAATGGCAGTGAGGTGTGCCCCCCCCCCCCACGTCTCTGGCCCCAAGCAAAGTGCCCCCCACAGATCCATGGAGGGGTCAGGACCCAGCGATTGCCGCTCACAGGGGCTGGGGCTCCAGGGGGCAGCCGGCATAAACGAAGGGGCTCATGGGCTCAGAGATGAGGGAGGCGTCACTGGATGCATGCAAGCCCCCCAAGGGAGGTGCAGAATGTCCCCCTCCACCCTCCCTGACTCTGGGCGGGGCTTCGGGGCCTAATTCCTCCTGTGGGCGGGGCTTCGGGGCCTAATTCCTTCTGCTCCATCACTTCTGGAAGGGGGGGGTCTGAGTGGGCAGGAGGCAGGTTGGGGCAGCCGGGGGCTGGGCTGCCCCCCTCCTAAGGCTGCCCCAGATCCACCCGCACAGCCAGTGTGGGGTCCCCCGAGCCCTGGTTTTGTTCCTGCCGACACCCCCAGCACCTGGGCAGGCCTGTCACAGCTAACAGAACTCAGGTGAGCAGTGGCAGCGGCATGGACACTGCCTGCGGCATCAGCGCTGGGACCAAGGGGGGCTGTCTGGACCCTGAGGCCTCGGAGAGGCTCCCAAGAGAGGCTCTGTGCCTCTGGGATCCTGGGGGCCTCCTGTGCAGCCTCCCGTTGCACTGCAGAGTCTCTGGGCACCCCTGGGCTGCCTCAGTGTCCTCACATGGGAACAGGGGTGGGCATGACATGGTGGGGAGCCCGGGAAGGGGGTGCACTGGGTCCTGGGGGTGCGCCGCCAGGCCCAGGGGGCAGGCACTGCTCATGGGGTGGGGGTGGGCATCAGGCTGGCACCAGAAGGTGGCTGGGCACTGAGGGAGGAGTGAGCCCCCATCCCGGAGCTCAAAACCCATGGGGCCACCTGGGACAAGCAGGCCCTACTGAGGGGAGACAGTCCGCTGGCCTGCTGGCCCAGAACCAGTCAGAGAGGATCGCAGAGGATGGCTGGCTCCAGGGGCATCTCCTCCCCCGCCGACCCCTCGCCCTGTGGGCCTGGGGCCGCCGGGACCCATCAGACACCTCCTGCTGGGCTCTGAGAACCAGGGGATAGGAGGGCACACAGGCACCGGGAGGGGGGCACACACTCCTTCCTGGCCCCACCATGGAGAGATGGAGGCAGTGAAACGGTCCCGAGCAGAAGCAGTTCAAGGGCCACAGAGATGCCGTCACACTGGCAGGAGGAAGCGCCTCACCAGCCAAGTCCCCAAGCACCAGGTCCGTGGCCGCCCACTCCCATAGACCCTTCTAGTGGCCCCCTCCGGACTCCGCCCCTTCCCGTAAGCCCGCCCCTACAGGCCCCGCCCCCTCAGGTGGGCCCGCCCCTTCCCGTGGGCCCGCCCCTTCCAGACTCCGCCCCTTCGTGTGGCCCCACCCTTCCCAGGACCCCGCCCTTCCAGTGAGCCACACCCCTCCCCATAGATCCTGCCCATTCCATGGTTCCACCCCTTCCCATGGACTCACCCCTTCCTGGGCCTCTCCCTGCCTGCTTACAAGGGTTATTCTCTGAAGGGGGCAGTTTGAGTGACCCTCCCTCTGGCGCCCCGCCTCCCCCCCCCTTGACTTTCTGGGCAGGTCCCTCTGTGCCTGGTGGGCTGTCCTGCCACTGATCTCATTCCTGACAGTATCTTACAGGGAGGCCATAGGCCGAGTGTTTGGCCCTGGTGTCCACAGCCGTCCCCAGCACCTGCTTATCACCTTCAGGGCCACTCTCAGTTTGTCCACAACTCAAGCCTAAGAGTGGCCCCAGCGGCTTGGCCTGTCAATTCAGTGGCAAGTTTGTGTCAAAACACCAGACAGAGTAACGCAGGTCCCATAGGGTGGGACACAGTCCCACAGGGTAAGAAAGGACCCACCACGGCTCATTCCCCACCACTTGCTGCCCCCCTGGCCGCCCACCCGTCCCACACTGCCGGGTCTGGCCATGGGGGTGAGCAGCTCCAGGTACATGGCTGGGGTCCGAGGGTCAGTGCCAGCCTGCGCCCAGTTACCGCCCATGAGCCTTCGAGCCCACGCGCAGCCCCCCCCCCCCCCCCCCCCCCCCCCCCCCCCCCCCCCCGCCCCGAGCCCTTCTGCCTGGCAGCAGAGTCTCGGCCACAGGAGACTCCTTCAGAGAGGCGGGCGGGGGAGGCCTCTGCACAAACAGGAAATGGCCCCACTGAGCAGGCCAGGCTGACCCCGGGGAGGAATGTGGGCTCCCCGTCTCCACTCCTACACTCTTGGGCCCCCCAGCCCGCCTCCGCTCATGTCCAGTCTGCTCTAGGAACACCCCACTTCTGAGCTTGGCCCGGGAGAAAGTTGAGGATCTGAGGATGGGGGCATGGTCCTGTCTACCCCGAACTCACATTGGTCACGCCAGTGGACCCTGAGCAGCTGGAGAAGGATGGAAGCTTGGGATGCTGCCTCCAGAGCATGGCGCCCCTCCATCCTGAGAGCCACACCCTGGGAGCCACACAGCTACCCATCAGCCCTGGAGCCCAGGGCCCCGGTGTGGGCCAGGCAGGGAGGACGGGGCCCAGTGTGGGCCAGGTGTGGGGTCAGGGCTCTGCCAGCTCCAGGAGCAGGTGGTGGTAGCTTCGCTGACCAGCCGGACCCCGGACACCACCTGCCTGCATGTGACTTCAGATGGCCATGCCCAGGCTCCCAGACGCACAGCCTCACCCCGAGCCCCATGGCTGTGCCCGGTCCATGGCCCCACTGCCCAGCCAGGGCCGGGTGTCAGCGATGTGAATTCTCCACATGGCTTTGACCCCGGTGCCCGGATTCTTTAACCCACAGATGGCCCGCCCCACCTCCTCCCCCACGTACTGGTGTGACGCAGAGCCCCCCCCCCAGAGTGCCCCACCCTGGGCTCCGCCGCTCCCCCAAACGACGACCTCCTCGGCCCACGGTGGGCACTGAGAGGCGTTGAGCACAGACCCACTCACCAGGGATGTGGACTTTGAACTTGCCGCTCTGGCCGAAGGCGCTCTCGATGACGCCCAGCTCCCCCGAGGACAGGTGCACCTTGAGCCCCACGAAGGGCTGGATGTTGGTCTCCTTCTTGAACAGTGAGCGGCCAATGACGCTGTGGTCGTCCATCGCCTGGGACCGCGCCCGCCGGAGAGAGAGAAGGGTCAGCGCAGAGCCCTGAGGCCTCATCACCCCCAGCCTCCCCGCGCCGGACTGCTGGGCGCACACCGGAACGGTGTGACTGACACACGGATCCACATGCACGGGCCCCGGTGATAGCAGCGGGAGGCGGGGCCTCAGTGCATGGCAGGGGCTAGAGCTCCCGTGGTGCATGGCCACCCGCGGCCAATGAAAGACCCGTGGCCTTGTCCTGCAACCTCGGGACCCCCAACCCCCGGGACCAGGCTGATGCGCAGTCCAGAGCTCTCTGCCGCCCACGCTGCAGCCCAGAGCAGCCTCCCCATGCATTGCCCCCAGCCTCACCACCTCTGCTGGGGCTCTCCGACTCCTTCCTCCCTTTGCTTGGGGATCCAGACGACAGAGGGCCCACCCGTGTGCCTTCGGGACTCCAGCTTTCTGCCGCTGGCCGCCTGCCCCTGTGGCTGTGTGCGGGACTCATGGGCACCATGCGCAGCCCTGATTTCATGGCACATTGTGTTCATCTAGAACTTTCTCCCAGGGCTTGAGCATGGGAGCACTGAAGTGGGACAGCCTGAGGCTTCCCGTGACTCAAGCTCCCCTCTGGGGACACCCCCGCCTTCCAGACTGCCCAGCTCCTCTCCAGGGCAGTGCCAAGGGAGTATGGGCATCTCGGGGGAAAGGACCAGGGGCAAAGGGTGTACACTCGCCCTCTCCCCAGGGTTCTCTGAACGGCGGACAGTTTTCATCTCGAATGTGGGGTTCGGCCGGAGCGCGGGAGAGCGCGGGGAGGCCTCCTCCTGCCCCTCCCGGCCCACGCTTTCTGGAAGCGGAGAATGTGGGCGCCATCATGTGCCACCAGGCCAGTGCCAGGGTGCTGCACTGCCCCCTGGGACCCCCCATGGGCCGGCTGCCCTCAGCCCCAGAAGCTTCTCACTCGTCCCCGAGACACCCAGGTTTGGCCAGGCAGGCCTGCAGATGGATTGTTTTGCAAAGCTGAAACTGTCCCATTTACCCTAAAAACCTTTTTGGAAAAACAGATCCTCTTCTATTTGATTCATAGCGCCAGATAAAAGGTGCTCGCATCCCCCCTCTCCCGGTGATGGATGATCCGGATACAAATAACGATAAGAATAATCATTTCCACTCGCGCAGCCCTTTATGATTCACGAGTCTCGTTCCCACACGCGCGCGCCTCTCCGTCCGTCCTTCAGGACTCGGCTCCCAGCCCTGCTCCCCCGCGGGCTGGGCCTGCCACGGGCCGCACACTCCCTCCCCGGCTCTGCCTGGTTGGTGGGCACCCGCCCCCTCTCCCCTCCCAACACCCCCGCCACCCACGAGGACGGGGGAAGGTGGTGTCTTGGCCCTGCAGCCTGGATGTTGAGCACAGCCTGGGCCGCTTTCCCCTCTGGTGAGACTCCTGGGACCCTGAGTCACCCGCCGGCTCAGGCTGCAGGTGGAGCCTGTCCCCAACCCGGCCACGTACGTGGGGCGGGCGCAGCCCTCCAGATTCTCATCCTAGGCCCAACTGGCACAGGTGAGTTGGGGTACCCAGCAGTGATGTTCTAGACAGCCGGCTCACGATCCCCAGGTCTGAGGACACTACATCCGCCTTTCAGCACAGCCACCTATGGGCGGGAGAGGAACCTCTCAGCTCACGGTGACAGAGCCACTCAGCCCACAGTGTTGGAGCCATGGCAACTCAATCCACATCACATATGTCTTTGCTGGGACTGTAACAGAGCCACAGACACTCAGACCATAGTGACAAAGACACAGACACAAGTCCACAGTAACAGAGCCACGGCCACTCAGACCATAATGACAGAGCCATGGCCACTCAATCCACGGTAACAGAGCCACGGACACTCAGACCATGGTAAAAGAGCCACAGACACTGAGACCACAGTGATGGAGCCACAGACACTGAGACCAGAGTAACAAAGCCATGGACACTCAGACCACGCTAATGGCACCACGGCCAATCAGATCACAGTAACGGAGCCACAGGTGCTCAGCCCACAGTTAACAGAACCACGGCCACTCAGCCCAAGCTGGCGTTCTTGGGCGCCCGCCAAGTGCCCTTGTCTGCTGGCGTTCTCCTCTCCACTTGGCAGAGGGCGAGCTAAGTGCTCTCCCGAGCCGAACGTGGTGTCGTTCAGAGCCACAGCGGAAGCTCTCTCAGGCTGCATGGACCCAGCCCGGGGCGTGTGCTGCTCTCTGAGCTGGAGAAGCAGCAGAGTTGCCGGTTTAGGGCAGAGCCACTCTGGAACCCTCCACCCCCAGCAGCTGCCCCAAGAACTCACAAAGGTACACTCCTCAGCC
Source organism: Sorex fumeus (assembly GCF_029834395.1). Taxonomy (NCBI): domain Eukaryota; kingdom Metazoa; phylum Chordata; class Mammalia; order Eulipotyphla; family Soricidae; genus Sorex; species Sorex fumeus. The sequence continues at coordinate 12,944,247 of NW_026606129.1, forward strand.
CCGTCAGAGGTACCCTCCTCACTCCCCCCCACCCTACGGGTATGTCCCTTCCAGGCCCCTGGTTATAGGTGCGAGAACCTGGCCCGGACAGCTGAGGGCAACCTGACGTGTCTGTAGCTGGGGGCCAGCTCCCGGGAACGGCTAGCACCACGGCGGCCTGGGGGATACGGGTGGGTAGAGGCGGGGCCCAGTGCCTAGCCTAGAGGCCTCATACTAGCAGCTGCCCTCAGTGCCCACGACTTCCAGGGCCCCCAACCTCCTGCCACAGTTCTCCCTGCCGTGGCCCCTAGCATTGGCACGTTCTGGCTGTTTCAGACCCATCTGCGGCTGCTGGAACTAACTTCCCTCTGCTTCCAGGCCTACCGCTGTGCATGGCTCTGGTCTCTGAGGGGTCACCAGGGAGGACAGCGGGTACAGCAGTAGGGCGCATGCGTGGTACTGGGTCCACAGAAGTCGCCACGGGCCAATGAGTGGCCATCACCCCAACTTCCTGCAGGTCCCTTGGTCACTCAGTGCGGCCCCTTTAGGTCACAGTGTGGGTCCTGATGCTGGCCTGGCTGCCCTACCAGACAGGGGATGCTGCCAACACAGCCAGACCACAGTCAGTCCCAGCAAAGACATATGTGATGTGGACAGGTGAGACCTGCGACAGGGCTGGCAGGAACAGGGGGTGAAAGTCAGTCACTTGAGTGTGCACGGGGGGCTGGAGTGACAGCACATCAGGGAGGGCGTTGGCCTTGCACGTGGCCGACCCGGGTTCGATTCCTAGCATCCCCTATGGTCCCCCAAGCCAGGAGTAGTTCCTGAGTGCATGAACCAGGAGTAACCCCTGTGCATCACCGGGTATGACCCAAAAAGCAAAAAAAAAAAAGAGTGTTCACGGGTGGGGGTATAGTGCCCTGGGAGGGGGCGTGTCCCCCTGTCCAGGCCCAGCTCCCTGCAGGCCCGGGCCCCGGACTCTGAACGAGTCTCCCTCCGCCCGGCCCCTCCTTAGCAGGGTTATAAAGCAGCAACTTTCAAAAGCGAGACGCCCAGCACTCCCCGGGCCGGGGTCCCGCGGCAGGCAGACTAATTTGATTAACTTCAGGGAAACTTCAAACAGCGCCAGGGTGCTTGGGGCAGACAGCAGCGACCCCGGAGTGGGTTTAAGTGCTACATAAACAGAGGCCGGGGCCGACGGCGAGGGCCAAAGCCCCTGTTTACGTTCTCATGTGACCAAGTGTCAGCGCGGGGCTGGCCCCATGATCCCACGGGTGCCGCTGACCGGGGGAGGAGTCCTCGGGCCAGGTCTGACCCCAGTGGGGCTGGGGGCTACCTCTCCTGGAGGCGGCGGGTGGTCTCCCCGCCACAGCTCAGTGGGGATTTCCAGAGAGGGGTGTTGGGTCACTCCTGGGCTCCGGGTGGGAAGCTTGGCACCCGGCACTGGTGGGCACAGACCCTGCCTGCTAATTCCGCCTCTTCAGTCCACTCCGGGTCGGACAGGGAGGGCGGGACCCAGCATGGTCTTGGGGACAATAAGGGGGAGCCCCGCCCCCGTCTCTCACCACCGGGATCCCACAGACTGCTGAGATTCCTTCTCAGACCCGGACGGTCCTGGGTCCGAGGGCGGCTGGCGGCACCACCAGGTTCAGGGCAGGGTGTCCACTCGGCAAACGCATCTCCTGGACTCCTGCCAGCTCTGTCGCCCCAGTGAGTTGAAGTGACTCACCCCAGGCCCACGGCGGCTGAGTGAGGTCACTGTGTTCTGGGCTCCCCCATCCCCTGGGACTCTCAGCCCACAGCCAGGGCGAGCAGGGATGGACACTGGCCACCACATTCTGTCGTCAGGGTGCTCAAGCAGGCCTGCAATTCCAGCCCAGGGGTCCAAGGTGGCCCCCTCTGCCAGAACCCCTCAAACCCTAGAAATGCCGACCCCCAAGTATGGGAGGGAAGACGGTCTTGCCTCTGCTGGATTCTAAGTGATCCTTGACAGTACAGGCCTCTAGACCAGGGAAACTGAGGTCCACTGGGGGCCAAGGGCAACCAAGCAAGACAAGTGGGTGTGAGGGGAGAGGCGGTGAGGAGTTGAGCTAGAAGTCTGGCGCAATGGCAGCTGCTCTGTGCTGAGCTCGTCTGCCAGACAGCTGGTCTGCGCTGGCCACCCCACTAGCGGCGGGCAGGGGGAGCGCTCTGGAAGGCAGGCCATGACCCGGGCACACGCCCTCCAGAAATGACAAGGGGGAGCAAAACACCTGCTTCCTGCAGTCTCCCTTAGCCACTGAGGGTCCAGGCAGGGGCTTGCTGGGGAGATTTGGGAAGCCAGAGGCCCCCCCCCCCAGCACTGGGGACAGGCAGGGGGCTGGACACCAGCGCCCCTGACCAGGTCTGCTCCCAGCAGGGGCTCACTCCGAAGACAGCCCTGCAGATGACCTGAGTGGAAGGTCCCCTGCAGGGGAGAAGGCTGAACTCCCTAGAGCGTGTGGGCTTAGCTCCGTGCACGTCACTATGTCATCACAGGCGTGTCACGCTCAGGCCCGACACCCGGGGGGCTGGGGGACCGCCCAAGTTCCAAAGTGACTCTTTTGGGTCAGCCGTAAAGGGCAGTGGCACTTGTGGGCCTGGGGCCGGCTCGTGGGCAGCAGGAGAGCAGGGAGGGAGGAGAGGGGTGGGGGAGGGGGGAGGAGGGCAGCAGGTGAGGGGAGAGCAGAGGTAGGGCAGGGGGGAGAGGGGGCAGCCTCGGTCCAGTATCAGACACAGGCTAGACCGGGCCAGAGCTGGGGTGTCGGCAGAGACACGGGCACCCCAGGGGCCAGCGCTGGGGCCAGTGGGGAGGCGCACGGCTGCCAGGATCCTGGGAGAGCCCCTGCTGTGGGACGGCAGCTTCTGGAACCACCCAGCTGTGTTTGCAGGAAGAAAGTGCCCTCAGCAGTGGCGCCTTCTCCTCCTCCCAGTGTCCAGCCTCGGTGGCACCTAGACAGTCCATGCCCTTCTCTGAGCCCTCGGGAAACGACACAGGAGCCTCTCGGGGGAGCAGGCTGGTCCCCACCTCCCTCCTCACCCCCTCCCCGTCCTACAGGGCCCAGGAAGGCGTGAACCCTCCATTCCCACTTGGATCAGGAGCTGCGGAAGCCCAGGGGAGGCGACCGAGGGCAGGCCAGGCTCTGGGCACCCCAAGGAGTCCCACCCTGTTCTCAGACTGCCTCTGCCTCTGAGCACCCCGGGGGAGCCGGGGCGCTGTCCTCCAATGCCCGGGTCCCCTTGATCTTGCTTGTCGTGTCCCCCAGTGCTGAGGAGGGTGACGAGGCCGACCCCAAAGGCAGGGAGGAAGGGGGGCACTCCGAGGAGCATGTGCTACATGCCAGGTCCTGCGTGCGTGGCCCCTGGCCTGGGACCCCACGTGGACCTGCCTCACCGGAGCCTCCCCTCCCCCAGTAGCCCCCCAACTCCGCCGCAGGGCAGGGGCCTCGTCTTATGCAGGCAGGAAGCCATCCAAGAGGCCTGGGTGCAGGCCCGGCCAGGACACCGGACAGCCCTCTGGCCTCCTCGAGGGGCCTGGGAACACCCCCGGCCCAGGAGGGGTGTGGCTTCCGCCCAACTTTCTGGGTGCCCACTGCCCGCTGCCCTGGGCACAGTGGACAGGCCATCAGCAGCGGAGTGGAACGAGCCCAGAGCCAGGGGCAGCACAGTGTGGCCTTCCAAGCCAGCCAGCGTGCCTGGTGGCGTCTACCTGTTTACACTCGGCTGGCCAGCCCCGAGGCCTTCCCCGATGGCGCCAGTGGGTGCCAGACCTGGGGTGCTGGCACGCCAGACCTCACCCCACCGCGGGAGGAAGAAGTGGAAGGTGCTGGGTAGTAGCCCAGCCAGGGGGATGGACATCTGAGACCGGGCCGAGCCAGGTATGGGTGCCGGGAGGCCCTGACTCGACATTTCACAGTGCACCCTAGAAGGGGGGCGTGGATGACGTCCGCTGTCCTAGCGTGGGGCCGGGGGCACAGAGTCGCCGGAGGTCTCAGCCCCTCCTGTCCTCAGCCCTGCCCCCTGCAGCCACCCAGGGACAGGCTTTCCTGGTGGCGGGTCAGCCAGCCCGTGGGGGTGTGGGACCTGTAAGAGGGAGAGGGGGGCAGCTCTGCTGGCAGAAGGGGTCGGGGCAGAGCGCAGCCAGCTGCTGGGGGGGCGGGTGGCAAATGTAGAAGGGGTCCTAGCCCCAGGCCATGCGGGGCACCAGCACTTAGATTCCCGCCCTGCTTGTGACAGCCAAGAAGTGGGGCCCCCGAGGCCACTCAGCTTGCAGGGTGCCCACCCAGGCACAGATGGGAACCAAAGGGGTGCCCTCTCGGGGTGAGGGTGCCTGGGTTTCTGTCCGTCTGTCTGGAACCCAGTGGAGAGCTGAGGCCAGTCTCTGTCCACCCGAGTCCAGCAGGACTGGCCCTGAGTGCCCAGTGCTCCTGGGTTCTGAGTATGATGCGTGTTCAGGGTGCCCTGGACTCAGGGTATGCCCCCCAGACCGGGCTGCACCTCCTTTTTCTTCCTCCACCTTCCAGGCTGACGCAGGGCTGGGCCCTGAGGTGTCTCAGGGATGGGCACGTGACCAGTTCCGCGGTTCACAACTTTGCCGTCTGCACGGCACCAGGAGGAGGCCCACGACCAACCCTCAGTGCATCCAGGGTGTGGCTCCAACCTGACTGACCCCTAGACGCTGCCCTGGGAGCCCCCAATGTCCAGTTTTCCCTGTCAGCACGCTAGACCCCCCCCCCCCCCCCCCCGCCCACCAGTGTGCCCGTTTGCCTCAATTTCACAGGCCTCGTCACTGGAGCCGGCTGCCCGAGTGGCACCAGCCCGGCTGGACTGTGTTCTCCCACCCGCTCCTGGGACGTGGCCGCCACCCTGCAGCTGGGGGGTGGGGGACTGGGCTGTTGCCCACACTGGACAGTTGAGCTGCTGACCACGCAGCCACATCAAAGCACCACTCCTTGGGCCTGCTCCGGGTGCTGGTCAAGGCCGACACCCACTCAATGGCCGGCCTCTGGGCAGGCCTGTTCCTGGGCAAGTTGGTCTCCCGGTCACCAGCGTCACTGGAGGCTTCTGCTCGGCTAAAGGACACACGTGCTGGGGGTGGGGCAGGGGGCTCCTGAGGGTCCTGAGGTGGCCGAGCTCTAGCCTGGACCCTGCCCTGCCCCCTTCCTCCCAGGAAGCCCACCTCGCGGGGCTGGCAAGCGTGCTGCAGATGTGAACAGAGCCCGTAGGCACGGCCCCTGGGTGGGCGTCTTTGTGGGAGGGCCACAGCAGGAACGGGGCAGGAACGGGGGCAGGGGTGACGCCAATGCCTGGCAGGGGGCTCGCTCGCTCCCCGGCCCTGCATGTGTGAGGCACAGGAGTCACGCTCTGCCCACCCCGCTGCCCCCCCGGATGGCAATGGAACCACAATGGACCCCTCGGTTAGAAACTCAGGCCCCATGCAAGAGCTGGTCCCCATGGGCGTGCACCCAGCCCGGGGTGAACGAGCCCCCAGGCTGACCCCACTGAACGGGAGCACGGGGACAAGCCGCCTCACTCTCCCCAAGTCGCCCTGGCTGCCTGGGCCCCGACTCAGAAGGAAACAGGCTCCCCCCCCCCCCCAGGCCGCTCTGTCTCACCCGAACAGTCAGGGTGCTGGACGAGTGGCCGGCCTGCTGGCGCCGGGCTGACTCCGGCCAGCTCAGCCCTCGGGCACAGGCCTGGCGGCTTGGCTCTCGGGGCCTCCTGCTTGGGGGGTGATGGCGGCAGTGCAGGGGTCCTAGCCAGGGCCCTCCTGGGTCCTCTCACCACGGGCCTGTCCCACGTCGCCTGTGATTCCAGGAGGGGTCAGGGGGCCGCCTAATTGTGTCTTAAGTTCCCCGGGGAGTGGAAATGACCAGGTTCTAAGGATCCGAAGCCCCCCCCCCTCAGAAATACATCTGAGCTCAATACGTCCCCGGGGGAGGAAGTGGGGTCTGCCAAGGTGGGGCAGCAGAGACCCTGCGTCCAGCTCCGGTATCTCTCTGTGACCGCTGGACACGATGTGGGGTTCAAGACAGCTGGTGCGGGAGTGACGGCTTGGAGGGGGAAGGGCTGGGGTCCCTGCTCACCTCAGTCCTTCCTCGCAGGGGTCTCACTCTTAGGTGCCTCCAGACGCTTCTGTGGTTGGAGGGAGCATGGGGGGGGTCTAAATAGTGCTGGGGGGGGCAGAGAGGTAGTCCAGGGGGTGGGGCACCTGCCTTGCACGCCACTGTCCCGGGTTCAAGCTCCAGTTTGAACCCTGGCACCATGTAACTCCCCTGAACCCCATCGGGAGTGAGCCCTGAGCACCGCCAGGTGTGGCCCATACAAAAAGGTAAAGGTAAAGGTAAAGGCCCTCCCGTTGATCGTCGATTTGCTCGAGCAGGCCCAGTAACGTCTCCATTGGAGACTTTGTTGTTACTGTGTCTGGCATATCGAATACTCTCGGTAGCTTGCCAGGCTCTCCGAAGGAGAAGCAAAAACACCAAACTAAGGGGGGGCTGGCAGGGTCTCCTCCCCTGCTTCCGGCTGGGCCCGAGCAGCGGCAGCCTCCCGCTGACCAGCCCTCACGGACCCACACGCGCTGCCCACGGACAGGCCGCCTGGGAGCTCTCCGGGAGCGATAAGGCTCCGTGATCGATACGTCCCCGGGGGAGAGCCAGACGCCAGGACTTGCTCATCCATCAAGGCGACAGGCCCACGGGGCACTTTATCACCTTCCTCTTCCCTCAGCACCCCGGGGTGGGCCCCAGGCTGGTACGGGGCCTGCAGGGCACCCATGGTCAGCCCCAGAGGTCTCCTGTGAGCGGTGGATGGGTCGCCCTCCCCTCCACCCCAGCTGCCTGTGCGGGGACCCAGCTCGAGACAGCACGGTTGGTGAGTCACCAGGGGCTGGATACACGGTCAGGAGGGGGGAACAGGATGGGAGGCTCAGGAGGCGTCTGTCCTGGGACAGCAGACGGCAAGAGGGCCAAAGGACAGTGCTCCTAAGAGGAAGTGGGGTCCGCCAAGGCGGGGCAGCAGCGACCCTGCATCCAGCTCCGGTAACTGCTCTGTGACCGCTGGACACGGTGTGGGGTTCAGCACAGATGCCACCCCCCACCCTACGCGGCCACAGTGCATGCACGAGCCACGTGCCGGGGCAGCAGGGGGTTGAGCCCGGGCCTTCCTGCCTCCCTCCCCGTGCAGGGACATCCCCCCAGGGACAGTGAGGTGGGGGCATACGCCCTTCTGGGGAGACCTACAGGAAGCCGCACAGACAGACGGGGAACTTGGGGTGCGTCCGGGTACCCGGGCTCCTGTCGTGGGTCTCTGAGCGGAGGCTGGGGGACTAGGCCCGCTCCCCCTAGGCTGAGGTACAGGGACTTGCACGACTTCTGTCACCCCAGAAAGCCGCAGCCGGACCCCCTTCCCTGGGCCCCTCCCATGTCTCCCCGCCTCCCACTCCCCTGCTCCCAGCACCCCCCCAGCCCCCACTCCCCGATTCCACAGGCTGGGGACAGACTGGGTTGAGCCCAGACCCCACCACGGGCCACGCTCCTCCTGCCCTTGCCCTGACCACCCGTGGGGATGAACACAGCAGCCTTCAGCTTGAAGCCCAGCCCCCACCGAACCGGAAGCCAGGCTGCCGGCCGTCCCCCCATGGCTCAGGAAGACCCCAACAGACTCACGGCACCCTGCAGGTTTCAGGCCTGGGGAGGCTGCAGGAGAGACTGTGCAAGGTCTAGCCCGCCCTGTCTGTGGAGGTGGGGGGCTGCAGGACTCCTGGACTGAGTGACCACAGGGGATAAGGTCACGCCAGCCTCCGTGCTTTCCCCCTAAGACCTTCGGAAGTGGGAGAGGAGGGGCCGGAGCGCTTGCCCTGCACGCCACTGACCCGGGTTCGACTCCCAACATCCCATAGGGTCCCCCGAGTCCCTCCAAGAGTGACCCCTGAGTGCAGAGCCAGGAGGAACCCCTGAGCACCACCGAATGTGGCCTCCAAACCAAAATAAAGAAGAGGAAAAAAAAAAGAAGCAGGATCACAGAGCTGGAGCGATAGCACAGCGGGGAGGGCGTTTGCCTTGCACGCAGTCGACCCAGGTTTGATTCCCAGCATCCCCTAGGGCCCCCTGAGCACGCCGGGAGCGACTCCTGAGTGCATGGGCCATCGCCGGGTTGAACCAGGGCTCCTGCCGTGGCGGGCACGGGGCCGGGCTACGTACCCGCTCCACCAGGCCCTGCTTGCTCTTGCGCTTGTACACCTTCAGCTGCGGCAGGAGGCTCTCGGCGTAGCCCTTGTCCTGCAGCCCGAGCAGCAGGACGCCGTGGAAGGCCAGGCGGCAGGCGCTGGTGTGGACGTCCACGTCCAGCCGGGAGCCGATCACCAGGCACAGCCGTGGGCAGGTCACGGGCTTCTCAAACTCCACGAGGGCCCACTGCTGCCGGGGGCAGCGGCCCTCCACGGCTGGGGCCTCGCCGCCGTCCGGGCCCGGCTCCCGGCTCAGGTACTGCTCCTGGAACACGTACTCGCGCGAGAAGTCGAAGGCATCCAGCAGCGGCTCTCGGTCAAAGTGCTCGGGCTCAGGGCCGAAGAACGTCAGCCGGCCCATGACGGTCTCGTGGCCCACCGTGATGTGGAACTTGGCCTTGGTCTGCAGGGGGCCCCGGAAGTAGGAGATCTTCTCCACGGACACCAGGGCCGCGTGGATGGTGTGCAGAGTCTCGGGGGCGCACACCAGCCCGCGCTCCAGCAGCTTGGGGTCGAACTGGGTGACGCAGATGCCCAGCCGGTCCCCCTGCATGGCCGTGGTGACGGGCATGTGGAACATCTGCATGGACTTCACCTTCTTCACCACCTGGCGGAGGGAGACGGAACCTCTGTGAGACAGAAAAGCCTGAGTCCAGGGGGGGGGGGCGGGGGGGTCACTGGGGCAGCCCCAGGGCCCTGGCCTGGCTCCTGGCCACAGTGTGGGGGGACGGGGGTGAGCGACCACCCATGAGAAGAGAAAACTGTGCCCTGCCCTCCCGGAGCTTGGTAACAGGGCACGCAGCACCCAGCCTGCAGACCTCAACACCCCCATTCCTGGGGCCCCGCCACGGAGCTTCGGGTAGACTGTCGTCCCCCCAGGTCACTGCTGCTCTGTGCACCTCCCCCGTTCCCTAGGTGGGCCTCCTGCCCTCCCAGAACACATCCAGGGCCAGAGCTGCATGTGAGGGGCCGCGGGTTCTGGAGGGAGGGAGTATGGACAGTTCTCAGAGCACCAACGACCAGAAGCCACCAGAGACGTGAGCAGGTGGTGGCCACAGCACAGTGGGGAGGGCGCTGGCCTTCCACACAGCCCACCTGGGTTCGATCCCCCGAAACCCCGGAACCCCAGGCCCCCCCAGGAGTGACCCTTGAGTACAGAGCTGGGAGTAACCCCTGAGGCATCATTGGGTTTGGCCCCTCCAAACAAATCAACAAAAACACCCTCTCGGAGATGTGAAACCACCACAACCGGTCAGCCTGACCCCGTCTGTACTGACCAGGACGGTCTCTGCAGATGCGTGCTAGCGGAGTCTGACCACATGGCCCTGAACATGGGCTACGGCACACGGAGGACAAGGCCAGGCCACCTAGAGGGGGTCAGGGAAGACAGCTCCATCTCGTGGAGCCCCAAGGAGATGGCGTGTCATCCCCAGATGGCGAGTGGGAGGAATCAGGAGGCTGCAGGGGGCCGGGCACGGGAGGGGGCAGGCTGGGAGCCACCAGGGGTCCAGGTCCAAGCCCACTGTCACTTTCTAAAGATCACCACGGTGCCTGGAGTGTGGCTGAGGGCGGGGCGGGAGGGCAAGCAGGCAGGCGACGGGCTGAGCTCCAGGAACCTTGCGCTGGGCAACCGTCCAAGCGAGATCCACAGCCCCTGAGAGAGGTGGAGTTCTGCCCGCCGCTGCCTTCCTGGGCAGCCCTGAGACCCAGATGTTTGTTCCAAGATCATTAACGTCCGACCTGGGAGGTCAGGGGTCACAGAAAGTGGGACGCTCCCGTGTCCAAAGTCACAGCCACGACCAAGCAGAAAGCAACGTGGACACCAACCAGAGGTTCTCGGGGTGGCAGGATCGGGGGCTGCCGGGAACGTTTCTTCGGGGCAGCAGAGACAGTCCCTGGTCACTCCGGGTCTGCTGGGGAGGTATGTCCTGGCCATGTGGGCTGCCCACACCCGGTCTGCACTGCTGTGGGTTCCCTGGGGAATCTCGCCTCTGGGGCTGCCTCCATCCCGGAGCCAGAAACCCTTCACGATGAGTCCCTGTGTTTCTGCCTGTGTTCTCCCAGCCCTGAGGTGGGTGCTGCTCAGCCCGTAACCACTGTGGCCCTCCAACCGTCTTTCCTCCTGCCGTCCCCACACGACCGCAGGCTCCCCCTAGCCTGGGCCCCCACGGATGCAACTCTCACTGCGGCCCCCCTTGGAACATCCTGGGGTCACGGGGCTCTCAGAGAGAGACGCTGCTTTGGGCCCGCAGTGCAAGCGTCCGCACTGCCTCGCCCTGACCTTGCGGCTGCATTTCTTGCCCTTTGCCCCGGGAGTTCCTTCTCCTCCTTGGATTGACTTCCCCTGCCCCCAACCTGGCACTCCCGCCCCTCCTCGCCTCTGCCCACTAGGCACAGAGCTGCCTGCCTGCCCTGGGCTGCAGAGGGAATGCAGGGCTGGGACCCATCACCCACCACCCACCCGCAAAGGACTCGTCCTGGTAGCTGCCCCCCAGGGTCCCCCAGGTCCACGGGAAGACCCCTGGGCGCTAAACTCCTCCCTATCAACTATCCCCACGGCCACAGACCCATAACGGTGGGGTGGTGGCACACACCACGTTTCCGTGTCACCCACGATGTCCTTATGCCACAGAACACTCGCTCGAGGGGCGCTAGGCCAGCTCACCCAGCGGGCGCACACCTGTTGGGGTCACTTGTGGTGAGGTGGTGGAACCATTCTGGACTCCGCTGGCAAATTCTTTTTCTTTTTTCCTTGTTTTTGGTGGCGGGGGGTGGGCACACGGCAATGCTCAGGGGTCACTCCTGGCAATATTCAGGGATCATGTGGGGTGCCGGGGATCGAGCCTGGGTTGGCTTCGTGCAAGGCCAGCGCCCTAACTGCTGTGCCATCACCCAGCCTGGAAGAGTCCAGCCCTGCTGCTCGCCTGGGGCCCTGCCGAGAGCCCACGAACAGGCAGGTGCTCTGGGGACCCCCTGGGCCCCCTCCCCCCATTAGATGAGAACTGCCGGGAAGTGAGAGCCCGCCTCTGAGGAGCAGGGAGCAGATGCAGTGCCAGACCCTTTTTCCCCAGGCTGTCACTTAACCGTCTGTCCGGCACACGGGCACACCTCTGCCGGGCTCAGGCCCTTCCCAAAAGCCTGCCACGGGGAACAGGATGTGTTCCGGCCGAGGACACCCTGGCTAAAAGGTAAGTGCAGACCCTCTCGTCCTCCCCCCCACCCCCGACCCACCCAGCGCCAGACCACCCAGCCCCCACCTTGGGCCGCAGGCCCCTCCCTGCCGCCGGCCGGCCAGCCAGCCAGCGCCCACTTTATTCCAGGCATGTTCTCCTTTCAATGAGCTGTTCTCAGGACAGAAATAATGAAGGAGGCCCCGGAGGGCACAGCCGGGATCGGAGAGACACGTCGCCTGCAGATCAAGATTCTAAGGGCCCAGACAGGAAATTGGGAAGCAGACAGAGATGGGGCTGGGGCGCGTGTCACGGCCTCCGGGTGGCATGCAGCCGGCACCAGCTCTGCCGAGATGCACTTGAGGCAGCACAGGACAACGAGTTCCTCCAGGTGCTCGTGGGGGGGGGGGGGGAGGGCGGCGGGATGGGCTCTCCTCCCCCAAAAGGGCATTCAGTGGCTTCGTAACTTGTTAGCTGCCTCTTGGGCACCAGGTTCTGGAAGTGCCCAGTAGCTCCAGGGGCAGGGGCAGGGACTAACTGTCATCCACATGCCCAGAATCATGGAGTCCCGGGTGGGGAGCAGGAGACAGAGGCTTGAGGGGAGCAAGTTCTGTGAGCGCCGGCAGGAGGACTTCCTGGCAGAGGCAGCAGGGAGGCCGAGAGCAGCCTGCCAGAGGGCTCCAGAGAAGGGGCAAACAGACCAGGCCCGACCGTCCATGTGAGGGGCAGAGAGGGCTGCGGTGCCGGGCAGGGGTGGGGGGAAGAGGGTCAGAGGATGTGACATCAGCAGGAGAAGAGCACTTGCTCATGGGCACTTTGAAAGGCGGCTTTGGGGACAGTGGAGAGAGTGGGGGAGGGGAGAGCAGAGGGGAAGAGTGCAGGGGGAGTGCAGGAGGGTGCCTTGCCTTGCCCACGGCTGAGCCCCAGGCCAATCCTGGCACAGCTTGTGGACCCCAGTTACCCCCAGGCCTCACCCCGAGCACAGAGCCAGGAGCAGCCGGGCCGTGTCCAGCTGTGCCGGCCACACGGAGCAGAATCTCTGGCTGGGGAGATGGGCCGAAAGAGACGCTTCTCCGGGACCCACTGCAGGCGCTGCCTGGCACTGGTGGGTGCAACAGGGGCCGAGCCGGGAACTGCCCACTGCCTGTGGACACAGCCCTGGAGAGCAGGAGGGAGCCAGGATGTGGGCCCTCGCAGCCCTGACATGGCCCCCCATGCCGGAGACCACCCAGCGTCCCCCCTCTGCTCCTGCAGACCCTTTCCGAGGCTGTGACCCTCCAGCTCCTCCCCGGGGGGCTCTGCCACCCCCCACGCAGACCCCTGCCCGGCCTCATCTCCTTCAAGCCTCCCCCAGATGTCTCCCGACCAGAGCCCACCCGTGATGGGGAGCCCCTCCCCCACCCTCCCATCTTCTCGCTGCCAGTTCTCCCTCCGTGAGGCTTCTCTGCCTATTTCCGACGCTGATCTCCGGGGCCCAGTGCCGCCACACACGAGAGCTCAACCTGCCCCGGTGGGGTCTGGGAGGGGACCTGGGGGTAGATCTGTGCCCCGGCTGCGGGGTTCTGGTCTGGCCGAGCTTCTGTGCATACACACAGCCCAACAAGACCCCTGGAGACACGGGCCGCGCTGAGGGATGGCACTGGCATCCTAGGGCCATCCTGAGAGGGTGTGGGGGCACAGGGGCCCCGCTGCCTCGTTGGGGGGCAGTGGGCACAGCAGTGGGGAGAGGCCGTGCGGTGGGGTCCTCTCCCCCACCCCCCACCCCCACCTCCAGGCACCCCGCGCACCCCGAGCGCCTGGAGCAAGAGGCGATGTCTGAGACTCGGGTTCCTGCTTGCTAAGCAGTTTGGTCCTTTCTGAGTCACAAAGAAGGTTTCCCATCATCTGGGTCAGTTATTCTTCATAAAAACGCCACGAGGCAGGTCAATATTTTTACATTCAATTTTATGGATGAAGAGGCAGAGGTGTGGGCATCCCAAGGTCACGCACGACGCAGACAGGCTGAGATCTAGGGCCAGGCAGCAGCGGGATGGATGCAGGGCAGAAACTGTGCGGGGTCCCAGGGGGGTCGCCGGGACACCCTCGTGTGGCTGCGACCAGGCGGGAACGCAACATGCCCCGGGAGTCAGAGGCCAGCAGCGGGAAGCGGAGCCGGCCGGGGTGTGGCCGCGGGGCCAGGCGGCTCCCCACCCACGGCCATGCCAGGGAAGGGGCCTGGGGAAGGTGCCCAGGGCAGGCGCTCAGACCCCGCTGCCCAGCTGCCCGCTCCCTCTGGCCAGGCCTGGGCTCAGCAGCGCAGCATGTCCAGCCCAGAGCAGATGCCCAGGTGCCTGCTGGCCCGGAGGGGAAGAGACCTGGGCCGCACAGACACCATGTGCACCGGGGGGTCGACCTTCCTTCTAGGCCGCTGTGTCTGCAGCCGCATCCCCCAGCCTCCCACGCACATGGGGTGCGCACGGGCAGGTCTCAGAGGTGGGGGGGCACCTTGGGGGCCAGGCCTGGCCCACCCATGTGCCAGCAGACTTTTGCCACTCCCTGCCCTGGGTTTCAGGCACACAGCAGGTGTGTGTGGTCCTGGTCCTGGAACCCCGTGTGCGCGCACACACAAACACACACACACATGCACACACACGTACACACATGCACGCACACACAGGTGTACACACACGCACGCACACATGCACACATGCACATACACGCGCATGCACACACATGCACACATGCACATACACGTGCACACATACATGCACACACATGCACACACACGTACACACATGCAATGCACACACAGGTGTACACGCACACACGCACACATGCACACGTGCACATACACGCGCACACATGCATACATGCACACATACATGCACACGCGCACACACACACACACACACGGTCTTTGGTAACATTTCCTTCGTGGGGTCCGAAGTAGGGGGCCGCCACACCACCACACAGAGCAAGGGCAGCCGTGCCAGCGGGGAGGGGTCCGTCCCCCCGGGACCCAACCGTCAGCAGCTGCTCAAAGCAGTGGGCATCACCCTGGGCTGGGCAGTCTGCGACGGGCAGGGATGTCCGCGACAATGGCACTGGCCGTAATGAGATTGGACCGCTATTATTTCCATTTTCGTTCCATTAATGAGCTCGGAAGCTCTTGGCTGTGCCAAAGGCAAGGGCCAGGGCCAAGCAACCTCATCATTACTTAATAAAATGTAAATCGGAGAGGAGAAGAAACACACAAGGTTTGACACTAATAAGCTTACAACAGGATCAGTTACTTCAATTCAAAGAGGTTCAGACCGGAGGGGGGAAAAATGAAATAAGCTTTAAAAGCTCAGTCTAGGTTTGGCTCCATCAGACCTAACCAATTTTGTTTAATAAGGTTTCAATTTGGCGGCCCTTGTCCCCCCCAACCCACCCCCCCAACCGCCTCTTCGAGTGAAGCTGAGTACAGATAAGCCTCCCCCCACACCGCTCCATCTAATGCTGCATTAATTGCATCTCATGTAAAAAGCTGCACTCAGGACTGCAGCAGAGAGAGCGGCGTGGGCCCCGGGGGCCGTGGACGCTCCGTGACCACCTGCTCGCCACTCGCCGCAGTGAAGGGGCCTCGGACGCGCTGAGAGCCGTGCTCCGGTGGTCGCCACAGGCTCCGGCTCTCACTCCGCACCTGCCGCCCAGCAGACGCCGCCTGAGTCGCTGACTCCCTCCCCCCTCTCCATCCGTCCGTCCGTCCATCCATCCATCCATCCATCCATCCATCCATCCGTCCGTCCGTCCGTCCGTCCTTGGGCCTTAGGAGCTACCTCTAGCTGCTGGTCTGTCTGGGAGCCACAGCCAGAGGTGCTCAGGGGCTCCCCTGGTTTGGAGCTTGTGGGGGTGCTGGGGGGAAGGGGGGTCATTCCCAGCAGACTCCGGGGGGCCATGCAGTGCCGGACAGGACTAGGCCACCTGCCATGGTCTGAGCGCGGCCGTGGGCGCCATCTCCCGGCCCTGCATGACAGGACGATAACCTCTGGGTCAGTGATGGCACTGTGTACCACGGAGGGTCCCGGCTCCTCCAGCCGCCGCTGACCTGAAGGGCTTGGGTCACTCGTCTCTGCGTCACAGCTGGCCACAGCTGGCCAGGCTCCCGCGGGGACAAAATGTCTCCTGCCACATTCCTTAGCAGGTGTGGCCTCTGTGTCTCTGTGGGACCCTTCTCTGGGGTTCCCCGGTGGCCACACTGCATTCTGGGCACAGGGGCATGCCTGCCCGCCCCATGGGGCGTCCCCACTGCGCCAGCAGGTCCGGGCAGCGGCTCACCGTGGCCCCGACAGTTCTGGGGTCACACAGGAGCCCGCCACTTCCAGAGCAAGCTGAGGGCACTGTGGACAGACAGAGGTTCCTCCCTTAGCCCCGGACAGGCCCCAGGCCCAGAGCGAGGGCTGCCCAGGATGGTGGGGGAGGGGGGCATCAATGCCAGGAACCCTGGAGTTGGCAGCACCCAGGCACCCAGCCCACCCGGTGTGTGTGCGAGTGTATAGATGAGTGTGAGTGTGTGCATGTGTGTGGATGAGTATGTGAATGAGTGTGCACGTGTTTATGAGTATGTGTGTGAGAGAACCTGAGTGTGAGTGTATGTGTGGGGGGGTGTGCCTCTGTACAAGTGTTCATGTGAGTGTGTGAGTATGAATACGTGTATGTATGGGTGTGCATGAGTGTATGTAGTATACATGAGTGTGTATATGCATGAGTGTAGTGTATGTGAGTGCGTACATGTGTGTATTGGTGTGTATGGGTGTCCGTGAGTGTGTGAAGTGAATGTGAATACGTGTGAGTGTATGTGAGCACAAGGATGTGGCATGTGTGTATGAATGTATGTATGAATGTGTGTGGGTATGAATATGTGGTGTGTGAGTGTGTGAATGTGAGTATGTGTGAATGTGTGTAGGTGTGAGTGTGTGTGTGGGTATGAGTATGTGGTGTGTGTAAGTGTGTGTGTGAATGTGAGTATGTATGAGTGTGTGTGTGGGTATAAGTATGTGGTGTGTGTGTATGTATGTGTGAATGTGTATGAGTGTGTGTGTGCGAGTGTGTGTGAGGATGCATGTATGTGGGTATGAGTATGTGGTGTGAATGTGTGAATGTGAGTATATATGAGTGTGTGTGTGTGTGTGTGCATGCACAAACACGTGCACACAACAGCCTGCACGGGTGCTGACCAGGGGATTCATTCTATGCAAAGATTCCACTGGGGCACCAACAAAAGCCCTATTGTCCCCCCAGGGAGGGGACGGAGACTGTCTCTGCTGAGCCCTAAGAGCCGCCGCGGGAGAGGAGACCCTCAGACCCTCAGACCTGCCCTGTCCAGGCCCCCCACCATCCTGAGTAGCCAGGCCAGTCCCCTTCCCTGGTCCTGCCTGCCCAGCCCCTCCCCAGGATTTCCCCTCCGTGTCTGCCTCGGGGTCCCCGTGGCCAGGTCACCAGCTCCCCCGGTCCCCACACTGGGCCCCGGGAGGAGGAAAATGGGTCCTCTGCTTACACCGCCCAACGGGGAGACGCAGACGCTGGCCTGGCCTTCCAGGCCCTGTCCCAAGGATGCTGTAAGGTGATGAGGGGGCGCCAGGAGGCCACGCCCTGCCCTGGCCACTGGTCGCCTCGAGAGTCTCTGACCGAGTGGCACCTGAGTCGTGTGCCCTCCCCCCGTATGCAGCCACATCCCTGCCTCAGGGGCGAGGATGGGCGGGGACAGGGGCCATGACCCTCCCTCGGAGGCTCTGCCCGGGGCGGACCCAGGGAGACCCCCATGGAGCAGAAGTTCCCACCCACCTGTGCCCCCCACCCCCACCCCCACGCGGGCACATTGGGCCCTTGCCTGGAGCTAGGCACTTTGGTAAGTATGGAACATTCTTGCCAGGACCCAGCAGCGGCCTGTGCAATACGAAACAGAATAAACCAAGTGAGGCCTGGGCGGGGCCGGGGTGGGGACGAGGACGCTGCTCCCCCAGGCCCCTTCCCGGGCTGCTGCCGGGACCCTTGCAAGGCAGGGTGGGAACAAAGGCCCCTGTAAGGCAGGCGGGTGGGGCACCCACCCTCCTGGCACCCCCCGGCGCTTCTCTGCGGCCTTGATGCCGGCGCTGCAGCTCCTGTCTGGCTGCCCAGTCCCTGCCAAAGCCTCGGTCCCACCTGGCCCTGGCACCTTCCCCGAGGCCATCTCCAAGGCCAGAGCCTCGGTGCTCGGGGCCGCCCAGGAGCCCCGAGCGGGGCAGGTGGGGGGCCAGGAGGGACACCAAGAGCGTGTGGAGGGGCCTGGCCCGCAGAGGAGGGGTGTGCCCACACGGGAGGGGGTTTGCCTGGCACGCAGCTGACCCGGGTTCCATCCCTGGGACCCCATAGGGTCCCGAGCACAGCTAGGTGTGTCCCCAAAGCCAAAACAGTAAAATAATAGTCACTGTCACTGTCTTCCCGTTGCTCATCGATTTGCTCGAATGGGCCCAGTAACATTGTGAGACTTGTTACTGTGGTTGGCATGTCAAATATGTCACGGGTAGCTTGCCAGGCTCTGCCGTGTGGGCGAGATACTCTCGGTAGCTTGCCGGGCTCTCAGAGCGGGGTGGAAGAATCGAACTCGGGTTGACCGTGTCAGCCACGTGCAAGGCAAACGCCCTACCCGCTGTGCTATTGCTCCAATAATAATAATAATAATATGATGCAGTGTAGCACTGTCCTCCCGTTGCTCATCGAGTTGCTCAAGCGGGCACCAGTAACGTCTCCATTGTGAGACTTGTTGTTACTGTTTTTGGCATATTGAATACACCACAGGGAGCTTGCCAGGCTCTGCCAATAATATATCTATATATCAATCTATATATATACACATATATATATTTTTTAAGGGTGCCCAGTTGCACTGAGAAGTGGGGGAAGGCAGGGGAGAGCATGAGGCAAGTCTCCCCCACTTCATTTCTGTTATGAAAAGATATTTAGTGATTGTGTGACTTAAGATTCATCCTTGGGGCTGGAGCACTAGCATAGCAGGTAGGGCACATGCCCTGCATCTGGCCAACCCATGTTGGATCCCTGGCAGCCCATAAATCCCCCAAGCCTGCCAGGAGTGACCCTTGAGCGTACAGCCAAGAATAAGCCCTGAGTACAGCCGGGTAAGGCCACAAAACAAGCAAAATACTTCATCCCTGAGGGGCCAGCGAGACAGTACAGTGGGTAGGGAGGGCACCTGCCTGGCCAACCCAGGTTTGACAGCCCCTCCCCCACATCCCATATCCCAGATGGTCTTCTGAACCCACCAGGAGAGACTCTTGAGTGCCGAGCCAGGAGTAAAACTCTCGAGCACGAAATGGGTGTGGCCCCCCAAACAAATAAACAACAAAATCCATCCCCACCCAATCAAGAGATACCCTAAGCAATTAAAAGCGATGAAGCAGGACCCAATCGAATCTGTCCATCGAGGACCTGGGTGGGGGGTCCCTGAGGTCCTGAGCAGTAACCTGAGCCTGCAGAGACCCTCCCCGTCTTTCCTCGTGACCAGCCCACCCACCCCCACCGCCGCGCACACCAACTCGCTGTCTCTGGGGCCCCAGCAGGAAACCCCAAAAGGTAAAGCTGGGGCCTGAGAACATTCGCTGAGCTGCTCGCAGGGCAGGAAACCAGGAAACCCAAGAGACGGCACAGGCGCCATTCAACTCAGGGGCAGGACACCCACCCACGTGGCACCATCAACCCAGGGGCTGGGTGCCCGCGTGGCATAGCCCAAGGTGCCACCATGGAGGCGCAGGCATCATGGGAGGAAACCACTTGAGCGGCTAAAGAACCCAGAGCTGCCGCCTCCTGCCGTGGGCTCCGTGGGTGGTTTTCCCTCTGCTCGGCTTTTGCTCCAGTTCACAGGAGTTTCTTAAGAGCCACCCTCTGGGCTGATTTATGGGGGGGAGGTTTTACGGGTCCCGAGGAGAGGGGGAGACGGTGCCGGCAGGCGCGGCAAGGCGGGGCCAGGCACGCGGCCAGAGGCGCTCGCTAGGGGTGTCCTGGGTAGCCTGCAGAGCACCTTTGGGTCATCAGGGCACGGGGACGGGTACCCCGAGGTGGAGAAGGCATGTCAGAGGAGCAGTGGTCTGGAGAGGCCCCAGTACACCTGGGGTAGAGTGAGGTTCAGATGTGGGGGGCAGTGCATGGGGCCCGCCCCCAGGGGAGCCCCCACCTCACTCTGAGTTCTCCACCCACCACTGGACTCAGGGATCCCCCATGGACTCCAGCAGTGCTCCCCAGCCCCGAGACAGTGCTCAGAACCAGGGAGCAGGGGAGGCCAGCTCCCCACCCCATGACCCATCAGAAGGACTTGGGGAGGCTGTGGGCAGGGCCTGCTGTGTGCCCCTCCCCCTAGGGCAGGGCCTGGCATGCGGCCCCGAGGCCCTGGCATACCTGAGCAGACCTTGACCACTGGCCCACGGGAAACCCTCTGGCGTGGACGGCAATGTCCCCGGGTCCCAATCTCCTCCCCCAAGGTCTGATACATGGCTGGTCCCTGGGATCACTGAGTGACCGCCAGGCACCAGAGTCAGACACCTGGAGTCAGACCCCACACAGGAGCCATGTGGCCATAAGAGACTGCACTGGTCTCCCCGGGGGCGTCGGGAGGACCGGACAGTCCACGTGACATGGCAGACAGCAACGTCCACGGGAGATGGACGTGGCTTCCATAGTGGCTCCGGCAGGAAGACACCCTGGGTGGCCAGTGGCCAGGCACGCCACCACCCCCACAAAGCGCTCGAAGCAGCAGCGCCCCTGAGGCCTCCTCCAAGTCCTTGACCAGGGCCCCAAGCTCTGCCACAGGGACTTCAGGCTCAGTGGCCATCAGCCACCACCGCAACGCTCAGCCTCGCGGCCAGACCGTCCAAGAGCTACGGTTAAGAACATTCTCGTGGAGCAATAGCACAGCGGGGAGGGCGTTTGCCTTGCACGTGGCCAACCCAGGTTCGATTCTCAGCATCCCATATGGGCCCCCGAGCACTGCCAGGAGTGATTTCCTGAGTGCGTGAGCCAGGAGTAACCCCTGAGCATTGCCGGTTGTGACTTAAAAGTGAAAAAAAAAAAAAGAAAAAAAAAGAAAGAAATAAGAAAGAAAGTTCTCGTGGCAAAGACACGTGGTGGCTGAGGCCAGGCCCAAGGGTGCAGAGCTGTCCACGCAGGACAGAGGCACCCAGCCCCGCCTCCTTGGGGCCTGTGCCACTGGGACAGAGGAGACGAGGGGTGGGGTGGGGTTCAGACTCGGTCTCCCCATCTGTAACCTGGGCCCGAGAGTGGCACCAGCACCTGCAGAGCAGAGGGTGGGCAGGTCGCGGGCACCCCAGGGGGAGCTGGGGTCATCTCTGAGCTCAGCCCTCTCCCGGGAAGCAGAGGGCGGGCTGACTTTCAGAAGCTGAAGGGCACGGGCTTTGTGCAAAGTCTGTTTGGGGTAGGACAGGGAACACACAGGCCAACGTGAGTCATGTTCTATCACAAATAAAAATCGGCCCATGAATATACATAATCCCCAAGGTAATTCTCCCAATCTCACCGCGGTAATGGAGCCACCTCGCTCGCCGAGGCATGAATATTTACCGTCCTCTGGCTTTACTGCGCTCGATCTGGGTTCAATTTTGCAAATTAAAATGAGGGCTGTGTGGATAGAGAGATTACAGGAGGGCCTCCCGAAGCCGGCTGTCCGCGGCCAGGGAGCGGCCAGGGGGAACCAGCCCCTGCCCCCGGCCCAGGCCTGCCGCCCGAAGGGAGAGAAAAATGGGACGAGGGCTGGCAGGTGGGTCAGGACCTGGGGACTCTCCCAAGGGGGCAGAGGGGTGGCATTTCCCACCGAGACCCATCCCGTAGGGGGAGAAGGTGGGGCAGTGACCCCCGGGCCCCTGCTCAGGACCCCACAGGGTTCCCAGGCTCCCAGCAAACAGGAGGCTGAGCCCAGAGAGAGGACGCAAGGCCTTCACCAGCAACCTGGGGACAGATGCTGCTGCCCTCCCCTGGTGAGGACACCCCACGTGGTGGTCGTGGGGGCACCCATGAGGATGCCCAAATCTTTCTCCTGCCCTCAGGAGGACCCGCGTGGGTTGGCAGGGACAACGGTGACGGACACTGGTGGGCATCCCTGGCAGTGCCCAAGCCTCAGCCTGGCAGCCGGAGTCTGGCTGGACCCACCACACCTCGCCCTGGGGGTCTTGCTGGTGGGCGGGTGCGGCTAGGTGGGGGCAGGGCCAGGCAGCTGCTGGCCGCGTGCGCACCGGGACATCTGTCTACCCAGCAAGGGCTGGTTCCCTGGAAACCACGGCCGGAGAGAAAGTCACTTAATCTGCCTCGGCTCACCCTGGGTCCCGCAGGCCGGGTGGAAAGAGCCGGCGGGGAGCCAGCCCCCCTAGCCTTCCGGAGGGCGGAGCCCCCAATCCCTGAGCCCCCCCACCCCCGGAGACGTATGGGCACCCAGCCGGCCTCCTGAGGCCTGAGGGTGCGGGCCAGGTTGTGCTGTTCAGAGGGCCCGCCCTGTGCGTGGCCAAGTCCAGGGAGAGAAGGGTCCGACAGGCAGAATTCCACACACCCCCTCCCCCTGCCCCGAGCTTCCCAAGTGCCCGGTTCTTGGCACCACGTGGCAGGGGCTGGTGCACGAGAGGAGTGTGGGTGCCCCTTGACGGGGGCTCCAGGGAGATCCGCAGGGGGACGTGTGCGCTGGGCCTTGGGCTAGGGAGGGCCTTGTGGGTCAGCGGTGGAGAGAGCAGAGTGGGCAGGAGACGCGGTTGCATGAGGTGGGCCCGGCTGGGCACAGCGGCAGTAGGCAGGCCTACCAGCACAGTGCTCCCCCGGGATAGGAGAATGGGGGGTGCGTCCGGCGGGGTGAGGGGCAGTGAGGCGAAGCTGGGAAACGCCTCCCCGCAGCGCCACCCAGCGGGGCCGGGTGGAGAAGGAGCCTTAGCCTCACTCACCACACAGCAGGCCACAGAGTCTGTTAGTGGACGCACCCAAGAGGACCGTGTGACTGGGGGCGGCCAGAGGAAGTCATGGGGCTGGAATGACAGCAAGGCGGGGTGGGCGCCTGCCCTGCACGCAACCGACCCAGGTTCCATCCCCCGCATCCCAGACAGTCCTGGAGCACCGCCAGGAGTGATCCCTAAGCACAGAGCCAGGAGTGACCACTGGGCATGGGCCCCACTTAAAAAAAAAAAGGCAGAAGCCACAAGGTGGGTGCCTAGAATGGTGGCCCACTCAGCCCCTGGTGGCTCGGAGGGACCCGGGTCAGCCGCCCCGAGGCCTGCACAGAGCACGGGCCACGCCCCAGGCCCGCCCCAGTTCCCCACAGACCTGAGACCAAAGGGTTACTGGCTCGCTCTGGAGCCCGCAGCCCGGCCTGCCTTGAACGGCTTCTATTTTTCTTTCTGCTTTCTTTAAGACCCCAGATGTGTTCCTGCACATCAAAAGAGAGCAACTTATAAAGTTAAACTAAATCAAGGGCTTTTGTTCTGAGGCATCGTGGCTGAACTAATTATTCCTGTATGTTGTTTAATGAAATAGTGGTGCCATATATTAAGCCAGTTAACAGGATGAGCACATGAGTTACAAGGAAGGTCGGGGCTGGGATTATAAATTTAACTTTTTCTTAAGAAGAGATGAAACAAACCACTCAACTCCCCGCCGCCGCATGTCATGGGAGGGGAAAATGATGGCGGCGGGCAGCGCGGAGGGAGGGCCGAGCCCCGGTTCACGGCGGCCGGCGGCACCGAGCCGGGTGCCGGGCGCGGGGCCCCAGCCTGCTGGCTCCCCGCCCCGGCTCCTCGGCACCCCAGCTCCGGGCAGGCTCCTCAGCCCCGTGCCCCACCCCCTCTGCCTGCAGACCTCCAGGCCCACGTGACACGGTACACGCAGGCCACGGGCCCAGGGGACAGCCCCGCCGGCAGAGGCAGTCCTGAGCACTCGAGGGCACAGGGAGGCTGCTGGCCAGGACGCGGTGGCCCAGCGCAAGGTGGGGGTCAGGGACAGTGTGGCGCCTCCTGTCCAGATCAGCGGCAGTAAGTGAGGGGGTGCTCCCGGGAGGAGTCCACGCCATGTGCCCCGAAAGTCCGAAGGCAGGACGGCGCCCAGGAGAGAAGCTGCTTAGCTTTCCAGTGCCAGGTCTGTGTGCAGCCCGTGTGTGTATCTGTGTGTGTATCCCATGTGCATCTGGTGGGTGCATTCCATATGCATCTGTGTGTACATCGCGTGTGTGCATCTGTGTGTGCGTCCCATGTATGCATCTGCATGTGCATCCTGTGTGCATCTATGTTTACATCCTGTGTATGCATCCCATGGATCGTCCGTGTGTGCATTCATTCACGTGTGCATCCCGTGTACGCATCTCGTGTGTGCTCACATGTGCGCATGAGTCTGTGTCCACGTGTGCATTGTGCTTGTGCGGGTGTGGGGGGGGGGGAGTGTGCGTCTAGACAGAGTTTGAAAGGACAGGCGACGTGATCTTGGCATTGGCTCTTACTGGGGACGAAAATTTTAGGACACTCTGGGCTGAAGCGCTAGGACAGCAGGGAGGGTGCTTGCCTTGCACACGGCCCGACCAGGTTTCATCCTCAGCATCCCTTGTGGTTCCCCGGCCCCCTGCCAGGAGTGATCCCTGAGCACCAGCAAATGAGGTCCCCAAACTAATGAAGCAAAACCAAACCTCGAGGGATTACTTGCAGGACTAAAATGCAGAAAAACCCGAGAAAACATTGAACACAAAAATATTATGTGACCATGAAAAGCCTCCAGAGAAGTGAGAACACTTGGGCTGGAGAGATAGCACAGTGGGTAGGGTGTTTGCCTTGCATGCAGCTGACCCGGGTTCGATTCCCAGCATCCCATATGGTCCCCTGAGCACCGCCAGTAGTAACTCCTGAGTGCAGAGCCAGGAGGAACCCCTGTGCATCACCAGGTGTGATCCAAAAAGCAAAAAAGAAGTGAGAACGTTTGTGAGCAGTGGCACAAAAACGAGTGAGACGCAGTGACATCACAACAATGACATTTGATCAGTTGAAGCGGTGCCTAATTGAGCATTAATTAAAATCAAATATAACGCTCTCTTCTGCAAATCCGCAGCACACCACCCGGGAAAGTGAGCGAGGAGAAACTTGGGGGAAACGGTGCTAGCACTGCCACGAACCTTTCCCTGAGACTCTCAGACCCCTCCCTGACGAGACCTGTGCTGCTTCATAACCGACAAAGGCCTGTCGCCAACCAAGGCCTCACAGAGGCTACGGCCACGAGGCGCCAGGCACTGGCTGCTGGGGGAAGCACGGCACGTCCCAGGCAAGTCGGCAGAGCGGGGGTTGGGGCGCGTCTGGTAATGACTCAGTGACCCCACGCAGGGACCTCACGAAGGAACACTTGGGACAAGTGTGAATGTGCTGCTGTGTCTGTCCCCTTGGCGGCGGGTGGCACTCCTCCCTGCTCGTAGCCCCTGCCTCCGACACCAGTGGTGAGGACGAGGTACCAGAACACGTGGGGCCCCGGGCCCAGCTCGGCTGCCCACTGCCGCTGACCAGCCAGGCACCCAGGAGAGCGGAAAGCGACCAGCACAGAGCCAGGCCACGGTGGGGCCACACAGACGTTCTGTTTTGCCATGGTCAGTGGCCAGCATGGACGCATGATATGGATGCCACATGGACCTCACACCAGTTTGGTGTGGAGCCGTCTTGCATGCTGACCACACCGTGGAGGACACAGCAGTCCCTCAGCCTGCCCGGGCAGCTGAGACAGAACCCCAAAGCCACAATGGGCCTCAGTCCCCTGGCTAGCCCACACCTACAGTCCACCATGGACAGATGGCGAGTGTGACTGCCCTGGGCCCGGCAATCATGAAGGCCTCATGGTTTGATGCCCAGCACTCCACATGGCCCCCTGAGCATCACCAGGACCCCCGAGCGCAGAGCTAGGAGTAACCCCTGAACATCGCCGGGTGTGGCCATCAAAGCAAAGAAAACAAGAAAAGAATTCTCTACACACCCGGGCGCAGAAAACCGTCTCCTGGGTACCCTTTTCCAGAGAGGTGGCGCTGAGTGCTGAGGGGGCTTGGGGGGGGGGGCGAGGGTGCCCCTCCCAACACCCTTGCCCATGGGCACTGCCAGGCCTGAGCTCCGGCCAGCAGGGGCACTGGACAGAAGGTGGCCAGTGCGAGGAGGGTGGCCCGGCCGTCTCTCAACTGCTCCTCATTAGCCGGCACATTCCACATTTCATCGACCTCAAGGCCGCTGTCCTTGGGGGGAGGCAGGTGGACTCCCCCCCCGCCGTCCACATTGGCATTTCTCCTGGTGGGCGCTCACCCAGACAAAGGCCCCCTATCCCCGCGCAGTCTGCCGGGCAGGGGCAGCCGTGTGGGAGGCGTGGCCGGCGCTTGGCCGGGCAAGAGGCTCCGGGTCCAGGCACTGGGGCCCTGCCTGCCCAGAGCCCATCTGAGGGGGGCTTGGCCCGGGAGTCCCTCCTCTGTGTCGGCTCCAGGGTAGCCTCGTGGAGGTCTAAGGTCCCTCAGAGAGACCCGGGAAATGCTTCGTGGCTCTCTCTTCCCTGCTCCTAAGGTTCAGTCCCAAAACCTCCCGGCCGTGGGCTGCTCCAAACTGCATCCTCTGTCACACTCCTCCTCCGCAGCGCTCATGGTAGGACATGGTGGGTGCTCCAGAGGCAGTGCTCAGTGCCGGGGGGTGCCGAGTCAGACTAGAGGCCAGGAAGCAGGGCCTCTGTGCAGGCTCATTGGAGACGGGTGTGTGGGGCCAGCAGGCAGGGCGGGAGAGGCTGTCACTCCGAGCACAACGCCCTGTGCAGCTGACGCAGATCAAGGCCGCACAAGCCCCAGGACAGGAGACGGGGCACAAGGGGGCCAGGCCAGGCTCTGGGAGAGCCATGAGGATCGGGGGTGCTGCTGGACCCAGGAGCCTATAAGCATCGGTGTGTGCATGTGTGTGTGTGTGCTTATAAGTGAGTGCATGCACGTGTGTACCTGTGCATATGTGTGTATACATCTGAGTAGGACACACGTTTCTGTGTGCATGCACACATGTGCCTGAGTCTGTGTGCACGCTAGTGAGCCTCTGTTTGTATACATGTGTGTTGCCTGTGTGTATGTGCACATCTGGGTGTGTGTATGTATTTGTGTAAGCTTTCATGCGTATGTGTGCACCTGGGTGTGAGCACATATGGGTATATGCTTGCTTGTGGATTCACACATGCATGTTGCATGTATATCACATGCGTATGTACATGCTGGTGTTGCCTGGTTGCATGTACACATGCATATGTGTAATTCCTCATGTGCGTATACCTGTCTGCCTATGTGTCCACAAACACGCATACACATACGCCTCATGTGTGCATGCAGGCATGAATATGTCATTCGCTTACGTACACACTGACTGGTGTGCACGTGTGGGCATATGTACAGACTTGTGTGCACATCTGCATGTGCAGGCGTGTGTGGGGGAGGACGGGCTCCAGGCGAGGCTTTGGGTGCTGGGCCCAGGGCTGTGCTTGGAGTGAGAGACTGCAGGATGCAGCCCTGCTCCGGAGCAGGAGCCGCCCGTGTGCATGGCTCACTGCTGCCCGACCACCTCCCCACCTGACTCTGCTGGGCCTCGAGAGGGAGCACAGCCAGGAGGGTTCGTGTCCTGCCCAAGGCAACCCAGGTTCCATCCCCGGCATCCCACAGGGTCCCCTGAGCACCACCAAGAATAATCCTTGAGTGCAGAGCCAGGAGTGACCTCTGAGCATCGCCAGGTGTGGCTCCAAGACAAACTGAAACAAACACACAAACAAAAAACAGCCACCACTACTCTTGGCAGAGACGCTCTCGGAGCTGCACTGTCCACTGCAGCTTGGCCTGGGCTGGGGGTCAGCGAGCTCCGGCCGGGAGCCGGGAAGCAGGAGCTGCTGCGTTTCCCACGTGCTCGGCAGTGCCCGGGGCCACCGTGCAAAGCGGCAGGAAGATCGGGTTTCTGTACAAATATCCCCATTTGCGGTGACTGAGGGGCCCGGCCACGGCAGGGCGGCTCCTGGCCAGCACGTCTCCAAGCCGTGCCGCTGTCCCTTCAGGCGCCTCCGGCTGAGGCCCACGTTCATGCCCCACAGTCGCGACGAAGCCTTCGCTGGCCGGGCCATGAGCTAGTGCCGGGGAGTCTTTTCCGGTCAGCTCACGTGGCTGTGAGTCATCTCTCTCCTCACCCAGACTCTTCACCGAAAGGAGGATAATCGCCCAAAAATAACAAACAAACAAAGGTCGAGCAGTGCGGGGAGGGCGCTGGCCCCGCACACGGCAAGCCCAGGCTGACCCCGGCACCGTCCCCTCCTGGCGGGGTCCTGAGAACCATCGGACATGGCGCGACCCCACCGCGGCCCCCGCATGGAACAGTCGCTGAGTGGGGTCCCGACTCCCAACCTGGAGTGTGACTTTTGTACCTGAAAGGAAGCCACATATGCCTCAGAGGCGGTTGCATCAGAGAACACAATGCTGCAGACCCCACCCGGGCCCCGACCCTGACCCCAAGCCTGGCCCTGACCTGGACCGACCCTGGCCTAGGCCGGCCCTCACGCAGCGAGCCTCTGCGCACATTTTCAGGCCCTGAGTGGACACAGACACACACACATATGCGCACACACACATACAGACATACACACATGCATACACACGCACACACACACACATGCACACACAAGCGCGCGCACACACATGCACACACGCACACACATGCCCACACTGGTGGTTCCACACTGAACCTCCGTGCCTGCAGAGAAAGGAACCTGATGAAATGCAGAGTGGGAGCTGAGGGTGCCAGCACTGCTGGGTGGAGCCCCCGTTCCTGCCCTACAGGGTCCCCAGAGGACAGGGACCTGCCGGACACTCAGGGTCGAAACGGCCATGAGGGGCGAGGGCATGAGGGGCTGGGTGCAGGCTGGCCTGCAGGAGGCCTGTGGTGCATCCCCGGCTCCGGGAGTCCCGTGGGGTGAGGCCCCCAAACACCAACAACGGAAGGAAAAGGGCAGCAGCGCTGGCCGAGCGGGCAGCGCATGGGACCGCAGAGGGTGAGGAGGGCCTGTCCAGGCCAGTCAGGGCTGCACGCTGGCTGCGCAGTGGCTCCACCTGGGCCAGACTCCGAGGAGAGACGCAGAGAGCCCTGCCACTAGCTCGCCCCTCAGTGCCCCGCTCACCCCTGGTCAGTTCCCAGCTCACCCCTGGTCATTGCCCCACTCGCTCCTGGTCAATGTCCTACTCGCCCCTGGTCAGTGCCCCACTGGCCCCTGATCAGCCCCACTCGACCCTGGTCAGGCCCACTCACCCCTGGTCAGTGTCCCACTCACCCCTGGTCTGTCCCACTCGCCCCTGGTCAGTGCCCCACTTGCCCCTGGTCAGGCCCACTCACCCCTGGTCAGTGTCCCACTCACCCCTGATCAGTGTCCCACTCACCCCTGGTCTGTCCCACTCGCCCCTGGTCAGTGCCCTGCTTGCCCCTGATCAGGCCCACTCACCCCCTGGTCGGTGCCAAACTCACCCCTGGTCAGTGCCCTGCTCGCCCTGGTCAGTGCTTGTCCCTAACCTTGCCAAGAGGCTCATTGGACATGAAACCCCAGGAACGTTCCCCACGAAGCCTGCGCCATGGCCACGGGCATCGGGTGGCAGCGGTGATGCCTGCCCCCCCCCCCCCCATGCCCTGCCCGGTGCCGCTGCCGTCCACCGAGCTGCACACGGGTGCGGGCGGGATTGCGCCCACTGACGCTTCATGCTGCTCCCCCTTCCCTCCTCTCCCAGAGAGCGGCCCCGGCTCTCAGGCCCTGAGGAGAGCCCAGGGCCATGTCCTGCTCTGCCCATGGGCAAAGGGCTGCCAGAGGCAACAGTACCACTCAGAGGGGCCTCGAGCACTGTCCTCCCCCAGGGACAGCCTTCCCCCTGGGCCACATGCCTCAGCATGGTTCGCTCCTTCCTTCCTTCCTTCCTTCCTTCCTTCCTCTTCCTTCCTTCCTTCCTTCCTTCCTTCCTTCCTTCCTTCCTTCCTTCCTTCCTTCCTTCCTTCTCTCCCTCCCTCCCTCCCTCCCTCCCTTACTCTGGGAAGGGGCTTGAAGTCAGGGCCTCCCAGTGGCAGGCACAGTCTCCACCCCTGGGCGCTGTCTTCCGGGCCCCTAAGGGCCTTCTGGAAGACACTGGGTCCCCCCTCCTGAAGGAGCGGGAGGGGGTCTCTCCGCCGGGGAGGGAGGCTTGTCGCCAGCAGCTCTGTCCCTTACCTGCGAGCCCCACTCTCTTCCAGGGAGCTCTGGGTCCTTGGCTCTGGCCCCCTCCCTGCTGGTGGGGGTGGGCCACCCTCGTCCCCTCCCCGGGTCTCCCAGCCTGTCCCTGGGGCTGCCTTTCATGTCCACGGCATCCCTGAGCCAACCTCATTCTCAGGCTGGTGCCCACCCTCTGTGCCCAGAGTCCCAGACCCCACACTGGCTGGACACCTGACCTCGGTGGCGCTGGATGGCCACCCCTGGACGGCCCTCTGCTTTCACAGACGGTGACACTGCTACAGTGCCCTCGGCCGCCTTTCTCCTGCTCTGTGCCACTCTGCACTCCCCGTCCACCCCAGCCCAGTGTCCCCAGCAGCCTCCGAGGACACCAAGGGCTGGCCGGCCTGTGAGGGAAGCATCCTCCAGTCCTCCCTCAGACCCTCGGGGCAGGGGCCGGGCCCAGGGGGAGGGGGTAGACTCCAGGGCCCCCGTGGGGGTGAGCGCTGTCTGGGGCTGGCCTGGGAGGCTACGCAGGGCCTCAGCTGAGGCGTTTCACCCTCGCGGCCCCCTGCCTAGCCCACCGACCACGGGGCCGGGACGTGCAGCAGTGACCCCCGACAAAGGCCGCCCCTGTCCCAGAGGGGCTGGCTGAAGCCCAACCTTCGCTTCCAGGACTGTCTCTTCCAGCCAGGTCCCCGGGGCCCCCCTCGCTGAGAGCCAGAGCCAGGATCTTGCCCTCAGGCAGGTCCGGGAAAGCTCCCCCCCCACTGCCCCTGCCCGGCACGCCCAGCGCCGAGCCTGGCCCCAGGGAGCATGGACTCTACACGGGTGTCACTTTCCCCCAGTCTCTGGCTCCATCTGCTGTCTCTGAGTGTCAGAGGAGCGACGGTTGGCAGCGGTGTTCAGGGGTGCCCGCGAGTCTGGGGAGGCCTGCAGACCAGGGCACCGGCACCGGGGGCGGGGGGGCTGCGTGTGGCCACCTCTCCCCCGCCAGCAGTGGGCCCCCCTCGCTGGCAGAGATCAGGGCGGGGTAGGAGGATGCCGGCGAAGAGACTGTTTGCTTGACCCTTGAGCCCGCTGCCATCTGCTTTCAATTACGGACAAAAACGAGCCGAGTTACTAGGTTACCCTACTTGCCACAACTCGTCCTGCACGGCAGAAATCACTACACACACACACACACACACACACACACACACACACACACACACACACGGTGACCTGGAGTTTCGGCCGTGGGCTCCAGCGGCTGAACAGAACGAAGGCACAGACGGAGGAAGGGCTGGACGGGGGTGAGTGAGAGCAAACACACACACACACACACACACACACACACACACACGGCTAACTGCACCCCCGGGGACAGGCACCTTCCCGGCTCCCAGGAACCCAGGAGCACCTTGAAAGTCAGTAGGCAAACGCAGCGAGAGGACGGTTGGGTCCTGCCTGGAGGAAAAGCCAAATAACTACCCATTTCACAGATGGCGGGGAAGGGGGAGGGGTACCAGCTCAGCCAGCTCTGGAGTGGGGGAGGCGTGGGGGGGAGGGGGAGTCGAGTCACCATCTGATCTTCACTTTTTAAAGGCCACTGTGTCCAGTAAAGAAGAATCACTTCTGAAAACCAGAATGACTCAGAAGGGCTAAAAGTAGCACGAGATCAAGATGACTCCTCCAATGGCGAGAAAAACGCGGCCGCCAAGTTCCAGGGCGACCAGCCGAAGCTCTAGGCGGAAAAGGCTGAGTGGGTCCGAGAGGCCACGGCAATGATTAGTCTGAGTCTGAATTCACGGGGAGGGTTAGTCCTGAGGCTCACACGGCTAGAAGGAAAAAGGGGGGGGGGGGAATGTACGAGCACCCAACTGCATAAAGCACCAACTGCAAGTCGAAGAAGCAGGACCCCCGAAGCCCGCCAACTCAGAGGCCGGGAGAGGACCCCTAAACACAGTGAGTGATGAGCCGAGATCGAGAGGGACACAGTGATGTACGGAAGGGGGTCAGTGGGTGTCTGTGTCTATCTCAGACTTTAGATCCTGATAACAGGCTAAGCCTTCTTTTAAGAGCTCTGGAACATTTACAAAATCATATTTTAGTCCATGCAGAAAAACTCAATAAACTCCAAACAGCTGACAAGATACAGGCCACATTCTAAACCTCCTCCCCACACCCCCAAAAAGGCCATAAAACGGCTAAATGCATAACAAGAGCAAGAGAAGGGAGAGTCGACTTGGAAATGAGGATGATTTTCTCATTAAACCTTTAGCTCTGGCGTCCGAGGAGGACGTGGAGTCGAGGTCAGCGGGTACCAAGCGAGGAGAGAGAAGACACGGGGAGAGAAGTGGCCACGCTCAGGCCCTCGGAGTCCGGGGGACACAGAGCAGTAGGTGGAGCCGTGAGGCAGGAAGACAGAGAAGGGACAAAACCAAACCCTGGAAATCTTCCTGGATGAGAAGAGGACACACGCCCCTATCGGAGAACATAAAATAATAGAACTGACCAATTAAAGCAAAAGTGAAGTCTTTAAAAATTCTAGGACCCAAGAGTTGGAGCGATAGTACAGCTGGTAAGACGTTTGCCTTGCACGCGGCCGACCCGGGTTCAATCCCCAGCATCCAATATGGTCCCGCAGGCACCATCAGGAGTGATTCCTGAGTGCAGAGCCAGGAGTAGCCCCTGAGCATCGCTGGGTGTGACCCAAAAAGCAAAAAAAAAAAAAAAAAAATCTAGAACCCAAGAGACCAGAGTGATAATACAGTGGGTGGGGTGTTTACCTTGCACACAACTGACCCAGATTCGATCCCTGGCGACCCATAGGGTCCCCGAGCCCACCAGGTGTGATTCTTGAGTGCAGAACCAGGAATAAGTCCTGAGCACCACCAGGAGAGACCCCAAAACAAAACCCAAAACAAAAACCGTAGAACCCAAATACAGAAAATTAGGATAAGAAGGAAGAAGGGACTATATTTTAAATGTGAAGAGGTTTACTTTGCAAACCTCAATGCAAAAAAAAAAAACTGAAACTACAACTCAAAAAGATAATTTTCTAGGAGTTTGTATGTCTGATATTACCCTTGGAAGGGGAAATAAAAAATATTAATAGAAAGGGGGGAAAGAGCAAAGCTCTCCAAATACTCTCCCCAAAACACACCAAGTTCAAATGATGATTTTTGGAGACAAAGAAATTCCTTCCACCGCTTAAGGAATAGCTAAGTCTTCCAACTACTCACAAAGAACAAGGATACACTTCCCAATACTCCCAATAAAGTCAGCACGCAGATTCTCCACTCCGGCACCAGGAAAAGTTGGCCAGAGGGCGTAGCTGTGATTATTTATGTGAACATCTTCATCAAAACACTTGCAAGAATAATTCGGTGGCAAAGAAGAACAGCATACGAGATCTACGGGGTAACCCCACATCCTGAACTGTAACAGTAGGAAACACAGCCCTCTGAAACAGCGTGCTCAGGGCCAGAGAGACAGTTCCGGGGTTAAGGTGCTTCTTGCCTGGCATGTGGCTGACCCCAGTTTGGTCCCTGGTACTGCAGATGGTGCCGCAGCCCCACTGGGAGTGATCCCTGAGAACAGAGTCCTGCGCAAGTGTGGCCAAAACAATAAAACAATCACCCCACTCAGTAAATTCACAAGTCCAAAGACAAAAGTCATACATTAATCCGAAACATGCCAGAAGCCATAACATTCAATAGCCACTTTTCGGTTTGTTGGTTTGGGGGCCACACATGGTGGTGCTCAGGGCTTTTCCTGGCTCTGTGCTCAGGCATCGCGTTTGGCAGGGCTTGGGGAACTATACGCGATCCTAGGGATTGAAGCTGGGTCAGTTGCATGCAAGACAAGCGCCCTGCTCACTGCGCAGTCCTCCAGTCCCCTAACAGCAATTCTGGGCTTTAGAAACATTGAACTGGGGGCCAGAGAGATAGCACAGTGGGTAGGGCATCTGTCATGCATGTGACCAAGCTGGGTTTGATCCCTGGTGTCCCAGAGGGTCCCTCCAAGTCCTGCTGGGAGTGACCCGAGTACAGAATCAGGAGTCAGCCCTGAGCACAGCCAGGTGTGACTCCCCAAAAACAAATGAACAAAAAACCCACAAAAATCAAAATAAATAAACACGCTTATTATTTTAAAAAAACACA
Source organism: Sorex fumeus (assembly GCF_029834395.1). Classification (NCBI taxonomy): domain Eukaryota; kingdom Metazoa; phylum Chordata; class Mammalia; order Eulipotyphla; family Soricidae; genus Sorex; species Sorex fumeus. The sequence goes on from NW_026606129.1 coordinate 12,978,020, forward strand.
CACATTTGAGGGGCTGGAGTGATGGCACAGTGGGTAGGGCATTTGCCTTGCATGCGGCTGACCCGGGTTCGATTCCCAGCATCCCATAAGGTCCCCTGAGCACCGCCAGGAGTAATTCCTGAGTGCATGAGCCAGGAGTAACCTCTGTGTATTGCCGGGGTGATCATAAAAACAATAAATAAATAATTTTTAAAAAACACATTAGAAACACTTGTTTCTGAATTACAAATTAAAGAACATTTGCCAGTGGACACTGTCCTGAACAGATAGAAAGACAAGGACACGGGCAGTTGGAACCCTGGAAAGAAGGAACAGAAATGCTGACTGCAAAAGCTATTCACTCTGCCTTGCGTATGGCCGGCCCGGGTTCAATCCCAGGCACCCCATAAGGTCCCCCTATACCCCGAGCACCACCAGGAGTGACTCCTGAGTGCAGAGCCGGGGGATGACCCCTGGACACTGCTAGATGTGACCCTCCCCCTCCCCCTGACCCCCAAAAGCCACTAAGAAGAAAATGAAAGGAGGCACAGGTGGGGGGGCAGTCCTCCTGGGCTGGGAACCCCCTGCCCTGCACTCTCATGACCCCAATGTGGGGGCAAGGGGTCAGGGCAGGACAACCGCCACCACCAAGGAATGTGCTCGAGGCAGAGGAGCAGGAGACGACAGGAAGAGAACAGCAAGGGAGCCGCCCCCGGAGGCCCCCACGTCTGAGCAGGGCACTCGGGGCAGGCCTGGCAGACTGGGCAGTGGCCGACCCCTGGCACCGCAGGGCCCCCCAGGCACCTCCAGGACTGGCCCTCGAAGCCCCCGGCACGGAGGGGCCAGAGCAGCGCCACATCTTCAGGCCCTGCAGCAAGTCACCAGCACGGGTGGCCAAGAATTGTGGAGGGGGGAGCAGGGGGCTGGGTTTCCAAGCATCACCTGGGATATCTCCCCTGCCAGGCCCCCCACCAGAGAAATCCCGAAAAGCAGACAGACGCGACTCTACGTCAGGGTTGTAGATGGAAAACACTCGCTGCCAAGCGGGCAGATTAATACGGGGAAGGACAGTAGTAACTTACGGAAGCGGGATCAATTTCTTCGTTTTATAGAATTTACATGGATTGATGCAAAAAAAAAAAAAGACAAAACACCAAAAAACAAAACCAGCCCAGTATAAGAACAGGCAGAGACTGGGGCCAAGGAATGAGCTCTCACAGGGAAGACAGGACAATGACCTCACCGGGGCTGAGGATAGCCTGGCGGGGAGGGCGCTGGCCTTGCATGCAGCCGACCCGGGTTCGGTCCCCGGCATCCCATATGATCCCCCGAGCACCACCAAGAGCAATTAATTCCTGAGTGCAGAGCCAGGAGTGAGCAGAGAGGTGTGCACACCCCACCCCCACCCCCCCAAAAAAGAAAGAAAACAGGGATGGAGGGGCAAGGGAGTTGCTGGGGTGGGGCTCAGACCCTGCATGAGAGGCCTTGTGTTCCCTTCCAGGCACCGCCTGGTCCCCTGAGCACTGTAGGGAGCACTCTCCAGCACACGGCCTCAGCAGCGTGACACGGTGGTCCCAGCACCCCAGGGCCACAGTCAGGGCACTGCTTGGGAGCCAAGACCTCCACTACCACCGAGAGAGAGAAAGAGAGAGAGAGGGAGAAAAAGGAAGAGGGAGAGAAAGAGGCAGAGGGAGGGAGGGAGGGAGGGAGGGAGGGAGGGGGGGGGAGAGAGAGAGAGAGAGAGAGAGAGAGAGAGAGAACAGAATTTACCAAGAGATGGCAGGTGGGATGTGTTTCTCTTCTGGGTTTAAAATAAAAAACCACCACCCAACTACATGGTTTTCTATATTTTTCTTATAAGCCAGTTCTTTCTTTCACGGTTCTTACGGGGAGTTTTACCATCATGGCTGAAAATCAAGGCCCTGAGCAGGTCTGCCTCAGTGGCTCCCGGCTCATCAGGCCAGCGGGTGGGGAAGTGACCCCCAGAATCCTCTCGTCCCCTCCCAACACTTCTGAGATCAGGCCCCCCCACCCCCGGTCACAGCAAGGGGAACCAGCACAGTGACCTACAGCGGGAGCCCGACGGGACTCAGGAGTGGGCAGCCCCTCGCCTCCCCCCATGATAAATGCCAAGAAAGTTCTCATTATGCCCAATCCACTAGGAAATGGAGGGAAATGGTTTAATTTTGACAACTAAATGAGCTTTGACAAATGACTTAACTAACACTCTAACCAACTGGCCCTGATAAAAATCGGGCCGTTTCTCTGCTCGGATGAGAAAAAAAAAATTCATCTTCACTCCATGACGTCAATGGTGAGGCCCCTCCAGGCCCTGTCCCCGCTGCCCGGGGCCCTCCCGCCGTCCCCAGGTCCCCCCCCCCCGCCCCCCACACAGCCCATGGCCTCTCTGTCCGCCCCTCTGCTGGGATGGGGGATCTCTGCGGGCCTCACCCGCTCCTCTCCGGCCGGCTGTCAGGAGTGGCGCCACGGAGGAAAGAGAGAAACATCTGCTGGGAAACGCGAGACAGAGGCTGGGACGCGCACGCGGGGGTCGGCAGCGGTGGGAGGCAGGCGGAGGGCCCGGCCTTCAGGTCTGGCACAGAGCGCCCCCCCACCCCGCCCCTCCCATGCCCAAAATGCAGGGACCCCTGCCGGGGAGGCTGGGGAGGAAGCACCAGGCCCTCCCCGGAGGGGCAGCTCTGTCATACGGGGGCCCAGCCTGCAAGCCCCCCTGCCACCCCCGCCCACGCCCCAGCCCCGCACACCCTCCGCCCTGGACCCCCGCCACCCTGCACATCCCCCAGCCCTTCACGCCTCAGCCCTGTGCAACCCCCACCCTGCACACACACACACACACACACACACACACACACACACACCCAGCCCTGCACGCCCCCCTCCTGCACATCCCGAACACTGCAAAGGCCCGACCCTGCACATACACACATCCCCCCACCCCTCAGCCCTGCCCAATCCCTGGCCCTTCACGCCCCAGCCCTGCGCAACCTCCACCCTGCACACACACACTCAGCCCTGCGCACACATCTCAGCCCTGCACACCCCCGACCCTGCACTGTCCCCACCTGTACACCACCCCCCAACCCTCTTCCCTGCATGCTCCCTGACTGCTTCCCCCCACACACACATCCCTGCACACCCCTGCTGCCAGCAGGGCCCACTGGGATGAGCTGGGAGCTGAGGGGCCTGCTCTGGTCCCCCCATTCCTGGCAAGGCGCCGTGACTTCCCCCAGCTGCTCCAAGTCCCTTCCAAGACTGACCCCTGGATCTGGGGGTCAATCTTAGCATCCCAGTAGGAGCTCCGAAGATTTGAAGAAGTGGGGCGTGCACGCTGCCGATCTGGGTGTGGACCCCCCATGATCCCCTGAGCACCGCCAGGAGCGATTCCTGAGCACTGAGCCAGGAGTCAGCCCTGCATACTGCTAAGTGTGGCCCCATACAGACAAATCGAGAGAAAGTAGCTGAGGGTGAGCACTGCCCGTCTCTGCCTTTGGCAAACAGCCTGAGCTATCAGGGAGCCCGGCAGAGCCACCGCACATGTACCTGCCCGGAGCAGCCCTGGGACCGCACAAAGAGGCTTTTGAGGGATGGAGCTGTGGGGAAGGCACTGAGGGGCCTGGCACGCATGGTGGGTCAGGCTCACACGGGCACGAGCCCCCACCCGCCAGCAGAGGCCCTGGGGCACAGCGGGGCCAAGAAACACCACCCTGGGCGCCTGCAGACACGGGCGGCTCAGGGGTGTCTGGGCTGGGTGGTTCGCAGCCGGTGCCCCAGAGGGAACACAGCTCCAGTGAACATGGCCCCTGGGACAGGCCTCGCCATCAGCGGGGCCCCCCTCCCCCCTTCCCAGGAAACAGCCAGGGGGACCAAGGCCACAGGCTGTTATACTTGCTGACCAGCTGAATGGAGAGGCAGGGGTGTGTGTGTGTGTGTGTGTGTGTGTGTACGCGTGTGTGCTTTAACAAGTCTTTCCTTTCGAGGGGTTGGGGGCCTGGCGGTGCTCTGGTCACTTCCACAGTGCCAGGAACAGGGCGAGGGCCAGCGCCTGCATAGGGGGAGACCCGTCCCCTGCATGATCTCTCCGATTATTTTACTCCTTGGTCTGGTTTGGGGGCCACACCCGGCGGTGCTTAGGCTTCCTCCTGGCGGGCTCAGGGGCCAGACTGAACCCGGGTCGGCCCATCGCCCCAGTCGCAGCCCCCCGATTTTACATGATCTAAATCTCAGTGATCGTTTAGCAGACTGGCACAGTATGATCCCAAGGGTCCTTCTCCAAGGAGGGGCTGGAGAGAGCAGAGAGCCCGAGGCGGCCGGAGACCCCGCCCTCACCAGGCCGCCTCAGGGTCCTGCTCAGCCAGTCCCACCGTTTTCCAGGTGGACAAGGGCAGCCGTGACCGGGGCACACCCCCTGGCCGGGCTTCTAAGCCTCCAGGACTGGGTGAGACCGAATAACTGTGGGCTGCTCTGAGCTACTCGGCCACCAGTGCCCCTGCCACAGCGGCCGCCTGAGCAGGAGTGAAACGAGCAGAACCGTTACCAAGCTGGCAGCCTGTTCCCCTGGCACCGGCTCGCTCCCAAGATTCCCGACCAGCGAGATCCTGGAGTGAGGAAGAAGGAGAGAGCCCGAGTCGGGGAGAGGTGGGACGGTTCAGAGGGAAAGGCCAGGGCAGGAAGAAAGACGGCTGAGGAAGAGGCCCCAGCACTGCCCGCCAGCTCTGGCACGCCCAGGGGGAGCTGACCTCTGCCCGACACACACACACACACACACACACACACACACACACGCACATGCAAACACACACACACATACACACACATGCACACACACATGCACTCACGCACACACACACTCGTGTGCACACACACATGCACGCACACGCCCAGGGGGAGCTGACTCTCAACCCCCCCCCCCACACACACTTTCTGAGCATCGCCTGGGAGCCAGGGTGGGTGCTGTGTGCTAGAACGGGTGCAGAGCCACGGGCCATTGTCACAGCCCAGGGCTCCGGGAACCACGGCCCCCGACACTCTGGTCTTCTCTGGTTCCCTCCGTGCAGTGGCCCCAGGAACAGGGAGGAAGGAACACAGCGCCGCTGGATGGACGGCGGGACACAGGCGGGAGCAGCTGGGCTGGGACCGCGTGAAGCTGGGTTTTCACGCGTCCTGAGCTGAGTCTCCGCAGGACATGCAGCCAACAGTTCCCAGGCAGAGCGAGGGGGCCAGGTGGTACCCCGGTGGGCTTGGGCAGCAGAGCTGCTGATCCAGCGGGGCCTCCTACCACTGACCCCGTTGGGTTTCCAGAAGCTTCTCTGAGCACCACAGGGCAAGCAGCACTGCTGTGCGGGCACAGGTGTGACGTCCCCCTCCCCGCCACACCTTGCCTGCGGGGGCAGCTGCATGATGAAGGCTCTCTGCAAACCCAGATGTGCACCTCTGCAGGCGTGCGCCTGACAACCGGGAACAACCAGCCCCCACGCTCACCGGATCTCGGGAAGCGGCTTGGAAAGGCCCCTCAGAGGCCGCCAGAGCCGGTGGGGGGCCCCGGTCGCAGCCACTGCTGTCCAGCCAGGCTCCCCCAGCCCCTGCTCAATGCAGAAGGAAAGACGGACGAGTCAGCAGCACAGAAGCCGCGAGAAGCAGCTCCAGGAGGAACAAACCGCCGGGAAGTGACTGACAGTTGGGAGGCAGGAGCGTGAGGCCAGACCCCACGATGGTCCCCGTGCCCCGCACCCCACCTGGCTCCATGCCCCCCACCCCAGGGTCTCAGGCGGGGCTCAGGGGTGCCCCTTGCTGGCTGACGGGGCTGAGGCCCAGCACTGCGGGTGGGAGGAACCACAGGAACAAGCTGGCCCCACTGGGGGCTTCGGTCGCCCTCTAACACAGACAGGCAGGCAGACAGACTCAGATGCTGCCTGTGCCCTCGAGGGACACAATGACCACAGGCCCCACCCCAATCTACCAGGGTGATGGTGTTGGGGGGGTGGGGCAGGGGAGGCAGGGAAGGTCCTGCGATTGGATCTGGGGAGAGGGGACGAGACAGCGGGCAGGTGGCGTGGCTGGGGTCAGCGGGGCAGCCTGCAGAGACAGGGAAGCAGAGACAAGTGGGTGGGCAGGTGGCCTGGCCGGGGCCAGAGGGACAGCCCATGGTGCCGGCCACACAGGATATGGTCAGATCCCTGCCAGCTGCTGCCCCCTGCCCCCATTTTCTCCTCCTGAGGGTCAGGGACCCTGTCCTGCGGGTCACACTTTGAGATCCCTACAGGGGCTGCATCTTTGGGGGACCCAGAGTGCCAAGGGGGCTCGGCTTAGGGCCAGTACCCCTTCGTCGCCTGTGGACAACAGGGTATGGGTGGCCGTGCTCCCAAGCGCACTGGGGCTTGTGTCCCTGTGACCGGCGTCCTCTGGTGCCCCTCCCCACGCTTCCCAGGGGACCTTGGGGGTGCAGGAAGGAGAGTGATTTCCTGCCTCCCACCCTGCACCCCACGGTGATCCCCTGGGTGGGGAGAGAGGGATCAGCTGCTCTGTGGGTCCCGTCGCCTCCGGTGACCGTGGCGTCCGCCCCTGGGATGCAAGTGGTTAAGGCCACGGCTCCGGCAGGAAGCAGTGGGGACCACGCACCCGCCCGCCCACCCACCCGCCCCCGGCCCCCGGCTCGCAGGGCCCCTCTCCATCCTCCAGCCCCGGGGAAGTCTGTGAAAGGCCAGGGACTGGGGAAGGCCACGTTCTGCCGCTTGGAATTGTTTATTTTGTAAACAAACCAATGGCAATAAATTATGCTGAACTTTTAATAAGATGCACATCATATTGGGGCTGTATTTTTGCCAGAGAAGAGGTGGGGGCGGAGGCGGGTGGGGAAGGGGAAGGAGGGAGAGAGAGAGAGAGAAGGAGAGAGAGAAATGCCTTGAAGTAAAGATCACAAAAGGGGTTTCCTGTTATGAGATACGGATGCATTTCCCTGACCGAAAACAGACTGATCAAAATGCCAAATCAAGAGTCACGAAAACTACGAACAGGTGACACGCTTGAACTCGCTTCCTCTGCTGCCCAGAGCCCGGGAGGCCGCCTGGGGGCCAGCCCGGCTCCTGGAGTCCGCAGTACCTCGGATCACCGCTGGCGGCCCCGGGCACTGGGCTGCCAGAACCGAGCAGAGCCTGGCGGGGGGGGGGGGGGGGGGGGGGGGGGGCAGGGGGCAGCAGTGTGGTAGACAGTTCCTTTGGCTTTATGGGAATCTGAAGGAACCGGGGACACAGACGCTCAGGCTTGGAGCCCCCGGACAGTGTGCCGGACAGTCCAGGCCAGGGCCAGGGCTCTGCTCATCTCCAATGACCGTCATCCTGCAGACGCTCACATGCCCCAGACGTGTCCTCCCGGGCTCCTCCGCTGGCCCTGGCCCGAGAGAGCCCCAACTTCTCCAGGAGGCTCAGGCCTTCCTGCATCTGGGGCCACCGGGTCACGGTGGCCAAGGGTCAGCGCCACATGCCTGGAGGCCGTGCCCCCCTGAGAAGGCACTAGCCAGGCGGGGGAAAGGTGACTCCGCCCCTCCCCCCACCTCACCCTGAGCTGTTCCGCAGCACCCACTGCCCCCCTCCCCCCAGCCCGGCCTGTCACTGCCCACCCATGTGCTCGGTTATCTGGGCCTCAGGCCGCATCGGCCAACTGCAGGCAACCGAAGCCAGCGTTTGGCCCTCTTCGACTGACCACAGCAGAGCGAAAGTATAAATCAACCACAAAAAGTAAACGGAAAAATCCCCAGATGTTTGCAAACTAGGATACATGCTTATAAATGACTCGCGGGTTAAATAAAGAACTACAGTAAAACTCGTCTGAACGACTTTGAACCATATGATAGCAAGAAGTATGGCTTGTCACGGGGATGAAGCTATAGTAGTCCTGAACAGGGAAATTTATAGCTCTAGGTTGTGTATTAGAAAAAGTAAAGATGGATGATCCAAGCTTTAATCTCAAGAAGTTCGCTAAAGAACATCAGTGTTAACCCTAGACTGCAGAAAAAAAGAAATAGTAAAAGAGAAGAAATCAATTAAGTAGAAGCAAATAAACAGAGAACAGCCAACAAAACCAAAAGCTGGTTATTTGAAAGTGTGAATAAAATTGATAGACACCTAACAAAAATAATCAAAGAAAGGAAAACAGGGGCTGGAGCCATAGCACAGCGGGGAGGGCGTTTGCCTTGCACGCGGCCGACCCGGGTTCGATTCCCAGCATCCCATAGGGTCCCCCGAGCACCGCCAGGAGTGATTTCTGAGTGCAGAGCCAGGAGGAACCCCTGTGCATCGCCGGGTGTGACCCAAAAAGAAAAAAAATGGGAAAATAATCTAAAATTATTGACACCAGAAATGAAATGAGGATATCACTAGAGATTTAGACAAATGAAAGAATAAGATATTCTGATTCATTTCCTGCCACCCATAAAAATAGGTTAACCCTTGTAAAGCCTGATAAAAAGAAGTAAACACCTGTATTTAAAAAAAAGCGGAAGCTTCTCAACTCTTAATAAGTCCGGAATAACGTTGATATAGGACACAAGCATTGTAAGAAAGCAGAATTACGGATTAATACAGCTCATTAACAAACGCCAAAATGTCAAATGAAACAAATATAAAGATAATTCACAGCCAAATAGCTACTTTTACAAATGTATAAGTCATCTCATTAATAAAAGTAGCACTGTAGTACTGTAGCACTGTCCTCCCATCAATTTGCTTGTGGGCCCAGTAACATTGTGAGACTTGTTACTGTGTTTGGCATATTGAATACATCACGGGTAGCGTGCCAGGCGGGATACTCTTGGTAGCTTGCCGGGCTCTCCAAGAGGGGCGGAGGAATCAAACTCAGGTCAGCCGACTGGTCGCGTGCAAGGCAAATGCCCTACCCACTGTGCTATCACTCCAGCCCATTAATAAAAGTAGAAAGCTAAATATTCTAAAGCATTCAGCACACATTTAAATAATTTTTCTGCAAACTAGTAATAAAAAGGAACTTCGTTGAGCTGATACATAATATAACATGAAAAATGTTTAAAAAAAACAAAATAACATGAAAAAAATCCAAAGTATAATAATATCCCTCCAATGAGAACACCAGGCTGGTTTCAGCTTTAGTAGGTCAAGACTAGGGTGAAATGTGCAGTTACTGACCCCCGACAAGCCGGGACGCTCACGGAGAGTGACAGCCTTCTAAGGCTTCCAGCGGCATTGGGAGGGCGGGGGCGGGGGGGGCGGCCGCTCTGGGGAGTCCCCCAGAAGCTCTGCAGCCCCCCATCTCTCCAGGCACTCACACGCCTGTTGTGGTCGCCTCTGTGACGTTTCCGGGGTACCCACACACCATGATCTGCGCCCCCAAGAAAGCTTCCTCCAGCACGTGAGCGAGGAGGGTTACCGGATGACACTCAGGTATGAGGGGGACAGACCTGTGGGCCGTGTCAGCCCAGGACTTCCTGCGGCCAGAGATGGGCCTAAGGACCGTGGGGCCCGCAAGTACAGCGGGTAGGGGCCGGCCAGAGGGCCGACAGGCAGTGGGCAGAGCTGGGCTCTGTGTCCTGGGGAGAAGGTCACAGACGCACCGGGCCAGAGTGGAGGGGAGCCCTCACACAGACGGACAGAGACACGTCTGTCTGCCTACGATGACAGGGAACAAGTGACACTGACACTTTAGTGCTGGCTGGGCCCGGGCACCTTTCCCCAAAGCTCCTGGAGGAGTTTCAGTGGGGGGGGTTAGGGCTCCCCAAAATGACGTGAGGGTGGCACAGAGAGGGAGCATGTGCTGAGCGAGGGGCAGAGGGCATCGGGGGAGGACACAGGCCGTGGGAGCTGCAGTGACCGCTTCAGCAGCGCTGGGAACACGCTGAGAGAGGTGGGCACGGGGCGGCTGGGAGTGCTCATCTTGCTGGCAGTCGGGAGCCCCCATGGGTGCCAGAGTCCCACAATGGTGGGGGTGGGGGGTAGGCCACAGCCACAGCCGGGTGACGGAGAGCTGGCAGCAGGGCGCAGCTCGGGGGTGGCCCACCCGCTGTGACGTCCTTGCACTGTGTGGCATCTGTGACCATGGGCACAGGGGGGAGAGGAAGGGCCGGACAGGGGGGCGCAGGCGCCAGGGGTGGCCAAGCCTCTCCTCGGGAAGGCTGAGACCAGCGGCGTGTGGGCTGAAAGGGACGCGGGGCTGGCAGGGAGCTGGGTGTTCTCGAGAGGGGGTGAGGGGGACCGGGCCAAGGCGGGACAGAAGCTGGCCAGGAGCGGGGGGGACACTGGGTTGGTGGGCGAGGAGGAAAACCGTGGCAGAAGCCAGTAGGAGCAAGCGGGCAGCGTGGACCACAGGCAGAGACAGAGGCCCACTGGGGAGGGCCAGGGAGAGGAGCGGGAACTCGGGTGGGGGGGCGGGGCAGGAGGGAGAGGGAGAAGAGGAGGAAGGAGAAAGAAAGAATGAATGAGAGAGGGGCTGGAGCGATAGCACAGCGGGGAGGGCGTTTGCCTTGCATGTGGCTGACCCAGGTTCGATTCCCAGCATCTCATATGGTCCCCCGAGCACCGCCAGGACTAGTTCCTGAGTGCAGAGCCAGGAGGAACCCCTGTGCATCGCCGGGTGTGACCCCCCCCCAAAAAAAAGAATGAGAAAAAGAAGGAAGGGGGGAGGGGAAGAAGAGGAGGAAGGAAGGAGAGAAAGAGAAAGAATGAGGGAGGGGACGAAGAGGAGGAGAGGAGAGAGAGGAAGGGGGAGAGAAGGAGGGAGAGAAGGAAGGGGTAGGGAAAGAGGAAGGAGGGGAAGGAAAAGAGAGAAGAGGGGAAAGATGGAGAGGAGGAGGAAGAGGAAGGAAAAAAGAAAACGGAAGAGAAAGGGGAAGGAGAGGAAGAAGAGGAAAAAAGGAGGACAACGAGAGAGAAGGAGGAAGAGGAAGAGGAGGAGAGAAGAAAGTGGATGAGAAAGAGGACGAGAGGAGGATGTGGGGGAGGAGGGAAGGGGAAAGAAGAGGAGGAGGAACGGGAGGAAGGGGAGGAAGAGGAAGAGGGAGAGGAGAAAGGAGTGAAAGGAGGTGGTGGGGAGGGAGGAAGATGTAGAGGAGGAGGAAGAGGAGGAGGAGGAGGAGGAGGAGGAGGAAAGGAACGGGACACTGCCCAAGGCTGTGTGGACGCCTGAGTCTGAGCATGTCCTACAGGTCATCACCGAGCACCAGGGCCCCCTGCCTCCTCCCGGTCAGCAGAGCCAGGGGCTAGAACTCTGGGTGCCTCTGCTGCCCCCCTCCCCTGCATCACACACCTCTCACCCCCAGCCCAGCTCCCTGCCTGCCCTGAGCCTCCCACACAGAGACAGCGATTACACCCCAGCCCCCTCCGGCAGGGGGAAGGGGGTCCCCAAAGAGGGAGGAAGAGCAGGGCTCGGCTCGGGGCCAGGATGCTCCAGGACTGACCGCCTGGTAGGGGACGGCCTATACATTTCAGCAGCCCCGACAGTGCCATCCCGCCCGCCCAGAGCGGCTGAGTCATCGGGAACAGACGGACTTATATGCCGTCTTCTAGGAAGAGCCGCAGAGTTCGAGGAAAGGGGGAATATAAAATACATCTCAGAGAGATTCCCAAGCTCAGATAAAACTAAGCGGCGGGGTGAGCGGCTGTCTGGTCTCCCTCACGGAGGTGGCTCGGGGTCCGGGCTGCAGGGTGGTGGCGAGCCCACCCTCCCCGTCGCCAGGGTGGGAGGGAGAGGGCAGGGCGGCTGCTTTCAGGCACAGGGAACGAGAGGGGACCCCGCAGGTGGGGGGTGACAACTGCGTCCCTCAGCTGTAACCTGCCCTGGGGCAGACCGTGGGGGTGGACAGCAGGGGATAGTGGGGTCCCTGCGTGCTCTCGGGGGCCCCACGTGTGTGACCGAGCATGGCCTGGCTGAAAAGGACAGACTGAACCTGGGCTGGGAATGGTCCCCCTGGCGCTGCCTGGGTCCTGGGAGAGCGTGTGGGAGGGGCGGGCAAGACAAGTCAAGCCCAGGCCCAGGGGAGCTTCAACTGGACACCCCAACTCACCGCCCATGCCGCTACACCCCCGGGAACTGAAGCCTGACACCCCCCCCTTCCCCTGGGGCCAGGAGAGAAAAGAGAATGGCCGTGAGGTGAGCACCAGGGACGGAGCACTGCAGAGAGCACTTTACACGCCCAGCAGGTCCAAGCCCCCTTGCAGCCCGGGAGAAAAGGCCCCGCAGGGGGACTGAACCTTCCAGACCACTGTTCCCGTGCCCGCTGCAGGCTAGGTGGGGGGGGTCGCGCCCAGAGCAGCACCCCTGCGCCCGAACCTGGCTATTCCCCGCCTGCCACGCGGCTCCACGCGGCGAGTCCCGGTCCCCCAGAGGGCCTGGCTGCGTCCACGCCAGCCCATGCGCGTGCACACATGCGCGTGCCCGGGGCCAGCGGCTGCCGCGCGTGTCAACACGCGGGTCTGCTTTCAATTGCGCTGGAACAATTCTACCTGATAAACAAAAACAGATCCAAAATAACCTTTGGCAAGCAGCATATTTTTAAAAGAAAGAGAAGGTCCGAGTGAACTGGCAAGAGTAATGCTTAAGCAAACAAACCGGGTCCAGCCAAACCTCCATGGTGTACATCAAAAAGGGCCTCGGAGGGCTCCCCGTGACCCGAGGCCGGCCGGGAAGGAGCCGAGGCTGTCCTGGCCTGGACGGGCCAGCCACCCACTGCCCACCCACTGCCCGCCACTGCTCACTGGCACTCGGGGGAGCAGGGGTGAGCCGGGCGGGAGGCTGCTTGGAGCAAGGAGGGCTGGCTGCTGCCCCCTCCCCCCCGGGAGGCCCTGCCAGGCGGTGGGCAGTGAGAGCGAGTGGGCTGCGTCGGCCCAAGCCCGGGGAACAGTCTCGCTCGGCGGGATGGCCAAGTTCCCGAGGCATTTCCTGTCAGAGACCTGTGGGGGCCCAGGAGCCCGGATGGACGGCGGTCCGGGACTGCCCGCCTCAGAACCCGCTGTCCCCATGGACAGCGTCCACCCCTGCGCCAGGCCGCACCCAGCCATCTGAGCCTACCCTGCAGAAGCCCCCTGCCCGTCCCAGGACCCCGTTTCCCACACCGGCCGCCAGAGCTCCAGGGGCGGGGGTCTCCCAGGGGCGGGGGGGGAGAGGCACACCCTGATGTCAGCCCCAAACCTGCCCTTCCTGTGGCTCTGCAGGAAGACGACGTCCTGCCCCCACGCCGGCTCCCCATCACATGGTCTCGCCCGTGAAAATCCACGGCAACTGCCGCCACAGGCGCTGAGGCGCGAGACCCTCCGAAAGGGTCAGTCTCTTCACTGGGCCCCGGACCCCCACGGCAGCAGCAAGCCAGAGCACAGGGCCGGCCAAGGCCACCGGGGTCTCCAACCTGCTCTGCTCCACTGTCCAGTGCGCGCTTCCCCTTTTCTCCCTCATGTCCTGGGAAGTAAGTAAGTCTCCTTGGAAGCTTCCGGGCCTCACCACCAACTAATTGAAGAAAGTAAACGTGGGGGCCTCGGGTGGGGCCCGGAGCAGCTTGCAGGGGTTTCTGAGGGGACCGCGGGCCTGGGTGTGGGGATGGGGGGGGGCGGGCGTGGACAGCGAGCAGTGATGCCCAACAACGGACCTGTGTGTGTCTGAGGAGCGAGCCAGGGAGGAGAGGGGCTGGGGGTGGGGGTTGCCACCTGCTGGCTGAGGGGGTGCAGCCTGGTGCCCGCCCCCACTGCCCCCCGCCGAGTCTCCCGAGCAGAGCCCAGGCAGCCAGGGCCCATGGGAGTGACTGTCAGCTGGGCCGGACAGAAGTCGCTCTCTCTCTTGGGCCTTGTATTTTTTTTTCCCTTTCATAAAAGCCACACAAGAACCAGATGAATACAAGCTCGTTGTAAGAGACCTGAACCCCACGGACAGCGACTCGGACATGAAAGCTCCCTTTCAGCCCTTCGACCCGCCTTCCCTCACCCCCCAAGACAGAACCATCGTTCGCAGTCGCCCTGCGCCCCCCAGACCCCTCGGGACGCTTCTCACCACACATGCGCAGGCGCAGCTCAGCCCGCCGGTGGGACCCAACGGGCTCGTGCTGAGACCGCACGCGGCCTGAGAGCCGGGGACCCGCACCGTAGCCTTCCTGCACACCCCCCCCCCCAATGCCCATGCCATAGGGACCCATGAGGTGGGACGGCCGAGCCCAACTGCATCCACACCACAAGGGCCACCTGGTCTGGTGGCTGAGCCAGACTCACAGTGCCCAGCCCCAAACTCTGTGGTCCACTTGCCTCCTGACCCACGCCCCCACCCCTCCCCTGCCCACCCCTCTCCCGAGAACATGTCCCCAACCGAGGAGGGGGGTGCTGCCAGTTTGGGGCGAGCAGGGGCTTGGCACAGTGAACCCTGGCGTCCTGCATATGGGGGGCGGGGGGGGGGGGGAGCCTGCCGGCGGCCCAGCACCCGAAGGGTTAAGGGCCCACTGCCCAGGCCGCCTTCCTGCCCGCCCCTGCCGGCAAGGACTGCATTAGGCCGGGCCAGGAGATGGGCCGCTGCCGTCTGGTTCCCATTAGCGGCGCTGCGCTTGGCAGCGTTCCCCTGGCGGGCTGCCTTCCCTCCCTGCCCGCCACTCTCCGCCCGACTCAAAGAAAATACCAGGGTCCACACAGAGGCCCGCGCCCCTCCCGGCGCTCACCCCCGTCCTGAATAAAACAAGCTCTTAAACTCCTGACCTTCCGCCCAGTCACCCCGTTTATGTCACGGGGGCATGGGGGGGTGGGGGGCACGGGGCAGCCCTCCCGAGCCTGCCCGACGCTTCACGGACCCACACTGGCATCGGGGCGGGCCGGAACCCTCCTCCCCAGGCCAGTCTGGGGCGTCGGGGACCCCGGAACACCCTCGCTGTTCTCCGATCCATGGCCCTGACTCTCACCTTGGACGAGGAGGACCAGGCCGGCTTGGGGAGGAGGGGGGAGCCGGAGCCGCAGGAAGAACCCCCCGAAGGAAGGGCAGCGGCAGCAGCTGGACCCCCGCAGCTCCTAGGCCAGGTCTGACCTGGCTCACAGCTGCTCCCTCCAATAGGACGCCCCCCCCCAGGCCTCAAACTTCCTTAAAATTCAACCCTACGCCCGCACCCCAGACTCTTGGGCACGGCGTCCCTCAGCCTCATCAAGGCCCCCCACTGGCCCCACCGAAATCCACCTCCGGAAAGGCAGGCGGGAGCCTGCGCCTGGCTCCCAGAAAGGTGCTCGGGGGTCCGCCCACCCCCTTCCCAGGCCCTCTGCCTCTCCACAGGCTCCCCCACACCAGGCACCGCCCCTCCCCGCCAACCAGCAGCGTTTGCACAGACTCTCTCAGCCGACCAGCACTGGGCCCGAGGGGCTCCAAGCCCACCGAGTTCTAGTTTCGGGGCTCCAGCCTTCAGTCGAGCCATCTTTAGACCATCTCTACCACAGGGCCTTGGCACCTGCTGTTCCAGCTGCACAGCCCTGCTTGCCCACAGATCAGCCTCCTGCCCGGGCTCCTCCTCCCCCCCCCCCCCCCCCCCGAGCCTGCTGTCCGCCCCAGGCCCTGCTGTCAGCTCTGGGACTCCCAGGGCCCCGGCGGCGAGGCCTGGCCATCACGAGACCTGCACTGGGGGAGGGGGGCTCAGCGCACGCCCTGGTCACCCACGGCCAGCTGTGGCGGGCCACGGGCACAGGCGGTGAATCCTGCCAGAACCATCTCATTTAAACACTGCTGAGGAGCAGCCGGCGGGGGCGGGGGCGGGAGCTGAAGGCCGGAGTTTATTTTTAAATGAGAACATGTCATAATGAGGCATTTTCCGAACTTCCAACAAGAGCGGGCAAGTGCCCGTGCTTTGATGAGACGTCGCGCTCGCCCTTTCCCCGGGACCGCGGCAAGTCGGAGCCTGCGAACAATTAAGAGCGACGCTGATGGTATTTTTATTATTGTTTTATTTCTTCCGAGGAGGAATGATAACTATTCGTCCGCGTGGTGCCTGGACTCTGAGTGCACGCCGGGAACTTGGCTTCCCTTTAACGAGCCGAGCCCAGCTCCCCACCCCCCCACCCCCGTGTGTGCCGGGCGCCGGGGGGGAGGCCCTCTGGGGACTCAGGAAGCGGGTGAAGGTCAGGTCACCACAGGCAGGGGCGGGCAGGCAACCGCCCCCCTCACCTGGCACACAGCGGGCGCCAGGCACAGGTGCCAAGCGCGTGTGGCCTTAACGGGCTTCGTTCTCCCCTCCCTGGGCTGCCGGCACCATCCCCGACTCAGCGAGGGGCCATAGGTGCACGGCAGGTGGCATGTGAGGCCCAGTGTGCAGTGTGACACTGGTTCCCACCGCACACTGGGCCCCACTAGTTTCGGGGCTCCTGCCTTCAGTCGAGCCACCTCGACCATCTCTACCACTGCGCCTTGGCACCTGCTGTTCCAGCTGCAGGGGCCTCGATCCCTGCCCGAAGGCTGGCTCCTGGCACCGCTGGCCCAGGAGCGGCCCAGCTCTGCCCCTGGCCAAGCATGAGAAGCCAGGGTCAGTGGGACCTGGGCAGAAACTGCGCCAGGGCCCTGAGGACAAGCCCAGGAGGATCCGGGTACGGTGTCCCAGCTGACTTGGCAGGAGGGAGAGAAGGGCACCGTGGAGAGCCTGCAGCCACCCCAGTGGGACAAGGGACACTTCCTGGCCACAGGGCAGGACTCGGCTGGCACCTGTCTCGGAAGGTCCTGCCTGTCCCATGCCACCTCCCAGATCCACCCCAGGGACGGCGTCCCGGCATGAGGCACCGGGAAGCAGCGGTGTCCTCTCCCAGTGGGCACCTTCCCCAGGAGGGCCAGCTGCGGCTGCCCGTCCCGCCCGGCTCTCAGCCTTTGGGGACACGCCAAGGGCGCGCTGGCCGGCCTGGCTCCTGGGCAGGAGATCTGTGTGTCACACTTCCAGTTCCAGCTATTTCCCAGGCCCAGAACAGACGACAGTCCGGGCTGCAGATGGGGGGCCTGGGTGCCGTGCACACCTGCCGGGTGGCTCCCAGTGGGCGGGGCCCCCACTCCCACGCAGAGGCACCCCCGGGCCCCCGTGTCTAGGTCCTGCTGGCTCACACTGTCTACTCCCTGGACATGGAGCTTGTCTCCCCCACGGCGCCCACAGCCTCCCAGGCCAGTTCAGCCCCAGCGCACACAACCCCGTGGAAGGTGGCCTGGACGTGGCTGGCAGTGCAGAGCCGCCTGCTGGGCGCTGACCTGGGGGGCAGGCTCTGTGCTCCCACCGGGCACGACACCCGGTGTCCTCTGTGATCAAATTCCGCAAGTCTGAGCCCACCTGGGAGCCCTGGCATGGCGGGGGCTTTCCTGGGGACGGGGCCAGGGGCTGCTCTGAACCCTCCCTGGAAGGCGCCTGCAGGGGGGTCTGTGCCCCACCCCCAGCCCCGCCACCTCCTATCTGCTCCCCACCCCCACCATGACCTGCATCTGGTCTGGAGGTGTCAGAGAGGCTTTGTGTGGGGAGATGAGGGTCCTGGGGCTCCCACAGGACCCTCCACCAAGGGCGCTGACCCGGCCACAAGGCAAAGGGAAACACCACAGTGGAGGGGGGGCGAGCGCCTCCTGGCTGCCAGCAAGGTGGGTGCAGGCAGCCTCTCTGGTCTCTGTGCCCAGACCTGGGGCAGGGGGACCCTCCCCACTGCAGCTCTCCCGCATCCCCAGGACAGACCCCCTGTTGGGGTCCGTGCTGCTCTCGGCGGGGAGCTGGGGTACCCTCTGTCTGGACTGATGCCAGGGGACACCACTCTGAGCATGAGAGACCCATGAGGGCAGGAAAGAGCCAGGCAGGGGGACACGGCCCCAGTGCCCCTTGCCCTGGCATCCTTGGTGAGGGGGGCAATCAAGGCCTCCCCAGGGGGCTCGCACACCTGAGGCCCCTATGTCAGGATTCCCTGGAAGGTTCCTAACAGTCGCTGAGGACACACAAAGGCGTCAGCCTGGGGCCTGGATGGTCTCAGGTCTGCGAGACGCCCGCTCAATGGGGCCGGCGGCACCCCCTGGGGCCAGTCCTGGCACCTTCTCCACCTTCTCTGTCGCTTCACCAAAGCCATCAGCACTCCCGGGGGGTGGGCACCAGCAGCGGAAGTCAAGGGCCAGGAAAGACCCCAGAGGTGCACAGGCTCCTGAGAGCAGGAATGACAGCAGAAGGCTCTGGATTTGCCCGGGACGGAGTGGTGCGACAGTTGGCGAAGCCTCCTGTGCCCACGAGATACCGGGGCCAGACCTGACCTTGGGCGTGGATGCCCGGCCCGGCTAGGGGCCTCCCAATGGGAGGGCGAGGCCCAGGAGCGGCTCCTGCAGGCCCCCATCCCCGAGCGCCACGGAACAGAGCAGTCAGATTCCAGCCTGGAGGAGGCACCACCAAGGGACAGCTCTGGTCTGAGCAGAAGCAGGGGGGTGCTGGGCCCCAGGGTCGCGGGTGAGGTCTGCGGGGAGGGACCCTTCCCCAGCAGAACCCCAGGCCGGGCGGCGCTGCCCCCTCTGCTCTTCCCGCTCAGCTGCCCATGGCCATGCCGGCCCCCCAGTGAGGCCAGAAAACGGCCCGGATGGAGCCTGTTCATTTTCCAAGGCACAGAAGGAAGTGGGGAAAGGGCTCAGCCCCCAGGTAGGCAGGACGTTGGTCCCAGACCCTAGGTTACAAGCACCCCGACACAGCCCCCACCCGAGCCCAGACCCTGCACTGCTCCCGGGCGCTGGTAAAGCCTCGGGGTACGGCCTCCAGCCGCCAGGCAGTGGGGCAGGAAGAGGCTCCGCCTCTGGGCCCTGCAGCCTCTGACATGGTCCTCCAGGCCGGCTTCTCCACCAACTGTTTCCTCCCGTTCACTCATCGGCTTTGAGGGGGCAGCTCTGAGGGCCCAGCTCTGCACCAGGGGAGACGGAGCAGTGGGCAGGTGGGCAGGGCTGGGCAGAACCCCGGGGGTCGGTGCGGCGTGGGCAGACACGAAGGGGGAAGGGATGCTGGGGCATCGCCCCAACACCGCTCTGCTGCTGGGAGTCTCTGTTTTGGTGCAGATGGAGTCGGGGCAGTGTTGAGCGAAATCCTGGCTTCTCTCTAGTAAACCAGGTGTTGGCACAGCCCTCAGCAACACACCTCAGCATGAGCAGCAGGTGCCCCTGGAGATGCCACGCCCATGGGGTCGGGACGCAGACTTCCATGCCAAGAACGCACGGAGCTGTCCAGGGTCTTGGTGGGGGGTGGGGGGCGGTGAGGGAGCACAGGGCCACATCCTGTGGTGCTCAGGACCTACTCCTGACTCTGTGCTCAGGGATCACTCCTGGTGATGCTTAGGGACCACCTCCTGGTAGGCTCAGAGTCACTCCTGGTGGGCTCAGGGATCACTCTGGTGGGTTCAGGGATCACTCCTGGTGGGCTCTGGGTCATTCCTGGTGGGCTCAGAGTCACTCCTGGTGGGCTCAGGGATCACTCCTGGTGGGTTCAGAGTCACTCCTGGTGGGCTCAGGGATCATTCCTGGTGGGCTCAGAGTCACTCCTGGCGGGCTCAGGGATCACTCCTGGTGGGTTCAGAGTCACTCCTGGTGGGCTCAGGGATCACTCTGGTGGGTTCAGGGATCACTCCTGGTGGGTTCAGAGTCACTCCTGGTGGGCTCAGGGATCATTCCTGGTGGGCTCAGAGTCATTCCTGGTGGGCTCAGGGTCACTCCTGGTGGGCTATGCCACGCTGAGGTGCAGCAGTGCCAACTGCCTGCAGGGGAAGCGCCTTCCCGGCCCTTTGCCACGTCTCTGATCCTGAGTTATCTGCGCGAGTCCTTCTGTTACTGACCAGGAAAGGACTCTGCGCTTCCTGCTGGCGCCCATGTTTCCGCATGCGTTCATGCTGAAGGGCAGCGTGGGGGCTCACGAGAGTGACCACAAGCCCCAGGCTGCTCCCAAGCGCCAGAACCTCCCCCCCTGGCTGCACCAGCAGGCCGGAGGATGCTGCGTGAGGGTGGGCGGCTCGGTGGGTCCCTGGACCCCCCGCCACATCACCAGCCTGAGCCACTGTGGGCACCAGCAGCCCATGGGAGAGTGGCAGAGTCGGGCACCGCCGCCCGGGCCCTGCCTCATCCCCGCCACCCCCGTGTCCCAACATCGCCTCGGTCCTAATGGGCCCCAGCTGGGAGCAGACGTGGGCAGCGGCCGGGGGCCGGGTCTGGCGGGCGGCGGCAGCCACGCCGGGAAGGGAATGTGACTGTTTATTTGTAGTGGCTGTGCCCCGCCTCCGAGGGAGTTCAAGCGGTCAGACGTGTCCAAGTCGATTAGCGAGACCTGACGGGGATGTCACCGGCTTGGGGAGGGGCTGGCCGGCCAGAGGTCCCCACCCTGCCAACAGGCACCGGCCACCAATGACGGGGTGTGGAGGGCCCGGCGGAGAGGGGGTCAGGCGGGCTGGACCTTGGCAGCCTCTGGAATGTGTCTGCATGGCCCAGGGCCCGGGGAGGCCTCGGCAGGCTCACCGGGTCACCTGCCCCAGACGGACACCATGGTGAGGGCCGCTGGGGACCCAGCTCTGAACCTCTGTCCCCGTCACCCACAGGGCAGGATGCGGGAGAGATGGCTGGGCAGGGCGGGCCAGTAGGCAGCGACTCTCACTAGCTCCGAGGAGAGCCTGCCAGGATGTGCCAGAGGGCGAGAGCCTAACCCACTACAGCCCCCCGCACCCCCCAAGGGTTCACAGCGGCCCCACCTGCACGGCAACCCCTGAGTCTCGGCCCCCTGCGGCACCCACGCCAGGCCCACACCCACAGGAGGCAGGGTGCCCTGGGCGTGACCGTGACCCCCACCATGGGCGAAACACCCCACCTGGGGCCTGGGGCATGACACGACAGCCGCCCACTTTCCACACACAGGCCAGGACCCAGGACGAGGAAACTCCCTGCCCAACAGGGGCACGGCACAACCAACCCAGCTCCCTCGGGAAGTGGGGCATGGATGACCTCCGACATGGCCCTGATGGACATCAGCCGCAAGAGCCCACATGGGGCCCCCGGAGGTTTCTGCTGAGAGAACAGGCTCCCACCCAGGAAGGTCTCACGCAGGCCCGGGGCACGTGTCACCCCAGAGAGGGTCTCTAGCACCAGACTCGCAGCCTCAGGTCTGCCCTCCTCTGCAGAGCCGGGTCCTTCCTGCGGGGAGGAGATTCCTGTGCGGGGGTACTCATTTATGGGGGTCTATCTCTTGAGTGAGGGTTCACACACTCGGACCCCCACGCCGGGCCCTTCCTGCCTCCCCGACCTCCTCCTGCATTTTACTGTGAGCCTCGAGGTGTGAAGGCAGAGCCCAGTCGGCCCCTCGGGCCTGGCAGTTCCTCCCGCCCCAGCTCTGCTCACCAGAATGCCCGTTAGAGCGTTAGAGCGTTAGAGCATTGAGCGGCAACACACACCGCGGCAGCAGCAAAGAGGCCGAAGAGGCGATGCCCAGGGGTCAGAGGAGCACCTGTGGGAGCCGGCACAGCCTGACGATGAGCACCGGGAATCCTGACGTCACATTCCGTCACGCGGGACAGGAGACAATGGGAAGGCAGGGACGATGGACGGTGGGGACGGCAGGGACACTCCCTCTGGTGCCCGCACATGGTGGCCCCCTCAGTCCAGCAACACCACGGCTCACGCTGCCCCCGGCACCCCAGGGACCTCCCCCCCCACCACCACTCCCACTCCGCACAGCCCTGGCCAGTCCTTCTCCCTCGGCGGGTCTTTCCCAGGGCCCCAGGAACGCCGGGTCCGGGTGGTCCCCAGGGGGCGGGGAGAAGGCAGCATTTGGTTCCTGCTCTGTTCCAGCTGAGAATTAACCGGGTCTCTATCATAAGCTGATTTCTGTTAAATATAAGCCGAGTTTATTTTCATAATTCTGTGCTTTATTTGTCAAGATTTGCACTTTTAGTCCCTGGCACACCGTGGGCCTTGATTGAAGCCACCTTGGGCCAGGACAGACAGTTTCTGGAAGGGGCTGTCTCCCCATCCCCCGCCGGGGAGGGAGGGGGTGAGCCACACTGGCCGGGGATGGGGGCCCGAGCTCTGGGGAAGGGGCCAGGCTCCTGCCCTTACACGCCAGCCCTGGGCCCTGGTGAGTGTGGGCTCAGAACAGAAGTTTTTGTTCGGTGGGTGGCCCTGGCCGGGAGACTGTCCCTGGGCCCTGCGCGGTCAAGGAAAGTGCCACCCTGTCCTGCTGGGGCGGGGGGTGGTGGGTGGTGGTGGAGAAGTGAGACCCTCCAAGGGGCAGCCCTGCCCTCCCCTGGCGTCCCTTCTCCCCAACACCAACGCCTCCAACACACCCCTCCACTGGCTTCTCCGTGGCCAGATGTGTCCAAGTCGATTAGCGAGAACTGACGGGGATGTCACTGGCTTGGGGGATGTCACTCTGACCCACCCCCAGGATCCTGGCCGCAGGGGACCCAGTACCGATCCTTGTCTACAGGGGATCCCAGTCACCCACGTGGGTGCTGACCAGGCTGTGCAGGGCCAGGCACACCTCCTTTCCGCACTCCAGGCCTGAGTGTCCAGGGAAGCACCCTAGCCCCAGAATGTCCAGTGGGATCTGACCAGTCCACCCAGCCCTCTGTGCCCTCCACACTTCCTCCTCTGAATAGGGGGAGAGGGGTGGCGAGGAGGCTGTGAGTTTTTTTGGGTTTTGTCTCTTGGGTTTTGGTTTGGGGGCCACACCCAGCGGTGCTCGGGACTTACACCTGCTCTGCACTCAGAGGTCACTCCTGGGGGGCGCTCAGGGGACCTTACAGGGTGCCCGGGATCCAACCAGGTCAGCTGTGTGCTCACTATGCTGTCTCTCCAGCATGAGCTGTCCTGTTAATAACCCAGCACAAAAAAGGCCGCTGGGACAGGAAATGCCAAGGCCTGGATGGACACCGGCTCAGCTAGGGCTGGAGCAGAGTGACCGGTGGGGGGCAGGGTACCAGGCGGAATCTCCGGGTGTTCCTTCCCACAGGCCTTCCCAGGGTTACCCTGGCATGTGCCCAGGTCACCAGGGGCTGAGATTCCTCCGGAAGACTTTCAGCCCACGTGACTTGGGGATGGGTGCCAGAGTCTGTCTTTGACCTGACATTAGTAAGGTCCAGCACGGGGAGGCACGGCTGCCGCCACATGGGCCGAGAAGCTGGTGGAAACAGGGTGCGTCCAAGCCTCACTCCCTTGTCCTTAAAGGTCACCATGTGCCTCCAAGAGAGGGCTGCAGCCCTGAGAAGGCGGGGACGAGTGTCCGAGCTGGGCTCCAGGGGGCTGGAGAGAAGACGGGCGCCAAGGGCCAGGCCCGCACAGGAGCCGAGGAGAGACTGACCTTGAGGGCGGGAATCTCCACGCTATCACCGAGGCTGATGGCGCCCGAGAGGATGGTGCCTGTCATCACGGTGCCTTGGCCTCTGATGGAGAAGCAGTGGTCCACGGACATGAGGAATGGTCCCGAGGGGTCTCGCACAGGGATGGAGATCTGGGAGGTCAGGAGCTGCAAGAGAGGTGCAGGAGAAGAGACCACTGGGGGGAGCCGGGTGGGCAGGACCACAGGGTCCCTGGGGCACCATGCTCTTGAGCGGAGGCAAAGGGTCCCCCTGCCCCATGACCCTCCAAGCTGCAGATGGTGCGGGTCTTAACCACGGCCACTCCCGGGCACCAGTGGCCAGCTGGCCTCCAGACAAGCCCCCTGTGTCCCCCACCCCTGCGGCCACGGCAAGTGGGACAGTGTATGTGGGGCTCTCCCGTCTTCTCTCTGGCCACTGGAGTCTCTGCACTCTCTCCATGGCTCCAGCCTCTGGGCACATCCCTCGGGGACCCTGGGCGCTGGGAGACGCTGTTGGCGCTCACTCCCGGCAGAGGACGGAAATCAAGGCGCAAAGGCGGCTGTCCCTATAGAGGAATGGGCTGTCCGCGTCTCCGGTCTCGGCTGTCCCAGAGTCTCGTTCTCCTGGCCACATGCTCCCAGGAAAGTCTGGACACTGGCCGTGGCAGGCCGGGGATTCCTGCAGAGGCTCGTTCTCCAGGACAGCCGGCCCAGAACCCACGCAGCAAACACCTCACCTGGCCCGGCTTCCTGGGAGCCGGTGAGAAGCAGAGTCTTGCCAGAAAACACAGGGCAGTGCCCACAGAGGTGGACACAGGGCAGTGACCACAGAGGCAGGCAGGGATGTGCCCACAGAGACAGGCCCTGAGCAGTGCCCACAGAGGCGGGCAAGGTTGACCATGGCTCTCTCATTTGTCTTTTTTGTTGGGGCCAAATAATTGGGGGTCACATCGGCTCAGGGACTGTCCCTAGGGGGGGCGGGCACTGGGGATCAAACCGGCAAGTGCCCTCGCTGCTGTGCTCTGGCCTCAGCCCCATAATCATGGTTCTTTGTATCCCAGGGCAGGTGGACCCCCAGGACAATCCCAACACCCTCCCTGGGTTAGAGTCCCGGGCCCAGCCTGTCGCCATAAAGCCTGGGTGAACGACTTGGCTTCTCTGAGCAGCGGGCCTCCCTTGGTAAAGGGGCATAAACGACAGGCCCCAGACTCGCCGGTGAAGGCTGGTGGGCCAGGGCCAGGGGGAACTGGTGTCAACGGGAACATCAGAGGGCACCGTAGTGGCGTCATCCCCAGCCCGGCTCCCATTCTGCCTCCTCGGAGGGGACAGAGAGGCAAGACAGAGCTGGTCAGTGGCAGGGCCCAGGCAGAGCGGTGACTGGCCAGCACAGGGCCCAGCCACACGGCAGAGCAGAGCCAGACTGTGCCGCCGTGATGGCCTCACCCCCTGCCGGCTGGCAACATGGGCCCCTGCAGAATGGCCGAACTTCCCGCCCTGTCCCCCACCAACCAGGGCAGGGAGTGGCCCAGGCTTCCCAAGAACTCCACCTCTGTGGGGGAGACCAGGAGGACGCCTGGCCAGCTTTCCAGCACTGATGCTGGGCCTGGCCCACCCTCACGGCCCACCGGCCCTGCCAGTGGGACCCTGGGAGGGGTCGGGCACCCCACAGGCCTGGGGCAGAGGGAACTCAGCGTTGCTGAGTGCTGGGCAGCTCTGAGGAGGGTTGGGCGAGAGGAAGGACTAAGGGAGACTCGCAAAGGTGCGGCCGGTTCCCCAGAGCTGAGGGCTGCGGGGGGTTGTGGGGGCTGCAGGGGCCGGGCGCGATAGTTTTATTCTCTGTTCGCCTTTCAAGGAGCTAAGGAAGGTGGTGCTGAGGCAAGGCACTCCGGGCCCCACTCGGAGGGGCCGGCCGCGGGGGCCTGGCAGGGTCTGGGGGACGGTACCTCAATCAGCTCCGAGATGCCCTGGGGGGCTTCTGTCTCAGGGGCCTCCGGTCCCCCCGGCTTGGCTGCCACGGCTATGATGGGTGCACCCCGGAACCTGGAAGGGAAGACGAGGCCCGAGAGTCAGCTCCACCACGGGGACGCCCTCGAGGCTGGGGCGCCAGGGAGGCCGCAGGGGGAACGCCTTGTCCAGAAGTTCAGAATTTGAGTGGCTTCCTGGTCTCGGCCGCCACCTTCCAACTCTCCCGGGGCTCCAGAGCCCGAAGGGGAGTCGGACGCCAGCAGACATCCCAGTCTCCAGCCGAGGACGGGGCCAGATGCAGGTGCCCAAGCAGGGCCTGAGGACGCCCGTCAGTGGCCCCGCCCCTATGACCAGGGCGCTGGGTTCTCTACCCGCGGAGCTTTAAGGAGAGAGGCTGAGCGGGGGCCACAGTCCCCTTCCCCTGGGGAGCAGCAGACTCAGAAGAGGAAGAGAGAGAGTCCCATCACCGTGGAGGACTCAGTGCTGAGCGTAGTGTGTCACTAACTCTAGTGAGGGGGCTGTCACCTGCCGGACTCAGGGCCAGCATGCTCTGCCCATCCAGTCCCCTGAGCAGGGCGCAGCCCCTCTCGGGGAACAGGGGTTGAGGGAGGCCTGTGAACCCACCCAGAGTTGTGCCCGCCCCGCCACCTGGCCAGGTCTCCCGTCCATCTCAGTGACCAGAAGACCGCCGCTCATGTTGGACAGCACCCCCTCCCCCGCCTCCGGGGGGGGGGGTCTTTAGAATATTCCAGACCCACTATGTGACCAACACTGCCTGACTGATAATGGTGTCTCTATTCTGCCTTGACTTTGGGATAAATTCAAGCGGGATACTCTAAAAAAAAAAGTCTCTTCCCCATAAGAGCAGTAAAATACAGAGACAAAATGATCTGATTCGACCTTCTCCAAGCGCTGAGATTTGATCACTCACAGCTGCCCCTTGGGACGAGCCCCAGGACCTGCCCAGTGCCGCCTCCGTGACCAGAGCCACCAGCCGCCAAGGAGTCACCAGGGCATGTGCTCACTGAGCCAGGCCCCACCCAAACGCTGCCTTTTTCCCAGTGGGGGCTCCCTGGAATGCCCCACATGCCAGGGTTTCCCTCTCAGGGTTGCTCCCAGACCTCAGGGGTATT
Source organism: Sorex fumeus (assembly GCF_029834395.1). Taxonomy (NCBI): domain Eukaryota; kingdom Metazoa; phylum Chordata; class Mammalia; order Eulipotyphla; family Soricidae; genus Sorex; species Sorex fumeus. The sequence goes on from NW_026606129.1 coordinate 13,004,390, forward strand.
TGCCCACGATGGCGACGGGTCACACAGAGGGTATCGGTGTCCACCAAGCATGGGCGAAGAAGGACAATCTGGAGGGACTTGCACAGTGCTGACCAATTTTGGGGAGTCTGGAAGGTTCCAGGCAGGTGTAGGGTGTCAAGGAAGACAAGAGGCCTGAGGCTCTCCCTCTGACTGACCTTGCGCTGCAGGGCAGAGAGTTAGTGAAGGTTCTGGAAGTGCTGCCAAGTCTGCCCAAGCACTGTCTTCCCTGGTGAGCGCGTGCAGACCTCAGCAATGAGTATCCAACCGGCTCTAGCATCCGAGAGCATCTCTGTCTGAACAGGGGCTGGCCACTCACCCAACTGGACACAGAGTTCAGTGACCACATAAGCCGCTGCAGAAGTCACTAAGCAAATGACCCCCCAACTCTTGGAGGGGTGCAGGGAGAAAGGAGAAGCTGGTTCTTGGGATCCGATGCATTCTGCAGTTTGCAACAAAGATTCAAATGCAACAAAGATTCAAAACAGCCGCTAAGAAACCCAAGCACTGCACAGAAGAGGGGCCTAGAGAAACGGTTTCTGAGGACGGGATGTTAGAGAAAACCGTTATTTCACGTGAGCTCAACGCTATAAAGGAAACCATGTCCAAAGAACTGCAGGATGACTATGAGGCCTTGTCCGACCGAGAACACCAAATCAAGAGTTAATAAAAACATTTTTTAAAGGACCAAACAGAAACTCTGGCATTAATGAATACCGCAGCCGAAAGGGGTCCTGTATAGATCTGAGGAGAGAGCAGAATAACAAACTCAAAGCCCGACCGTGACACGAGCAGTCTGGGAAGCAGAGGGGATAAGGAACGAAGACAAAGGAAGAGAACCTCAAAGATATTGAGACATCACCCGGCATCGTAATATATGCACCCGGAGGATGCCTGGATTCCTGGAAGGAAAGAGACGGGGCCGAAAGAATAGTGAAAGAACTTCGGAAAGTGCCCCGGTTGAAAAGAAAAGCATTAATTTGTGCATCCACGAAGCTCAGCCAACACTGGGAAGCGCAGACGGGCTCGCTACGAGGCCGCAGCGGGGCAGCCTGTGGGTTTCCACACGCTGAGAAAACCCTGGACACAAAGTCCAGGCAGCCTGCAGGGAGGGTGGGCGGGGGTGTGTGTTCCGGCGGGGGAGATGGGGGCACAGTCTTTTCTTAAACTCCCTTCAGGATGGAGGGGCGGCTCTAACCTACGCAATCCGACAAATTGATTCATAAAACATTAGCCCTCCAGGAATGTCGGTTCTCCAGCCCCTGCAAAGAGAAGATGACAATAGCCATGAGGACAATAGTCCGGATTCTCCGAGACTGTGATTGTTTCCAGAAGTTGGCTGAACCCTCCGAGCGACCCTGGGGGCAGCTGCTGGTGGCTCCCTGGCACATTCAGGCCTCTGCGCCCCCGCGGGAGATGCTGCCAGGGCTTACCTCATGGAATCCTCATCACAGATGGGGAAACCGAGGCACAGGAAGGTGAAATGAGGAGAGGATCAGGCAAGGCGGAAGTGGCAAGCCAGAGCTCTGCTCTCTGCCCCCGCCCCCCAGTCAGGCCTCCCGGATACTGCCCATTCCCACCTCCCACCCCCATTCCTGCTGACCCCAGCAGCCAAGCCTGGAGGGTGGGAAGGACTCCCAGTCGGGGCCGGTCAAGTGCCACCTGCTCACAAGCTGTCCAGTCCCCAGGCCTCCCCCGGTGCTAAGCTCACTGGGATCTTGCACTATCATCTTTTGAGTTCCTGAAGGCCTTGTTCAAAACTGGGAAATAGAATTTTATTTTCTATCTGTGCCACGTGCCACCAATCGAAGGCCCTGCCTGCTACCTGGAGGCCCAGGGCCAACTTGGCCCATGGGGGTCCTGCTCTTGGTTCTGTAGGGCTGACCCTGAAGTCTGGTCCCCCCAGATGAGCCCGGGGCCTTGGCCGCTGCTGATGAAGGGGATGGACACCACACACTCCCCTCAAACATGTGTTTTACTGGCAGCATCAAGGGAAAAGCTATTCGCATAGGTCTTAAGTTAAAGGATTATGTTAAGGGGCTGGAGCGATAGGACAGTAGGTAGGGCGCTTGCCTTGCATGCAGTTGACCCGGGTTCGATCCCCAGCACCCCATATGCCCCTGAGCAGAGCCAGGAGTGACCCCAGGAGTACCACTGGGTGTGGCCACACACACACACACACACACACACACACAGAGTCAAGATGTTTGTTTGTTTGCTTTGAGACCATACTGGGCAATGCTCAGGGGTTACTGCAGGGCCAGGACTCAGCCCAGGTCAGCTGTATGTAAGGCAACTGCCCTGTCCACTGTACTATCTCTCAGACCCCAGGTTAGGATTTTTTCAAAATTAACCCGAGTTCGATTCCTCCGCCCCTCTCGGAGAGCCCGGCAAGCTACCGAGAGTATTCGATATGCCAAACACAGTAACAACAAAGTCTCCAATGGAGACGTTACTGGGCCCGCTCGAGCAAATCGACGATCAACGGGAGGGCCTTTACCTTTCTTTTACCTTTACCTTAACAAAAATAAAGTGTGGGGCCAAGTGATAATAGAGCAGGTAGGGCATTTGCCTTGCACACGGTCAGCCCAGGTTTGAATCCCGGCATCCCATATGGTTCCCTAAGCACTATCTGAAAGAATTCCTGAGTGCAGAGCCAGGAGTAACCCCTGAGCACGGTTTGGTGTGGCCCAAACACCAACAAGAAAACAAAATACTACATCCAGGCATCCAGGCATGTGCCATTTATTATGATTCTCTGCCTCAAGAAACTTGATGGTGGGGGGCCGGGGGGGGGGTGGGCATTTGGAGCCATACCCAGTAGTGCTCGGGGCCCACTTCCTACAGAGCTTGGAGGACCATGTGCAGTTCTGGGGATCGAACTGGGGTGGCCTTGAACCAATCCTCATAACCCCTGACCATCTCTCTGGGTTCCCATGGGATTTTCCTTATGGGGCCCCAGCCAGCTCTGCTCAGGCAGCAGGGCCCGGGGTCACTCTGGATTCTTGAGAAGTCAAGACTAGCTCGCTCCCTCCAGTGGATCCAGAATCTACTGAAGCAAATAAACACACACACACACACACACACACACACACACACACACACACGCACGCACACACGGAACAAATGAAGACAATTAAATTCCATTCCCTGCTGCCAGACCTGAGTCTGGTTGAAAAAATCAGGGAGGCCCAGGAGCTGCAACTCGCTGGTAACGCCCTGGCCTTGTACCTGGGAGGCCCCAGGTTGGATCCCCGGCACTGCTCACTTCTCTGACAGCACCAGAAGCATGAACCCACTAGTGCCACAAGAAAGCATGTGGCAACAGGTACCTCGGTCAACGGAACCCCTGACACCACTCCCCAAACTACAGGAAATTAGGGAACCACTGAACACACACTCGCAACAAAGACAGTTGTCTCAGCTCAAAGAGAGCTTTAAGGGTAACAGGGAAATGATTACCTGCAACAGATAACGCAACACATTTTGTGTGATGGTGAATATACACATCCCACAACAAAGCACTCGGTGGGATTTGATACCTTCCTGCGGGTTGGACTCCATGGGTAAAGTTCCTGGCTGGTCAGAGTAAGGTACTGAGCTTGATCCCCAGGCCTGCCTCGTGCCCCCTGGGAACCCAGTGGGTGCTGGACAGTCCTTGGGTATTGAGTCTGGTTGCTCCAGTGTCTGTGACCCCTGGGCCACAAACAATCTCCAGCCACACTGCAGCACCTCAATGGAAGTGTGCAACCCCTGCCCGGCACCACGACGCAAACACACACGTGGGCTCCACACCAGCTCTGAAGAACCCCTGGTAATCGGAACATCATTCAGTGGAAGAGAAGACAGAAAAAATTTTTTTCTTGATTCAATTATAACAAACGAAGTGTTTGTGATATGTCATGTCACACGCTGATCTCCATCATTCTCTCATGAAACGGAACGCTGACCCCCACTCATCCACCCCCTCGTTATCCTTCCCCCCCTCCAGAGTCCCTGGAAACCAGCATTCTGCTCTGTCTCTCTGGAGCCGACAGCTCTCAGTGGGAATCACATGTGAGTGGAATTACAGGTATCTGACTTGGAGTGAATGACTCATTTCCCTGACAATATCCCCAGGGCTGGTCTAGGATGTAGGCAGAGCAGAATTTTTTTCTTTTTTTTTGGGGGGGGGGGGGAGGCACACCCAGCTGTGCTCAGAGCCAGAGATCCCTTCTGGCAATGCTCAGGGAACCATATGGGATGCCGGGATCGAACCCGGGTCAGCACCCTTCCTCCTTCCTATGGCTCCAGCCCCAAACGTCCTCCTTTCTCTGTCTGCACAGACCAGCAGTGACTGTGCTTCCACACTCACCCATCAGCGGACACTTGAGTTGTTCCCACCGTGTGACCACAATAAAGCCAGTAGGAAGGAGAAATACCTCTGGGGGACCTTGTTTCCAATTCTTTAGAACATAAACCTGCAAGCGGAACTCTGGGGTTATGTGGTAATTCTACTTATTTTTAATTTGTTTTACTATTACTTTTTGATTCAAAAAGTTGGAGCGATAGCACAGCAGTAGGGCGTTTGCCTTGCGCGCAGCCAGCCCAGCTGAGCCAGGTTCGAATCCGCCCCTCTCGGAGAGCCCCGCAAGCTACCAAGAGTATCTCGCGTGCACAGCAAAACCTGGCAAGCTCCCCATGACGTATTCGATATGCCAAACACAGTAACAACAAGTCTCACAATGGAGACGTTACTGGGCCTGCTCGAGCAAATTGATGAACAACAGGAGGACAGACAGTGTACTTTTTGATTCAGGGGCCACACCTGGCAATGCTCAGCGATCACTCCTGGCCGGGATAGGGTTCCTGCCTAGGATCAAACCCTGGTCAACGCCTGCAAGGCAAATGCCCTGCCCACTCTGCTATCGCTCTGGCCCCGCATTTTCAATTTGCTGTTTTCGGAAACACTATATTACCTACGTCAAATGCCCGTTGTCCCTTCCCACGCACAACACACAGGGATCCCGATTTTTCTACACCCTCCCCAGTACCTTCTGCATCCTTGCACTTGGCAGAGCCCACACTAATGAGTTTGACATGGTGTCTGGCTGCAGTTTTGATTTGCATTTACCGAACAATTAGTGACACGGGTAATTTGTCATGTGCTTACTGGCCATTTGTATTTCTTAGGAGAAATGTCTATTCAATCCTTTCTGAACCACGTCAGTTGGCTTTTGGTTCTTTAATCTGGGGAATCCCCTCTATTATCTGTTAGTCCTTAGCAAATACATCATTACAAATACTTTCTCCCATTCTGGATGCTACATTTTTACTGTGCTAATATTGTCTTCTGAGGTGCAATTAAAAAAGACTTTCATGAGGTTCAATTTATATATATATTTTTCCCTTTTGTTACCTGTACTTTGGATCACAGCCAAGAAATCAAGGTCAATTCCAAAGTCATTAAGTTCTGACGTGGTCCTGAAATAAGGTTTTGATCTTCTGACAGTTTTGTAGCTTTCAGATTTGCATCTGGCTACTGCATCCCTGTCACTGTTGTGTATGGTGCTAAACAGGAAACCACTTCATTCTGTGCCCCTAGCACCACCAGAGAGGATAGCACGGAGATTAAGCTACACTTGCCTTGCATGTGGCCAAAGTTGGTTTGATCCCCAGCACCACCAGGAGTGACCCTTAAGCACAGAGCCAGGAATAATCCCAGAGCACTGCTGGATATGCCCACCCCCTCACAAAAAGATGATTTCTCCCCATAAAATGGTCTTGGTCCCCTCAAAAACTCCGGGTAACTCTATATGAGAGGGTTTACTTCTGTGTTCTCTATTCCAGTCCACTGGTTGGCAGGTAGAAAGACAGGTAAATACAAAAGAATCTTTACGCCAGTGGGCTGGAGCAATAGCACAGTGGGTAAGGCGTTTGCCTTGCACGCGGCCAACATGGCCGACCCGAGTTCGATTCCTCTGCCCCTCTCAGAGAGCCCGGCAACCTACCGAGAGTATCTCGCCCACATGGCAAAGCCTGGCAAGCTCCCCATGATGTGTTCAATATGCCAAAAAACAGTAACAACAAGTCTCACAATTTGCTGTGCGACGTTACTGGTGCCCGCTCAAGCAAAGTGATGAACAACGGGAGGGCACTGCTACAGTGCAGTGCTTTATGCCAGTAGAATACCATCTGATTACTGTAGCCCTACAGCAAAATTTTGAAATGCAGGAAGTGTGGATTTTCCTCTTATGCTTTTTCAAGCTTGTTCTGGCTATTCTGAGAAACTCGAGACTACACATGCATCTTAAGAAGTATATTTTTCAATTTCTGGAAACGGATTTTGGATAGGAGCTACTCTACTAGTAAGGTGTCCCAATCCATGGATATAGATGTGACTTCATTTATTTATATTTTCTTTAATTTCTTTCATTGACATTCTGTAGGACTCATTATACTGTCTTTTACTCCCTCGATTAATTCCTAAGTATTTTATTCTTTCTGATGCTACCGTAAGCAGTACTGCTTGCATAATTAACTTTTCAGATTAATTAATTGTTAGCGTATAAAAAAATGCAGCTAATTTTTGCACACTAATTTGCAGCCTTCTCCTTTCCAAAATTCATGTACAGCTCAAATATTTCCTTATGGTGGAATATTTCCCAGAGAAGATCACATCATTTGCAAACTGATCATTTCACTTCTTTTCAATCTGAATACCTTAATTTCCCTTTTTTCCTTAATTGTTCTGCCTAGAACTTCCAGTACTATGTAGAATAAAAGTGGCAAAGAGGGGAACAGAATGCAAGTTTCCACTGGAGGACCCCTGCCGTGCCTCTGATCTTACAGCAAAAATTCAGCCTTTCACTCTGGAGCATTCTGTTGCTGTGGGTTTTCTAAACACGACTTTTTCCTGTTGAAGCAACTTCCCTCTTTTCTAGCCTGTTTCTTTAATCATGAAGGGTGTTGAGTTTTGTCAAATGTCTTTTTCGGTATCAGTTGAGATGATCTTTGGATCTCCCCGACTTTAGTCTGTTAACATGATGTATCACACGAAGAGGCATTTGTAGATTGAACCAACTTTGCATTCCAAGTGTTGTTTGTTTCTTTAAAAAAAAAAAAACTTGGCTGTACTTTGTAGTCCTTTTAGTATGCTGCTGAATTTGGCTTGCTAGTATCTTTTTCTGAAGGTTTTTGCATCAGCGTTCACAAGGGATACCAGTTAGTAGTTCTCTATGTCTTGCAGTGCCTTCCGGCTAACTTTGGTATCAAGGTGATAATGGCCTCAGAGAATAAGTTGGGGGCCAGGGAGTTAATGCAAAGGGCTGTGTGTGTGCTCTGCATGGGGGGCTGGTGGCTGTGTTCAGCTCCTGCCCCCACACTATCTCCTAAGAAATGTATGAAGTAATCCCCGAGCACTGATCCAGGAGTAGGTCCCAGGAGTACCACCAAGTGTGACCCCCCCCCAAAAAAAAAAACAAAAACCGCAAATGAGTAAACTTGGAAGTGTTCCCTTGTCTTCTTTGGGGGGGGGGGGGAGCTTTAAGACGTGCTGCTATTAGTACATCATTAACTGTTACAAGACACCAGTCAAGTCCAGGCCTTCCCTGTCTCAGGAGGCTTGAGTAATGATTTAATGACTTATCTAGATTTATACTTTCTTCTTTCTTTTTTTTTCCTTAGGTTTTTGGCCACGTGCAGCAGGGTTGAGGGGCTACTCCTAGCTCAGTGCTCAGGACTGGCTCCTGGAGGTGCTGGGGCCCAGGCAGTAATTGAGCACAGCACAGCTCCAGCCCATGGTGACACCTCCGTGGCCCCAGTTTCCTGCTTTTGTGATTCAGCCTTGGGAAGGTCTAAAGTTTCACCTAGATTTTCTGATGTGTCGGCAAACAACTGTTCCTCTGACTCAGAAGCCTTCTGGCTGTGCAGCACCGAGAGCCACGTCCCCGTTTTTATTTCCGATTTCAGTTCCTTGAGCCCTCTCTCCCTCTCCCTCTGCCTCCCAGTCAACCGGCTCGCGCTTCTGTTGCTCTTTCAAAGAACCAATGTTTGGCTTAGTGTCCATTGTTTTTCTATTTTCTGTTTCATTTATCTCTAATCTTTATTATTAATTTCCTTCTGCTATCTCTGAGTTTAGTTTGTTCTTCTTCCAGCTCCTAAATTGCAAAGTTAGGTGGTTGGTTTCTGAGATTTTTTCTTCTCGTTTAATGTAAGAATTTATAGCTATGATGCCCCCCCTCACTCCCCAACACAACTTTTGCTGCATTTCATAAATCTGGTATGTTTTGTATTTCGCTCATCTCAGGATTTTCTCATTTCCTCTGATTTCTTTCACTTGCTTGTCCTTTAATCCTCCGTGTGTCTTCCATTCCCTTGTGAATTTTCCCATTTTACTAAAATCATTAACTTTTAACACCACCCTGCAACCGTCAGGTGAGATACGTGCGTGCGCGATGCCCATCGCCAGCAAACTTTGGAGAGGTTATTTGTGGCCTCATCTGCAGTCTGGCCTGGCAAATGTCCTGGGTGCATGGGAGAAGCTGCAATTATGCTGTTTACGGTTCTGTTTCTGTCCATTCGAAAGAGCCGGTTTATTGTGTTGCTTGGGTCTGTCATTCCTTACTTGGCATATCCCCGACCAAACCCCCTGATAAATATGACATGTGAGTTTGGAAAAAGCAAAACGAAACCAATCCACGTCCTCGCCAAGGGCCAACCCTCCTCTCAATTTCTCTTTCCCAGCCTTTGCCTGTGCAAATGTAACCTAGCCCAGGTGCCGGGCGACCTGGACCCTGGCACCGAGGAGGGGATGGTCTGAGCAGGAGAGCCAAGGCTGATTTCCATCCCACGGCCCCCTCTGCCTCCACAGCCCCGTGCCACGGGCGTGCCTGGCCAAGCGCAGGGCAGACGCAGTTTCCACACCAAATAAGCCAGTGTGCGCCGAAAGGGACGGGTGGAGCTTGGAAACCTCCTGCACCCTGAGCCTCGGCAACTGTCCACAAGCCTCCCGCATGGGGGACACACTCGCCTCCCCTCCTGTACCCACGCCACTGCCCCCGAGCTGCTCCGAGGAGGCCTGTCCAGCTCCGGTCCTTAGCCCGAGGCTGAGCGCCCACTTCCTCCCCTGCAGGTTTTCCTGCTCTGCCAAGGGGCAGGGGACGCTTTCTGCGACTCCTCCCTCTGCTCCGGGATAAACCCTTAAAGAAAATCAGATGTGAAGCCGGCGGAACAAACACATGCGCCTTCCGAGCAAAGGTAAATAACCTCAGAGTCGCCGGCTGCCCACGGGCCTCCGGCTGCGAGGTCACAGGCCGACGAGGAGGGCGCACACTGAGGACCACGCACTGTCCGCTCCAGAGCGGAGGGCCACTCTCAGCGGGAGATACTGACCCCGGGAATGGCAGGGCCCAGAGGGAGGAGAGAGGGAAGAGCAGGGAAAGGGAAAGAAATGACAAGAAGAGGGAAAGAAAAGACATGAAAACAGAGAGAGACGCAGAGGAAACGAGAGGAAAACGGACACAAGTGGACTCCACGGGCCAGCGTCGCGCGCTCTATGGGACCTGGACACGCTCCAGGCATGGGGGGTTGTTTTCAGAGATGCCAAAAGGCTTGAGTCTGGGATGGGGCAGTGGGCGCAGAGAAGGGTCCAGAGTTCGGGCCTCCCCTTGGGGTGCGGAGGGCTGCAGACACGGGAAGCAGCCAGCCTGCCCAGGGCACCGACCATGGACCAGAGCCCAGTCCCTGCCTCATCCCTGCCTCTGCCAGGGGCGCTCGGAGAATTCCAGCGATTAACCACCAAGCTCTCGGAAATTCAATTATTTTGTACCCAAAGCCTTTTGGGCAACGTATTATAACCAAACATAAAGGCAGTGGGGCCAGGAGTCTGGCCCTTGCCCAGGTGCCAGGGAAGCCGACCCTGCTGGTTTCCTGAACACACAGCTGCCCGTACTCAGGGGCCCCTCAGCCTCCTCTATGGGGCTCAGCTGTGGGGCGCAGGGGACCCTCCAGTCTCCTTCCCTCAGTTTTCCAAAAGACAGTCTGGATTCAAGAGGCATGAAGACTGCCAGAGACGAGAGACCTGGCAGGGGCTGGGCTGGGCTGAAACACATCCATGTTCTCCCGTTCCATCTCCCCACCCCCACCTCCTCCAGCACAGATGTTCTGACTGTGCACACGTGTGCATGCATGTGTGCATGCGTGTGCATGCATGCGTGTGTGTGAAAGGGGATTATTGACCTTATTCAACACACACTATAATGACCTCAGAGACACTTCAGAACACACAGGCCTGTGCCTACGAATGTCGCACTCCTGTAAGAGACATGAACAAAGCGTCTTTAGCTTTCGGTAGGAGAGAATCTGAAACAGCCGTATTGGCTTCTGCCTTCTTTCTCACAGGGAAGCCAGGGTCAAGCCTACCCAGGGGTAGCCAGGGACACACAAGCTGTCCACAGTGATCAGCACATGGGTGAGTGCACTGCACCGCCATCACTCAGCACCAATCATGCCCTGCACCCCCATCAGGTGCTCCCCCAATGGATGCATCAGAATGAACTTCTCACCTCCCCCACCATTTTTTTTCGGGGGGAGTTGGGGTCACACCCAGCGATGCTCAGGGTTTACTCCTGGCTCTGCACTCAGGAATCTCTTCTGGGGCACTCAGGGGACCCGATGGAATGCGGGGATCAAACCTGGGTTGGCCGCGTGCAAGGCCAATGCCCTCCTGCCGTCCTGTTGCCCTGGCCCCCGACTCCCCTCTCTCAGAGGACTAGCATCTCAGATGTGCGCAGGACACAGAGGGGGGAGGCCCGGCGTTTCCCCTGGTCTGGTCCGGGGGACGGAAGGTGGGATGGGGGAATCCTGGTGAACTCGAGGCGACAGCCCTAGCAAAGCCGGCAGGAAAGAACGGGTTTACAGGCAGGCGGAAACCCAGAAGGAGTCCGGGAGAGAGAAGCAGGGAGGCGCTGTCAGATAACAGTTAGTGGGAAAATAAACAGAAAGGCCTAGAACACAGAACAGCGTCGAGGCGCTGATAACAGCCGCCCCCAATTACGCCCACGTGGGGGGACGAACGGGCTCCTCGGGGACGGGAGACGCTTCCATTTGATGCACTGGGAAGATCCTGGGTACATTTTTATCTTTTATTTTGATTTCTGTTAACACTGATAAATGCTTATGCAAGAGTAATTTTAAATGCCTTCAGAGATAAAGAAATCACAAAGAACAACAGAGTTTGACTACATAAAAATTAGAGACACCGCATGTCAAGAGACACCACAAAATTGAAAAAACAAACGAATAATAAAGACACCGTAGAAAAGAAGCAAGGCAAAGGGTTAATTACAGCTATATCTTTATTCAAATTAAACACTCCTGAAAATGAAAAAATTTTCAGCATTAAAACCACAAGAGACAGACCAAAATATATGGGCACAGTTCACACATATAACATAAAAAGCACAACTGTTTCATACAGTGAAAGAAAAATGTTCGATTGCAACAGGACTTTAAAAATCATTTTATGCAAAATGTGTAAAATACATGTAGTAAAACCCAAATTTGTAAAAAGCTGCTTCCAGTTCAGTGGGTTTCAAATATACTTTAAAATAAGAAGCCAAAGGTGGTTTCTGGTGCCTCTTTTAAATGGCACAAAGCTTTCAGGGGGGTGGGGGGTGGAATGTGGCAACAAGGGCGAGAGAGACAGTGCCGCTGGCAGGGCTCTTGCCTTGCACACAGTCAACACAAGTTTGATCCCCAGCACCCCCTGATGGTCCCCTGAGCCCCACCAAGAGTGAGCCCTGAATGCAGAGCCAGGAGCGAGCCCTGAGCACAGCTGGGCAAGGTTTAGTTTTCTGTCATTTAAACTGACTGTGGTGACACAGAGCAAAGGGTTAGAAAGTGCTCCTTCCCTGTGTTAGAAGGTGCTCCTTCCTGTGTTAGCGTGCTCCTTCCCTTTGTTAGAAAGTGCTCCTTCCCTGTTAGAGAGTGCTCCTTCCCTGTTAGAGTGCTCCTTCCCTGTTAGTGCTCCTTCCCTGTGTTAGTGCTCCTTCCCTTTGTTAGAAACTGCTCCTTCCTGTGTTGGAGTGCTCCTTCCCTTTGTTAGAAAGTGCTCCTTCCCTTTGTTAGAAAGTACTCCTTCCCTTTGTTAGAAAGTGCTCCTTCCCTGTGTTAGAGAGCGTTCCTTCCTTTTGACCCAGCGACACTCTGAGAACCGCTCATGAGGGAAAACCAGAAAACACAAATTTGATGATGGTCAGAAGCTGGTCACCGGGTTATCTTAAGAAGGAAAACGCAAGCCAAACTAATGGGCGATAGACAGAAGGTGAAGAGATGCTACGTATAAAATGTTACACAATAAAAGCAGAAATCACAACGTATTGGGACTTATGGCATTTGCCTTACATGCAACCGACTCTGGTGCAATCCCTGGCACTACATAACGGCCCCTGAGCACCACCAGGAGTAATCCCTGAGCACTGCTGTTTGCCGTCCAGTAACAAAACAAAGCATCTCATGGTTACAATGACACTAGACCTTTCTTGGTGTGTGTGTGGGTGGGTGGGTGGGCAGGGGGGCGGGCGGTGTTGTACATCCAGGGATCAATTCTGTGTTGGCTGCATGCAAGGCAAACACCCCAGCCACTGCACTCTCTCTCCAACCCCACCATTACACTTGATTTTCCACAGCACAGATCTAAACCATGTGAGCTCACTTAAACACGGTTATTTTTCCGTATTACCAATCATCACTCATTACAACTATATGTTACAAATTTCTTTACACATTCATTTTTGATGTCCAGTGTTAGAAAAACCTACGATATCCACAAACAACAGTGACAATGACGTAAGGACTAATACATATGCCTCTCATCGTGCTGCAAACTCTCAAACTGTAAATATATCTTCTCTTCCTGAGTGCTTTTCTTAATACCACCTTTCCCTAACTGACTTCACTGCGAGGACGCAGTCTGTAATTCACACGACACACCAACCACCCAGCAATCGTCAGAGCTCTGAGCAAGACTTGGTCATTAGCCAGCGTACGTCAAAGCAACTACGTTTTGGGACAGTCAAATGTCATACGTAGAATTCCAACTGCGGAGCCGGGTGTGCGTACACAGAAGCCCACATGGTTTGGGGTCACCTGTACTCGTCTAAAGGGAGGACTGAACTCAGGGACCTCGCGGGACACGAGGAACACACAAAACACAGCCGTGTTTCTGCACACAGGTAAAACAAGGCTGCAAGGAAAATCAGAAAGGCAATTCCAATTCCGGATAGCATCTCAAAGAATGTTAGAGAAACATCTAGCGCAGGAGAAGAAAATTCTCACCAACTGAAAACAACCCAGTAGAGATCCAAGAAAAGGAAGGTGGGAGTGAGTGGGAAGACTTCACGTTCGTGGTCTGGATGACAAGACTGAGATGGCCGTCCCACCCAGGGGACCTGCACACCCACTGCAATCCCTACCCAACTGCCAGCCACGTATTTTCCCCCAGGGAGGAAATGGCGGGCTGGAAGGGGTCTCAAATAATTTTAGTCAAAATAATTTTAAAAAGAAGCCTGAAGGACTTCAAAGTCATGAAGTCTGAGCAGAGGACTCAGACTTCATGACTTTGGAACTTGCTGCAAAGGCAGAGCAAAGCCGAGGGCCACTGGCAGCAGACCAGGAGAAGAGCTGGACACTGACCCTCACGTCCGCGGCCAACTGAGGTTTGACCAGCGTGTAGGCGTCCCCCGAGGCTAAAAGGTTGCGTGCAAGGGGCCTGGTTCGATCCCCAGCACTACAGGGTCCCTCAAGCACAGCCAGGGATAAGTGACCACAAAGCTGGGAGGAGCCCCTGAGCATCAACAGGTGTGGCCCCTCCACAGACCACCCCCAAATTTCATGCATCAAATGAGATGAACAACAAGAAAAAAGAAAGAAAGAAAGGAAGGAAGGAAGGAAAAGACATTTTACAGGATGAAAGAATACATTTGCAAAATAATATATCTAACAAGGAATCAATGAGCAGAGAACATAAAGAACTTGTGTCATGCTACAATGGCCAAGGCAAGCTAACTAAAAAAGAGTCTGGTTGGCTGCGCTGGTAGGATGGGGGTCCATATGCACGTACTCGGTTTGATCCCCAGCACTGCATGCTACTCCTGCCCAAGAAACAACAGGTTAGGTCTTGGTGACCCAAGCACCACCAGGAGATGCTCTGGGGCCCCATTACTACCTGGAGTGCCCTCTCTGCAGCCCATTACTACCTGGAGTGCCCTCTCTGCAGCTTGAAGAGACACTTGCCTAAAGAAGACAGACAAATAACCAATAAATACAAGAAAAGATACACGACATCAGTAGTCAGGACGGAAATGCAAGCTTAGTCCACAATGAGCTACCATCTCATTTCTACGAGGGCAGCTACTTAAAAATAAGAAAAATAAGAGATGTGAAGAAATTGGAACCATCGCATCTTACTGGTAGGAATGTGACAGAATGTAGATCAAGTGGAAAACAGTTTACTAAACAGAATCATCACGGCATCCAGCAATTCTGCTCTGAGGTACAGACCCAAAGGAACTGAAAGAGGAATTTGAATTGCTATTTGGATGCTACTGTTAAAAAGAGTGTCGGCATTAACTCGCGTACACACGACAGAATACTATTCAGTCATGAAAAGGGTTAAAATCCTAACACAGGTACAATGTGATGGACCTTGAAGACAGGTGTGAAGTAAGGCAGAAGCAGAAGGTCTATGATTCCATGCATGTGCAAGGAGCCAAACGCAGGCAGATTCCTAGAGCAGAGGAAGCAGGTCGGGGGTAGAGGGCTTAAGAAACAACAGGCAGAAGAAGCAGAGTCACTGTTGGGAGGTACCACCGTTGGCTGGGGATTAGAAAAAAAGTTCAGGAATTGACAGTGGCGGTGAGTGTCCAGCTCTGGGAAGAGCTAAAGCCAGAGGACTTCGAGAGTGCAAACAGCTCCATGAATAAATGTTACTCTGTGCATATTCTACTTTAAAATTTTAATATAAAAGAAAGAAGGGGCAATTCATCATCATCATAATAATAACAATAATAATAATAAAGATGGGGAAGTAATTGCCCAAATGCCAGCAGCTGCTCCTCTGAAGACCTTTGGGTCAGTTTCCTCCTCTTAACCACCCACTTTTCCCTATATGCTAAAATTCCGACCAATCAGTCTTTGATTTAAGGTGGAGGGGAGCTTCGTGTTAACACCTTTCTGGTTTTAGCCTGTCCACTACTCAGCAGTTCGAAGTCCTCTTTTCTGGAGAGAAAGCTTCTGCCCGGTGGCCCAGCATCTACGAAAGATCCCTTTCAAGGAGCCTGGGAGGGGAGAGCAGCCCTGGTGTGGGCCAGAGGCAGGGCCTGGTGCATCCCCTGTCCCTAGAGGGTCTGCGGCTGCCCGAGGGCAGATCTCCTTCTCTCTGCCTAAGTCTCGGCCCCAGTGCTGACACAGTTCCTCTGCACATGAGAGTGAGTCCATCATTTGACCTTCGACCCGTAAATTAAAGTGCAAATCACAGTCGAGAAATACAGACGAGACTTTCCCCTAAATGCAACTAGCCCAACAAGTTGCTAATAATGTTCCCTGCAAGGTCTCCTGAAGCCTTCCCCAAAGGTCTGGTTTATACAGCAACCGATGTTGACACAACACTGGGTTTTTAATGCAGAGACCAAAGGACCTGTTCTCCCCTCCTCTGACAAGTAAATAAAACGGCAGGGAGATCAAATAACTCACTAAAAAGAAGATATAATTTTTTATCTTCCTTTTTACAGTCTCATACCCACTTCCGCTGGGAATAACAAAGTCTGAATTCTTATGCAACACTTATCTAAATGTGTCGATTTTATCGGATTGATGAATTTTGCGAACAAAAGGCAGCGCTAGGAAATCTTTTATGACATATTTGGCCCATTCACAAGGCTGGGGCTTTAATTTAACCAACTCGAAAATTCTGCGGGAGAGCTGCAGGTGTTGGACGTGAAAAAAAAATCATAAATGGGAAGGCCTATCAATCTTTATGACGGGGAAACAAAAACACCCTCCGCCGCTTGCCCTCCACGGGCAGAAGGAGAGTGCAGGAGCGGGGTATTGTTTGGGGCTGCATAGCAAAAAGGAAGCCCCGCTGTCTCCCGGTGACCACCATTGAGGACCCATCAAAAGGCCTGGCCCGCTCGGGGGGTTGGGGGGGAGAGCCGATAAGCCAGCCGTGTGCCCACCCACGCCCTCCGCATCAGGACCCGTCACTCTTCCGGACACCCCGGTGGCTTTCGGTCCCATCCCCTGGCCAGGAGCAGTGCCACCTTCCTGGGCTCCCAGGTCAACGGGAGCCTCACAGATCAATGACTTGGCCAGGCCCTGGAACAACCTCCGCATTGACTCAGCGGTGCTCCTCGCTCAGGACCCTCACGCCCCTGCCGAGGCTGCCTCTCCCTGTCTCCCTGCTGACCCTCCCTATCCTCCTCACTAAACCCCCCTTCTCCACCTAAGCCAGCCTCCCGGAAGTGAGGGAGCCTCTTTGAGCCAAGACTCTGCATAGGATGAAGCCATGAACTCCCTGGTGTGAAATTCTACCAAGAGCCTTTGTGGTCTGCTTGCTCCCAAGCTTCTCCCCACAGCAATGTCTGTCCACCCATCCATCTATTGGTCCATCCATCCACCCACCCATCCATCCTTCTGTCCATCTATCCACCCATCCATTGGTTCATCTATCCATTAATCCATCCATCCATCTACCCATCCATCCATTGGTCCATCCATCCATCCACCCATCCATTGGTCCATCCATCTACCCACCCACCCATCCATCCATCCATCCACCCATCCATCCATCCATCCACCCATCCACCCATCCATTGGTCCATCCATCCATCCATCCATCCACCCACCCACCCACCCACCCATCCATCCATCCACCCATCCATCCACCCATCCATCCACCCATCCATCCATCCACCCACCCACCCACCCACCCACCCACCCATCCATCCATCCATCCACCCATCCATCCACCCATCCATCCATGAATGCATCTGTCTGTCGATCCATTTGCCCAAGACTCTTCCCTCTTTGGATGTCCAGAATGCATCTCAGCAGAGTGGATGGGGGCTGAGGGGAGGGGGGGGGGAAGGGGGTGCTCACTGGCCGAGATGAGGCAAGAGCAGCAGAGGGGAGGGAGGCTGGTTGCCCCTCCCAGGTTCAGGCTGGCACGCTAGGTCTCCCCAGAGTGCCAGCACAGCCTTGACCCCAGACAAGGACCCACCAGCAAGGGGCCCGGGAGGAGAGAGGCCTGAATCTCTGGTCGTGGTGCAGAGTGACCTCAAGCTAAAAAGGACCCGTCACCCCCCTAATTCTTTCAGTTTCTGTCCTTGCTTCAGTCAAATCCACACCAGGTGTGCGGCCCCGCCCCTTTCGTGTGTGAAAACAAAACGTGGCCCGAAGCTTCTCCTCCCGCAGACCTACTTGGTGTTCTCCAGAGTCTTCTGCATCTTTCTGGTCATCTTCTCAATCGCCGCCTGCCTCTTCTCTTCAGCCAAGAGGTCAGTTTTGTTCAGCACCACGACCAGCTTCTGGCAAGCGATCTGCCCGATCACCAGGCACTCCGCTGACTGTGTCTGCATGCCCTTGGTCACGTCGATGACCAGCATCATGAGATCAATAATCTGGGCTCCTGCAGGGAAGAGATGACACGCTCAGGACGGGGAAGGTGAGACCTCAGCGAAACGACGCAGGCACTAGGCAGGCAGTGGACACGGCTCCTGGCGCTCGGCACTGGTCAGGGGTTCTGATTCCCATGACAGACGGTACTGAAGCCTCACAACCACCCCAAGACCAACCCAAGAGAGGTGCGAGTGTGTGTGTGTGTGTGTGTGTGTGTGTGTGTGGTGGAGGTAGGGGGTCCTGTTCTTCCTGTGTAGCGCATCACAGTCATATGTCAACACTGAGGACCACACAGGTGCATTCGCATAGGGTGTATATGTGTGTATGCGTGAGTTGGCGTGTGCATGTCTCTCTGTGCACTGGTGCATGTATATGTGCGTGCATGTGTGTTTGTGTGTGCATGCCTGGTTGTGAGGATGGCTCAAACATATACCACAAAGGTAACCAACAGCGGAAGAACGACTGCTGAGAATCCAAGGCTCGTTGGACCAAGGCTAGCCAGTGACGCTAACGCTGTCCTTTCAAACAAACCCAGCCCCAAGAAGCCCCGAAGGCTGTCAGACACGCCCCTGGGGCCTGCCCCCATCTGCCTCCTTTTCACCAACTGCCCTTCAGACGGTCCCTGTCCCCATGACATGTCAGGCCCACAGGTGACCACAGAGCTTGACTGCGTCTCAGAAATTACCCTTTTAACTGCTTCCCCCAAAGAACCTCTAAACGAGTGGGTTTGTCTCACTGACCCTGGTTCCCCCGAGCACTGCCAAGGGATACTTCTGAGCACTGAGCCAGGAAAGTTCCCCTGAGCATGCTGGGTATGGCCCAATCCTCACCCCCAGAAGAAAACTTTTGTTTTTTGCTTTTTGAGTCACACCCGGTGACGCACAGGGGTCACTCCCGGCTCTGCACCCAGTAACGACCCCTGGAGATGCTCAGGGGACCACATGGGATGCTGGGAATCAAACCCAGATCGGCCGCATGCAAGGCAAACTCCCTACCTGTTGTGCTATTGCTCCAGCCCCAGAAGGTAACTTTTTTAAAAGCGACACCCAAGTGACAGAGCACAAAAGGGCTGTTGGCAAGGATGAGGGCCCCTCCAGCTCATCCTGCAGGCCCGAGGCTGCCTCCTGCCCATGGAGATGATAAGGGTCAAGCCTGGGAGAGCTTGGCGTGTCAGATAAAATAGTAATGCCACTCACCACTACTAGTGTGTCTCCTGTCTATAGTCAACCCCCAGCACCTCTCAGTAAATACCAGGGTATCACAAAGTGGGAGTCCTCCAATTTTGCTGTCACTGTCACTGTCCTCCCGTTGTTCATCAATTTGCTCGAGCAGGCCCAGTAACGTCTCCATTGTGAGACTTGTTGTTACTGTGTTTGGCATATTGAATATGTCACGGGGAGCTTGCCAGGCTTTGCCGTGCGGACAAGATACTCTCGATAGCTTGCTGGGCTCTCCAAGAGGGACGGACGAATCGAACCTGGGTTGGCCTCGTGTAAGGCAAACGTTCTACCCACTGTGCTATTTCTCCAGCCCATTTTTGCTGTGTTTATGGAAAAGAACAAGCCAGGTTTGTTATGCCATCTGCAAAATTTAAAGTGAAGGTGAAGAGGAACCATGCTTTCATAACTTGACCTCTGTAGAAATCAGATTCTAGCTCTACAGAGTGACTGAATAAACGTACTCTAAGAGGCTTGATTAAAACTAGGCTCAATAAGCCTAACATCTCTCCCTGACCCCCCTCCCCCCAGTTGAAAGAGATTTGGCTGGTGGGGTACTAGAACACAGTCTCTCGCCAGCATAAGATTTTTCTGAGAAGTTTTGACACTGTGGACCTATAGCCTGGTTTGTGCCCCCACTGGTAGGGCCGTTTATTTTAATGAGGGTATCTTTTCGCTTGGAATCTACCTTTTTTTTTCTCTTTCGTTCTTTTATCTTAGCACCCTGTCTCCTGAAATTCATCCAGGCCCAGGTACAGGAAATCTCCAGAACCACTTTTGAGCAACTGCTCCTCTCCCTGTTCTCCCAGTTACCAACTAACCTCCCAAGCCAACCATCCCCCGAAAGCGACACCCCTATTCCCGCCGGAAGTAGCTAGAGAGATCAGTGTCCCCTTCCATATAACCCAAACCAATGGAATATAAAGCTTGCTTGGACCAGATGGTTGGAATAGTGACACATTCCCGGAATCAAAGACCACCCCTTGGGGCTAGAGTGATAGTACAGCGGGTAGGGCGTTTGCCTTGCATACGGCCGACCTGGGTCCAATTCCCAGCATCCCATATGGTCCCTCGAGCACGCCAGGAGTAATTCTGAGTGCATGAGCCAGGAGTAACCCATGCACTGCCGAATGTGACCCAAAAAGAAAAAAAAAAAAAGACCACTCCATCCCCACCCTCTGCGAAGATGCCCATCCCGACCCTGGCAGCCCCCGGCTGCACCCTGTGCCTGCATACATCCTCTCCAGCCAGTCCCTGGGCATCACTAGTGCAGCCCTGGAGTCCACGCACCACACCCTCAGGCCTGGTACTGAACCACTGGCCCAGATGGCTGAAAATCATCAGTGGGACCCCTACCCTCCTGAGTATGGCTGAGGAGCCCCCGAAAAAGTGGGGGCAGAGGGGGAGCACCTGGAGATGGTTCAATGGGCTGGGGGGCTTGGTGTGTGTGAAACCCCGGTTCATTCTCCAGCACTGTAGGGTCTCCCGAGCACCCCTGGACGTCACCCTCAACATTTAAAAAGCAAAGTAAAAAGGGCATAAGCGAAAAAGGGTGGGGGAGGGGGAGAGAGTGCATTAACTATTTCTGTATAAGATACTCCTGAGAAATGCAAAAATCATGAATGACTTTTGGCCGGTGGGAGAAGAGACTTTCTTTCTGGAAGAGAGGGGCGGAAAGGACGCTCTGGAGAGTCTCTGTTTTCCAGTTTGTTGGTTCTTCGGGTTTTGTTTTCGAGGGGAGCACTGATCAAGCGGTGCTCAGGGGACCCGGGGCCCTTCCTGGTGATTCTCAGCTGACTTGGCCAACGTTTAACATGAGAGCCTGTGGGCACCTGCTGGCCAGGACGCCCCAGCAAGCGCTGGCGGGGGTGGGGGCACGTGCTGTTGGGGAGCGAACCAGGTCACTCACAGACCCTTCTCCGAACCCCGTGCTATCTCCCAGGTCCCGTGTCTTTCCATTCCAAACGGGGGCACCCGTGCTCCAGCCAAAAAGAAGCGATTTAATGTGAGCTGCTGGCAAACTCCCCATGATGTATTCGATATGCCAAATACAGTAACAAGTCTCACAATTTGTTGTGAGACGTTACTGGTGCCCGCTCGAGCAAATCGATGAACACTGGGAGGACAGTGCTACAGTGCTGTCTGCATCACTCCAAGGGACGGGCCTCCCTTCCACAGAGCCCGGCCCGGGGCCCCTCAGCCTGGCACTAAGCACTGCCCAGTCTGAGACAGGGGCCACCTTCTCCCCGCTGGCCACAGCCAACTGCACAGTGGTCGCTGGTCACAGTGGCCAGAGCCGGGAGAAGATGACCCCGTGGATCCCCAGCTAGGGTGCTGCATCCCCTTGGGGCCTGAGGGGCCGCCTTGGATCAGTGCAGCTGTGGCCCTTGGCCGAGGCACGTCTCCTACCCGGGTTACTGGGTGACCTGGGTTTTGTCCAGGATGAGCCTGAGTATCGATCCGGACTCCTCTGGGAACAGGAAGGGCCACCTGAGCTGATCCCACAGGCCCGGGAAAGAGAGGACCCTGGGGCAGGAGGGAGAGGGCAAGTGGGCGGGATGGAGCAGGCACACAAGCAGCCTCTGTGCTCCGCCCACCAGCACTTCCCATCTGGCCAGACGGCCTCCCGGACCCCAATACTCTGCAGCATCATTGTAACAGGGTTAAAGTTTCTCCGGGCTTTAAAAAAAATCCCCATTTCCAGTTCTGTAGATGATCTGTCTAAGAGAGACGCGTGGGATGCGGGTGCAGCCCCGCGGACGTGCTCGGCGAGGGGTCCCTCCTGGGACTCACGGGGACGGGGGGGGGGGCGTGTGGGAGGAGGGGGCGAAACTTTCAGCTGGAGAAACTGAAATAAGAGTTAAGCATAGTTTTGCAACCACAGAATCAGATATTTCATCAGAATTTGACTTTTTAATTAAAAGCTATGGGCGCTCCACAAGGGAGAAATGACATCAAATTGCACGTGAAGAGAAACGTGCTCACCGTCTGGGTGCACCCAAACCCTGCACGTGGCCCTCACGGCCAGAGGGGGCTCGGGGTGGCACCACGGCCCTCGTGGGGGAGCGTGGCCTCCTCCGCCCCCACCCCCCGTGGCCATGACGGCAGCTCGAGCAAGACGTGGCCGACACGAGTCTGTGTCCACTCACCGATGTCCACTCACTGGCTCCGCTCTGCGGGCATGTTGAGTAAGGCGGGCTCAGCGACAGGCTCGCACCACACGGCTCAGCCGAGCGAGGGGCCAATGGCGTGGGGGTGTGGGGGGGTCTGTTTCGTTCTCCCCTCTCTCTGCGCTTGCCCCGAAGCGGGGTGGCCTGGGGGACTCCTCCACAGGCTCTGGGGCTACAGGCGGGAGGGACTCAGCCGAGTTGGTCACCCAGCAGGCATTCAGATCAGCACCTCAATGCAGGTGCCCACTGCAAAGGCAGGTGGCCCTGTGAATGCCGGCGTGCCGGCAGCACCTCCACGTCGGGTGAAACCAGGTTGGTCCCTGAATCCACGTGAGCCTCCAACACACACCAGGCACACACAGGTGGACAGGATAGGAGCAACTGACCAAACTGCGGGTGGGAGAAGGGTCAGGGGAGCATGGCCAAGCCCGGCGGACTGGCACATCTGCCTCCAGCCCCTCGTCCCCTCCCTCCTGGCCCTCTCCTGACGTCCCACACCACAAGACACATCCACGGCTGTGCTGGGGAACCAGGCCAGGCCCCGAAGGAGCCTGAGGCTGAAGGAGGCCTGGGCATGGGGCGGGGGACGGGGACCTAGGTCTCTCCCCGACCGCTTATTTCCACTAGCACCTTCCCATGGTGGGAAACCTGCCACCCACTCTGGGCCCCACATCCTCATTTGAGGATGGACAGGGAGCCCAGGGTACCCCCAATACCCCGCTGGCGTCTCAGACATGGATGCAGGAGACAAGCCTGGAGACGGTGCGTGTGAGCAAGGAATGACAAGAGAGGCACTGTCCCTCGGATGCAAGAAGGGGGCACAGCAGCCCCGGAGCTCACCTCAAGTCCAGGCGCCGGCAAGAAAGGGCAGGGCTGGGAGGCCTTAGACACACACAGCCACCGAAGCCTGGGTGCCCGGGACCCTCCTCTCTACAATGCTGGTGCCGGGCGTCTTGGGCAGCACTTGGCACGTTCTCAGAGCTACATATGTGAGCCGTTCTGTAGCTCAGCCATGTTTCCCTGGCCCAGAGCAAGCGGCCAGCTCAGTGCCCCTGACTCACTAGCCACTGGCGACCCGTGTCCTTCCCAGAGCAGGAGGAGGAAGAGTAGCAGCTGCGGGGAGACACCAGGAACCCCCCAGACCCACCCCTCACAGGGGTCCTGGAAAGTGCCAGCCGGCAGCCCAGGGCAGGTCCCCACTGGGCCGGAAGTCCTTATTGTGTTAACCCCGGCTGTGGTTACGACAATAAAGGTGGGCTCGTCCAGCATCCTGCGGCTCCTCCAGGCCCCCAGGGAAATCCAGAGCCCAGCAACCCCCTGGCACACGGCCGCAAGCCCTGCGTCCTGCTCTCTGGGTGGAGGTGCCCGCGCCAAAGTCCCCGAAGCTGCAGGCCTCCGACCAGGGCACCCGGGAATGACAGCAGAAGCCATGCACTGCCGATGAAGAGCACCCAAAGTGGCAGCCACGTCCGAATCACGGCCACTGTGGGTGGACGCCGGAATGGAGCCGGGCTCTGGGCTCCAGGCGCCACAGCACTGGACACAAAGTGACCTCTTCAAGCCACCCCAGGCTCTGGAAGGGACTTTGTTCGGCCTGCACGGTGCCCATGGGAACATGGACTTTCTCTGCCCACACTGACCGTTGTCCAGAGGTCTCCTCACAATCTCTGCCAAGTGGCCCGAGTGGCCACCCGGGCCGGCCTCCCACACGCCAAAGGCAGCTGACCCCTCACGCCAGCCGTGCACGCCCCGTGTGAGTTCTCCGTGCATTTCCCAGCGGCCTCCCCCAGTGGGGGCTGGGCTTCCAGCCAGCCGGGCGCCTGGCGAGATGCCCCTTCGAAAGTGGGTTCGCTCCACGCGGGCGCCCCGCGGTAACACAGGGGCCGGGCTCCAGGCCGGGCCTGTTGACTGCGAGCCCGCTGCTTTTTCGACTGCCAGCCGCCTCTTGGCCAGAATCCTGCATTCCTGAGTCTCCTGGGAGCCCGCGGCATCCCGCGGAGCAGGTGGGGAAGGCCCCGGGACGGGAAGAGGAAGGCGAGCAGACGAGGGGTGCCGGCAGGCTGCCAGCGTCCTGGAGGACCCTGCCGCTACCCCAGGGACAGTCCCGGGGAGAGCACGGAGGAGGCCTTTATCCCCGCGGAAAGGAGCCAGGCAGGGAACAATGGGGGCCGTGTCAGCCTGGGAGGAACGGGGCCGTAACAAAGCCCGCCCGTATACGAGACCGCGGAGAAAACAAGCAGCCGCAAACAAGAGAATCGACAAGCAGGGGCTGGAGCCGCGCCACCAGGACACCAGCCAGCACCCAGGCAGCGCTGAGCCTCCCCAGAGGCACCCCGGCACTGAGCATGCAGAGCCGGGGCCCTGTGGGCACTGCACTCAGAACGGCCCCCGCCCGGCCAGCGGCTGGACTGGGGCCTCACACAGCACCCAAACTAATTCTGAGGGGGTACAGTAAATCCCCCCCACATACACCCCCACACCCCCCGAATATAAGACTTCTGGACAAGAACTAGGAGGAAAAAAACAACATGAGGGAGAAAAGAAAAATAAGTATGGTCTTAAAGAGTAAAAAGTACTCAAGTAAGAAAACACCGAGGGCTGGAGCAAAAGCACAGCGGGTAAGGGCAGTCGCCTTGCACGCAGCCAACATGGCCTATCCGAGTTCGATTCCTCCACCCCCTTGGAGAGCCCGGCAAGCTACCGAGAGTATCTCACCCGCACAGCAGAGACTGGCAAGCTACCCGTGACGTATTCGATATGCCAAACACAGAAACAATAAGTCTCACGATGGAGTGGGACTTTACTGGGCCCGCTAGAGCAATAAAATACATAAAAGAAAGAAGGAAAGATGAACCAAGTCAACAGCATAGAAGTCAAACATTTCTCCGTGGGCTGTAGGGGACAGGTAAGGGCCAAAGGCGACAGGACAGAAGCATGAAATGCACGCTATCCACAATGGTCAGTTTCCATGACTTTTATTTAAAACTCATTTTTGGGGCCTGAGAGGCAGTACAAAGGGGACAACATTTGTCTTGCATGCGGCTGACCCAAGTTCAATGCCCAGCGCACCATATGGTCCCCTGATCCCCCACCCGGAGTGATCCCTGGGCACAGCCAGGAATAAACCCTGAGCAAAGGTGAATGTGACGCCCCCAACGCAGAACAAAAATAAACAGATGAGCGAATTCAATCCCCAATACTGCACAGACCCTGACAGGAGCCCCCCTGGGCACCACTGGGAGGGACCCAAGAATCCGGCAGGACAAAAGGGAGGGGCCAGATAACTGATCCCTTATTCACACACACAAGCCTATTGGTTGGTCCCTCATTTACATACACAAGCCTATTGGTTGGTCCCTCTTCTGCACAGGGCAAAGCCAACCAGGTGGCAGGAGCTGCTGGAGGGCGGGGATAGGGCAATCTGGACGGGCTGGGAGCTGATGGGCTCAGGTGCGAGCCGGGGCTTGGTCCTTGCGGCTGGCTCCAGGCAGGGGTCAGCCAGCAGGGATGCAGCCAGCAGAGCTGTGCCCACGTGCCCCCGACAGAAGAGCTGCCACACTGTGGTCAGCCTGCTGCGCCTCCACGCCAGATCCACTGCCACCCAGAAGCCGGACGGCAGACCCACACCTGGCCGGCATCCTGGGTGGTGCCCCAGGCCCTGAGGCCTCAACGGGCAGGACCACCGTTTTGCTTTGTTTTTTCTTTCTTTTTTTTTAAGTAAAGTCTGTTATCGGAGGAAAACTAGATGATTTATCGTAAAGGGGAAAAAGTTTCTTAAGTACCAGAAAAAATGAAGCACATATTAAATTCTAACCAGAGTCTTGCATGTATGAGGAAGGATGGAAATAAGGGAGGGAGGGAAGAAGGATGGGAGGACGGAAGGAAGAGGGAAGAAAGGAAGAAAAGAAGGAAGGAAGGAGGGAGGGAGGGAGAGAGGGAGGAAGGGAGGGAGGAAGGAAGGGGAAGGAGGGAGGGAGGCAGAAAGGGAGGGAGGGAGGGAGGGAGGGAAGGAGGGAGGGAGGCAGAAAGGGAGGGAGGGAGGGAGGGAGGGAGGGAGGGAAGGAGGGAGGGAGGGAGGGAGAGAGGGAGAGAAGGAGGGAGGGAGGGAGGGAAGGAGGGAGGGAGGGAGGGAGAGAGGGAGAGAGGGAGGGAGGGAGAGAGGGAGGGAGGGAAAGAGGAAGGGAGGGAGGGAGAAAGGAAGGAAGGAAGGAAGGAAGGAAGGAAGGAAGGAAGGAAGGAAGTTCTAGCCAGACACCATTTCTTCCACTAAGACCTAAGGATGATGCTTGGAGGGACAGTACAGTCAGACTGGGGGAGACTCTGCAGTCAGAGCCCCTGGCTCGAATGGCCGAGGCGTCTGCGAAGCAGCAGGTGGACGGGGCACTTCTGGGCCACCGCTGACAATGAGTGGTGTCAAGGCACGTGTCCGCTTGCTGTAGACCCGGGTCCAATCCTCAGTACCACACATGGTCCCCCGAGCACTGCCGTGGTCACCGCCTGGAATAGCCCCTGAGCAATACCAGGTGAAGCCTCGAAAGCCCCCAAAGGGGAGGGGTGGGGACATCTGAGATGACAAGATAGAGGCCAGACAGTCCAAGGAGGTGGGGAGAGAAGGAACAGTCTGAGAACGCGTCCCTCCCAACTGTGACGGTCACAAGCACCAGGAAGAGGGGTGTGGGTCACTACTTCCACTTAACAGATGACCAACACAGCCCGGGGGGAAGAGAATGGGCCACTGCCCAGCTGGGCTGCCCCAACCAGGCTCTGGAGTCTGCGTCCATCCGAGCAGGGACTGCTGTGTCCACTACACCCGCTGGCTCTGAGGGAGGCTCTGCCTGGCAGCTGAGCAGGGACCTCTCTGGAACTGCACGTGTGGGGCAGCACCAGGCCAGGCCAGGCGAGACTCTGGGCCGAATAACTGGGGCAGGGCAGAGACACTCAGCACCCTGCTTCCAGAGACCCCTTCAGGCCAGTGGCGTCCCTGAGGTGGCCACCCCTGCTAGCCTCACTGGCATGTCTGTACACCACGGCATCTGGGGGAAGCCACTGCCGGCACTTTAGGGAGAACTCTTCGGGGCCAAAACAACAGTACGATGGGGAGGACGCTTACGGTGCACGCAGCCGACCCGGGTTTAACCCCATCCGGCCCCCTGATCCCACCAGGAGTGATGCCTGAGTGCAGAGCCAGGAGGAAGCTCTGAGCATCGCCGGGTGTGGCCCCCCAAACAAAACAAACGATGGAAAAAGAGCTTGACAGGACAGTGGACTCACTGGGCCCTCCCCTGAGCAGAAGTTAACAGTGAAAGAGAAACAGAAAGGAAGAAAAACAGAGACCACTGTGCAGCCAAGGCCATCCACGGAGCCCGAGGAAGTTCTGGGCCTGGGGGGCCAGCAAAACCAGCCCCAGGCCTGGGAGCACTGACAGCAGGAGGGGCAGGTCGAGGACCCCAGCAGACGAGGTCCTCTAGCTGAAAGTGGTGGTACCAACACACCCAGCACAGGGCCCCTTGGCGGCGGGGGTTCGCGTCCCACCAAGGCCCTCCTGGGGACGGGAGCAGAGGCGGGCTGGGCGTCCCCGGAGGGGCAGAGACGCCCTCCACGGACCAGGGTGCTACAGCCAGCTCTGTGGCCTCCGAAGGCCGAGCCTCCCCACCTCACCGGGGAGCCTGGCCTTTCTGCTTCTTTAAGCTACTGTGTCATCGTCTATCTGGGGTAATCTTTTTAGCTGACTATGCACAACAGTACAACTCCTGTTCAAGAGCAGTGAAAAGGAGCAGAAAATGGAATTTGAAATGTAGAAATAAAATAATTGTGGGCCATGAGCTATAATTTGATTTCATGCTTTACAAGGAAATGAAAGAAGGCTTCCTTAAAATGCACGGTTTCGGCTCCCCCCCAAGCCCCCCCTCCAGCCCCCTCCCCCCTTTTAACCATTTTAGGATTTCCTCTAGCACCGAAGAGAAAATAGGATTGTGGAAAATGTTCCGTTCTCAAGTGTCCCTGCCACTCAGGGGCAAGCTGGGTTCTAACGTGAACTTCCCATTCTGGGTAAGAGGAAATTCTTCAATTAATAAACCGGGTGTGCGGAGGCCAGGCTTTAAGGTTTAATCAATTTCATCTGTACTTAGGATAAAAAGACTGACTATTCTACTTTTTTCCCCCGTTTTCCTTCTTTTAAAAAAATAATAAAATGAATGTTTTATTTTAAATTCTTTGAGGTTCGTATCTCCTGTTTCAGGAAATATTGTCTATTTCATGCAGTGAGTACGAATACTCCCCCCCTCCTGTTTTACTTTTGCTAAGAATCTTTTTTTTTTTCAAAAATAACTGAATTATCCTCTGCCCTCATATACTATAACGGCTTGGGAGATGATACGAATCGTGCAGGACTTTGGCAGACACCTTGGGGGGGGGGGGCTAGTGGGGGGAGGGGAGACACACGCAGAGACAAAGTACCAAATATGGATGTCAGCACATTCTGGCGGCAGGGTGGGAAGATGTGGACCAGGAAAGCACCGCCAGGAGAAGCCATCCTGTGGGCCGAAGCAAACCAGAACCCAGAGACCCCGAGCCCAACCCCACGGCCAGGACCAGCTCCCGGCAGTGTTCGCCGTAGCCACGTCTCACGCCCACACTCACCGACCCTCAAACAGGCTTCCCAGGGCACAGAGCACTGCCAGGCCCTTGGGGAGCACGCAGTCTGGGGACAGAGGTCACACGGGAGTGACAGTGACGGCACAACTTCCCTGCGCAGTTGCTGCGTCTCCACATGGGGGCAGGGGGCCGGCCCCACCCCATCCCCACTGCAGGGCGGCAGGACCCCGAGCACTGCCCGGTGTGGCCCGAAGAAACAACAGCAAAACTTTTGAAATGTTCACGGAGCCAAATTGTCAGGGGCTTCTGGCAAGCGAAGTGCCTCCTAACACCGGGCAGAGGACAGGGCTGTGGGGACAGCGGCCACAGGCCTTGAACCTCCGCCGGTCACTGCTCTTCTCACAGGATGGCGGGGTGGGGGGCAGCGGGGAGAGACGCTTCTTTCGAGGGTTCTCCCTCCACCTCTGGGCTGCACAGTGCCAACGTGATTTGCTTTTGTTCGTTAGCGAGAACGTGGTCCACACGGAGCTACTACCGAGGGTCAGAACTTAGCCAGCCCCCGCCCTGGGCCACTGCCCATCTGTGTGTGAGCTCTCAGCAGCAACGGGAGGGAGGGAGGAGGAGGGAGGGGAGGACGGAAGAGAGGGGAGCGGGAAGGGAAGGAGGGACAGAAGGCAGGAGAGGGAGGGGAGGAACAGCAAGGGGGAGGGGATGGAAGGTCAGCAGGCAGGGGAGGGATGGGGGAGAGGGGCTGAGGACAGGGGAGGAGCAGCCCATGACCACCTACCCTGACAGCTGGAGCACGGTGGAGCCAAGTGGGGTGTGCAGGGTCTGCGTGCATTTCTGGGCGTCCGGCCTCCTCCCCAGGTGCCGTCTAAGATTTCCCCCGGTAAAACCATCCTGGGGTCCCAAAGGGAAGCCCAGGGCATGTCTGCAGGGGTCCTCCATGTCTCCCAGCCAGTCAGCATCTCCCAGCCCCGTGGGGGACTTGAGGGGTCCCCACAGAGGTGCAGGGCCAGATGTGGGGGTGGAGGCATGCCCTGGCTGGCAGGATTCCCCGGTCCCGCGTTCAGTGGCCCCTTCTTCCAGCTGAGGCCCAGAGGTGGTGCGCTCGGTCTCCACCCTCTGCACCGTGGGAACTGCCTCCCACTTGCAGGGCAGCGTGGGGCCGGCTGGGGGTGGCCTCCCGCCCCTGCCCCCAGGACTGGGCAGGCGGTCTCAGCTGTGGATGTGCGTGCCCTCGGGCCCCCAGTGAGGACCGGGAATGAGAGCTGGGGACGGGAGGGACCCCCAGGAAAGAGGGCCCGGAGCTGGCACTCCCCCCATTGCCCAAGAGAAGCCGACAATCCGGACGAGCACATGCGAGCTGCCAACCCCAAGATGCCGACAACCAGCTCGACACCAGCGCTTCAGCTTCTGGAGCAAAGCACCGGCAGGGGCCGGAATGTCCACGCTCCTCGGCCTGAGATCCGGACGGGGTTTCCCGCAGAGAGGACCGTGGGGCGAGACGCAAACACCCTCGTACTGTCTGTTGCCAGACAAGCCCAGAAAGTGCCACCCGCGGCCGCACGCAGCTCGGGAGGGAGCCGGGAGGCAAACGGGGGACGCGTGGGGGCTCCGTGTGCAGGGAAGACGGCGGGTACACGTCATGCACCTGCGACCCTCGAAGGAGGGGCCAGTGCGGGCTGTCCACTCCCTGACTTCTGAGACGGGGCCCCCACCTTGCAGAGTAGCTAAGTCCAACATGCTGCATGGACAAATGGAGTGAGAGACAGAGCCCCTGGGCTGAAGGAGGTCACGCGAGCGAGGTGTCACAGCGACTGACAAGAGCTCTCTCACACTCTCTCTCCACCCCCTCCACCCCATTTCCTCCTTCTCTCTTTCCCTCTCTCTCTCTCTCTCTCTCTCTCTCCTTCTCTCTCTCTCTCTTGCTCTGCTCCTCTTCCCCCTCTCTGTATCTCTGTCTCTGTCTCTCTCTGTCTCTGACTCTCTCTGTCTCTCTCTGTCTCCCTCCCTCCCTCTCCCCTCCAGTTTTCAGCACAAATTTCCATGCTGAAGCTCAATATATTCCCAGGCAGAAGGAGAATCCAAAACAAACTCGAGACCACCCTCCCGCCCGAGTGCCCGGTGTGTAGGAGGAAGAGGCCCCCAGGCAGGGCTGTCCCCAGCCGCCCACACGTCTGTCCCAGAGCCTTCTCCCACCCAGTCACCTCCCAAGCTTGGCCACTCTCGCAGTTCTGCGTCAGGGTCCCAGGGGGCCCGGCCTGTCCCCAGTGAGCTCCGTTCTGCTTACTCGCAGGGCCCCCGCAGCCCGTCCCGAGGGAGGGATCCCGTGTCCACAGCAGGACAGAGCTGAGCCGAGCCCCTGGGATGGGCACAGAGGGAGGGCATGGGGCCCATGCGAGCGCCGAGCATGGCAGGAATCGCCCGGGACCCTAACTGTGTGTGTGCTTGCAGGAAAATGGGGGCTGGCACCCACGTGAAGGAGGCCAGGGCTCAGGATGGGCCACCCAAGGCCACCCAGGGCTGCATCCACCCGGGAAGGCCCAGGCTCAGCCCAGCAGGGGAGGAAGAGGAAGAAATGGGGAGCCGGGCGGTGAGCCAGGGGCGGTGAGGGAACCAGCTCGGTCCTGTTCCAGGGCAGGTCTGGGCCTTAGACAAGGCCCCGCACCCTGCCCGCCCCCGGGGCTGCTCTGAGCACTGGACACAAAGGTGCCCGGGAGGAAGGGGCACAGGCCCTAGTGTGCCCTGCGCTGCGGGTGCTCCCCAGGGAGGCGCCAGGTCCCCGGGGAGGGCCCAGCCGGCAGCCAGCCCGTAGCCTCCGGAGGCGCCCGAGGGTGCACCGGGGACGCTGTTTTACTTGGGGAGCAAGAGGAAGAGAGAAAAAAGTATGTGGGGGTGGGGGGGCAATCCACCATGAAAAGTAAGTAAAATCAGCAGAATTCCTTCATGAAAAGGGTGGAATTAGCATATGGCCTCAGCTGCCAAGTGAGGCCACTGAAGCAAGCAACGAAAATGAGTTCAAGACACAATCGGACATTTTTCTGGATGGAGACACAGGGGACGGGAGAAGGCCCAGCGGGTCACATTTCACTGGCAGCAGGCATGGCGCGGGCCGCGGGCCCCACGCCCCGCGCCCACCACGCACCTTTCCTGAGGCCAACACCCGCCAGCCAGCTAACGACCACAAGCTGTCCAGTCCGGGCAGAGGACAGCGCTCAGGCCCAGCGCGGGGGCGTGACCCCCCAATGCCCACACAGCAAGGTCATGGGGGAGCCGGAAGGGGCCGTTCTGGGAAGACAAAGCCACTGAGCCCCGGTTCCGCAGGGTCCACAAAGCAAGGACTAGACCACCTCAGGCTCAGGGAGGACAGTGACCCCTGGCCAGCTGCTGCCCATCTCATCGAGGGCATAGCTCAGAGAGCATGTCCAGGAGAGGGTGACACGGCTGGGACCCATGTTGAGAGCAGAGGGACCCCAGTCGTGCGAGCACGAATGCCTCCTGCATGTGGCCCGGACAGACTGAACCCAGGGCCTGGAGTTCGAAGCTCCCCCACCCCGGCCCCCACCGAGCCCGCCCAGGCCAGTAGTCTGGCACACCATGGCTCCAGCCCCCTTTACAGTGACCCAGCAAGGACCCAAAGCCCCGGGAGAAGGAAAGGAGGCATTTCCCACCAGGGCCCAGCTGCAAAGTGGCCTCGGCCTGCACTGGGTCAGGGCTGAGGGGACCAGGGGACAGCGTGTGGCATAGTCCTTCCCTCTCGCCTCCACACCCCGGTGGAGTCAGACGCCTAGGGTCCTAGACGACAGCAGGGCCAGTGCACCCGGCTCCATCCTCTCTGAGGCACACAGAGATGCCCAGCTGCCCCGTGACCAGGTGTGCCGAGAGAGCAGCTTGTGCCCTCACCATGGAGGCTCCGGGGGTCCACCCTCTGTACCTCCAAGCCCACAGAACACCCACTGTGCTCCATGCTCCCCGGGGCGCCTTGCCCGTATACCTCCTCCATCCCCTGGCACCCCTGCCAGGCCGGCAGGGCAGAAACACCACTTCCGTGGAGGGAGGCGGGCTGCAGAGCCCCACCCCCAACTCTGGGCCTCCCACTGCTGTGATCACATGAGTCCCTCTCAGGGGGCAGAGCTGGGCCCTGCCCCAGGCAACAAACCCGAACAGCCATGGGGGGGGGGGGGGCAAGGCTGCCAGCTCTGGCCCACAGGGAGAGGCCCTCACCTCACACAGGTCTTGCCCCACATTCACTCCCCAAATCCGGGGCCGAAGCCCACCTAAACAGTTTGTCCTGTGTGGGTGGGGTGCATCCAGGCACCTGGGCACAGGACAGGACCCACAAGCCTTAGAAAGGCGCACCAAGCCTGCTCCACATGGGGGTCCCTCCTGACACCTGTCCCAGCCTGCCCCCCCCCCAAAAAAAAAAACCAAGGACCTGGAATAGTGGAATCCGAATTTCCTATGTTTCTGGGAACAGGGGACAAACCAAGTCTGAGAAACTTTTTCTTTTTCTTTTTCATAAAAAAATTAAGACCGTTCCAAGTATGAAGAGCATATCCATTGATATCAAGAAATTGTTCATACTACTAGTGGTAGTAATTAGAAGTACTAGAAGCAAAATGACAAGATCTGGTGAATTTGTTTTAAAACACTTCCCAAAGTCAGAGGAGGAGAGGAGGAGAGGTGGAACAGGCAAGTTCCCTGTGGCGGCCTCACCACACCAGGCCTGGCTAGTTTGGGGTGAGTCCCCCCGCCCTGCCCCATGGTGCTCAGGAGGTCCAGGGGTGCCAGCAGCAATTTTCAACCAGCGGGGCTTCAAGTTCACTGCAGGGCCCGAGGATGCCAGGTTGTCAGGGCCTGCAGTGCAGGGGGAGAGGGAGAGAGGGGGTCTGGGGCACCCGCTGTGCTTAGGGGCCTGCAGGGCCGCCCCTGGCCCTGCTCAGGAGCCCACATGCGGTTGGGGTGCATGCCAGGAGCAGGCCCAGATGCTGTCCTGTCTCCTGACCCCCTTCCTACAGTTCCAGGAAGTACTGGCCAGAGCCCTGACTCTCTCTGAAGGACAAGACACCACAAGGGGCAGAGGCAGTATGGGGGGGTGGCACCTGCCTTGCACACGGCCAACGTGCGAGGTCCAGTCCCCGGCACCCCCGCTGCTCCCTGACCTCAGAGGCAGCAGGAAGCCCCAGGCACAGCGGGGGTGGCCCAACCCTGCCCCCGAAACATGAAGAACTGCAGAAGACAATTCCCTCATCTCCTAAGTGACTTTCGTAGCATGAAGAGCTGCAGAACACAAGTCCCCCGGCTCCCAAGTGACTTTCCTAGGCTGCACGGCCATGGGCACATGACAAAAATGCATAAACCAACGGTTTACACAGAAGCAGCAAATCACTTGGAAAACTCCCAAAGCATGGTCTTTCCCAGCACCAAGCAGGAGCATCCAGCGTGGAAGGTGCCTGCCCCTGCCTGCCACTGACCCCGGCTCGATCCCCAGCACCACATCTGGTTCCCCACGCACCATTGAGGGGGACCCTGCCACAGAGCCAGGGGTGAGCCCTGGGCACCTCTGTGTATGGCCCACCCCCCCACTCCAATTAAGAAGTCAGAGATTTGCACAAATTAAAAGGCCGAAAGAGAGGGTGAAGGCCACAAAGAAAATAAAAGAAAGAAAACAAAAGAAAGAAAGAAAGAAAGAAAGAAAAGAAAAAAAGAAAGTCAGTCAGCTGCTACTTGCGACTGGGAAGACCGCAATACACTTGTTTCATTAGGAAAATACCTAAAGAAAACTAACAGGGACTGTGTGACACACCCCTAGTGATCACTATACTCGGTGGCGAGACATCTACGATTTTCTTCTCGAAGATCGGGAATAAGACTGGAATCTTCCTCATCAATAAGACTGGGACCTTAGCATCGCTATTACTGAATAGTGAGAATCCCAGGAGGGTAATTGGGCAAAGGAGAGGAGAAGGAAGGGGAGGGGAGGGAAGGGGAAGAGAAAGAGAAGAAAAGAGCAAGGGAAAGGGAAAGCGATCAAGAAAGAGAAAGCAAAAGCAAAAGCAGAGGAAGCAAAAGCAGAGAAAGCAAATGCTCAAGACTGGAGAGGGCCTTGCTCTCTGCGGGTGACCTGAGTCACCGGAAAGCCTTCAGCTGCCCTGGGCCGAGCACCAACTATCCTCCCCACTGCTCTGCGGCCTCAGTTTCTCCACAGCGTCTCAGAACGTTCACTGCACAGGTCTGGTTTAAATGTATCCCTGACGGCGCACTCATAAATGGTATTGTTTTCTTACGTTTGCTTTTCTCTAGTTCACTGTTTGCATATATTGATGCTGTAACCGGACACTGCACTGTGTCGTGATTCTGTGCCCGTGGATGGACAGGT
The DNA here is from genome assembly GCF_029834395.1 of Sorex fumeus. NCBI lineage: Eukaryota > Metazoa > Chordata > Mammalia > Eulipotyphla > Soricidae > Sorex > Sorex fumeus. Next base: position 13,039,426 of record NW_026606129.1, read on the forward strand.
TGAGTGCACACTTTGCTGCAGGACCCCTGAGCTCAGTCCCCGGCAATGCAGGGAGAAAAGTGCCCCCCACCCGTGCCAGTTTGAAGCCAGAAAGAGGCCCTGAGCACCACCAGCTATGGCCCAGACTCCCCCCTACCCCCTACTTCAGGGGCTGGGTAAACAGCCCAAAGGGTTGGAGAGCGCTTTGCAGAGAGCAACATCAAACAGAACGGACGGAACACTGAAGCTACAGAGCTGGACAGATGGGACAGCAGAGGGTTTTCGCCTTGCACGCGGCTGATCCAGGGTTGATCCCTGGCACCCTGTAAGGTCTCCGAACCCCACCAGGAGGAATTCTTACGCACAAAGCCAGGAGTCATCCCTGAGCATCTCTGGCTATAGCCCCCAGCACCCAGGGCCAGAGAGAACGCACAGTGAGTAGGACACATGCCTTGCACAAGGCAAACCTGGGCTGGATCCCGGTTCGATTCTCAGTACTCCGGGAGGGACCCCGAACACAGGACCAGGAGAAAGGCCTGAGCACTGCAGGGTCTGGACCCAAAACAAAACAAAAAAAAAATCAAAGAACTGGAACCCTAAAATACACAGAAGGAAACAGACACTGGCCTTAGAGATGCCTTTGAGGATTTGTCTCCAACAGTGAAAGGAACGATGAAAAAAATAGTTTCCACATGGCAAAAGCAACCGTCCTTATAGAGAAAAGGCAGCCTGCTGAACCCAGAGGGGATCCCTGGGGAAGCGTCCCTCAGACTAGAGCCTCAACAGTAACTATTCAAAATCAATAAACTACTGAGCAACAACAGCGTACGGGGCAGGGGATATGAAATGCATTTCACTGAAGTGGACAAGAACTTGCTGTGTCAGAGATGGTCAATGGCACATAGAACCGTTTCGTATCTCCTATCGTGAGGGAAACACAGATCCAGTGACTAGAGCTCACCTCGAACCTTAGAATGTTTATCATCAAAGAAACAAGAAACAATCTTATAAAAGAAACGAATCAGGGCCCAAGCAACAGTACAGCGGGGAGAGGGCATTTGCCTTGCACGCAGCCAACCCAGGTTTGATCCCCGGCATCCCATAGGGTCCCCCGAGTACTGCCAGGAGTGATTTCTGAGTGCAGGGCCAGGAGGAACCCCTGAGCATTGCTGGATTGCTGGGCACAGCCCCAAAACAGGCCAGGCCAGGCCAGGCCAGGAAAGGACTGACCTAATCAAGACTGCCCTGATCAGAGACTATTTCCAACCCATGTGTTGGTTTTTAATAATGCTTACCTAAAAATCAGACAGTAATGCACTGTGGCTTCAATTTCTTTAAAAAATTTTTCTTTAAATTAAAAAATTTCTTTAAATTTAGAATTTTTTCTTTAAAAATCAAAGACCTCCGGGAGGCGAGTGACATTACAGCAGGTAGGGTGCTTGCCTTGCACATGGCTGACCCGGGTTCGATTTCCAGAACCCTATCCGTATGGCCCCCCTAAGCCCACCAGGAGTGATCCCTGAGCACAGAGTCAGGAGTAAGTCCTGAGCCCCACTGGGTGTGGCCAAAAACCAAAACAAATACAAAGCAAAGATGGGAATCCTCAGGAAATTTCTGGAATAGGAAAACAGACAGGAGTTCGGAGAGAGGGCGGCAGGGAGGAGAGCCCTGGGGACACTGGCACAGGCACGGGGCGGCCGGGAGTCCGGCTCGGGCTGACCTGGGCAGGAACTGAACACGGATACAGGTTTACCGCCATCCCTGTGAAGTTGGGGAGCGGCGGCTGCAGGCCAGCGGGGGTGGGGGGGGACAGGGCAGAGGGGAGGCGGGGACAGAGGAAGGGAGGGAGGAGCAGGGGAGAGCAGGGGTGGGGGTGGGATGGGGAAGGAACCTGCCCGGACACAGATCAGAGCCCAGGGTGTGTGTCACACACAAACACATACACACACACACACGCCCACACACATGCCCACACGCACGAGTACCCCTCTTTTCATCCTGAGCACAGCCGGGGTTGGCCCAGAAAGGGGGATGGGTTTCAGGGGAGGCAGAAAAAGTGAGCTTTAGAGATTTAAAATACTCAATTTTGAAACTTGGGGTCACGCTGAAAATAAAGGCCAGGGAGAGAGTTTGGGGCGAGCTCAGGCAGGCAGACAGACAGACAGACAGACACAGGCCCCTCATGCATTAAGCCCTGCTACACTCCGTACCATTAACTCCCCCAAAGAGGGGGGAGGACGAGGGGGACGCACCGCTCACTGGCCTGGCGTCCCTCCCCGGCTCTCTGGGCCCCAGCTGTCCACTCACACTGCCAGCCCCACGTCTGGTCTGAAGACACAGCCATGAATGTGAAACAATGAACACCAGGGCCAGGATCACTCTTTCTGCCCTAACCACGCCTCTGGCAGCATCCCAGCAGAACGAACGCCCAAGCGCACACATCTAAGGAAAGACGGGGACACAAATCAAGTCGGCAGAGCAGCTCGGGGGCCCCTCTGAGCCCGGCCCTGGCTTGGCCGGGAGAGCCAGCCGCATCTGTTTGTTAAAAGCAACTAAAACAAAAATTGTTTTAAGTTACAGCTGGTGTCTGGGCCACTTTATCAAGCACTTAGGAGATAGAGCTGATTATTTTTCTGGCAACGAGGCAGAAAGCAGGGCAGAAAGCAGGGCGTCCTGTTACCAGCTGTTTCCGCAGTGGCTCTCCTGGGCGCGTCTGCTGGGGCCAGGGCCGACGGGTGGCACCCGTGGCCGGCCAGGCCTGCCTCTCGCCCCCCAGGGCAGCGGCAGGCTTACAAGCCCAGCATAGAGGCCCGTCCCACTGTCCTGCCCCCACTCTGGCCCAGGACTGAGCTGGGGCCCAGCATCAGCGGTGGGGACCCGCTGCACGGCCCCAAGGGACCTACGTGGCCCCCAGCCCCAGAGTGCTGAGGGGTGAAGCGGAAAGGCTCCATCGTGCCAACAATAATACCACGACAGTTTTGTCAGGGGTGGCGCTCTCCCTCCCCCCTGACTCTCCAAGATTTCCCCAGTCTCCTCCTCTAGACCCGCACTGACCGGTGGGCGCAGGGGAAGCAGGGTTGGCTTCACTCTGTCCCTCACACGCACCCCAGGCGAGCCGAGAACTGTGCCCGCGCCAGACAGAGGCTCCCGACCGCGTCGGCCCCACCAGAAACTCTAGGTGCCTCCTGAGGGCCCAGGTGGCAAGACCTCATCTTCAGCTAGGCCTGGTGGACAGGACACTGTTCCCTACCCTACTCTGGGCCAGACGGTGCCACGCAGCCTGGTGAAGCACCCGGCAGGCCCACGGTCCCCGCCACTCACCCCCCATCACAGCCCTGACATCTGGCACCCGGCCATGTCTCCAAGTGGGTCGCCATATCCTTGATGGTCAGGGCTGTTGGTCACTCTTTTCTTCCTACACTCTTCCCCAAAACTGTGACGGGAGGGGTGGGGGGGGGGGGGAATGTGCTTCGCAATCCACGGAAATACTTCACAGTAAAACTATTCCTAAGACTTGGAGCTGGAGAGAGAGCACAGCGGGTAGGGCGTTTGCCTTGCATGCAGCCAATCCGGGTTCGATTCCCAGCATCCCATATGGTCCCCTGAGCACCGCCAGGAGTAATTCCCGAGTGCATGAGCCAGGAGTAACCCCTGTGCATCACAGTGTGTGACCCAAAAAGAAAAAAAAAAACCTATTCCTAAGACGGTGACGGGGACGTGGCCATTGCAGGGTCTGTGTATGACGAGCCCAGCCAAAGGGTCAGGAGCCTGGGCACAGCGGCAGATGATGGCCCTGCCCTGCCGGCCTGCAGAGTCTGGTCTCACTGTGGGGCTTCAGTCACACAACAGGGACTTTGTGGGGACCAGTCCCAAGGGCAGCTGGGCCGTGACAGCCAGCGCTGTGGAAGTCCAGTGAGCAGGGTACTAGGGCTCCCACGGTGACTGGAAGGAGACGGGCAGTGAGTGGGGGCCACGGGGGCCAGGGAGCAGGAGAGCCTGGACAGGCCGAGTGTGGCCTGGGTCTTCGGGCAGATGGCGACACCACAGCGGCTGCCAGGCCTGGACAAGGCTGCCCAACAGAGGCTCCAGCGTCCAGCCCTGTGGCCCAGCCTCTCCCAGGCCAAGCCCTTCCCCAAGCCTCGAGGCTGCTCTGATTCCCACCGCCATCAGGGCCAAACGACCCCCACTGGCCACCGGCCTGCTGGTGGACAAGGAGCCACATGGCGGAGGCTGTGGCTGGTGGCTGGCCAAGCTTTGATGTCCCTCCACCCAGCGTGGGCCTGCGTCTCCGACTTGTTTACTTTTCCTGCACCATTTTTGCAATGTTTCAGCTAAGCAGGACAGTTTTTATCAACAGTCTCCAGAGCAAGAAAACAGCAAAAAGCTTCGTCTGGGATGAAGACTGGCGGCCAGCTCGGCTGGGCGAGGTGCAAGCAGAGCCCAGCCTTGCGAGGTCTGGTCAGCCCTGCAGAACTGTGTGTCGGCCAGCAGAGAGCCACATCCTCCCAGGGCCGGGCAAAGGCAGGGACCCGGGTGGTCGCGCAGCCTCCCCACCTCTCCTGAGACTCTGGGAAAGAAGACCGCCTTCTGCCGAGAGCGCCGAGCAGGCGGAGGAGCGTGGGAAACTGCCCCCGAAGGGGCCGGCAGGCGGCCTGAGACAGGAGTTGGTAAGAAGGGCGTGGGCTGGGGTCCCGCTGCACTCAGCCTGTCCTCACCACCTTGCTGGCTAGAAGAATCACTCTGGGGCAGTTTGTCCCAAAGGTAACAGACGAGTCGATGGGCTCGGCCTGGCTTCAACAACCCGGCTGGGTCTGTGTGGCACGGCGTCTCTATTTCCACAGCCCTCTCCTCCCCATGCTTGATCCCTCCCTGGGGCCTGGTGTGCATCATAGACCCCCTTCTTCCGTGGACAGAACCGGCGAATCTGCTCGCTTGGGCCACTGGCCACAGCCTCACCCACGGCTGCACAGCTAAGACCCAAACCCGGGTCTCTGCATCCCCCGCCCCCAATCCTTTGCCACCCAAGGCCCTGCCGCAACATCTGTGGGCCACATCCCTCCCGAAACACGGGCAGAGGCCCAGCGCCCAGCTGCAGCCTGACACCAACAACCCTGACCCGCACCCCGCCCCCCGTGAAACCCTAGCCCACCCACACCCTGTCCACGCCACCTCCATGACCCCACCCCCAGCTTCGACCAGGGGCCCCACTTAATACAATTTTGTTGGAACCCTCCGCCCAGTGGCAAATGTGTCTACCTCCCAAATCTGTCTACCCTGATTAACACAGACCACAGCTACCAACGGTGGGCCCCCACCCCATCTTCCTCAAACCCACCCTAATTATAGCCCTCACGTGGCACAGGGCAAAATCATTCCCATTTTCCCTCCTGGAAATACGATCTCAGGTAATTCTACAGCCCTCCATGACGTCATGAAGATCCTGGGGGGGGGAGGGGGGTCCTCCAGGTCAGTTTCTATTAAGTCTCTTAAGGGGGAGCGGAGATGACTGCATGAATTTTTCCCCGTTGATTGAGATGAAATTTTTTAATTTAGCCATCTCATTTTGCGGAACTGGATTTTTTTTTCTCGAATCTCCTGTCATATTTCCTAGCCCACTTACATTGCATTAGTGAAGTGTCACTGAATGAATTTTCCTAGGTCACGAGTTTTTCTTATCATGTTCTAATACAATATTAAAGATAGGTCCAGAAATAAAAAGCCAGCAAGGACTCGGAAAGGACTCGGAAGGCAGCCTGGGCGCGGGCAGGACGCGGTCCTCTGACAGGACAGGTGGACAGTCCCTCGGCACCAGGCCCAGAGCCCGCTTGGAGACTCAGTTTGGGAAGGCCTTGCAGCCCAACAAGCACGGGCGCCGCCCGTCAAAGCTGCCACAACTGTGGCCCATGCCGGGGACTGCCACTGGCCACCGAGGTGTCTGGCCACGCTGGAGCCCAGGGTGTGCTCACCACCACTTCCCAGTCTCTCGTGTTTACCTTAAGAACTTTCCAACCCACCGAGCCACAGTGTGCCTGTGAGCCCGCAGCCACCAATGGCGATGCCCTGCGTCTCATCCAGGCAAGACCCTTTAGTTCCCGCCAGCCTGGAGGTGTCCCCCTGGGTCATTGCAGCAGGGCAGGTCAGCAGGACCCCACTGGTGGCACTCAGGAAGCCACGCGATTAACAGAACTCGAGCGCACACGCCAGCCCTCTGAGCTCTGCCCTGGCCGGCCCCCGGCCCCACTTCTTTGTTGGTGAGTGTGGGGGTGTCTCAGGACGCTGATACTCATAAGTAACTGGATCATCTCAAACAACCGTTCACGCCCTCGCAGGAGGCACGGATCAGGAACCTTAGCCTGCCACGCGTGGGCTCAAGCTGCATCCCCGCCCTGCGAGGCCTCAAGAAATGCCAGGCGGCACCAGGCCTGAGCACTCAGGAGCAGTGCTAAGCTCAGAACCTCGCCAGGAACAACCCCTAGTGAAAGTTTCCAGTAACGGGATTAAATGCCATGTTTTTAATGCTGAAGTCGAAAGGAAAGACTGATGCTTCTGTAACGAGGGATTTGGGCCGAGGTGAAGTATTATTTGGTTCTCGGGCTGAAAAGACTCCCCCAACAAGCCTTGGTGGATGGGAGGGAGGGGTACATCTGCCCAGCAAGGGGCCACCAGCCTGGGCATAATGCCCTGAAGGCAGAGCACCTGAAAGATGCTAGACTCCGTGAAGCCACGCCCCAATACTCTGGAGCTGAACCCCCTCTGGGGGAGTCAGGCTTACAGCCGTGGTGTCTGCAGTGATGGGCAGAGGTGTCCAGCAGGGCCAAGGGCGCATCCTCCAACACACCTGGCCCCTTCCCCGACACCGTGTCTGCACTGTGGCCATGCCCGAGACCTTCCTCTAGTCCTCAGAGCCCAGGCTGGGGTCTTAGCAACCCAAGAAGGGTGTGCGGGGGTGGGGGTCCCTGCAGGGGTGGGGCCGTGTGGGGGCAGCCACCCCAGCCGCCCACTGCTCTTTGTCTTGCTCCTGTGCCACGTGTCCCCACTGGCAGGCTGGCTCTGCAGGCTGGCTCTGCACTTCACAGACCCCAAGAGGAAGCAGCGTCCCAGGAAGTAAGGTCACGATGCCCACCCCACTGTTTCCAATAGCGACAGGGAGTTGCAGAGACAAGTGCCAGAAGCTTCCAGATCAGGGCCGGAGCGACAGCACCGCGAGGAGGGCACTTGCCATGCAGGCGGCCCACCCAGGCTTAACCCCTGACATCCCGTATCCCTTGAGCACCACAGGAGTGATTCCTGAGCACAGAGCCAGGAGTAACCCCCGAGCACCACCACATATGCCTCCTTTGCCCGAAAACAGCAGCTTTCAAACCAGCCCACCTCCACACGCCCCAAACCCGGCTCTGGACTGACTCCGGCCACCTGTCAGGGCTTCTTCTATTCTTCCCTTGCCCTCCCAGCCTAGGCCAAATGCCAGCCCTTGAGCTGCCCGCCCTGGCACCCTGAAGCAGTGGGCATGGGCGCTGTCCATGGCCCAGTTTCCTGAGGAGGAGGCCTGGCCTCAAGGGTGAGAGCCATTCACTTCCCAGAGCGCTCCCAGTCTCTCTGACAGGCCTCGTAAGGGGCGTAAACTACTTAGAATCCCTCCAAAATGCTCTAATCCCTCTGTCTGTCTGTCTGTCTGTCTGTCTGTCTGTCTGTCCTTTCATTGTTCATCGGTTTTCTCGAGTGGGCACCAATAACGTCTCACAACAAATTGTGAGACTTGTTGTTACTGTTTTTGGCATATCAAATACGTCACGGGGAGCTTGCCAGGCTTTGCCGTGCGGGTGGAATACTCTAGGTAGCTTGCTGGACTCTCTGAGAGGGGCAGGGGAATCGAACCCAGGTTGGCCGCGTCAAGGCAAACACCCTACCCACTGTGCTATCTAATCCCTCTAACAACAGTAAAAATAAAGCAAAGTGTGGTTCAAGGGCATCGCCTGCGGTCAGCCAGATTCGACAACTGTGGCCCCGTGTGTGTCTGCAACCACCCCACGCATGAACGTTCTACTTAGGGAAAGGGACGCAGACTTCATGCGCCTTCGTAACAGAAAACTCACACGCGGTCATCTCCATGGCCAAGACTGGCTGACTCGAAGAACAGCGCTCAGTGAGAACTGAGCCCCGGACAGGTCTGCGAAGGGGGGCCTGACTGGATGGGCTCAGAGCGAGGCCAACCCAGGCACCAGGCAGGCCTCATGGGGCCAGAGCAATAGCACAGTGGGGAGGGCATTTGCCTTGCACGAGGCTGACACAAGTTCGATCCCCAGCATCCCATATGGTCCCCTGAGCACCACCAGGAGCAATTCCTCAGTGCAGAGTCAGGAGTGACCCCTGGGCTCTGTGTGACCCAAAAAGAAAAAGAAAAAAAACTGGCTCTCGGGACGGCAGTGCCAGTGCAGCAGTGGGCGCCCGCTTCACACGACCCGGGTTCCATTCCTGGCACCATCTAGCCCGCTGGATGGGGAGGGGGAGGGAGGGAGGGAGGGAGAGAGGGAGGGGCCTTTGCTCTCCGAGCCCCCCATATCTTCTGCTGCCCTTCCCTTGACATTCCCTCTGCTCACCACCCCCTGATGTCGCCCTGGTGTCTCTAAGGTTGGCCTAAAGCCTGACCCATGCACGCTGCCCTCATTGAGACTCGGGCAAGTCTACCGGACGTTATGAGCAGGGCCCACGACTGGGGAGGGGAACAAGCATCAGTCTCCGCTGAGGCTAGTACTGCCGTTACCCCCGACACACACAGTGTCCTCCGTCCTTCCCCACCGGACCCCCCTCACCACAGCATCAGGTCCCCTCCCTCACCCGCCCATGCCAGGGCCGTCTCCGCCGTCACACCTCTGATTTCCAGACGCCAAGGGCAAGCTCAAGGACGGAGAGAGGAGGAAGGAAAACAACTGGGGCAGGGACACGTCCATGTGCACTGAGGACACGTGTGCCTGAAGGCTCCCAGCTGGGAGACGGGCCACACTCAGACCATACCCCTCTGGGGACTCCTGCCCCCGGCGGGGAGTGGCCTGTGGAAGGGATGGGGGACACCAGTTTCCCCAACTGTTAGAGACGACCCAGCTGCAGGCGCTGAGCCTGTCCCCTCTCTCCCTGGGCAGCTAACACGCCTCCCTGGCCCTGATGCCCCCTGTGACGGCTGCTCTCTGACAGGACCCATCCACGGCTCGCCCCAGGGCTTGGATTCAGACACTCCCAACCCAGGCGAGGTTCGAAGCGGGTTGGGCTGAAGCCAGGTGCTCCACCTTCCGGCACCACGACAACTCGGGCACGGGGTAGACCAACCACGCCGAGGCCTAAGAGCAAAGCGGGCTTGGGGGCCTGGAGGGTCTCCGCTTCCTGACACAGGGGCAGGGGCACTCCAGCAACACCCAGCCCTGCTCCACTGCCAGGCGCAGCTGAGCGGGAAGCCTCAGGGCCACGGCCGGCAGCACGCGGGATCCCAGCTTGGGGTCCCTGCTCACAAGGCCTGCACCCCGACTCCTAAGGCATGCCCCATCCACAAGCACTGGCTTCCATGGGGAGGTGCGGTCACACGCACACGGCAGGGTGGCGTGGACGTCCACGGGGATAAGGGGCAGCCATGAACTCTCCAGCGCAACTGTGGCAGGCCCCCAGGGGCCAGCACCAGCCACAGGGACGAGCGTCCACCTGATTCTCAGCTGGCTGCTGCAGCCACTTCCTGTCCAAGACCAAGAGAAGCGTCCCTGGTCACCAGGACCGGCCCAAGTCCACTCATGGCAATGGCAGCTCCTCTTCATGAAAGCTCAGCCTCCCGCTACGTACTTCCTGGTGAGTCCAGCCAGCCCCAGTGACGGTCATGATGGACGCCACCATTGCCCCTACGTTCTAGGTGAGACCCAGGTGACACGGCTGCCAGCCCAAGACCACAGAACAAGCAGGGGTGTGGGGCAGAATTCAGGCTGAGGCGGGAGGGTAGAGCCCGGCGTCCGGCCCCGAAGACCCCTGCCTGTCCACACGCTCCAGAATCACCTCCGTCTCTCTCACAAGGTCAGTCGCCACCTGACTTACAGGTGTCACTCACTGAGACGGCCGGGTTTACCCACGTCACCCGTGCAGGCGGCCTGCTGGGGTGCGGGGCAGGGAAGGGATTGTCTCGAACGCAACAAAAAATTCTGAGGTTTCATTTCTCTTTAGCAAGTGGGCTCCAGGCACGGGGTCCCAAAACTCTCCGATGCTTCCGATAACCTAGGAGAGAGTGTGCAGGTTAAGAGCTTATGGGATGCAGACATCACAGACTGACCCTGGCACCGCCAGGGAACACAGAGTCAGGAGTGAAAATTAATAAAATGACAACCAGGTCACGTAGCGCATCGTGCCTGGCATCCAACAGGCCAAGTCTAAGGGTGGCCCAATGGTGAAACCGATGGGATAAGCGGCCTCAGCTAACTATCCTGAGAGGCACTGATGAACCCAGGAAGGCCCAAGCAACCCTCACACAGGCAGACACATTCGTGCTTCATGGTATGAGACAGGCAGAAAACCCACCCAGCCGGGCTATGTGTAGCACCCTGGGTCCCGGGTCTGTGGCGGTTGTTGGGCCCACAGGCCAAGTTTCCCCCGCTCCACCCAGCAGTGTGGTCACAAGCACACGAAGGAGCGAGATCCCAGGGTCGGCAGCGGACATGAACTGGCCCCCGGTGGGGGGCACTGGCTGCCCCTCACTCCCCAGGGTCCAAGAACGCGTGTCCGTCCCTTCCTCGCCCTCCCCCAGCCCGATCGCACTGTCCACGGGGGAACCAGGGCACCATGTGAAGGAACTTCTCACAGGTCCAGACCATGAATGAGGCAAACCGGAGGAGACACTGGCCAGCATGGCCTTCCCCAGGACACGAGCGTCACGGAAAGGCTCGAAATCAATTTCTCAAGAGTCCACATTCCCCAACCAAGCCCCGGAGGATGTTGGAGGAGGCCAAGATCCCTCCCCGCCCCCCCCCACTTCCCCCTCTCATATTTCCACCTCTGGGGCCGGACCATCCACTCTCACAATGCGTGTCCCACCTACTGGCTAACCCGCAAGCAAATGGATCCCCACTGGAAACAAACCCTGTAGCACCCCACCAAAACCAAGTCAAAGATCAACATTTCCCCAGACATGTACAGCTTTTTTGCTTAATATTTAAGAATATCATGGTCACGGTCCTCCCGTTGTTCACTGATTTGCTCGAGCGGGCCCAGTAACGTCTCCTTCGTGAGACTTGTTGTTACTGTGTTTGGCATATTGAATACGTCACGGGGAGCTTCCCAGTCTCTGCCATGCGGGCGAGATACTCTCGGTAGCTTGCCGGGCTCTCCGGGAGGGCTGGAGGAATCGAACTCGGGTTGGCCATGTTGACTGCGTGCAAGGCAAACGCCCTACCGCTGTGCTATTGCTCCAGCCCCATCACAATAGGAACATACCAAATGAGATAGGAAAGGAACAGAGAAGCCAATAAACCCCCACCAACAACACAGGTCACGGTCTGGAGTGATAGCACAGCGGTAGGGCGTTTGCCTTGCATGCAGCCAACATGGCCGACCCAAGTTCGATTCCTCCGCCCCTCTCGGAGAGCCCAGCAAGCTACCGAGAGTATTTTGCCTGCACGGCAGAGCCTGGCAAGCTACCCGTGACGTATTCGATATGCCAAACACAGTAACAACAAAGTCTCCAAAGGAGACGTTACTGGGCCCGCTCTAGCAAATCGATTAACAACGGGAGGACTGTGACCATGACCGTAACAACACAGGAGGCTCAACCAGCAACAGACAACTCAGTGACTCCTTAGACAAGGCCTTAACCCCATGACAAACAATTTTCACTTCCCCTCAAAAGTTGATTTTTCTGTACTTAGCAAGTTTGATGAGAGCTCTGTTATATAACGCATTTTAACTCTAGAATTGCATTGAGTGTGGCTTCTGTCTACATTAAAAATTTTTTTTAATTAAAACAGAAAATAGAGAAAGAAAAACTAGGATTATTTCCAAAGACAGAAGGGCCCTGTAGAGGGTCAGAAGACTACTTCACGTGCTGCAGTTGGGAACGACCCCCAGGACCACCTGAGGGGGACCCCAGGACACCAGCTGGGAGTAGCCCCTGAGCACCACCAGCGTGGCCCAAAACAAACAAATAAGAGAAGACCTAGGAAAAGTACTAAGCAAATTCCATCAACTATTCATGATAAACATCAACAATTACTCCGCAAACTAGCAACCGAGGGGCGTTTCCGTAGTAACAGGGAGGACCCGTGGCAGCCCACAGGTGACACTCACTCAGCAGGACAGACTAGGTGCTGTCAGCTCCCAGGTCAGCAGGTCAGGCCCAGGCAGAGACATCTCCTCTCACCACTTCCGGTCAGTGTTTTACTTGAAGTTCAAGCACAAGCAACAAACCAGGGAAACAACCAAAGGCATAAAGATTAGAAAGAAATGATTATTTAGGAGGAAAGTCCTACGTTTATTTTACACAGCAACCAGTAGAAACAACAGCTCAAGATTCAAGATCAGGGACCAGAGCAATAGTACAGGTGTTAGCCTTCCATATGGCCAAACCAGGTCGATCCCCAACATCCCATATGTTTTTTGAGCACCCACCAAGAGTGACTCCTGAGGGGCTGGAGCAATAGTACAGTGGGGAGGATATCTGCCTTGCACGCAGTCAACCCAGGTTCAGTCCCCGGCATCCCATATGGTCCCCCAAGTACCGCCTGGCGTAATTCCTGAGCACAGAGCCAGGAGCAACCCCTGAGCATCACTGGGTGTGACTCAAAAAGCAAAAAAATAAATTAAAAAAAAAAAAAAGAGTGATTCCTACGTGCAAAGCCAGGAGTAACCCCTGAGCATCACTGGGTGTGTCCAAACAATGAACAAACCTAAATTAGGTAGTTCCCAACATACTAGCAAGAGCTAAAAATACCATTTATAGTAGCAAAATGCTTACAAAAGCAGTAAACTTAACAAAATGTTTCTAGGATGCCAACACTGAAAGTACAAAACACTGCTTAAAGAAGCATTTTTTAAGCTAAAAAAAAAACCTAAATGAAATTCCTCAAGTTCAGAGATTAGATAACTCGATATTAGTCAAGTCTCTCCCTACAGTGAGCCATCCATGGAACCCCAACAGAGCCAGGGAGATAGCTCAAAGGGCTGGAGGCCAGGCCTTGCATACCAGAGGCCCAGGGTCCATCCAAGCCAGGGATAGTCTCTGAACACCACCAGATATGGCCCATAAAGGAAAAAAGACCAAACCCACACTTCCAATCATAATCCCAATTTTCTTGCAAGTGTATAGAAACCTAAGAGAGAATGGGTATAGCCAGGTAGACAGTACAGGGGAAGGGCATCTGCCCTGCATGCAGCCAACCCCGATTTGACCTCTAGCACCACCTATAGTACCCTGAACACGGCCAGGAATGATCCCTAAGCACAGAGCCAGGGAGAAGGAGGGAGAGAAGAAGGGAGGAAGGGAGGGGAGGCAGGGAGGGAGAGAGGAAGGGAGGAGGGTAGAAAGGAAGGAAGGGAGGGAGGGAGGGAACAAGGGAGGGAGGGAGGGACGGAGGGAGGGAGGGAGGGAGGAAGGGAAGAAACTGTGGGCCAGTCACAAAGGGCTCTGCATAGGAGCCGATGTCAAGAACTGAGGCAGTGCAGCAACTCTCTGCTGTGCCTCACCAAGACCAGAAGCTGATAACTGTATCTCACGATGATTCATTAAAATAATTTTTTTAATTTTAAAAAAAGACTGGAAGCTGCATAGACCCATCTGCTAACTGCAAACAAGCACCTCACACACCATTTCATGAACAACCTCGCTCAGAAGCACCAACCAGAGAAACGAGCCCATCAAGAGAAGCAGTAGGTGCCCAGCAAACGCCCGCTGAGCACGACATGCGGGCAGGGTGAAGGCGGGAGACGAGAGCCGTGAGGGGCAGCCGGGCGAGAGACGGTCGCTCACAGGGCACCTGCCTGGCATGCGACAGACTGGGCGGGGCTCACTCCCGGCATCCCTGAGCACCGTCAAGAGTGAACCCAGAGGGGCTAGAGCGATAGTACAGCAGGCTGGGTGTTTGCCTTGCACGTGGCTAACCTGGGTTCGATTCCCAGCATCCCATATGGTTCCCCAAGCATTGCCAGGAGCAATTCCTGAGTTTAGAGCCAGGAGTAAGCCCTGTGCATCACCAGGTGTGACTCAAAAAGAAAAAAAAAAGTGAACCCGGAGCACAGCTGCGTGTGGCCTCAAAACCAAAAGAAAACTTGGAGGGGTTTTCAGGGCACTGGACTTGGGGCCCCCTGCGCCCTGCTGCAAGCTCCCCAGCGGCTAACAAACCAACAGAAATCCAACACAAAGACCCACCAGCCCACCATGGATGCAACTTCCTCCCAAGCGCCCAAGGAGAGACCTGGACAGTGCCGGGCCCCAACAGCATCCTTGCACAGTTCCTGCGGCCAGGCTGAACTCTCCTGACAGCTCTGCGACCAATGTTCTTTTACCACTGGCTCAAGGCTTGGGGCAGGGGCCAAACTGTGGCCCCAGGGAAGATGTTTGCTGGCACCACCCTGCCCCCACCCCGGGTGTGTGCACTCCCTGCCGTGGAGCCTGGATTGAGGCGGGCCCTCCATGAAGACTGGCCTTTCCTCGGGGCTGCTCAAATCCAAGTCTACAAAGCCAGAACCCGTGACAGAGTACACAGAAATGGGAAATTCTGAGATTTGAGAAGAGAAGCACGCTTAACCATCACTCTCAGCACCAATGAGATAGCTCCAAAAGTGTGAGCTTTGCAAGTGGAAGGCCTGGCCTCGATCCCGGGGACCACATGGTCCCTGGACCACTGAGCAGAGGACAGCTCCCAGCACCCGGCCGGAAGTAGCCCAACCCCACACAGATACGCACCCAGACACATCTCTGTGACTTTTTTTTCTTTTTGGGTCACACCCTGAAATGCACAGGGGTTACTCCTGGCTCTGTACTCAGGAGTTACTCCTGGCGGTGCTCAGGGGACCATATGGGATGCCGGGGATTGAACCGGGGTCGGCCATGTGCAAGAAAAACACCCTACCTATGTGCTATCGTTCCAGCCCATCACTGCGACTTTCATCAAGTAAACAAACACTGCAGCCGAGGGGCTGAACCCCAACAAAAACCACCGGCAAGTGTGAAACCCCCAGTACACATTGGAAGCAAGTGTACAACCCCAACTAGCATGAGGATGCCAGCACCCCCCCCACACACACACGCGCGCGCGCGTACACACACGCACGCACACACAATAAAGCAGGAGGAAAGAGAGGAGGAAGCAGAGGACAAACAGGCCTCAGGAGGCAGCAGGTGGGGTGGCTCTGTCTCTCTCAAGCACCCACCCCGAGACACTCCCACAGGAAGCCCCAAAGCCTGTCCCCTCCAGCACTGGGCAGGACACAAGGGCCAGACTCGGCGGCTGCCACAGGGGGCGCAGGGGGGGGGAGCTGAGTCATCTACATGGGGAAGGACCCCAAAACACACTCGGGGCGGGGAGAGGTGAGGGTGGAGTTGAGCAGGGCCCTAGGGGTGACCCCAGTGTCACAGCCACACACGCGCCTGTCAAGCTGCACAGACAAGGCCAGGGGCACAAAAAGCTGGACCACAGGGTGTGCCCTCACTCCTGACCCCAACACACTCATGGGCCCGCCAGCCTCACCTAGGCTCAGGCTCGCCCCCTCCCTCCGGAGCCCCCCACTCGCGCTCTGCGGCATCCTCGGGAGGAGGCAGGAGCAGCGGCCACTGCACGCAGGCGGCCCCAGCTACAGGACAGCCTGCGGCCAGCCTCCCCCGAGCGGTCTCTGCCTGTGTCCCCTGAGAGACTCAAGGCCCAGGGCAGGTGGGAGCTGGCTGTGTCCCCCGCCCCGCGTGCCCTCCTCCCCCGCCACCCGCATCCCACCCTGCCCGACCGTCAAGGGACCAGGGCCCATTCCTGAAGATCTTTCTTGGGGTCTCGGCTTTGAAGACACATTCGTGTTGCTCCCCGGCGTGGATGAGCCCCGGGACGGCCGAGACAGAACCGGACCTGCCCCGTGCGCCCCGGGGAGAGCTGCGTCCAGCTTCCCCGGTCCAGGAACATCGGCCAGGCCTCCCGGTCTCTCCTCCCCGGGAGTGAGGCGGCTCACGGCGACAAGCGTCTGTAGCTGCCGGGGGAGGCACAACGGTCACCACGGGCAGCCTGGATGGACCCCCATGTCCCGGAGCTCGGAACTGCACAAACAAAAGGTTGAGGGGGGAGGGGGGAAGGAATAAAGGCTTAAAGATTAAAGTCGCAGCAGAGACAGACGGCTCGGTTTTTTAATAACTGAAAACACGAGTTGGGTCTGAATGTGCTCATTGTTCCCCAGACGGGGCAGCCGATGCCGGCAGGGCTGGCTGGCGACAGCACCGCCTTCCCATCAGAATCAAGATTTACCGGGAGGGGGGGCGGCCGCAGCCTCCAGCCCTGCGCCTCCCCGCCAGGTGAGCCTCAGAGAGGGCTGCCACCCGGCCCCAGGCAGGGCCAGGAAAAGGGCAAAAGGGGACCCCGGGCTGACCCAGGGCTGGCCTCGGGAAGGAGGGGGGAATGACCTCCCTGACCTCCTGTCAAGGCACGGGGCTAGGGGAACCAGAGGCAGGTGTGAAGACACATCTGCCCTCTGGCCCGTCCTGCCACTTGGAGGAGTCTCTCAACCAACTCCCAGGAACATCCCTCGGGGAGAGGGGCAGGAGGTGTCAGGGCCTGAGCACAGATCATGCCTTAGAGAAATCAGACACCACCTCTGGGCCCAGCAGTGCGAGGGAAGGGACCCCGAGAGGGACCCGGAGAGGGACGGGTTAGGTGTTTATTTATTTATAGCTGCCTTCACTGCAAGAAGGATGTAGAGCAACTTACAAAAACACACAGAACTGAGTGGGGAAACACCAGACAAGGAATCACAGCTACACAACAACAACAACAAAAAGCCAGAGCTGGGCTGCTCCTTTTGGGGGGCGGGAGAAGAGTGGGAGGGGGCGCGCATGCCCAGAGGGGCTCAGGACTCACTCCGGACTCCTGCACAGGACTAGGCCAGGCAAGAGTCGCCCCTCCCTGCCCCCCACCCCACTGTTCGGCCCTGCACCCCGAAAGGACCCAGATGTGTCCATGCAGGGCCTCTGGGTGACCCCGCCCACATCGCCCGTTCAAAGCTCCTGCGTCAAGTGAGGTCTGGCGAGGACACGCACGCCTGGACCTCCCGGCCACCCCACAGCCACCCCTTGATGCCCAGGCCCCCCTGGAGACTCAGGGAAGCCCAGACTTGGTGCCCAGAGGCAGTGAGGCGGGGGTTTGAACACGGGTTCACTTTGGGCGGAGGCCTGCATGCCGCCGGCACCCCACGTGCCGGGTGTTCATGCAACAGAGTCTGCAGGCACGAAAACAGTGATGAACGGTGCAGGGGGGATGCTCAGGATATACACTCAATTTCAAAAAGCAGTCAAAATAAAAAAGCCATATGAAATGTATCATCTGAACCATGTATAAGCCAGACAATTGTTTTCTTCCTTATAATTTTGCCTATTATCCAAATTTTCTTAAATAGGTGTATATTACTTTGAGAATCGAGGGGGGTGGGAGGTTCACTTTAAAATCCATGAGAGGCAATGCCTCTCTTGCGAAACACAGAATCCAAAAGAAGAGAGAACAAGGGGGAATGCCCTGCCACAGAGGCAGGGTGGGATGGGGGGGATAGGGGAGTGGGAGGGATGCTGGGACCCGTGGCTGGGACCCCATATGGTCCCCTGAGCACCACCAGGAATGATTCCTGAGTGCAGAGTCAGGAGGAACCCCTGTGCATCACCAGGTGTGACCCAAAAAAGAAAAAAAAAAGAAGCAAAATCCATGAGAAGGGCCACTGCGTTCCTGTATCACCACACACACACACACACACACACACACACACACACACACACACACACCAACCCACGTTCATTTCACACACGAGTCCTACAAACACACGCGAGCAGGAAGCACGCAGGCCAGACCGGGTGGACAGAGCCTCAGCTTCGCGCACCGTCATGCTCATCATCGCTGGCCAGGTCCAGTCTGCTTAGAACCCGCACGAGTCACTGGGGTGGCAGACGGCACACGTCCAGCGGACAGAGGCGTGGCCAGGCTGTGGCTGGCCCTGCTCCTGGGGCAGCGTGGCCCCCACACGGCCCTGGACATGCGCCCTGGATGGCCACAAAGGCATTCCACAGGACACATGGCACTCACCAGCCATGTCCAGCCAGGCCATGCCTGCTGCCCAGAGGGACATTCTGGCCTGAGATCCAAATGCCCGTCACAGCGGCGGACCGCTGAGAGAGAGGGCCAAGAGCCTCCCTGGCCCCGGCCGCCTCACCGAGTCTGCCAGCAAATTTCTTGGCTTGACCCTCCAATCCCCAGAGCGACCCCCAACCTGCCTTCCAGGGGTGTGGGCAGGGCTTGCGGGGTGGACGCACTCAGCCAGTCCACGCGTGCAAGGGAGGGAGATTAGGAGGCTGAGGCTCGGGACAGGGACGCCCAGCTGGCCCCCAGCCTCGTTCGCCCCTCTGGAGAGAACAGCTCTGCTAAGTGGCAGCTGGGGACTCTCAAACGTCTGCTCCTTCGTCTGCTCTCTGCGCACAGTGCTCACGAGCAAGTCCGAGGCAGAGACGAGAAGAATGACCGTTTCCTGGGAGTTGCTACCATCCTCCCACGGGCCCTGGACAACGGCACGGGAGAGTCGGCGGCGCTCTGGTTATCTGCGAGGAGGGAGAAGAAATATTGTAAACGCTGTGATACTTAAACAAATAGAGGAAAAGCAGATTGCTTCAAGTTGCCTCAACTCCAAAAGTCACAGAAGGGCCCAAAACTCCCCCAAAAAATGAGTTTAGATGAAAGGAAATACCCCAAACTGCCAAGGGACCTGGAGCAGAACCTGTGGAAATTATTAATCGCGACGTAGCTCCCGGGGGCTACCCGCCACGGCCGGTCAGGGCTCCCGACCCCGCCACAGCCAGGCCTGCGTCCCTTCTCGTGGGGCCAGAGAATGAGGAAATGAACTGTGGTCACTACTGCCCCGCACAGTGGTACAAGAAGCAGCACGGGCCAGGGAGAAGGCCTGGGAAAGGACGCGCTGGCCTGTCGGAGGCATCCCCAGGGCCCCTCGGAGCTGGGGGGGCGGGGGGCATCCCCGCCTGCTTCCACCCCACGTGACGCACGAGCTGTGCCTTCTGGCGGGAGAGGGGCAGCCCCCTCTGCCCCCGCCCTGACTCCCCCGCCGTCACTGCAAAGAGCACAGTCCACACCGGCCTAGTTCCTAGAAGATGAATCCCACGCTCGCCCAAGCAGAAGTGATTCAGGCTTTAGGCAGATTTTCTAGAACAGTCCCCAGACACAGGGACCCAGCCAGCGCCCTCGAGGAAGACTAGTGACGCGCGGATACTCACACGCACTGTCACATCCTGCCCAGCTCCCGCGGCTGGGGGCATCTGTGGGCTCTGGGGAGAAGCCGCGGTGACCGGGAAGGGGGTCCCAATCAGGCAGGGGAAGGACTTCCTGTCCCCGGAGGGCAGGAGAAAAGGGGGCTGACACAGTGCTCGCATCAGGGAACAGGGAAAGGCTGCCTTTGTGGGGGCCGCTCCACGTGCTGTTTGGGGTCGGGATACCTCCCCCTGATTCTGGCCCCCGGGAGCCCCCATTCCCTGCTCCCACACACTTGCACAGAACACAGCTCGGGACACTGGCGCATTGGTATGGACACCCAAGTCCCCCACCCCCTTCACACATGGACAGAACACAGCTCCTCGGGACACCGGTGTCCCGTCCACCTGAGGCTCCTGGGTGGCCTTGGGCAGGCGACTGCCTGGGAAGGGGCAGAGGGGCTTGTGGGCACAGAGCAGAGATGCCAGGTCTTCAAAGACGTCAATCAAACTCGAGCGTCTCGCCACCCGTAGGGGCAGGCCGTGGTCATCTGAAGCATGAAACAGTGGCCCTGGCCCCTAAAGACACCCAGCTAGGGGACGCAGAGAGCGAACTCCTCCCCAGAACCAGGGGGTTAGCTCTGCCCCAGCCCATGGAACCCCCAAGTCAGATGGAGTCAACACCCATCAGAGGGGCCCAAGGAGTTCTTGAAGTTCTGAGCTTCTGCCTCTGCAGAGGCTTGTCTGGAGGGGGCCAGGCTTCAGGTCAAGCCCCCGCTTCAGGATCTGATGGTCTTCAGATCATCAAAGGGCAGAGTGAGAGGGGAGGCACGGGGACATCTGTGAGCAGTGCTCACGCTGGGTGTCCACAGCCAAGCCCTGACTCCAATGCCACCCACCCACCTATCGTCCAAGGAACACCTGGATCTCAGGGGGCTCAGGGGACCCAGGCCTGTTCCGGGAGATACTCAGCCAACCGGGCAGAGGCTCAACACTCAGCCTGAGGATGCTACCCAGGTTCTGGGCGCCCAGGGGGACTCCAGCACTATACTCTGAGGCCATGCGGTATGGGGGCTCGAACCCCGGATCGGGCCCCAAGTCCCTGGCTATGAACAAGCAAGCAGCCCTCGCACCTCGGGTCAGCCTCTGAGGGAGTGGCTCATGTGGGCAGGGCACCTTGTACTTCACCACCACCCTGACACAACCATCCTTTCCAACCCAAACAGGCCAGAGTCAGAGTCTGGCTGGGGACAAGGCTCACATCTCGGGCAGACCCCGAAACAAACAGCAGAGGCTCTTGAGAGACTGGGGGGCGGGGGGGGGGGGGAGGGTGTCAGATGACGGGACCCAGAGACAAAAGGACTGGATGGTTAGGGGAAGAAATTGCAGCTGCAGGGAACAGCACCCAGGAACTGCAGGACAGAGGAGGAGCACCTGCTCTGCACGAGGCCCACCCAGGTTTGATCCCCGGCACCCCTTACACCAAGCCCGCCAGGAGCGATCCCTGGGTGCAGGGCCAGGAGGAAGCCCTGTACACTGCCAAGTATGGCCCCCAAGTCCAACATAAACACAATGAAAAAAGGGCACCAGGCAGAAGTGCTGCACCAGGTTGCGGGCCAGGCCAAGCTGGATCTGGTCCAAGGGTCAGTAAGCAGAGCCAGACATGAGCAGGACGTGAGCCAGAAGCGGCCAAGCCTGGGCCCATAGCAGCACGGGAGCCCCCAGAGATACTGGCCAGAGCCTGCAGCAACCCCCCAGGTCTCAGCGCACCTGGAAACGGGAACAATTTAAAGGTAACAAGCGGTAGGGCAATTGCCTTGCAAGCCACCGGTCCGGCCAAGCCAGGTTCGATTCCTCTGCCCCTCTCGGAGAGCCCGGCAAGCTACTGAGAGTATTTAGGCTACATGCCAAAGCCTGGCAAGCTAACCGTGACGTATTCGATATGCCAAACACAGTAACAAGTCTCACAATGGAGACGTCACTGGGCCCGCTTGAGCAAATCGATGAACAACAGGAGGACAATTTACAAATGGCAACAATCTATAGGACAGACCGAGCTCCAGGCCCAGCCGAGAGGGTGGCCCAGGGCTACAGATGATCACGCAGCTCCCTGGGGAGCATCCAGGGCCACTGCCACACCACCCCCACACTGGGTGCCCCAGCTTCCCACTGCAGCATGTGGCCGCCCACACTGTCACCTGACAGTCTGTCTTTTGTTGGGGAGAATTACACCTGGTGGTGCCAAAGGGCTACTCCTAGCTCAGTGCTCAGGATTCAAACCCAGGCCTCCTATATGCAAAGCATTACTCCACACTACTGTTTCTCTGCCCTAAAGAAAGAAAAAGGAAGACCTCAAAGAGAGAAGACCAGCAGTGCTGGCCGATGCGGCACAAGCCAGGAAAAGCATTTGCAACGCCCACTTGTCCTTTGCCAACTACAAGACCAAGATGACTGCCTGATGGATCTATCACATCTTCCAGAAGGGTAATGGAGAAGATTACCCATGATTCTACTCAGATCTCTTCAATAGCCATGTCCACTTGCCGACATACCAAATTCCACAGGATAGATATGTGGTTCCCATCGTTCTCCCTTCCAAAATTCGACACGCCATTTCGTCTATTAAAAAGCGAAAAGCACCCGGCCTAGACAAAGGTCAGACCCAAACACCTGAAGAATCTGCTGTCAGTAGTGATCAATACACTGGCTCAGCTCTTCACACGCTACCTGTCTGAATGCAAGGTTCCGTCCCAATGGAAAACCAGCAGGACCGTTCTACTGTACAAGAAGGTTGTACACGACATTGGTAACACGACATTGGCAACTATTGCCTGATCTGCCTGTTGTCCGTCGTCTACAAGCTGTTCACTCGAGTCATCCTGAATAGGATTGGGAGAACACTAGATGAAGAACAACCATGCAAGCAAGCCAGGTTCCAAAAAGATTTCAGCACCATCAACCACATCCACATGGTAACCAAGCTCACTGAGGTTTCTCAGGAGTTCAAGATGCCGCTCTGTCTAATGTTCATCAATTTAAAGAATGCCTTTGATTCTGTTGAGCCTGAAACAGTCATCGAAGCCCTAGCCAAACAGGCATTCAAACTCAATACATCAGGATCCTCCGTGAGCTGTATTACATATTCACTACCAGGATTTCGCCATTCTACAAGGAAGTGATCATCAACGTAAAGAGAGGGGGTCAGCAGGGTGATTCCATTTCACCGAAACTCTTCAGTGCCACCCATGAGAACGTCATGTGACGACTGGAATGGGAAGGAATGGGAGTGATGATAGACGGTCGGCAACTACACCACCTTCGCTTTGCTGATGACATCGTTCTAATTACACCAGACATTAGCCAAGTGGCACAAATGCTGGCCGACTTCGACCGTGAGTGTGGAAAGGTTGGACTGCAGATGAATCTCACGAAGACAATGTTCATGAGAAACGGACTCGTTCCTGACGTTCAATTTGCTCTCAACAGAACAAACATCTCCGAATGCAGCAGTTATGTGTACTTTGGTCGAGAACTCAACATGACAAACGACCTGGCACCTGAGTTGCATGAGGAAGAGAGTGGCGTGGAACACCTTCAAGAGCATCAGAGAAATAGCTAAGAGGACAAAGAACCGCCAGGTCTGGGCACATCTCTTCGACTCCACCATTCTTCCTACATTAATATACTCCTCAGAGACCTGGGCCCGATGAAAACAGGATGAGAAGGCTATTTGGGTCTCCCAAAGAGGAGAAATTTTTTTTTCCCAAAGAAAGAGCTATGCTTGGAGTATCACACTTCACTCAAGTGAGAGAAGGAATCCGGAGTTCCGACCTCCATCAATGATTGAGAATTAGGAACGCTGTCTCATTTGCCAAGGCGTCAAAAACAGATGGGCTGGACACAGAATGCAATTTGGAGACAACCACTGGACTAGAGCCATTACCGAATGAATTCCAGGGGACATCAAAAGATCGCATGGCCTCCCACCTACAAGATGGTCAGACTTCTTCGTCAAGACCCTGAACAATCAGTTTGAGGCTCTTTGTATTCCTGAGCGAGCAGACACCACTGGGCTACACTAGCACGCAGCAGGAACAAATGGAGACATTACTGGCGCCCACTCGAGAAAATCATGAGTAATGGGATGTCAAGTGACAAGTGAACTTTTTTTTCCTGGAAACAGGACATCATACACAAATATTTGAATTTATAATGCACAATCACTTGCCAAGCTTTTGAGATATACCCAAGGTCACATCTTTGAATTTGAGTCCTCTAACTGATTTTCTAAATACCCTTTCTTACATAGGCTTTGCCTCTCTTTTGTAATTTTATTTCTTTGAAATGGAGTAAGAATTTACAGATTCTCTTTGTTACAATCCTTTAAATATTTTGCATTTTCCCCATCTGTCCTATTCAACATCTAGAACAGCTTCAGATATATATATATATATATATATATATATATATATATAAGCTTCTTGGGCTACCGAGAGTATTGGATATGCCAGACACAGTAACAACAAAGTCTCCAATGGAAACGTTACTGGGCCCGCTCGAGCAAATCGACGATCAACGGGAGGGCCTTTACTTTACTTTTTACTCTTGGGCTGGAGCGATAGCAGCGGTAGGGCGTTTGCCTTGCACGCAGCCAACATGGCCGACCCGAGTTCGATTCCTCCGCCCCTCTTGGAGAGCCCGGCAAGCTACCGAGAGTATCTCGCCCACACAGCAAAGCCTGGCAAGCTCCCCGTGACGTATTCGATATGCCAGACACAGTAACAACAAGTCTCATGATGGAGACGTTACTGGGCCCGCTCGAGCAAATCGATGAACAACGGGAGGACTGTGACCGTGACCGTGATATAAGCTTCTTAGTATAAAGCATTTAATGCAGGTTTTCTTTTGTAGAACTATATTTTTGAAATTTATTTTATTTTATTTTTATAAAGTAGTTCACAATATTTGATTACATTTAACATTCAAACAACAATCCCACCACCATGACACCCTCCCACCACCATATTTCGGATGTTTTCATCCCGAACCCCAATTCCTGCCCCAAAGCAGAACCGAAATAATTTATCTTGTATTGTTTGTTATGAATAAACTGCTGAAAATACTCCAAAAAACTTTCCTTATGGGAGAGTGTGTGAAAATTGTTGTATTTCACCCAGGGGCCATTAAGCCCTTCTCTAAGAGATTAGTAACACGTTGCTAAAGGTTGCGCCTTGTGTGCTTATATTTTTATTTTTTAAAAATATATTTCCCTCTAAGATTGGTTCCCTTCTACTTTAAAATATATTTCCCTCTAAGATTGGGGATTGGTTGCCTTCTACCTTAAAACCCATCAAATGTGGTGTGCTACTCTTGGAATGAGTGGTGTGAGGAACGAGATGTCCAGGGACAGGTTCACTCACAGGTGAGGCCCGAGCATGTGGAGCGCGGCCGTGAGCATGGCGGCAGCTGAGTTCTGGAGGTTTTGGCTGCCGGGGCTGGGTCCTTGGGGCGGGGAGGGGCTTCACCCCACCCCCTAGGGTGCCCCGAGTGAAACAGCCTGGTGTGGGGTCCAGTGGCATGGCTATGGCAAGTCATTTTATGCTCTCTTCCGAGAGAGAAGGACAGTGAGTCTCTGGACTGTGGTCACTGACCTCTGGCCCTAACTTTTGTTTGAAATAACTAAGTCTGGGGCCAGAGCAAAAGTACGGTGGGGAAGGTGCTTGCCTTGCACAGAGCAGGCCTGGGTTCATTCCCTGACACCCCAGGTGGCTCCCTGAACCCCACCAAGAGTGATCACTGAGCTCAGAGCCAGAAATAAGCCCTGAGCACTGCTAGGTGAGCCCATCCCCCCCAATCAATTTGACTTGTTTATTTTGGTTGGAGGGGCCAGAGCTGGGTTTACTCAGGGCTCACACCTGGCAGTGCTTCGGGGATTATGTGTGGTGATGAGGATTGAGCCCAGGTCTGCCACATGCAAGGCCAGCGCCCTCCCTCCCTGCTGTTCTATTTCTGAGGTCCTGCCTTGGTTTTTAAAATTCACAGTTGGGCCAGAGAGCGAGCTCAGTGGTTGAGCGCTTGCTTTATGCGCAGGAAGCCTGGGTTCAATCCCTGGTACTGCACAGCTCCCCGGATACTGCCGGGAGGAACCTGGGGCACTGAGCTTGGACAGGGTGTGACGGAAAGCCCCCAGAAACAATTATAAAAAAGAAATTTAAAAAAAGGGGGGGGCAGAGCGATAGCACAGCGTGGAGGGCGTTTACCTTGTACTCAGCCTACCTGGGTTCGATCCCCGGCATCCCATACGGTCCCCCAATCACCACCAAGAGTGATTCCTGATCATGCAGCCAGGAGTGCATTGCTGGGTGTGGCCCAAAAACTAAAACACAGTTTCTTCCCCTTCAAAGAAAAATGTTATCCCTTTACCCAAACTTTTCATTCTTGGCTACACATTCAAAGGAAATGCCAGAGAGAGATGAAACGGAGCCGGGGGCACACTCTCCCCGCGGACAGAGGGTGGACCCCCAGCGCCTTCCAGCAGATGAGCGGGAATCCAGACCAGCCTTTTCGAAATGGAATGAGACTCTGACTACCACAGAGAAGAAGAAAACTACCACGGGGAAGCCGTGAAGACTTCAGGCTCGGAAACAGCGAGACACAGACTGCATGATTCCCCTCCGAGGACGCCTGCAGTCAGCAACTTGGAGAGGCAGAGAGTGAAGCCGCGCTCAGCGGGGGCTGAGGTGTGCAGTGGGGGCTCCCTGCCAAGGGGGGACCAAGTTCCAGCAAAGGGGCAGTTTGGGGAGAGAGGTGACACTGTGAACATTTTAAACCAGAAATAGTCAAAATGGTACGTACACTTTACCACCATAAAATAAATACCCCCGGGGGCGGGTAGATAGTGCAGCGAGTAGGAAGTTTATCCTGCACCCACCCAGCTGGGGTTCAGTCCTTGGCACCCCTTAAGGTCCCCCAAGCCCTGGCAGGAGTGATCCCTGAGCACAGAGTTAGAAGTAAGCCCCGAGCACCCCGGGTGTGGCCCCAAAACCAAAAAATAAAGAATACCCGCTAAGAACCGGAATGAGACAGTACAGAGGGTAAAGGTTTGCGCACAGCCGATCTGGGTTCAATCCCCAGCACTACAAACAGCCCGCCAGGCGTGTCCCCCCCTAAACCAAAACAAACATACACAAAAACACCTAAAATAGGGATCAGAGCACTAGGACAGCAGGTAGAGCGCCTGTCTGCCTTGCACATGGCTGGGTTCAATCCCTGGCATCCCGCACGATCCCCGAAGCACCACCAGGAGCAATTCCTGAGTGCAGAGCTAGGAGTAACCCCTGAGCATCTCCTGGTGTGGCCCCCCCCCAAAAAAAAACAGAAAGGGGGAAAAATAAAAAACACCCTAAAAGGAAATAATGTTGTTGCCATAAATGGAAAATAACGACAAGTCAAAAGAGTACTTGGGCAGGCAGGTAGGGGATACGGGGCTTGGGAGCACGAGGGGATACTCCGCACGGAGGGACCCGGCCTCCATCACCCGCTCTGCACCGTTCGCCAGAGCTCCCACGAGCACAGCCCCGATGGTCCCTGCGCCCAGCTGGACCCGAGCAGCATCGTATCCTTGGGCCCTGCGCTGGGCATGGCCCCCAGGTGCCCTGCGCATGGCTTGGGGGTCCCCGAAGTCCAGCGAGTGAGTACCCGCACACGCTGCGCTCTGCCTCTGCCCTTGCGCCCGGTCAGAGGGCAATAGCGCAGTGCTCGGAGCACGGGAAAGAAGGGGGGAGGCAACATGCAACACAGCCCCCTCCCGCCACCCCCAGGCCGAGAACCGCCCAGGGCCGAGCTCCAGAGTGCCCATGGCCCAATGCAGCCCGGCGCAGCCCTGGTCCCGCAGACCCGCACAGGGGGACGAAGACCCTGGCACGCAGAGGCTGTGCTGGGCCCGCGCTGGCCGCTCTATTGACCGCCCTTCCCCCTCGGGAGAGGAAGGCCGGTCGGACAGCACTGGGGTGGGGGGCTGGGAGACAGCCAGGCTCAGGGTGGGCGGTGTGCCGCAAACCCACAGACCACGAGGCCTGGGCCGAGGGGGAGCTGCTGGCAACGCACCCTGCTGGTATGGTCGGAGGGAAGAGGGACGTGGGGAAACGGTCCATCAGATGTGATACTGTGCAATCACAGTCCCCAAGGTCCGGAGTGGAACACATTAGCAATGCATTCCAGGGCCTGGGCTGCCGGCAGATACTTTCACCACCCAGTACAAAGGGTCACCCTACCAAGGCCGCCAAACTTCTGCCTGGGGGCCACGTGGCAGCACGCCAGGAATCCCAGAGCTGCACCTGATTGGCATAAAACACAGCGGAATGGGGCCCTTTCATCTCGCCCACGAGAGCCGGGGCCCCGCGGCGTGGCCAGGCTGCCAGCCCTCCGCGCCCGGCCCTGCCTTCTCACCTCTCGCGCCCGCCTCGCGCCCCCCCCTGCGCCCAGCAGCCCCTCCCGAAACCATCTCTTTCCCGGCTCGGGTGCCCTCCTCGCTCCGTCCCGCCCGGCCTCGCCACCCCGTGCCCTGTCACACCTCCCTGAAGTCCCCCTGCTGCTGGGGCGGGCGAGCAACCCCAAATCACACAGCCCTTCACCCCTCCGCCTGCTGGAGCCCCGCGCGGGCCCCAGAGGAAGTCGCTATGCTTTGGCCGAGCGACAAGGCCTTTCCCTTCGGAAAGGCACCGCAGCAGCCGGGCACGGGCCGCTCACACCTGTGGCCCAATCACACAAATCCCACAGAATCCTTCCCGCTCCCGAGCCCCCCTCACCGTGCCCTCCTCCTGCAACGCCGAGTTCTCAATGTGCCACCGTCAGACTCCAAGTCAGACATCAGAGCCCCAGAGAATGTCACCTCCTCGGGGAAGCCTTTCCTGCCTTCCTCGGCCCCTGGAGAACTTTCCCGGCTCCTGGACATGGGCCTGTCCATCTTGGACAGAGCACATCTGCTTTCTGAGACCCTCTCCATCCTCCAGACCGAAGAGTAGCAAGTCTGCTGGGGTGGGGGGCCCTCCCTCCCGGTCCACTCGGGGGGTTCCCTGCCTGGGCAGAGGCTAAACCAGCACACAGGGACAGGCAGGCTGGCACCCGTCCCTCACCTCATCACCCTGTCGTGCCAGGAGTGCTGCAGACCGCATCCCTGTCAAGGACAGAGGCCGGAGCACTAGTTTGAAAGGAGGGAGGATGGGGAGGAGGGACCAGGCAGGACGCACCCTGCAGCCTTGTTTCTGGCCCAGCTCCCGGGTTCCAGCCAAGGGCTCTTCCCAGGCCTCTCTGCCACTCTGTGATCTTGCCCAAGAGGCAAATTCCCGGCCCGGGAGAGGGACCGCGACTCCCCAGACAAGTGAGACACGGATGGGGCTGGGGCTGGTGGGAGTCGGCAGGTCCAGACGGGGCTGGGGCAGGACCTGCAGTTCAAGTGCCTGTTCAAGTCTCACCTGTGCTGAAACCCCGGGCGGGAGTGGGTGTCAGGCTCGGTGTCACCACCTCCACGCTCGGGAGAGCACAGGGTGAGAGCAGAGAGCGAGATGCAGGGATGTGGAGGAGCTGGGGAGACAGGTCCCCCTCCCCCAGGGGCCAGCTGTCACATCACCTAGCCCCGGGATCTCCAACAGTGTGTTTGGAACCCAGCATTCTGCAGGAGTGAGTCCGAGGGCCAGGAGACAGCCCCGAGGGCTGAAGCCCAGGTTAGGTGGTTGAGCCCACAGGGTCCCCGAGCACCACACGAGGAGAAGCCTCAAGCTCCGCTAGGTCTGGGCCCTAGATTCAAGTATCAATTGATTAAAGTATCAATTATAAATTAATTCAGGATAAATATTTTTCTTTGGGTAAAATAAAAGAGTCCACAGAGGCACGGAGGGGGTAGGGTTGGTGGTGGGAGGGTGGCAGGAGGGATACTGGGGACATTGGTGGTGGAGAATGGGCACCAGTGGGCGGATGGGTACTCGATCATAGTGTGACTGGAACATAATCACGAAAGTTTGTAAGTCTAAAAGTTTGTAAGAATAAAAATAAAAAGATTTGCAAGTCCAGGGAAACAGTTAATCAAAATGACTAGTCAACTAGTAACTTTGTTCGACAATAAAACAGGGGCCAGAAAGATAGTACAGGGTTAAGTCTCTTGGCTTGCATGTGGCTGACCCTGGTTCAATCCCTGACTCTGCATCTGGGTCCCCAAACCTGGCCAGGGCTGATCCCTGAGCACAGGTCCAAGAGTAAGCCCTGACACTGCCAGGTAGCACAGTAGCACTGCAGCACTGTCCTCCTATTGTTCATCAATTCGCTTGAGCGGGCACCAGTAATGTCTCCATTGTTGTTACTTGTTGTTACTGTTTTTGGCATATCAAATATGCCACAGGGAGCTTGCCGTGTGGGTGGAATACTCTTGGTAGCTTGCTGGGCTCTCTGAGAGGGGCAGAAGAATGAACCTGGGTCAGCCACGTGCAAGGCAAACGCCCTACGCGCTGTGCTATCGCTCCAGCCCACACTGCCAGATATGGCTCAAAAAATAAATCAAACAAGAATACTCTTTTCACCAAATGGTACTGGAACAATCGGATGTTCTATTTTGAGGGTCTTTTCCATCTTTTGCTGTAGTCTGGGGGGATTCGCTGTGCCTCGTCTTGGAGCTCACTGATTCTGTCCTCGGCAGCTGTTACTCTGCTGCTCAGGCTGTCCACTGAGGTTTTCATTTCACCTCCCATGTTTTTCAGATCTGTCGCTTCCACTTGTATTTTTGCTGTATTTTCCTCAATTCTGCTCTCACAGCCTCCTGGACTTTATTGGCAGTGTGTTCTAGGGTTTCTTTGAGCTCCTTTTGCATCCTTAACAGTTCCCTTCTAAATTCCTTATCAGAGAGGTTGTATCGCTCGTTATTACTCGCTGGGTCACCTGGGCTGGCTTCTTCACTCGCTAAGTCTGGTGGGCTTCTGTGTTGCTTTACACATCCTGAGCTTTGCTGTCTAGGGTTGTTTCCTGTGTTTCGAATGGTTAGGAGCCCAAGCTGGGATGCATTTGTATGTGCAGGATGAAGTTCAAAAGCCGAGTTCCCCCCTCACTCACTTCCCATGCACTCTTTGGGGCATCCAGATTGGGGGTCTACCCGGGGAGAGACCCGGGGAGAGTCCTTTCCAATGTCCATCTGCACAACTGCCCTGAGGGACCTTCCCTGACTTGGATGTTCTAAACCCTATCTCACACCATATGTGTGTGTGTGTGGGGGGGGGGGGGTTATAAACGTCAAAAAAAAAAATCAGTGGCCTAAATTTAAGAGTGTTTAGACCAACAAACTAAATATAAAATCATAAAACTCTTGGGAAAAAATATAAACATGCATCATAGTAACTTCTTAGCACAAGAAACAAGTAAAAAGAATTCACTGGACTTCATTAATATTTAAAACTTTGGGGGCCTGAGAGACAGAACAGTAAGCAGAAGGAGGGCACTTGCCTTGCACGTGGCCAACCCAGATTCGATCCCCAGCACCCTATATGGTCCCCAAGACCTGCCAGGAATGAATCCTGAGCACAGCCAGTTGGGGCCGGAAAGACAAACATAAGAAAACTCCATATTGAATGATTATGTGAAAAGAAGCGATATGTGAACTGCTTTATAACATTAACTCATTAGGGTAAGATGGAGTCATGAAGTCTGGAGACATGACAGGAGTTAAGGCGCCTGCCTGCCTGCAGCTGCCCCCAAGTACAGCTCCTCTGAGCACTGCCAGGTGGAACTCCCCAAAAACGAACAAAATATAAATTAACTCAGATACATTATTGCCCCCAAAAGGTAATTCTCTCCAGATAAGAATACATTAAAGTAAACAAATATTGTGAACTAACATAAAATTTTAAAAAATTGGAAAAAAAAAAGAATACATTAAATATGGGCCAGAGCGATAGTACAGCGGGTAGGACGTTGCCTTGCACACGGCTGACCCGGGTTTGATCCCCGGCATCCCATATGGTCTCTTGAGCACCACCAGGAGTAACTCCTGAGTGCAGAGCCAGGAGTAACTATCCCTGAGCATTGCTGGGTGTGACCCAAAAAAGCAAATATATATACATATATATAAAATAAAATATCATATCCCCTGCACCTGATAAGGTCCCCCTGAGTCCTGCCAGGAGTGATTCCTGAGCATTCCGGGTCACACTCAGTGGAGCTTAAGGGCAACTCCCAACCAAATGCTCCGGGAGCCCCGTGGTGCTGGAGATGGGGCCCCGGGCTCCAGCCCTCAGAGCCATGTCCCCAGCCCTGGCCCTGGATTTCTCAGCATGGTTAGGTAAGGGACAAAGTATAGCCACCAAGGCCATTCCACAGATCCAGGAGCAAGCCCAGAGCATGACTGGGTGTGACCCAGGAAACAAATCAAAATTATCTAGGATATATTAAAACATTCGTAAGTCAAAAGTATTTGAAATTTCACTAATAAAAAAAAAGGGAAAAAAAGTATTTGAAATGACTCAATTTCATTTTGCACATTTTTCACTTCGCACATAAGAATGTACAAAGAGGGGCGAGAGAGTACAGCAGACAGGGCTTGTCTTGCACACAGCCAACCCACGTCTGAGCCTCAGCATACCAGATGGTCCCCAGGCACAGCCAGAAGTCATCCCTGAGCACAGAGCAAGGAGTAAACTCTGAGCATGGCTTGGTGTGGCCCAAACCCAAAACCCAAAAAAGCATATATATGTAAAATGCCCTACTGAGGAAAGGGTCACACCCTCTAATTAAATATTTAAATACACTAAATAGGAAAGTTTTAAATTGTAATTGGTGTTGGTCAGTTCTGATCAGATTCACATATAAACCCAAGAGGAAATACTTTCAACTGTTAGAATCTTTGAATTTTGGAATTATGGATTCAATGAGGTGGAACTGCCAGTCTTCCCTTTGTTTCTGATTATTTCCGGGTCACACCCAGTGGAGCTTAAGGGCAACTCCCAACCAAGTGCTCCGGGAGCCCCGTGGTGCTGGAGATGGGGCCCCGGGCTCCAGCCCTCAGAGCCATGTCCCCAGCCCTGGCCCTGGATTTCTCAGCATGGTTAGGTAAGGGACAAAGTATAGCCACCAAGGCCATTCCACAGTTAACACAACCTGGATTCTCAGAACAGAGCCAGACACAGATCCTCAGTGTCCCTGAGAAATCCTGAGAAGTGTGTCAGTTTTAAGAATAAAAAGAGTTTAATTTGGGGAGCTGGGGAATGAGGGTGGACACTCAGTGATGTGTGAACTGGGGCCAGCCAGTTCACGGCCAGTGCCTCACCCCCTGGACTATCTCTCCAGGCCACATAAAAACATGAGAAGAGGCTGATATAACCATCTCTACAGGTGATGGGCTGGAGCGACAGCACAGCGGGTAGGGCACTGTCCTCCCATTGTTCATCAATTTGCTCGAGCAGGCACCAGTAACGTCTCCATCGTGAGACTTACTGTTACTGTTTTTGGCATATCGAATATACTATGGGGAGTTTGCCAGGCTCTGCTGTGCAGGCGGGATGCTCTCAGTAGCTTTCTGGGCTCTCCGAGAGGGATGGAGGAATCGAACCCAGGTCGGCCGCGTGCAAGGCAAATGCCCTCCCCACCGTGCTATCGCTCCAGCTCGCCACCCCCATCCAGGAAGCAAAACCACAAGAGCTTTCCTTGGCAGGGAAAAAAAAGAACTCTCTCTGGAGTCGGAGTATAAGGGAAGATGTAAGCAACCCAGGAAGCAGAACGCAGTAGGTGGAAGGTCAGGTCTGCAGAGAAAGTCCAGCCGCATTTTGAGGAGTCCAGCAGAGTGGAGTGGCCAAGATCCCGGGCTCCGGAACAGCCCTCAGCTCAGCGGCTTCTCCGCACCGGCAGAGGGTCTGCCCTCCCCGCGGGTCCGGGCCTGAGTCACTCCTAGGAGGAGAGGAACTCCAAGTCTCTGTCTGTCTGCCCAGAGGGGTCGCTAGGATTAGAGGCGCTGGACAGGCAGAGCCCCACGACTCCAACTCCAGGACTGTCCACGCATTCTCTCCTACAGCCCCTTGCAGAGGGAGGCCTCCTATGCACCACTTTCGGAGTGCTCATCGGTTGCCAGAGGTCACGGGGCTAGTAAAATAGCACGGCCAGACCTGGAGCCTGGCCCGGTGGGAGTCCAGGGAGGCAGAGGCTGCAGAGCAGAGGCAGGAGAGAAGGGCAAAGTAAAAAGGCCAGAGATCTCAGCTCCTTCCCTCTCTCCAGCCCCGCCTAGCCCAGGCCACGGGGGCATGTCGGGGGCCCAAGCATCACTGGATCTCTCTGCTGGGGGCTGCTGAGAACCCTCTCACCCTCGGTGAAGAGAGAGGTCAGAGGGGTCTGCAAAGGCCAGGCTGCAGGGCCAGCCCAGGGCCAGGCGGGGCTCTGTCTCTAGCAATCCACCGAGAATCCAAAAGGGCAGAGCGTCACCCCACGGGGACACACGCTGCCCTTCCGAAGGACAAGGCCAGCTACCGGACACGGTTCTGTCACATCTGGGCTACAGCAATCAGACAGCAGATTTGCAAAAGCCAAGGACGGGCTGGGAGAGGCGGAAGCAGGAGGAAAAAAAAGGGAAAAAAAGCTTTTCCCTCCTCGGCTTTTAGTCATGCTTACGTTATCTGCCATGTGCGCATATCGCATATAACAAACAAACGAAAAAACTCAAGACTTTTATTTTAATTCCTAGACCACTCACTTGACTATACAATTTGGGGTAATGACTTAACCTCTCTAAGATACCTTCTCTGCATTTACTTTAAGTAAAGGCCACCAAACTTTCTTCCCAACAGTCATGGAGGAATTAAATGAGATTACTGATGGCCTTCTAGAATTTTAATCCAGGTACTTTCTCCCATTAAGAAAAAAAAATGAGGGCCAGAGAGATAGCACAATGGGCAGGGTGTGTGCCTTGCATGCAGCCAACCAGGGCTTGATCCCTGGCATCCTATGCAGTCCCCTGAGCACCGTCAGGAGTGATTCCTGAGTGCAGAGCCAGGAGTAACCCCTGAGCATCACCTGGTATGGCCCAAAACCCAAATGTTTTAAAACATTTTTTAAAAGTTTTGATACACTGCTCATGATTCATTCTTCCTCTCACCACTCCTGAGGCTAAAGAGACTCCACCTCCAAGGGAGAAGGCCCTCCAGGCCAGGTGCCCCCCAGGGCTGAAACACTTCTCCATCAAAGACCTTCCAGAGGACAGACTCTTCCAAACTCCACCTCTGCCACTGAGGTCGACTTCCACTTTACAGCAAGGCTTCTTTTGGTTTCGTTTAGCGTCCCCTTTTCTTCCCCCCTGAACCTGGAATCGAGATGGAGCCTGCCAGTGTCCCTGGAGAACTGAAGACGGTGGTGGAAAAGGCACAGGCAGAAAGGGCTCGGCCGCCCCCCACTGCTCCCCGTGTGCCAAACGCCTGTGAGCTGCCCAAGAATGCCAGTGCAGGCAGGCTGCGGGCTCAGGGCCCAACCCATCACACGCCCCGCAAACAGAAGCAAGGGCCCTTCCCCCTGCATTTTATCCTCACTGGTGCTCGGAAGGCAGTGGCACTGGGCAGCCAGGCTCCCCGGGAACCTCAACTCAGCCCAGCTGGGTTCGCATGCCACACACCCCCCAGAGGAGATGGTCAGCCAGCATGGGCTCCAGCGCCACGTCCCAAAGTGGCCTCCAGCTGCTAAGCCACGAAGCCACTAGTCCAAAGGAAGGTCCGGGGGGGGCTACAGCAATAGCACAGCGGGTAGGGTGTTTGCCTTGCACGCAACCGACCCGGGTTCAATTCCCAGCATCCCATATGGTCCCCTGAGCACTGCCAGGGGTCATTCCTGAGTGCAGAGCCAGGAGTGATCCCTGTGCATCGCTGGGTGTGACCCAAAAAGCAAAAAAAAAATAAAAATAAAAAAAATAAAAAGGATGGCCCGAAAGCTGCCCAGGAAACCATCACCTCTCTGGGCATGGAGAGGTGAGATGCTGCTGAAATTCTGCAGACGCAATTCATGCAGAAGACACAGCCTTCACCCACCTGTGACCGGCCACCTTTTCCTTTCTCACGGTTAAGCCAAACGTGGCGTTTCGAAGACTCAAGTTCCCTGACACTGGCCCCGGGCGCCCCTGTTCTCTGGAGGAAGTGCATCCCCAAGCCTCCGACACCCCACGGAGCCGGCTGCCGGTCACCTCTGTGCGCAGGGTGCATGGCCGCCTGCACGTCAAGCTGCCAAGTTCCGGGGCCAGGAAAAGGTGCCTCCAGAGCTGTGCCTGTCCCTCGTGGGGCCAGCTCCACACAGGAAGTAGAATGAAGCCCCCCAACACACACT
This sequence comes from Sorex fumeus, assembly GCF_029834395.1. Lineage (NCBI taxonomy): Eukaryota > Metazoa > Chordata > Mammalia > Eulipotyphla > Soricidae > Sorex > Sorex fumeus. The sequence continues at coordinate 13,075,181 of NW_026606129.1, forward strand.
CACACACACACTCACACAGTTACACACGCACGCACGCACGCACGCACGCGCGCACACACACACACACACACACACACACACACCCTCCAAGCTGCACAGCTGCTGAGTGCAAGGCAGAGTGTCGCATTATTAAAGACCCCACACGCCCCAAGGCCGCCTGCCAGGTGGACAAACACAGGAGGAAGCGGCTGGCTCTGGGCTCAGCAAAGAGCAGGCGGCTCCCGGCAGGACCGTGCTCGGGCGGCCGCAGACGCAGCCACACGGGGAAAGCCGTCAGCCTGCCTTTCGCAGGACTCAGCCTGACGGGTCTGGAACAACTTCACGGGCTCGGAGCGCTCAGGGAAGGGTTGTTTCCAACAAAGACAATTAAGTTTTCTCTTTACCTAGATAAATTAAAAACAGAAGAAGAAAAAAAAGAAAAGAAACAACAGAAAAACACAAGAAAGGAAGTCGGGGTGTCCTCTACACTACACCAAATGCCAGATAATAAAGGTTGGGGTGTTTTTTTTTAAAAAAAAACGCAATTATTTCCTGTTGCATTTTCGTGCTCATTAAAAGCCGGCAACGTGAGGTGGTCAGTCTCATACATGAACCTCCAACAATGGTTTTTATCTACCTCCTAAAAAAAAAAAAAGTACGGATCTTGGGGAAAGAAATTGTTCTTCCTCTGCCTGATAAGACAGTAATCTCCTACCTTGCTGACTCAAATGTACTTGCATATTAATTGCCTCAGACCCCCAAATCCCTGCTGAACTGGCTAAACTGTGGGCCAAATTCAATAATCCAGCAACCTCCCATTCAATGCCTCACCAAGATAACTTTGCATGTTTAATTTAAAAGTACCGATCGCTTTTAAATGAAGTGCTAACGCCAGCCTGTCCACGCTGCAGCGGGAGCGAGCCTCGAGCCCCAGCACTCGGGACAGGGGGAGACACAGAGCGGGCATCCCTCTCCCCAGTGGCATCTGCTCCCCCAAATCAGCCCATTAAAACCTGCCCCCCTGTAGGTTAACTTCCCTCATATCGAGGCCGCGAGATCCTAGCTCCAGATACTCAAATATTATCTGCCCCGATTGTAGCTGATTAGCAAGAAATACACGAGGAGCCTGGGTCCAGCCAACGCGAATGCCTTCTGCTATTGCAGCTGAACTGACCTAAGGCATTTTTTTTCCCTTTCTCTTTTGCAACTGTGTTCCATGTTTGACCCCTCAAATTTATTTTAAGTAGTTTTGCAAACAGCTTCCTCTCTCCCCTTCCTCCCCCACGCAGCCAGCAGCTCACATTTCTGGAGCACAGAACATGTTTTGTCCACCTTGGGAAGAGGCACGGGGGAGACCCGGAGACTTGGAATCAGCAATGGATCCCATTCATTCAAGAGATGAAAGCAGCGTCAAGGGTTAAGCTTTATTTTACTGAATAAGCCAGAATTAACACTGTGATTCCCCAGTCTCTGGATTCACGGCGACCTTTCAAGCTTCGTAAAAAAGCAAGACGCTTTACTCCCTGGCTTCACGGAGCAAACGCGCTGCACGTATGTCAAATCCCGGCATCTTTTTGGTTCTCAGTTTCACACACACGCGCGCGCGCGCTCTCGTGTGCACTAATCACAATCATCAAAATCCTGGACCTGAGCCTCTTCCAAGAAAACATCCCAAGCTTTCTTCAGTGGTAGTAATAATTATTCCGATCGCAACAAAATAGCAATCACGGTAATAATGACCAGGAGATTTAAGGGAGACCGGTAGAGCAAACCCTCAATAAGGCTGGGAAAGAAAGTCCATCACCCATCTGAATTCAGTTAGGGTTCCGGGCTGGAATCACAAATGGTCCATTGTCAAGAGTCAATATGAATTCTGCAAAGTCAAACAGTAACTGAGTTGCATGCGGGTGAAGCAACGTGCCATTCTGCCCCTGGATTGTTTGTACTACTTCAACCAATTTGCCCCAAACGAACCTACCTTTTCTGCGAAAGTTTGACTTATCACTCTTAACTCTCAAACTGACATGGAGTCTGAAAGCGACAGCGGGCACATGGGGAGAGGGCTCAGAAAACGTTCGGGTGCTCGGAGGCTGGAGGCTGGAGCCTGCCGCCTTCTAAGCGAACAATCTTTAGCCGCTGACTTTTCACCCAGGGCTTCTCCAAGCTTCGAGAAACACAAGAAGCGGCCCAAGGCACTTCCAGTTTCACTTTTTACCCGAAACATTTCACCAGGGGGAAAAGGCATTTGAATGCTTGACCTAAGGGAGAAAACAAAACCCTTTACAATCTTTCAAATCTGCCCCAAAGAGATAGTCCCCTGTGGCCATTAAACTACCTAGTTTGGGAACAAAACCTTTGCTCTACATCAGCCCATCCGCTCGTTTTTGCTACAGAACTTGGAATTCGACTGTTCGATTTGCTGCCCGTGCATTCACCGTGGACAGGCACTGCTGTGCCGAGTCTCTGTGGACCAGCAGGCAAGTGACAGGAGGTTGGGAGTCTGGGAGCACTTGCTGGCATAGTGGCCCCTTTCTGAGAACCAGCCGGCCAGGCACTGGCACCAGGAACGGCTGTCAACTGTATATATCTGTGCGTCCTCCAAAGCCCGGATACGCCGCAGCTCTCATCCACTATTCATCACTTATCTCTTCGCAACAATTTTCCTATTTACAAAAACAAACTCGAGTGTACCCCCCTAAGGTGAACTGAACAAAAACGACTCTCTCTCCTGTAAAACATTCACAGCCAATTTCCCACTTCGTTTCAGTAATCTGGGTTACAGCAAAATGAAAGAATGTGGGAGGTCCCGTCGGGCTTGATGTCATAAGATTTGGCCCGATAGGGCGTTCTTTACCATCCCGAAACAGAGGTGTTTTCTGGCTCAGCTGGAGAGGCAAAGCTTCCAGAAATTTCAGTCGTGCAAATCTAGAGAAACTGAAAGTCGGCGGGACCTTTTCAAGACCTTACAAACATCGCATGCTTGACTGTTAGCTTAAAAACGCAAAAAATGTACTGTTTACATTCGCTATATTGGAAAACAGGCATGCCCCAAAAATAAACTGTAAAATGGGGGGTGGAGAGGGGAGACGTGACAATCTTCCCCCCCCCTCCCCAAAAAGGGAAGCCAGCTACTCGGCAATACATCTCGGAGAAACAACTGCTTTCTGCATTCCTCCCCCGGTATAGACAAAGATCTTCCACGGCGAGGCTCGAAAAGTATTAAGCTGCATGAGCCTGTCTTTGTCCTGCTTTTTAAAATAAGGACTTCACAAAGGAGCGCTTTCGCCTGGAACTCCCGGGTCAGTCTCTTCCCTAACACTGATTCTGCAGGCCAATGTACTTATCTGCACCTTTGGAAGGAGCCAAGCCTTTCCGGGGCACCCGGGGGAGAACGCACCCCGTCTGAGCCTGCAGGAGTGGGAGCAGGGCGCTCCGTCAGCACCCGGTCTGGGTTCCAATTCTACTGGCCCCTATCTGGCATGTGGGGGGGGGGGGCAGGTCGAGGGCAGAGACACGAAGTGACCTGCCCAAGGTCACACAGCTGAGACATGGGGAAGCCGGGATTCAAAACTTGTTTCTCAGATCCTCAAGCTCAGGCTTCGGAAATTCTACCTTGTTTGCATTTGTGCTATTATGTGAGGGTTGTTTTTTTTTCCTTTTCTTTCTGGGTCACACCCGGCGATGCACAGGGGTTACTCCTGGCTCTGCACTCAGGAATCACTCCTGGCGGTGCTCAGGGGACCATATGGGATGCTGGGAATCAAACCCGGGTCAGTCGCGTACAAGGCAAACATCCTACCCACTTTGCTATTGCTCCAGCCCCCTGGTTTGTTTGAATTTTTTTTGGGGGGGGTCACACCCGGCGATGCACAGGAATTACTCCTGGTTCATGCACTCAGGAATCACTCCTGGTGGTGCTCAGGGGACCATATGGGATGATGAGAATCAAACCTGGGTCGGCCGCCACGTGCAAGGCAAATGCCCTACCCACTGTGCAATCGCTCCAGTTCCCTCCGCCCTGGGGTTTATTTTTAACACTAATATACACATTATTTCAAGAACAGTCAAGTTACTTCTGTCCCGTCTTGAGGTGTATCTGTAGTCAGGTGACAGGCACCTACCGCCTCCCTCACACAAAGGCCCCAATTTCCCGTGACCGGTCTTTGCCGATGGACTAAACGTGGCTTTTGGGTAAACCATGTCCACGTCAGTGCTTCCGGGCTGCCACTCCCACCGCACACCGACAAAACTACTTCAAGTACGTCCGTTTGGTTTCTCCCCCAATACACTACTCTAATTCAAAAACAAAGATGAAAAACACATGTTGCATACGTTATCAGACACCCACCGGCTAGCCTGTCATCCCAAGCAAAAATAAGTGAGATCCTGCCGAGGGTGTCTGACGAGTGATTTCATTTTCTCCGAAGCCTTTTATTTGTGCATTGAGTGTTGATTCTGTAGGCCCAGGAATGGAACCCAAGGACTCGCATACGGAAGGTCCGTTCTCTACTGCGGGGCTGCACGCCTGACCTGAACAGCCTTTTAAAGATTCTTAAAAATCAAATCCTTCTTTACGATATCAAATCATTTGGGGCCAGGGAAATGCTCTAAAGGCTGGAGCAGAGGCTCTGCCCACACCCCCCCCCCTAGTTCCCGGTGCCACCTGGTCTCCGATGACTGGCAGGAGTGACCCCCCCACCCCCAACCAGTGCTCCTGGAGTAAGCCCCTCGCCATCGCTGTGACCCGGAGGCAAACAAACACCGATCCACCCAGACTTCACTCGGGCCCCAAGCTCCCACTTCCAACCAAGGATACCCGAGGACACCAGAACTGAGATAAGCACTGTGTGCACAGGCTTCTCCCCAGTCTAAAGACGAGGACACTGAGGCCCCGGGGCAGGGTCACGCTCATGCGCTAACCATTGTACCATCCTCCGGTTCCTCTGGCAGCTGTTTGGGAGAGGACTCGTGCAGATCTAGGGCCCCGGGGCTGAGAGCACCACACGGCTGCCAGGGATGACCCGGGCTCTCCACCCGGGTTCGGCACTCAGCCTGACCTCGGCGAGACCAGGACCGCTCCCCGGGAGCTGGGACCCAGCCTTTCTCTCTGGGGCTCTCTGAGGCCGTCCCCAGGCTGGGTTGGGCTGGCGGGCCACTCTGGAAAGGCGAGACGAGGTGGAGTTTGATCAGAGCCCCACCCCACCCCACCCCCGCCGCGGCCTCCACCTGCCTGAGACACCAGAGCTCCCTTCAGCCCTGCTCGAGTGGACCATGTCACTTCTCGTGTGGCCAGGGGCCATGAGAGGGCCCTCCCAGAGCTCGTGCATGTCCTCTTAATCATGCTCCCGCCCCACCCACACCCCCACCCTGCCACAGGGGTCAGCACCTGGCACCTCCCTTTAAAATGCCACCGGAAATGCCGAGACTCGAGGCGGCCCAAGGAAACCGCTCCTTCCCATGCATCTCCAGAGAGTGAGAGTTAATCCCGGCCTCCCAGCACAGAACTCCGAGAAAAGGGGGGTTTTGTTGCAGTACAAGTAGGAAGCGGTGATGGGGGGAGGGGGTGGGAGAAGGGGGAGGCGGCGGGGGGGCGGGGTGGATGGAAGCAAAAGGAGAGAAAGAAAAAGAGAAGAATGCTGATGATGACATTAGACAGGAGAGAGGCCAGCTGAGTACTGCGGCCTGTGAGGGGCCAAGTCAAACAATGGATCTATTTTCTCCCCTCCTCTTCTTTGCCTTGAAAAATTCAAGAATTTTGTTTCCTCGCAGGGCTGCGCTGCTCCTTCCTGCTGTCGGCAACGTGGAGGGGAAAGGGGGCCCCCGTGCTCCCCAGAGGGCCCCCGCGCGGCTGCACACCCGGGCCAGCCTCCAGAACACGGCTCACGCAGGTGACCGTGTCCACCGTGGGCCCCGAGGGCACCCGCCAGAACCCCCTGCTCCCTCCACCCGGAGCAGCCGCCAGGGCAGGCTTGAGCAGAGGAAAAAACTCCAGTTTCTTAACAGGTGAATAGAGTATGGGACCCGGAAGTGAGCTGACCACGGGCCGCCCCAAAGCTGCCCGCCCTGGAGCCCAGGCCCTGGACACTGCCGAGGCTTCTGGGGCTCTGGAGGCAAAGTTCGCGGCGGCTCTGACTTTCCCAGCCACAGCCGCTTCTCAGGCGAGCTCCTCCGTCAATCAAAGCCGAGTGGGTACAAACAATTCAAAGACATTGGGGACGGAGGGGGGACGGCAGGGTGGGGGGTTACGCGACCGCCAGCATCCCTGGCTCTCGGGGCAGCCGCACATCTAACCGGCCGGCATGCATGAGGGCAGCAAACTTCACTGTCTGACGCTCCTCCGGGCTGTCAGGCAGGGCCTGAGGCTGCCTTAGAAACGGGGCTGCCTGCGGGGGGGCAGAGGTTAGCCACCAAGAAGAACGAGCCTCTCAGTGCCCCCATCCCCAAAAGAGAACCACACCACGGGGCCCACGGCCCCCCTCCGCAGGGGCCCCCAACAACCTGACCCACTCGGCACACGCCCCCCTCCCGGGCTCTTCACGTGGGGCGGGGAGGGGCCCTGTTTCCAGCTGCATTTCTTCCATCTCTCCAGTATTGGTGACTATTGATAATCGCATCCCAGTGCGGCCGCGGGGCCACATTTGTGTTCTGAAATGCGGATCATAATTCAAATTGGAAGCTGACACTAATCATTTGATGTTCACTTGAAAAGACCAGATAGGCGAGGCAGTGGGAACATTTCAGGAGGGGGAACCGATAAGGAGAAGGGAAATAAAAATTATTGGTATTTACTCAGCCTGCGCCGCTTGTGGAAGGGAACTCTTTTAAAAGGGAGCACTTCAGAATGGTTATTCAATCTGAATTTTACAGATAGCACTGGAAATACTTTCTCACAGAATGCGCTCGCTCTATCTCCACCATCATATCTCCCCGGTGTGCCGTTCACGTCTTTCCTTGCAGGAATTCTCACTCAATTTTGCTCCATTATGAGCTGACGGTGACCCGGAGTGTACCAGGCATTCAAGAATCTGGCTGGAAATTACTGCCGAGGAACATCTGTGCCGCTTCCCGCTTGCCAGCTCTGCCTTAGGGAGGGAAGATGGAAAACAACCGGGGATCCAGCCGCAGAAACAACTTTTCATTCCCCTTACAAACGAGGCTCCTTTGGACGTGGAGGGTTCCGGCTTTTTGGCTTTTTTTTTTTTTTTTTTTTTTTTTTTTTTCAGAAATTCTGTTCCTGGAAAAACATGGCGTGCGTCTCTTTTGAAGGCCTGCAGCGCCCAGCCCTTCCTCTGCTCCACAAACCTCCTAATAAAAGCCAGGACAGGAGCTGCCTGGGGACGCCGGCGGGGAGGCCACCCATGTTCCCCTCACTGCAGGGCGGCGTGGGACGCCACAGCCCACGGCTCCACGGGGGCGGGACACTCGCGTGGGAGCTGTATGCTGAAATTAGGAAAGAGTGGACTGGGATTTCACAGGGGTTTTGCCCTGGGGAACCCACCTCTTCTCCTCCACGATGACTCTCGGAGGCAAGGGTGGGCACACACATTCACGCATGCGCACACGCACACACACATGCACCCACATGCACATGCACACACACGCACACACACACGTGAACACATGCACATGCACACACGTGGGCCATGCACGCGTACACACACACATGTGCACACACGTGCGCACGCACACACACGTGAACACACGCACATGCACACACGGGCCGCGCACGTGCGCGCGCACACACACACACACACACCCTCCCCTGCTAGATTTCATGTGTGCTTTGCTGTCAAGACTCAGAAGGGCTGGGCAGTGACACAATAATGCATGGCCAAGCCCTCTGGGTCTGTCAACCCCCTCCCACCTGCCACCGGCTTGACACTCCTTTTCTCTCATGGGCAAACTGGACCCCGTGGGTGGGCACAGGGGCCCCGCTGTCCAGAGCCAGGGCCAGGCCCCTCCAGAGTGTGGCGGCTGCTACCCACGCCCACCGTCATCTCTAGCGTCTCCTCGCCAGGCTGGACCCTGCTATTCCTGCAGAGACCCACCAAGCCCTTTGGGGGCGGAGAGCGGGGTCATGAACATCCTGGAGGACTCGAAAATCGGTCATTTCGAGTCGGAGGTAGAAGGGACAAAAGTGAGACCCCACCCCCCAATTCCAGCACCGACGGGAAGGTGGGGGTGTGCGAACGTGTCTTTCCAACTCTTTGCTGCAGGCAAAGAGCACCAAGGCGGGAATGGGCAACCCCTTCCCCTGAGTGGACGCAGCTGAACCCCACGTCCCAGGTGCCCTAGGGACACCCTGCCCCTCCCCAGGGCGCAGCTGGTTTCTCTCCTAGGCAGCCCTGGCTCTGGCGGGCACAGGGCCTTGTACAGAGAGAGTGGACGCGGCGCCGACTGAAGGCCGCCTTGGGTTCAGTGGACAGAGCAGGCCTCGGCCCCTGCACCGCCTCCAGCCCCCCAGCACTTCCAGAGTGAAGTGGAACCTTCTCCACGCGGACGCGCCAAGGGGCCAAGCCTGCGCGTGCCCCCGGCTCCAGAAAACAGCCCTTTCCCGCTGGTTTCCTGCTGGAAAGCAGCAGTTCCACTTTCACGACACCCTGTCACCTCTGCCACTGTTGGGACAAGGCGGGCAAGCCGTATTTTCACTGATAGAAAAATAATAAAAAATAAACTTTTTTTTTTTAAGGAAGCAAGATGGCAAGTGGATCCGCAGGAGGGTCGGGAGCTGGGTGGCGCGAGTACAAAGCCGCTGGGGCCACAGTTCACGGTTTCTTTCGCCTCACAGCCGTCCCGACTGTGCTGACCTGCTCACCTCCCACGGGCCGCTCCGCCCAGGACCGCAAGCAAACACTGCCCTCTTGTGCACCAAACGCTCCCCGGCCGCCGCAGACAGCTGAGACCCGCCGTGCCACGCCTCGCAGGGCCGGGGGGACCTGACAGGGAGAGAGTGACACACAGCTGGAACCTGGGGCTGCTCCCAGATCGCCTTCCAGGGCAGATTTCAAGATTAAGAAGTGGAGGGGATGCTTCTGCTGAACAGAACAGGCCTGTCTTTGCTAGAAAACCGTCCTTACTCAAAAAAGAAATTCGGTTTCCTGCGGCAAGTTGCTTATTAGGTGCTTTTCAAAACTTTACAGATGATAAATGAATCTAACGCAAGGAGTGGAGAGCACCAGTTTTTATCCAGAAAACATCTGCTCACAAAAGAAATTCCATTTGCCTTTAGATGTTGGGGATAGGGTGCAGAGAAGGCCGGGATGCCCTTCCGAGGGACCCCCGCCCCAACCCGTCACATCCCCTTCCCCCTTTCTGAAGAGCCCCAACCTCAGAGGGTCTGAATGCTGTGGAAGACCATTCATCATACTAGAGAAACTCCAGGAAGCCAATGGCGAAGAAAAATCCAGAAAGATCCAGTCCTGTCAGGGCAGCAGGGATGCCCAGGCACAGCCTCGTTGGCTGCACCATCTCCGGCTCTGGCTCAGAACCACCCACCAGCCCTCACGCTCACCTCACATGGGCCAATCTCCTACTGGGTTCCTGCCGGGAAGGGAGAGACGGGCAGGTCTGCCCCACCCCCAGCCCCTTTCCTTTTGGGATTGGGGGCAAGAGCCAAGGTCGGCTGAGGACCCGTGACATGAATTACTTTCACTGACCGTCCTGACGCTCATCACTGGGTTTGACGGTTCGGGATGCATCCCCCACCTCTACCTGGTGGTCAGGGCACCAACACAGCCCCAGAGTAAGGCAGATCCTGTTGGCCTGGTATCCGTATCACTCCCAACACGTCAGTCCTTGGGGCTGGAGCAACAGCACAACGGGGAGGGCATTTGCCTTGCACGCAGCTACCTGGGTTCGATTCCCAGCATCCCATATGGTTCCCTGAGCACCGCCAGGAGTGATTCCTGAGTGCTGAGCCAGGAGTACATTGCCGGTGTGACCCAAAAAGTAAAAAAAAAAAAAAACCCATCATCCCTTCCTGTGCCATGGGGGAGTGGGGGCCAGCCGGAAACAGACAGGACTCACTCAAAGGGATGAGGGTGGCAGCCGCCGCCACCTCCCACTCACTGTCATCACTTCAGGAAGCCGAGACATGTCACCGCTTTCTCCTCACACACGGCCAAGGCGGGCAGAGTCTGAATTTCCTTATTTACCCAAAATGCCTCAGCCCGACCCTGGGTTTCTCCTATGAAAACATACTCGAGGGACAGAGCCCGCTGGGACCTTCTCACTGGGGGACAGCTCGGAATTGTCCCCTTGCTCAAAACTCTCCTCAGAGTGACTCCCTCCCCACACTCCGTGAGCCAGGGCCCCGCACACCCTTCGGGTCTCAGCCCAGACTCCCTTTCCTCAGGACGATCCTCCCTGACTTCAGCCCAGAGTCCCCGTGACCATAAGTCCTTCTTGGCCTCCCGAAGCACACACAAAATCCACATCTCAGCACGCTTCCGCTGGCTCCCCTCAAGCCTGCCTCCTCTGGCCCGTTGCAACACCGTGCACCCCCACTCCCGGGGAAAACGGATGGCGCGAGAGCTTCTGGGTGCATCGGTAACGACATACCTTTCCTCCACGGGCCTTTCTGGCAGGGAAGGCAGCAACCCTCAAATACCGGGGGGGACACGCAAGAAAGCCACGAAAGAGGCTAGGCATTAAGAGAAGCAGGGGCTGGGGGGGGGGGGGGCTGAGGGACGCGGGGCCCGAATCCCACAGCACCCCACGTGCCGGCCCCAAGTCCAGGGAGCGAATGATGGAGCTGTCACCCGGGTTTCGGCATCTCTCCCTTGAGAAGATGAACAGTGCATGACACCGCGCATGTGGCCAGCCAGCGGGGAGACCCACGTCCTGGGCCAGTGGGGGGAAGCGTCCGTCCCCATCCCGTCTCCAGGAGTTCCATCCCCCTCCCAGCCAACGGCACAGCACGGATGCACGCGGCGGCCCCCAGCTCACTCCCAGCAGCCCGGGCCCGAAGCAACCGGCTCCCCAGGAAGTTTACACGTGGGAGGAAATGCGGCCCAAAGCTCGGAAATCAGAGGCAGAGACTGCCGTCTGCCATGCTGGCAGAGCCAGGGTCGCCCGGCGGACAGCTGGCACCCCGCGCACCGCTGGGGGGTCCTGCGCGCCCCTCATCTCCGCCAACTCTTTGCAGAACGAGCCCTGGCACTGGGCGCAGGCTTGCATTATACTCATTTCCCCGTCCCCGAGCTCTGGGGCAAGTTTAAAAGTCCTCGTCCTGTCTCCAAATCAGGTCTGAATTAATACCCTTCCTCAAAAGAACTCCAGTAGCAAAGTGGAAACAGACGGCCAAGACAATGCCCTTTGAAAGCCCAGCGGGAACGGCTGGTGACAATGCCGCCCCTGGCTCCTCCGCGAGAAACCTGAAGGTTAAAGGTTCACGGAGGCAGGAGAATTACCAAAGTACAAGTTTGTTCAAATTTCCTCCGGCAGATTTAAACAACCGGGGTCAAGCTGAAGATTGCCGGCGCAAACCTAGGAGACAACTCAGCCCCTTTGAACTGTGTGGAGAAAGGAAAATATACGGCCGGGGAGGGATCTGTGTTAGAGCTTTTAAAAATGTTCTTGCAAAGGTCACCCCTGCTAACTCCGAGTCGGCCCCTTGAAGGATGTTTGGAAACGGCTTCTCTGAGGCCACAGGGCTGCTGCCGGGACGCGCCGTGTGCGGTGAGCGGCTCCGGGGTCGCCGTGTTCCCGGCATTAGCGAGCTGACCCTCCCTGGGCATGAAATTAACCATCAGCACGGCAGAAATCTGCTCCGAGTTAAACTACTTTGCTACGCAAAGTGGCCTGAAAATGAAATATGAGGATTGAATTTCCATTGGAAGATTAACTTGTCTAACCTCCAGGCGGGTCCCGTCCACCGTGAACTCTGTCTGGCCAGCGGTGGAAAGGAGCACCGGTGGGCGGGCAGCAGCAGGGGGCAGTGGAAAATGACCTATTCATTCATTCATTTGTTCATCCGCCACCCATTCATTCATTCATTCATTCATGCTTGTTCCCGAGCCCTCGGAGGTGAGACTCCGATGATAAAAGGTCCTGCCTTCCAAGGGATCAAGTCCCGAAGAAAGTGTCATCCAGCCATCAGAAAAGGACTACCGGTGGGGGCTGGCGTGACAGCACGGTGGGGAGGGTATCTGCCTTGCACGCGACCCACCTGGTTCCATTCCTGGCATCCCAGAGGGGCCCCCAGCACCACCAGGAGAGAGCCCTGAGCACAGGGCCAGGAGCAAGCCCCGAGCACCACTGGGTGCTCAGAAAGAAAGAAAGAAAAGAAAGAAAAAGAAGATGATGCTAGATGGAGGAGGAAGTGAGATCTCGGGCTCCATGCAGGATGTCCTTGGCAGCCTCGACTGAAGGTCCCCTAGTTCCACCTGGGGGGACCCGAGGGGAGCACACAGCAAGAGGTGGGTGGTGGGGACAGGGAGGCTGCGTCAGCCAGGCCGGAGAACAGGGCGGGTGTCTCCACAGGGGAAGCGAAGAGTCCCGTGACAGCAGTTTCCACAGCGTCCAGCTCCGTGGGGGAGGGCAGCTCTGAGGGGGGGTGGGGCATGGTGGCGGCTGCCTGTCCTGCGAAGGACAGCCTGGGTCAGAGGGCACCCAGGAGGGGCAAGACGTGTCGTAGGGCTGGGGGCCTGCCACAGGCCACGTTGGAGGCTACGGAAGCGGGGGGGTAGGGGGGGGGGGCGGGGTGCCGCCCTGCAGACGCAGAGGCTGGCTGGGGTCTGTGGTGGGCACAGGGGGCCCAGCCAGCCCCTGGGTGCACGGGGCTCACGCAGCTGAAATCGGAATCAGGAAAATGAAATCAAATTAAAACGTCAGCTTCCCGGCGGCACGGACCGCGGTGCAATCTCTCTAGCGGGGCGATTCCTGGGGCTCACAGCCACACTCACGCCCGGCTGCTCCACGTGTGAAAATGTTGCTGACCCCACCGCTCTGGGGGGAAAGTGACCGTGCCCGTGTGGCCACAGCCAGCTACCCGTCCCAGCCGTCTGGGGCTGCCTGTCTGTGAGCACCACGGAGCCAGAGCTCAGAAAATGGGACCCTCCTTCCATGCACCCCTGGCACCGTTGCGGGGATTCTGAGGAGCACCCTGCACTGTGCCCTGAGCCATTTTACTTATCTGCTTCGGCAGGGGGCGGGGACCATGGATGATGCCAGGAGTCTCTCTCTCTCATACACACACGCACACTCACCACATACAAGGCAAGCTCCCTACCACTGCACTAACTCTCTGGCAGGAGAAAAAGCTCCCAGAATTCTTTCCACTCACAACCCCTTTGCACCCAAGAAATTTTTACGTGACTCTGGGTACAGAGGTATAGAAAATAGGTATAAAAACTCAAATACTGGGCAAGAAATCATGAAAAATGTATTTTTCCAACAAATCTTTTATACTTTTTCATGAACACGCCCCCCTCCCATATTCAGTTACGTGACCCACAGTTTAAGCAGGAAGACTTTAACCGAGCTCCCCAAGCTACGGTATGGGGGGCGGGGAGAAAGAAAAGGCCAACCAGAAGCAACACAAGGACAGTGGGAGGCGGGCCAGGGTCCTCAGACACTCTGGTGGTGCAAGGCTGCAGTGACTACGCCCATCAAAGTCAGAAACATGGAAAGTACTGAATCAGTGCTGAAACACTGAATGTCTATAACTCAACTATGAAAGACTGTAAATCAGTGCTTCAAAAAAAAATCTATTGTAAATAATTATAAAAATGAAGAAGGAGGTGTAGGAAGAAGAGGAGGAGGAGGAGGAGGAGGAGGACAGGTGAAGAAGAAGGGGAAAGATGAGGGGGGGAGGAAGAGGAGGAGGAGGAGGAAGAGGAGGAAGAGGAAGAGGAAGAAAAAGAAGGTGCCCATCAAGCCCAGTTAAACTCTCTGGTCCCCAAGCACCAACCGGGGTCATTCCCAAGCACAGATTCTGTAATAGCCCCTAAGCACCACTGGGTGACCCCAACACACCAAGACACACACACACACACACACACACACACACACACACACATTCGCGCCAAGGGATTTGGTGGTCATGGCAAGAGGCCTCTGAATCACCAGGAAGCGACGGTAAGCAGCTACTTTTGTGTTTCTCATGTACATATGACCATCTGACCTCCGACTCAGGGCAGCTCGTGGGACCACGCAGCGACAGGGACCAAACTGGGGGCCTCACACATGCCAGCACGTGAGGCAGCCCGAAGCTGTCTCCCGGCCACCACAGAGCTACTTTCTGCAAGGAACAGCCTGCAATGTGGCCGGAAAAGGTGAGCTCGATCCCAATGCCAGGTGACAAACAGTAGCCACCGGCCCGCCGGAATGACAGAGCAGCCCAGATCGATCTCGGGTGCAGCCCCCCAGGCCAGCCAGGTCAGGCTCCTGAGCGAGCCCAGCAGGTCAACGCCAGCCAATCCCCAAGCCCAGAGCTACAAGAAGAAAGTCAGGTTTATCTTTCGGTGGCACCTGTGTGCGCCACGACATAAACATCCCCGGGAAGTAGGTTAAGAGACAAAGGAAATCGTTCCTGTCTTCCGGGGGGCCCCCAGCCCGGAGAGCATCATCACAACCCAGAGATAGGGAGCGAGGCAGAGTCAACTTCGCTCTCCACTGCGGAACTTGTTTCTTCTGCTGCCAAGAGGGGCTCGCCACGTGGGCGCAGCCCCCCCTCTGCTCCCCAGCCCACCAGGGCCACTTCAAAGCAGCAGGAACCTAATCACACCGCGCGCAGGAAAACAAAGGACCCAATTAACAACAACAAAACACAAGACTCAAATAATCCGGGGGAGAAGAGACGCGGGAGTCTCTCTCTGACAAACTGACAGGTATCGAGGGCTTCGCTGAGCCGCAGTTCGGACCAGAGAAGGCCCGGGCCTGAGCACACAGGACACACGGTGAAGGGACCCAGGGCCCGAGGGGGAAGCCCCTGCTAGGTCTGGCTGGCAGGGGCCGAGATCATGCCCACCCACGTCCGGTGCCCGAGCAGGGGCAGAGGCTCCCTGGCTTGTCACATCTGCACCCCCAGCCAGACTGTTCCTTTGGCCTGCAGGCCAGGTTGGACAGTGGGGCGGGCGGGGGAGAGGAATGCCACTCGTCACCACAGCCCCCACCTAAAGCCCACCCGGCCCTCTCCCAGGGGCTGCCAGGCAGGCTCTGCGCCCCCATCTCACCCCCCAGGAGCCTGGCCCTGGCACTACCATACTGGACCCCGCTGGCAAGCTCTCGACCAGCCTTCAAAGCAGAAGCCGCACCCCCTCCCACCCACACACTGTGGCCCCACAGCTGCTGCTCTCGGACCCCCCGCCCAACCCCGACACCTCTGGCTCCTCAGCCTACCAGGCCTCCTGCTTGGACGCCTGCCCCGGCCTTCAGGCTGTGGACACTTCTGCCGCCTCCGGCTCTCTTACTGAGTCCTCACGGCTCTTCACCGGAAGCAGTACTGTCCACTGCTACCCAACCAACCTGGGGCTGTGAGATCCATTGGTTTTTCTTTCGTTTTGTTTTGTCTGCTTTATGGGTCATGCCTGGCTATGCTCAGGGGTTCCTTCTGGCTCTGCACTCAGGACTCACTCCTGGCAGTGCTCAGGGGACCCTATGGAATGCTGAGAATCGAACCCAGGTCAGCTGCGTGCAAGGCAAACGCCCTCCCTGCTGTACTATCGCTCCAGCCCCCCAAGATCCATTATTTTTGTTCCCCACCACCACCACTTGGGGGGTTGGTTTATTTATCTATTTATGTTTTTAGAGGGAGTTACTCCCAGTGGCACTCTGGGGCCATGCGGTGACAGGGACCCAGCCAGGGTCAGCTACATGGAAGGCATGTGCCTCGATCTCTGGACTAAGACCCCAGAAAGCATCCACTGCAGACCACTGACCTTTACAGGCCAGAGTGGCACCACCTGAGCCTTTCCCCACACACACAGAAGCCCCTAGCAGGGCTCGGCAACCAGACGTGGCTGGAACCCAGGCAAGGGCAGCCAGAGGAAACGGCGGCCCTGAAGCACAACTGTCCCCCTCCTCAGCACCGCCCGCATGCTGCCCATGGCTTCCCGTGTTTCGAGAAAAGCCTAGAGCCTGGACTGCGGTACAAAACCTCTAGGTTGGTGGGTGGGAGGGAGGGTATACTGGGGTTCTTGGTGGTGGAAAATGTGCACTGGTGAAGGGACGGGTGTCTGATCATTGTATGACTGACCGAGACTCGAACTGAAAGGCTTTGTGACTGTTCTCACGGTGATTGAATAAAAAAAAGAAAAAGAAAGAAAAGAAAAAGCTCCTAGAAGGGAATCTGAAGATGTTTCAAACTGGAGTGACTGATCTCAATATGGTTGATCTGGAACTATCTGGGTTCAAACAACAGTAAAGCTCAAGCCCCCACCCCCACCCCCCAAAAAAAACTCCAGGTTTTCTGAAGGCTAACAGTGAAGGCTTAACCTGTAACATGGTGGTAATCTCTTACACAAGGGCTTAATGGCTCCATGGTGAGCTACACAATCTTCACTCACTTTCTTCCAAGGAAACTTCTTTTGATCATTCTATTAGTTAATTATTGATAATAAATAATGTGAGAGAAATTACTGAGGCCCTGCTGTGGGGGCAGGCTGAAGGGGTGGTTGGGAAAATTGGAGACAATGGTGGAGGGAAGGTGTAATGGTGGTGGGACTGGGCTTGGAAAATTAAATGCCTGTAACAAATCGTCATGAACAGCTTTGCAAACCACAGTCTTCAGATAAAGTCTAAGGGGAATTCTTTTTAATTAAAAATAAATAAAATAAAAATATATTTAAAACTATTGTGGCCACCAAAACAAATCTACGAGTTGGACTTGGCTGCCCCTCTCCTGCCAGGCACGAGGACAGAATGGGCAGAGTCAAGAAGAGGCCAGAAGGGCCCAAAGAGAATCCAAGTGGCCGGTAGCTCCGCTGTTGTTACCATGGTGTGCTGGATCAGCCCAATGACTGCAGCTCAGCACTTGACTCCAACAGGACTGAGTCAAGAGTTCTCACAGGGTGGGAGAACAGAGCTGCGAATCGTGCTTCTGCAAGGACCTGGGAGCAGGGATGCATCAGGAACTACTACAGGGCCGGAGCGATAACAGCGGGCAGGGCGTTTGCCTTGCATGTAGCCAACCTGGGTTCGATCCCCAGCATCCCTTTGGGTCCCCCAAGCATCGCCAGGAGCAATTCCTGAGTGCAGAGCCAGGAGTAACCCCCGAGCATCGCCGGGTGTGACCCAAAAGGCAAGATAAATAAATAAATAAATAATAAAAAGAACTACTACAACCCAGTAATAAAAAAGACGAACCACCTACATAAGAATCGGACCAGGGGCTGGAGCGATAGCACGGCAGGTAGGGCATTTGCCTTGCACGCGGCCGACCTGGGTTCGATTCCCAGCATCCCATATGGTCCCCTGAACATGGCCAGGAGTGATTCCTGAGTGCAGAGCCAGAAGTAGCCCCCGAGCATCACCGGGTATGATCCAAAAAGAAAAAAAAAAAAGAAATCGGACCAAGGCTCCCAACAGTTCTCCAAAGGCAGCACATGAGGCAGCTGCTGAGCCCCACGTGTCATCTCTGAGAGAGGCACGGAAGCCCCAGGGAGACAGAGCCCAGCGACAGGATGGCTGGAGACCAGGAGACGCAGGAACAAGGTTGCAGAGACATGAAGAAACCTTCAAGCACGGCTGACAGAAAAGGCAAATGGCACCGCCACCACCACAGAACAGAGCCCAGCAGGGCTGGGGTGACCCGGGTTCGATCCCCAGGACCCCAGGCGTGATTCCTGGGCACAGAACCCAGAGTAAGCCCTGAACACTGAGTGTCCCCAAAACCAAACCAAACCAAACCAAACCAGTCTGTTGGCTCCTCAGGAAGCAGCCGAGAGCGCTGGCATGTGGCCAGACAGACCCAAGACTCCGAGTTCAGTCCTTACAACACAGCCTGGTGAGTCCCGCTGAGCGTGGCCCCGGGAGCACTGGGGCCAAGCTCTGGACCCTCCAACCAGTATCACTGTGACTGGCACCCAAGACCCCCAAACACTGCCTGAGAACCTTCTCCCCACCACCACCACCACCACCAAAAATAAATAAAGTAGATCCAGAACCATCACACGACCCAACAATTCCAGTCCTAGTGATAAACCTAAAACAATGAAAACACGTGCCCAGATGACCACAGAAGAATTATGCAAAATGATTTTAAAAATTAGGAAAAAATAATTTAAGTCTCATAGGAGCTGGATCAAAGGTACAGCAGGTGAGGGGCTTGCCTTGCATGCAGCCAGCCAGGGTTCGATCCTCGGCACCCCATATGGTCCCCCAAGCTCATCAGAAGTAATTCCTGAGCACCACCAGGTGTGACCCAAAAACAAACAAAACACAAACAAAACAAAACAAAGTAAAAAGTAGCACATTTGTACAGCTGACTACTATTTAGTTGTAAGAGAGGCATGCAGTAAGGCCTGGGGGAGCCGGGATTGGCCAGAGCTGCAGGCTGGAGAGGAAGATGCCGGCTGAGTTAGAAGCCAGCGAAGCAGAGGCACGAGAGCCCATGAGAAGTGACGGAACTGCAGGCTTGCGTGTTTTATTCTGGTTGGCGTGGTCTCCAGTGGGGTCCGGCGGCTGGGTCATTCCCCAGTTCCTAAGGTCTGGCCCTGGATGAGGGGTATTGCAAGTGGTCATGACAGCCCCAAGGAGGACAAGTCAGGCCCTTAAGACCAGCAGACAGCTTAGGCCAGCTGTGGCAAGCGCCCAGTGCAAGCCCCTGACCTGCTGCTCTCCTGGGCCTGTCTGCATCTCTGCTGTGCCCACTGGAAAGTGGACCTTAGTTTGCAGGACTTTTGCATCTAGGTGGTCTGTGTCCACTAACACCCAAGCATGGAAGACCCTATATTTTGTCATAAGGGAAAGTTACTGGTTTTCAGACAGAAAAGAATACATTGTTTCAGGGACAAAAAAAATAGATACAAGAGTAAATTTCATGTAGTGTGTATCCAATCACAAATAAAAATAGATTCCTGGGAAGTCAGAGTTTAAGAGTACAGCAGGAAGGGCGTTTGCCTTGCACAAGGCCAACCCGGGGTCAATTCCCAGCATCCCCTTGTGGTCCCCTGAGCACTGGCAGGAGTAATTCCTGAGTGCAGAGCCAGGAGTAACCCCTGAGCATCGCCAGGTGGAACCCAAAAAAATAAAATTGATTCTCATCGGTTTTTACAGAAGAGATGAGCACTGCTCATGCTACACGCTGGGTGAACCTTGAAGGCAGTAGCAGAAATGAGACCAAACGTGGCAGCCAGAGAGGCCAGCGGTCAGTGTGAAGAAAGGAGCCCAGGGGGTGGGGAGCAGCTCGCAGGCAGAGACGGTGCCCACTGACACGGCTCTGCCAATGGCCAATCCCGGCACACGCCTGAGATGTGAGTTCAGTCTCGAGATAAAACTGCTTCGGGGGGTCCGAGAGCCACGGAGGACAATGGGGGTTTCTGCCTGCCATGGGTGCAGCAATGGACGCCGGTCCAGAGCTGGGCAGAGCTGGGCAGAGCCACGGTGCCAGGCTGAGCACGAGAGCACTGGGGCCTGGTCCCTGCGAGAGCCAGTCCTGCCCTGCCCACTCCCCTTGACCCCCATCCCCGGAGTGGTCACGTGGGTAGTTCCACGTCCCCTGGACAAGGCCTCCGGGTTGTCCAGAACACCCGAGTCGCAGTACGGTCCTCCAGGAACCATTCCAGTCAAAGAGCAGCTGGGTGCCCCGAGGCAGGGCTGCACCCCACCCCTACCCCGACCTGTCAAGTGTCAGCAGGGCCCAGGAGTCAGTCTCTAGGCTTCATTCACGAGCTGTTTCCCGGGATGCCTGCCCAAACCTTATTCCAACCTGGATGGAGTGAGTTGTTTTTTTTTTTCTTTTTCTGAAGAAAAACCCAAGAGACACGCTGATAGAAAACAAAGGGGATGCTAAGTGAAAAGTTTAAAAGCAATTAATTTTAAATGATTTCAGCTTTACCAAAAGCTGTGGCTATGATTTCCTTCTGACTTTGATTATAACCTTCCAGCAAAATATTTGCCTCAAGAAGGCAAAGTCTTTGCATTATTTTCTATTCCTAGCATGACTACAAAAATATTCTTTGATTTAACATTTGATATGTTTTGTTCTCAAGGGCAAGCCCCATGAGAAGAAAAATGTACCCCAACAGAATGAAATATGACTACCTGATTCCATTTTTCTTTCCTGTTGGTGCCTGCTCAAATATTCTGCATTAATTTAAACTCCAGGCTGTGCCTCTGATGTCGCGCTGCTCCCACAGTCACCCAGACCAAAGCAAAGTCACCCGCTGTCCAGCGTCGGAAGAAAGCGCTGCAGACAAGGCTCAAGTGAGTCTCGGGGAGACAGGGAAAGGCACCCGCTGAAGGCGCTCAGGTGGGCCCCGGGCGTGATAAGGCCACAGTAACGTGCATTTGCATAGTGGCCCACTTCCTGCCGACAAAAAAGAGGCTTTAAGCAACTTCACTCAGAGACCCCAGGACTGGCCTCGGCTTCCCTTGCTGGCAGAGGACATGGCCGAGGTGCGGGGAGGGGTGGGTTGGGGGGGCAGGTATGGGGTGGGGGGGGTCCTTCACCCACGCATGAGCACCAGGGTTCCAGGAACAGAGCCCTGGCACAGCCCAGGCACAAAAGTCACGGTGAGGGCAGGAAGATGGTTCCGTGGCAGAAAGCACCGGAAGGCCAGGAGTTCAAAGTCCACGGGAGTCTGAGAGTTTGGCTGTTGAGGATCCCTACTGCGGACAAAGGTGGGGGCGGGGGCTGGGTCCAGGGCGAGCCTGAGGTTAGGATCAGCGCAGGCCCAGAGCCAGCACCAGCCAGCCGGACCTGGGGGGATGGTGCCAACGCCACTGTTGGTGGTTACTGCAGGGGAAAGGAAACTTATTGCTAAAGAAGCATTTCCCTTGCTCCCTTAAACACACCTTACTCAGTATTCAGACCAAACACCCATGAACAACTCCAGACTCATAAGAAACAAAAGGCAAAAAAAAAAAATTTTAAAAAGTGGGGCTCGGGCCAGTTACTTGGCTGGTTTGGCCTCAGAGTAGCACATCCAATGCCCTTAGGGCCCAGGCCCTGTCAGAAACAGGAATTACATGCCGACGTACGAGGGCACCCCAATTCCGATGGAGAGTGCCCCTTCACTCATCCACCCGGGGTCCAGAGCGAGCCCTTCAGAACTGCCAGCAGCCCACAAGGCTACAGCGTCCCGGCAGTCCAGGCCCCGGCCAGGGCCCTGCTACGTGGGCACCCACGGTACAGGTGCTAGGGACCCGGAAGGGAATGCAGCGACGTCGTCTCCCAGGCTGCCCCGCCAAGGTCCCGGGGCTGCTCAGGGTGGTGTCCCTGCAAGGAGAAGGGTCTGGGGTACAGCCAGTGAGGGTGGGCAGCACCTGCTGGCAGGCGAGCCAGACAGGAAACACACGCCGGGAGCAGCCCAGGAGGCCGAGCTGGGGACAGGCGACAAGGCAGGGCCGGAGAGCGCGCTCATTAACCACGGGAACAAAAGGCCGGGAGACACGGCACTGTTAATCCTCAGAGCCGCCCTGCGCTATAAATTGCCAGGCTGGGATCTGCACATTTTTCAGGCTTCCTCTCTCCTGCCACGGCGAGATTGAGGATGGGCCCAAGTCCCTCACCCCCAGCCGAGGCTTTCACACATACATTACTGAACCTTTTTTGAAGTTCGAACCCTGAAAGATTTATCCTCTAAACATGGACCCAGGAGAAGGATCGCCGGGGAGCTCGGGGCGGGTGCGCTCGCTCACTGCCACTCAGGCGGCTGCAGGAATAGGGCGGCGGCCACATCCCGCGACAGGTGCAAACCAAGCCCTGGTTTTAGGCCTCAGTTCCTCCACCTGCGAAATGGGAATGAGCACTCTAGACTGAGGGTAAAATGAATAAACGACAGTGTAGGGCGAGAGCTGAAGAAATGCCAAGTCATCCCACATGGTCCCCCGAGCACCCCCAGAAGTAATACCTGAGTGCAGAGCCAGGACTAACCCCCGAGCATCACCCAAAAAGCAATAAAAAAAAAAAGGAAAGAAATACAAAGTACTGCTGATCCGGGTCACTTTTAACAAACTCTCCAAGGGACACGTGGATCACAGAAATCAGACCCCATTTTCACTGAGTTAGAAAGAGATCCATTTTGAGTGTTAAAATACTGGGGGGAGCAGCAGAGCTTCTGGGAGTCGACTCAGGGGACTCAGGGGGTACTGAATCCAGAGGTCACCACTGTGGGGAGGACGCTCGTGCCCTGTCCCTCTGACCGGCCAGGGAACGCACAGCAGATCCAGCACAGCAAGCCTTCGTCCTCGCTAAAGCTCAAGGCTGCTTTCAAAGTCTCCCCAGGGCTCCTGGCCCCAACCCCCCACCTCCAGCCCTGACAAAGCATGGTTCTGAAGCCCGCGCGTACCACCCTGGAGGGCCTCCAGCCCAGGACCCATGGCCTCTGCCACACCTTCCTGCACACTGGGCCGGCTGCAGCCTATGTGCTGAGCACCCTGATTCCAAAGGGCCTGAGAGCAGGGCCAAGGGAGCACCCCGAGAGGGACATGATCTTCACCTCCTCACCCCAGAAAGTGAGTTGTTCCCGTCTCGGCCTGTGTGCAAAGAGATCTACCCGGGCCCTTGGCACCCAGGGCAGCAGGGGAACTCCTGCAGGGTATGCCCCCAAGGGAGGCTGGGCCCTCTGCTGGCCGCCCTCAGCCCACTAACTCAGGAAACCCTGTCCTGACTCCCTACAAGGCCCAAGCTGGGGCCCCACCTCAGTAGTCATCTGGAGCGTGCAGGAGGCTGCTGGGACTCACGGAGCTCCCAGTCTGGGGGAGGACAGAGACAACCTCCCCCCCGCCCCCCCAGCAGGGCTAGGAGAAAGAACAAGGGGAGTTTAGAGAGGGGGGTCGGAGGACATGCTTGAGGAAGATAATGCTCCAGTTGGTGAGCGGGTGAACCGTGAGGTGGACCAGAGCAACAGTGGGCACCCAGGGGTCTAGTCCATGTCCTCTGCAGAAATGAGACAAGTGTGGCTGCAGTCGGGAGCAAGGGCAAGGCCAGGAGGCTGGCAGGGACCATACCACAGCTCCGAGGGACCCGCAGGAAGCCTCACAGCTGAGCAACAGCATGCTCTGGCGAACACTGCTGAAAGCAGAGCCCACATTCCGGAGAGTAAGGCTCACACTGGGAGGAGTTGGCCTCCGGGGTTATTTCAAGAAAGCAAAGCTCCCTGGGGCACCGGTTGGGGCTCCATGTGTGAGGCCATGGGTGCAAGCTGCACCCCAAAGGCACACCCACAAACAGAAGGGGGGGTGTCCTCAGAGTCAGAGCCGGTCAGGGGCAGCGGCACCGGGTGCCGGCATGAGACAGGACACTTCCCAAGCCAGGCCTCGGCCTTTTCTGAGCAAGAAGGGGACCCTGTCCACCACACAGGTATCGGAGCAGCGGAGCTAGCCAGGGCAAATACTCACAGGCAAATACTCACACAAATACTAACAAGACCCTTCCACTCTAGAGAAAAGACCTGCTTTCCCCTGATGTCCCTGAGGAGGGCAAAAACAACCAACCCAAGGAAGAACAGGAACAGCCATGGTCTGTCTGTTGCTCCCAAAAGCCTCTTCTTATTTTCGAGGGGGGCATCCCTAGAAATGCTGGGGGCAAGGGGGTGCTAGCCCCTGCCGATCGTGAGGTGTCAGGGACCTAACTGGGGCTCCCAGCCCTTCCAGCCATCTCCCTGGTCCCCTGGGCCAAGTGAGAGATAAGGGTCTCTCCGCACTCAGGAAGTCAGAGCAAAGAAAGCAACGAGGTGCCAACGAGAACAGATAAATCCTGTTTTTCTCTGAAGGCCTTACAGTCTAGACCAAGGACCTGAGCCCTTGCAGTCCCGAGCAGGAAAAGGCATCTGCTGGTGGCTTGGGCAGGAGAGGTGGGGTGGGACACACATGGAGACCGAAGACAGCGACCAGGGAAGGGGAGAAGCAGCAGCCCCCACTCTGACCCAAGTTCCTCCAAGTTCCTCAACAAGTGGTGGCTCCCAGCACCTGCCCTGCAGGCTTGCCTGAGACGCGGGCACCGAGAAAAGCCAGGTCAATAAAGGACTGTCGGTCACCACTGCCAGCCGGGGCACGGAGGGCCAGGATTAAGCTCAAAGGCCACACAGCCAATGAGACCGAAAGCCACTCGAGGCCTCAAGTCCAACTTTGTCTGAGTCTAGAAGTATGTGCTCTGCCACACTGTTATTACAAGGGGAAAAAACTGGAAACTTGCCTTCTTATGGGATGCAGGGGTGCGAGGGACTAAGTATGTAGGCAACGGGATTTGGCAGACTTTCTTCCTTGCTTTGTGTGTGTGTGTGTGTGTGTGTGTGTGTTGCCAGGGATCAAGCACGGAAGGAATGGGCTTGGTCACTGAGCCACATCCCCAGCCCACTGTCTTGTGACTGAAACTAGCTCAGAGGTTACATCCTAAAGGTGCCTGGATGTGACCGAACAGAACTGGGTATATGGGGAGGGGAGAGGGGCCAGGGGCAACCACTTAGGGTCTTCTGGTGATGAGCAGGACTGGAGGAGTGACCTCAGGGAGTGACCTCACAGGCCTCTGAACCTCTGGGCCCTCTGCTGTAACACTGGAGGACAGGTCTGTGGGCTAGTTAGGGGGGTTGGCCACTGAAAACGGTCACCACTTCATCATAGAGCTGGGATGGAGACACCAACAAACAAACAGAGGCCAGCCGCCAGCCAGCCCACAAAATCATTGGTTAAGTATTTAACAGGTGCTCCTGGGTGTGCCGAACACTCCTGGAAGGAAACAGAAAATGGGTGGGGACGGGAGGGAGAAGGGGACCAGGTACTCGAGTCCGCCATGAGACAGTGATGCAGTTACAGACTCTTGGCTAGATGACTGTAGTATTGTTATGGCTTGCCTCCTGAAATGAAACTCTGTCCACCGATTTTAAGTGTGGTACAAAGGGTCGAGAAAAGGCATCAGAAGTCTGTGATAGTGACTTCCTCCAGAGAGACAGCAGGGACTGGAAGGGGCCTTTTGCCTGATTTGTGATGTCTGCGTGGAGTACAATTTTATGTAGACTAAATGGCCTGTGTTAAGATGTTTTGGCATCACCCAAGAAAATTCACAAATCCTTCGTTCCCATCTGTTCAAGTCCCATGAGCTTATCGTGCAGATACACTGGGGGCCTCCCAAAGACTTGGGAGTTGCTGGCTCGTCTGTGCCAAGAACCCGAACGGGCCTCCACGTGCACCTCTGAGTTCGGGAAAGGAAACGCTGGGTGCGAGTGCTAGAGGGGGTGTCACCTGCCCCTTCAGGCCGAGGCACCGGTCTGTGCAGACACACACAGACACACGTGTAGTGCTGAGCGCGACCGTTCTGTTTTTAAGGGAAGATGCTGGGACACGCACACGGAACAGGTGATGGAACGCAGCATGACCGAGACCCAACGTGAACAACTTGGTAACTGTGCATCTCACGGTGTTACAAGAGAAGAATATTGGGATATTGGGAAGGGGGGAGTGGGGCTTTGTTCCAGACCCCCAGGCCGGCTTTCACGCGGAGTCCTTCTGACCTGACACGCAGGACCTGGGGCCAGAGGTGGGCTCTGGGTGGGCGTGGGGCGCCGGAGCCCAGGCCGGCCCGCACTGGGGTCTGGGGCTGGTGTCCTGCCGCTCGCCCCCGCCCGCCCGCGCTCACCGCCGATGATGGTCCTGATGAGGGAGGCGTGCCCCGGGCAGTCCACCAGCGTGACCTGCAGCATCTGCGGCGCGCCGGGCGCGGCCCCCGCGGGCAGCGGCACCGAGAAGCACGAGAAGCCCAGGTCGAGCGTGATGCCGCGCTCGCGGCTCTGCGGCTGCTTGTCGAAGGCGGCCGTGGCGGCCGTGGTGCTCAGCGCCCGCGCCAGCGCCGTCTTGCCGCTGTCGATGTGGCCCAGCACCCCCACGTTCACGTTCACCCGCCGCTCGGCCATGCCGCCGCCGCCGCCGCCGCCGCCGCCGCCGCCGCCGCCGCGCCCCGCCCCGCGGTCCGCCCGCTCAGCCGCACCCCCGCCGCCGCGCGCGCGCGCTCGCCCGTTCCGGCGCCCAAGCGTCCGCCCGCCCCGCCGGTGGCCCGCGCGCTCCGGCCCGCGGGCGCCCTGCAGCCGCCGGGAGCCCGAGGGCGAGGGGACTCTGTCCGTCCGTCCGTCCTTTCGTTCTGCCGTCCGTCCCTCCTTCCATCCATGCGTCCCTCCATCTGTCCATTCATCCGTCCGTCCGTCCGTCCATCCAACCCTCCGTCAGCCCTTCCATCCGTCCCTCCGTCCATCCCTCCGCCCGTCCTTCCGTCCATGTGTCCTACCATCTGTCCATTCATTCGTCCGCCCATCCGTCTGTCCATCCATCCGTCGGTCCGTCCTTCCGTCTATTTGTCCGTCCGTCCGTTCATCTGTCAATCCGTCCGTCCATCCATCCATCCGTCCATCTGCCCATCTGTCCATCCATCCGTTGGTCCATCTGTCTGTCCATCTGCCCATCCGTCCGTCCCTCCGTCCGTCCTTCCATCCATGCGTTCCTCCATCCGTCCATCTGTTCGTCCATCCATCCGTCCCTCCTTCTGTCCATGCGTCCCTCCATCTGTCCATCCGTCCGTCCGTCCGTCCGTCTATCCAACCCTCCGTCAGCCCTTCCATCCGTCCCTCCGTCCATCCCTCCGCCCGTCCTTCCGTCCATGTGTCCTTCCATCTGTCCATTCATTCGTCCGCCCATCCGTCTGTCCATCCATCCGTCGGTCCGTCCTTCCGTCTATTTGTCCGTTCATCCGTTCATCTGTCAATCCGTCTGTCCATCCATCCATCCGTCCATCTGCCCATCTGTCCGTTCATCCACCAATCCTCCGTCCATCCACCCGTTGGTCCATCTGTCCGTCCATCTGCCCATCCGTCCGTCCATCCGTCTGTCCGTCCATCCGTCCCTCCGTCCTTCCATCCATGCATTCCTCCATCCGTCCATCTGTCCATCCATCCATCCGTCCATCCTTCTGTCCATGCGTCCCTCCATCTGTCCGTTCATCCGTCAGTCCGTCTGTCTATCCATTCGTCCTTCCATCTGTTCGTCCGTCCGTTCATTTGTCAATCTGTCCATCCATCCATCCATCTGCCCATCCATCCGTCCATCCATCCATCTGTCCATCCATCCATCTGTCCATCCATCCATCCATCCATCCATCCATCCATCTGTCCATCCATCCATCCATCTGTCCATCTGTCCGTCCATTCATCCATCCATTTGTCCATCCACCCAGTACTGCCCATTCAAGGCGTTGGTAGGCCAAGGTGCTCTATTTTATTGGGGAGCATCAACAGGCGAAGCAACAGTTCAAATCCCACGGTTTCAGATGGCAAGCAGCCCCTCTAGAGGAAACAGAAGCAGAGAGTACGCCCCCCAAAATAATAAGAATAAACTCAAAATCCCTGGGAAGAGCTGTAGACCTCTTTGAATGGGAGCATTTGTTTTGATTTCTGTTTCCCTTCCCTCCCCTTTTGTCGTTAGGGTTGTTACGGGGACTGGGCATCTCACACACGCTTGTGTGGTCGGGGATCATACGTCTGGTGGAGGTATTTACATGCTCAGCCTCACTGCTGCACACTTCCGTTTCAGTGCTCACTGGAGCTCACACTCATTTGTGGTACTTTTGCATGCTCCGGTTGCTCCCTAGGGGTCGCTGTGGAGCACACATGTCCTCACAGGGATCGCACTCAACACTCCTGCTTGTAATGCACACACCTCTTTGGTTGGCATGCTCCCTGAGGAGGGGTGGGGGAACGGTCACATTTTTTTTTAATTATCATAACTGCATGATTTACCAAGTTGCTCATCATGCAGTTGTTTCAGGTATTCAATGTTTCAACTCCAATCCCACCACCAGTGTGCCCTTCCCTCCACCGGTGTCCCCGGTGTCCCACTTACCACCCTAGCCTGCCCCCCACCCCCAGGCGTGATCAAATTTACTTCATGTTGTTTGTTGCAACATGAAGTTTGTTGCAAAGGCAAATGGGATTATCAAACCTTAGATCAATAAGAGCCCACTTGTGATCAGTTTTGTCTCACACTGATGTCACTACGGTCATGGTCTGAAGGTCTCCTGGCCTGGTTGGTGCCAGCTGAGCCTTCTGGGTTATTGTTTAGGCTCACTGGGCTTCTCTGCAACTTTTCCGTCAGATTTGCTGGGATCCTACTGGGCCAACAGTACTAGGAAATTTGAGGTACATGGCCACAGGGTCCAGGAGATATAAATCTGGAGCAATGTGGTGGTTTGGCAGCTTGATGAGGTTCAGTTATGGCGCTGGGCTGTGTCTAAGCGGAAGGGTGTCAGGTGTGGCTGGGCAGGGCGGGTTGGGGGAGCTGCTGGCCCTCCAGGCAGAAAGGGAACCCTGCTGCTTCCATTCCGAGAAGGCCCAGAGTTCTCAGCCTGGACCAGTCTCCCTGGGAAGATTCGGCAACATCATGTTCTTTTGGAGACATAACCTCACACTTTTTTTTTTTGCACCAGAGATGGCCCACATGGCATGGTGACATCAAGGTTCCCAGAGAGCAAAGCACTGGGGACCATGTCAGCTCTGCGGGGGGCAGCGGGTTATCCATCTCATGTCCTCACACAGACAAGACGGGAGATTTTTGCCTCTGAGCCATTCCCCTCTCCCCACGAATCCAAGCTTCCGAGGGCCTGTGTACTTAACCAAGAACATTCTCCTCTCTCGGGCTTTGTGCTTCCTGTGAGGAAGAAGGAGGAGCCCGGCGTGAGCCCCAAGTTTCTCAGTCTGGCCTCCAGGAGTGAGCTAGCACCTGCTCCAGGACTGGTGCAGATGAGCGGCCTTCTGGTTGCTGTGGACATGCTGGTGACTAGGACAGAGTGATGACACGTTAGGAAACAGTGAAGCAGAGAAAAGGCGCGTTGGAGCTGCTGTAAACCCACCCAGAAGCTCTTTCTGCCCTCCTAAGTTCTCATGGAGGCCTGGACTAATGGACACGAATGGCTGGAAGGCTATGGTCCAAAGCCCATTTTGCTGGCTATAAGCAGGGTCTCTGGAACCAGAAGGAGCACCAGCTCTTCTTAAAATTGAAGGTGTTTATGCTCAGGATGGGCTGGAGCGATAGCACAGCGGGTAAGGGCGGTTGCCTTTCATGCAGCCAACATGGCCAACCCAAGTTCGATTCCTCCGTCCCTCTCAGAGAACCCGGCAAGCTACTGAGAGTATCTCACCCACGTGGCAAACCCTGGCAAGCTCCCCGTGACGCGTTCGATATGCCAAACACAGTAACAACAAAAAGTCTCACAATGGAGATGTTACTGGGCTCGCTGGAGCAAATTGATGAACAACAGGAGGACAGTGACAGTGAATATGCTCAGGATAAAGCTGAATTCTCTCTGGTCAAGAAATATGCTTATGTGGACAAAGCAAAGAACGTCACAGTGACCGCTGCAGGCAAACCTAACCAAACCGAGGGATCTGGGGAAGGTAATCCGCACCCAGGGAAACTGTGGCATGGTTTGGGCTAAGTCCAGAAGCGACTTTCCTGCTAAGGCTGGAAGAATCCATGTGATGCTGTTCCCCTTAAGGGTTTAAACTGACTGAAAAGGGGCTGGACTGATTGCACAGCGGGTAGGGCATTTGCCTTGCACATGGCCAACCCGGGTTCGATTCCCAGCCTCCCATATGGTTCCCCGAGCACCACCAGGAGTGATACCTGAGTGCGTGAACTAGGAGTAACCCCTGTGCATCACTGGATGTGACCCAAAAAGAAGAAAAAAAAACTGACTGAAAAGTAACTGAATAAAGTGCAGTTATTTTAAAACAAAATAAAAACCCAACAAGAAGAGCCAGTCAGTCATACACCGAGGGAAACTGAGGCAAGAATGTGCGGGTAGGGCTGGGGAGATAGTGCAAAGGGAGAGCACGAGGTCAAAGCAAGAGCACAGAGCGGAGGGCACTTGCCTTGCATGCATACCCAGGCTCAGTCCCCACCACTGTGTGATCCCCTGAGCACTGCTGGGAGCAATCCAGAGCATCAAGCTGGAGTCATGAGACCTGGCCAGCACGTCGTGAGACCAACCTGGCCACATGTCTCTTTCTTGGTGAGCAGGAAGAAGCTAAAAATGGCCATCCCAAGTTTGTTTCCAAGTTGGGATTATTAATTGTGTGTGTGGCACCACGGATGAACTCCAGACCGCGTGCATTCGAGGCACATGCTTTGCTGCCAAGCCCCCGAGTCACCCAGCCTGGGTTTAGTCTGAGGGCATGTCTTCTACAATGCCAAAGGCAGGACATGGTGCCAGCCTGGCTTCCGTCCAACCCCGGCACATGTGTCCTCCTGAGCACCCCCGGGGATAGTCCTGGCAGCCCCTGGGCCACCGGGGAGCTTCCCCCACAGAATTTTAAACATAAATGTCAAGGCTAGAAGCTCTGCAGGGCTGATGAGACACTGCGATATCGTGATTTATAATTCGCGAAAAAAAGACCTTAGTTTGGTCTTCATTCCCAGACCAAGTACATCTCCTAAAACTTGGAATTTCCTGGGAGGAGAGATAAAGCTGTCTTTGGCTGCGGGGGACTTTAAGGAGACACCTAGAGAGGGAGGCTGGCTGCCATGGAAACCAACCCTGGGATGGGAGGGTGGTAACTTTCAGTCCCCTGACCTCCCTCCTCCTCGGGGGTGGGAAAAGGAATGGAACTCAAATAGAGCACCAGTAGCCAACGGTGTGATCAATCACCTCTACTTCAAAGGAAAGGGATCAGAGAGCTAGCCCGGGCATTAAGGCATTTGCCGTGCAATGGCTGACCCCATTTGATTCTGAGCACCACGTTTGGTTCCCTGAGCATCACCAGAGATCACTCCTGAGCACAGAGCCAGGAATAGCCCCTGAGCACAGCTGGGTGAGTCCCAACCCCTGTACCCCCCAAAAGAAGATAATAAAAGTAATAAAACAACATGGGGCCAGAGTGATAGTACTGTAGGTCAAGCACTTGCAGCCAGCCCCAGGTTCAATCCCTCATTCAATCCCCACATGGTCCCTTGAGCCCTGCCAGGAGTGATCCCTGAGCACAGTACCAAGAGTAAGTCCTAAGCACTGCCAGGTGTGGCCTCAAAACACAACAACAAATCAATAATCTGCAGAGTGTCGAGGAAGAATCCAAGTTAAGGTGTTTGCTTGCAGTGACTGGTTTCATCCGTAGAATCACAAATGGACCTGAAGCACTGCCAGAAGTGATCCCTGAGATCAGAGCCAGGAGTGAGCCCTGAGTGCCACCGGGTGTGGCCCCAAACAAGACAAGAAATTAGGGGCTGGAGCGATAGCACAGCGGGTAGGGCGTTTTCCTTGCACGCAGCCAACATGGCCGACACAGGTTCGATTCCCAGCACCCCATATGGTCCCCCGAGCACCGCCAGGAGCAATTCCTGAGTGCATGAGCCAGGAGTAACCATTGAGCATCGCCGGGTGTGACCCAAAAAGAAAAAAAAACAAGAAATTAATAAATGACAGAGTCCAAGGGAATTTCCTCCCAGCCCCTTCCAGGGTCACCAGGCGCTCTGCCTGTGACCCCAAAGCTCCATCTTTGTCTCCACCTCTTCTTTCCTTCTTCCTGGGATAATCCAGGGCTGCCAGCTCCATGGCAAGCCGCAAGGGGATGACCTGTCCCCAAGCACCAGACAGAAAGACGAGAGACACACAAAACTGCCCAGCCAAGTCGGGAGTCAGAGGGAAGGTGGGGGACCCATCATATAAACTGGGATGCTGTGGCCAGCAACAGGTGATGCCATGGGCTGGAGCAATAACACAGCGGGTAGGGCGTTTGCCTTGCATGTGGCTGACCCGGGTTTGATTCCCAGAATCCCATATGGTTCCCTGAGCACTGCCAGCAGTAATTCCTGAGAGCATGAGCCAGGAGTAATCTCTTTTTATTGCTGAGTGTGTGACCCAAAGAGCAAAAGAAAAAATAAAAAGAGGTGCTGTCACGTGATCTCAATGCACGCTCTGGCTCTGTCTGCCACTGACCCCACTGGCTGGCACCAGCAGTGGTCTCTGCCCCCTGCACCTCCCACCCCCTTACCCTGTCCTAGTGGGCTGAGAGTCCCCTGTACAACTGGGATTATGTGGGGTCCAAGACCTGCAGATGTTCGTGTTTCTTGCATGTTTCACCCCCCACCCTCCCCCAGGAGACCCTCTCTCTCATCCTCCAGATGTGTGAAGTGGGGGGGGTTTCTGCACAGTTCTGCAGGCTGGCCATGGGCCCCCCAAACACTGGGCCGGCCTGCAAAACTGCGATTATTTGGGATTTGTTCTTCATGTGCAGGCGATGCCGCTTCCTTTCTATTCCTTTAATGCCATTTTGTACGAAGGTAGTTCAAAGTTCTTTACAAACAGCTAGGAATTAATTCAACTTCATTAAGGCCAATTAATCCAGGATTAATTATAAATGTACCCAGAGGTAGTTATTATACTTTGCTCTTTGATTTGCGCTTTTGCTTTAAAGATTCTTTCAGGAACAAAATGGAAATTTCCCTTTTCGCTGCGGGTGTCCACCTTGCCAGTAATTGCGTTAACCATGTCCTTTCCTGACCAACATAGGGAAAGAGTGTCACCAAGGGCCATCGACTGAGTCCCCCAGAACTCAACCGAGAGGTTAATGTCAGATTAGCTGGGGTAGCTTTGAACTGGCTCTAGTTCAAACTATGCCCCCCCCCACCCTCACCTCCCACTGGCCCCGTTATCCACCCACTGCAAAGGGACGTGATAATGTTTCACACGAGCCTCGTGGTCTGTCATGGTCAGTGTCCACTCCCTCTTCTCTCGTAAGCTCTTCAATTTTCCTTGGAAACTTTGCACCTCTGCTAGGGTCTTACCAATCAGCAACCACAGCCACTGTGTATGTGACCCAGGGGCACCCAATTGCAGCAAACTCAGACTTTTTCCCTCCAGGGAAAACCATACAAATGTGTCTGATGCTCCAAGAAAGGCTGGGGAATGTAGGCCGGGCTGCGATGCTCAGGAGGGGAGCCCAGCCATCGCAGAACAGTGGTAGCCCCAAAGAGCTCTACATCTGTCCCAGAGCCTGGGAATAGGTTTCCTTCACAGCTAAAATGATTTTGCAGGGGCTGTAGAGAGAGTAGAGTGGGTTGGGCACTTGCCTTGCATGTGGCCCACCCAGGTGTAGTCTTGAACATTGCATATGGCCCTCTGAGCCCACCTGGAGTGATCCCTGAGCACAGAGTAAACCCTGAGCACAGGCGTGAGCCCTGAGCATCACCAGGTATGGCCCCCAAACAAAAACAAGCGGAAAAAGTGTTTTAGGGCCAGAGATATAATACAGAGGCTAAGACACTTGACTTGGATGGGGCCGTCCCTGGTTTGATCCCTGGTGCTGCATGGTCCCCTGAGCACCTCTAGGAGTGATCTCCAGCCCAGAGACAGGAAGAGCCCTCATGGAACCCCCACCTAAATCCCTGCTACAAATATCTAAGCACAGAAACCTTGGCTTCAAGACCTCTATTAAAAAGTGTACGAGCCAGAGAGATAGGACAGAGGACAGGGCACTTGCCTTGCATGAGGCCAACCTAGAATCAATCCCCGACATCCCATATGGTCTCAAGGAGTAATCCTTGAGTGCAGAGCCAGGAGTAAGCTCTGAGCACCATTGGGAGTGGCCCCAAACCAAAATAATAGTAGTAGTAGTAGTAGTAGTAGTAGTATTAACAATAATAGAATAAAAATGGATGATGGGTACCAGAGACACAATTACAGGGACTAAGGCACTTGCCTTGCATTCCTCTGACCTCAGTTCAAATCATCAGCAGTTCTGGGGCTGGAGCAATAGCACAGCGGGTAAGGCGTTTGCCTTGCATGCGGCCGACCCGGGTTCGATTCCCAGCATCCCATATGGTTCCCTGAGCACCGCCAGGGGTAGTTCCTGAGCGCAGAGCCAGGAGTAACCCCTGTGCATCGCCGGGTGTGATCCAAAAAGGAAAAAAAATCATCAGCAGTTCTCTGGCCCCTGAGAACTGCCGGGGATCACATCCGAGCACAGAGCGCCAGAAATACCCGCTGAGCACCACCTGGTATGGCCCAGAAACCAGAAGGAAAAGTAAGGGTGAGGGGGTAACAAGTTTCACCTTCCACAGCTCTATGACTTACAAAAAGACTCGAAAGGTAATCGTGCTCTCGGTATGTGGGTCAGCATCCTTAGTTTTCTTTCTTGGTACCACCTCTAAGGTGCCAGCAAAATTATCGCTGGTCCCAGAGATCCGCCTCGGGCTGCTGTCACCGGCATGCCACTCAGGCTGGCAGTGAGCAGAAGGGGGCGTCGCTCCCCGTGCCGGGGAGAAGAGGCAGAGCTGCAATGCGGGCGGAGTAGCACTTGTTCTGGACCCGTCCTTGAGGGCACGGGGACTGGCCCTGAGCACGGGGGAGTTAGAGGGACAAGCAATGAAACGCTCTGGGTGAGAGGGATGGGGGGTGGGCAGCTGTCAGGGTGATGGGATAGAGAAGAACTCACAGGAACAGAGAAATCATCGTGCTTCGGCTCGGGGGCCACACACAGGGGTGGTCAGGGGCGATCACTCCTGCTCGATGCTCAGGATCCTCCTGCGCTTGAGAGAGCCTGGGCAGAGCTGGGAACCAAACCAGGACCCGGAGAGCTTGTCTCCGTCTGTCTCTCTCTCTCCCTTCAGGGTCCATGAGGAAGGTAAGAAACCGGCCCCCAGCAACAGGGCACAGGTGTAAGGAAAAAGCCGCTTGCCTGTATACAGAAACACTGTTTATTTGCCAAGGACATAGCCGTCCAGTTTGCTCTTCAAATGCGTTCTCTCTCTCTCTCTCTCTCTCTCTCTCTCTCTTATGTTTCTTTGCTTGTTTCTTTCTCTTAAACACATTTCCCCTCTTTCCTCTCACCTTAAGTTTGTTCAGTAGCACTTCACTGTAGCACTGTCCTCCCGTTGTTCATCGATTTGCTCGAGCGGGCACCAGCAATGACTCCATTGTGAGGCTTGTTGTTACTGTTTTTGGCATATCAAATACATCACAGGGAGCTTGCCAGGCTCTGCTGTGCGGGTTGTATACTCTCGGTAGTTTGCCGGGCTCTCTGAGAGGGGCAGAGGAATCAAACCTGGGTCAGCCATGTGCAAGGCAAATGCCCTACCCACTATGCTATCGCTCCGGCCCAAGTTTGTTCAATAAAAACTGAAAAGGGGAAAAAATCAAAGGACATAGCCATCCAGGATGTAAGCTGGGTGTACCAGGGCAGGTACCCTCAAGGGGTGATGATGTGAGAGTAGGGATTAGGGAAGAAGGAGGGAAATGTTTAAGGAATAAAATTAATCAGAGAGGTCAGAGTGGCAGAATAGCAGGCAAAGCACTTGTCCCGTGCTTGTCTCATATGTGGCAGACCTGGGTTCGATCCCCAGCTCCCCCTAGAGTCCCCCAAGCACCACCAGGAGTAATTCCTGAGTGCAGAGTCAGGAATAACCCCTGTTAACCTCTAGATATGATCTAAGACCATAATAATAATAATAATAAATCAGTGTAAAAGAGTAAATGACCTTATATTTACCCTCCTGAGACAGTTGAAATTAGGGGGAATGATGAACTTGGGTCTCTGAGCGTGAGATCGAGAAAGAAAAACAAAAGCCAGTGGACACACAAAGGGTGTAACGGAACTACTGTGTGGGATGTCAGAGGAATGAATGGGGGAGGAGGCCAGAGGGGTGGGAGGGCCTGGCCCTCTTATTCTGCTTATTTCTGGAAGTAACAGGGAACTGTGGGAAGTTCCTCAAGCAGGGGAATAATGGGCCGGAGAGATATGGGGTAGGCACTGTCCTTGTACACAGCCAACCCGAATTTGATCCCAGGCATCCCATGTGGTCCCCCGAGCACTTCTAAGAATGAATTCTGAGCACAGAGCCAGGAGTAAGCCCTGAGCACCTCCGGATGTGACCCTTCCACTCCCTCCCCCCACCTTCTCAAGGGAATGACTTAGTGAGCTGATCCTCTGGTGGCTCCGGGTGAGGGCAGGAGGTAAGGTGAGGGACAGCAGGTGTTGACCACTGACCCCTCTTCCAATGAACATCATGTTTCTCTAATAGAGAAGCAGATAACCCACAAATGAATATGCAATAAATACGTACTGCACAGACCAGACCATGATGTGGATTACAGGGATATAAATGCGCTGGAGGGTGAGACAAGTGGATTAAGGTAAAGACAGAGATGATGGGTGCAAATAAGTGGCCAGGACAATCTCTGACAGAGAGAAACAGAGACAGAGACAAAGAGAGGGGGAGGGGAGGGAGAGAGTTCTGAAGGCCAGGCACCATCATGGAATCATGAATCCCAGAGTAGCGGAATGGTAGAGTGGTCAACACACAGGGACAGACAAGTCCCTGGCTGGGGCATAGCCTGGAATGAAATGGCAGAAGGGTACCCCTTACCGCAGTTTCCACCTGTGATGCCATAGACACTTGGCAAAACATGACAGACTTCTTTCTTTCAAAGTGCAGTGCATTGATGGGTGGAAATGGATTTGTGTATGTGTGTGTGTGGGGGTGGGGCGCGGAGAGTGTTAGAAGTTGGGTCACAACCAGCAAAAGTTGGGTCACAATCAGGGGTTACTCCTGGCTCCACACTCAGGGATCACTCCTGGCGGAACTTGGGGGACCCTATGGGATGCCAAAGATCGAACCTGGGTTGGCCGCTCGCAAGGTAAACACCCTACCCACTCTACTATTGCACCAGCTCACGAGGGGCGGAAATAGAAAAACACCCCTTGATCATGCCACCTGTCCTTGCCACCTCTTCAGAAAGGCCTTCTTAAGCCCTGCCAATGGGCAGTAGATGACACTTGGGACACCTGTGCCAATCATGCCAAGACCCTGCACTTAGGCGCGTGTGGGGCAATCTGATTGGCTGCTTACAACAGGCCCCACCTTTCCTTTACTTCCTCAGGGCCTAGGAGAGGGTTCAGTCCACAGGAAGTACCTAGAAATTCATGGTGTAAGGGTAGGAGCTGAAAGCAGGTGGTGGGGAGATGGATGAGGGCAGGGAAGGGACCTAGAAGGGAAGAGAAAGAGTCAAAGACCCAAACTGGAGAACGTGGATGGGAAGGCAGATCCATGCTTTGGGGAAAGGACCCCAAGGGGCCCCAAAGGGGCGGAATCAGGGGACAGGAAAACACTGATCTCTTGCTCCTGGCTCATTTACCACACCTGCTGTGCCTTCCTAGCAGAACCTGACTTAAGCTTTGGGACGAGATGCTCAGGTAAAAGCGTGTTCACACACCCACCTCCCGTGGGGGGTGGGGGGCAGGGAAGCCAGTTTTGATGGCCTTGAACTTGGGGCCAGCCCCTCCAGTGCAGGATCCCTTTCCTCGCTACCATGGCTGCAGATCAGGCTGAGAGGCAGGAAGCAGGGGCTCTGAGTGTCCTCTCTTCCCCTCTCCCTCCCGCTCTCTGCGTCTCTCTCCCTCTCTTTCCCTCTCTCTCTGCATCTCTCCCCACTCTCTCCTCCTCTCGTTCTTTTTTCCTTTCCCTCTCTCTTTCCCTCTCTCTCTCACTCTCTCTCTCTGCATCTCTTTCTCTCTTGCACACATGAGCATGCGTGTGCCTTTGCAGTTTTGGGTCACAGTCAGCAGTGGTCAAGACTGATTCCTGGCTCCAAGCTCAGAGATCTCTCCTGGCAGTGCTCTCATGTATTGGTGCCTGGGATCTACCAAGGGCCAGCCACATGCAAGACAAATGCCTTAATTCATACTATCTCTTTGGCTCCAGAGCACTCTCTTTTTGCTTTTGCTAAAACGTACATAATATTTACCTCTTTATCCCTCTCAGTGCACAGGTCAGTGTACCTTAAGTACCTCTAAACTATCATAGAACCATCATTAGGATGTTTCCAGAGCTTTTCACTATCCCTAATTGAAATGTTCTACCCACTGAGTGATCATTCACCCTTCTCCCTGTCCCCCAGTTTCTGACAACCTGTATCCTACTTTCTGTTCCTACAAATTTCCCTGTTATAGATTATTCACAGATTAGCTAAAATCCAATATTTGTCTTTCTGCGTCTGATTCCACCCCAAGCATAATGTCATCAAAGGCATCCAAACTGCATCAGGTGTAAGAAACTCATTCCTTCCTGTGGCTGACTCACAGTCCATTGTGTGTTGTATTATTCAGAGAACACAACCAATAAATAAAGTTTCTACATATATATAATATCTATTGCCGAAAAGTGATCTATTATAAGGACTTGGCTCATGTTGTGATCATATATGTATATATACATATATTAGTCATATATATATATAGCACAGTGGGTAGGGCGTCTGCCTTACACGCAGCCAACATGGCCGACCCGAGTTTGATTCCTCCGCCCCTCTCGGAGAGCCCGGCAAGCTACCGAGAGTATTCGATATGCCAGACACAGTAACATATATATATATATATATATATATATATATATATATATATACAGGGCTGGAGCAATAGCATAGCAGTAGGGCATTTGCCTTGCACTCAGCCGGCTGGCCTAGCCAGGTTCGATTCCTCCATCCCTCTCGGAGACCCCGGCAAGCTACCGAGAGTATCTCGCCTGCACGGCAAAGCCTGGCAAGCTGCTCGTGACGTACTCAATATCCCAAACACAGTAACAATAAGTCTCATGATAGAGACGTTACTGGGCCCGCTCGAGCAAGTTGATGAACAACGGGAGGACAGTGCTACAGTACTACACATATACAGAATTGGCTTATGCAATGATTTTTATGTATGTAGATATATAGATAGACTATCTATGTGTGCATATATCATTGGTTCATGTGATAATCATAGCAGTTGAAAAGTCCCGCTATCTGCCTTCTGCAAGCTGCTGACCTAGGAAAGTGGATAGAATAGTTCCAGGCCGAGTCTTGAGTCAAGATGACAGGAAGACTGATGGTGTAAGTTCCAGATTGACAGCAGAAGTCTAGTGTCCAAGATCAAGCTGTCGGGTGAACTTCACCCTCCTCTGCCTTGTTGTTCTATCTGGGCCCCAGAAGATTGAACGATGCCCACATGCTCTGTGAGAGTCAGCTGCTTTACTCAATCTGCTTTCTGGTAGATTCTAATGCTACCTTTTATCTGGAAATACCCTTATAGACACACCTCGAAGTTACGTTCAGACATCCCTTCTGGGCACCCTGTGGTCCCGTGAAGTTGGAGCATAAAAGGAACCCCCCCCAAGTATATAAATTCCATTCACCTATAGGTGAGCATGCCACATGCGGCTGCTGTGAATGGTGCTGATGGAAGCACGAATTGGTGAGTATCCGTTGAAGATCTTATTTTCAGTCCTTGGAGTAGAAGTTGGATTGCTATGTAAAAAGTTTGTGGGTTTCGTATGGTTGGGTTTTGATTATTTATTTATTTAATGGCTTTGTTCAGGGATCTCTCCTAGTGGTGCTTGGGAGATCATGTGCCACTGAGCATCAAAGGGCACCTTCTACATGGAAAGCACAAACACGCACTCAGCCCTTTAAGCTGTATCTCCACCTCATTGGGTTTTATGTTTGTTTTATTTTGTTTTGTTTTGTTGTAGTGCTGGAAATTGAACACATGCAAGGCAAGTGTTCTTCCTTTGTGTTATACTCCAGACCCCTAAAAAAAAGTTTAAATTTAGAGGTGGGGTGGGGGCCACACCTGGCAGTGCTCAGGGCTTACTCCTGACTCTATGCTCAGGGATCACTCGCGGCAGGTGTTGGGGACCTTATGCCATGCTAGGGATCAAATCGGGGTGGGTTTTGTGCAAGGTTAAGTGCCCTACTCACTATTCTATCTCTCTGGCCCTGAGTTTAACTTTTTGAGGAACCAACAAGCTCTTTTCCAAGGCAGCTAGCTGCATTTTTACCATTTCTGCCAATGCCTTCTGATTTCTTCATACCTTTGCCAACACTTGCTACTATTTTTTTCACTTATTACTATTTTTATTAATCATATAGTCATGTTTTTTTGTGTGTGGCTTACTTTTTAAATTGTCCTTTTTAAAAATTGTGATTATATATGTTTTTAAATATCTATATCTATCTATCTATCTATCTATCTATCTATCTATCTATCTATCTGGGCTGGAGAGATAGTACCTTAGGTAGGGCCTTTGTCTTGCAAGAGGCCGACCCGAGTTTGATCCTCTGCAGCCCTTATGGTCCCCTAAACATCACCAGGACTAATCCCTGAGTGCAGAGCCAGGAGGAAGTCGGGAGCATCACTGGGTGTGACCCCAAAAGCAAAAAAAAAAAAAATCACTGTGCTTTTGATTTGCAGCTTCTTAAATGACCAATGATGTTGGACGTCTCTAAGTACGTGGAAACAAAAAGTTATTCCCAGCCAAGTTGATATAAATGAAGAGAAAGGGTGGAGGAGAGGAGCAGACGAAGAACTTTCCACCAAGGCTCAAGGGCAGTGCCATGTGCGCCTCCCCAGGAAGATGCAAAGTCCTGGGTGTAAGAAAACCGCTTTCACACGCCAAGTAACGCTTACATCTCAACGGCTAAATCTCACCCATTTCTCCCTCTCCAAACGGAGGTCCTAACTAGCTCGGGCTCCGGCGCAAGAAGCAACGCGCCCGGGGCCCAAAGGACAGGGTGGAACGATTGCGAGCAGGACCTCCGATCGCCCCCGCCGAGACCCGCGGGGACACCGCCCCCAAACGCAGCAGGAAGCACCTGCGACCGGGGGACCCGCACGGCGAGACACACCCGGAAGTGGGTGGGCGGGGCCTCGCCGGCAAGCCGCGACGGACACCGCCCTGCGCCAATGGGGACCGGAGGCGCTCCGGCCGCGCCAATGGGAAGCGGGCGCGGGGCGGGCCCGACGGGGGCACGGCCCGCCCTAGTAACGGCCGCATGGTAACGGCGGGCGCGGACCGCGCGGTCCCCGGCTCCGGCTCTCCCCGCGGCGCTCGGACCCGGCGTGGGCACCATGAAGATCGAGGAGGTGAAGAGCACCACCAAGACGCAGCGCATCGCGTCCCACAGCCACGTCAAGGGGCTGGGGCTGGACGAGAGCGGCCTGGCCAAGCAGGCGGCGTCCGGGCTCGTGGGCCAGGAGAACGCGCGCGAGGTGGGCGCGGGGGGCACGGGGGGCGCGGCCGGGCAGGGGCGCGGGGCGGGGGCTGCGCGCGCGTGGACCGGGGGCGCGGCCGGGCAGGGGCGCGGGGCTCGGGGCTCGGGGAGGGGGGCTGCCGCCGTGTGGGTGGGGGGATGCAGCGGCCGGGGAGCAGAGGGGACAGTGGGCGCCCCCGCCCTTCCGGCCTCCCCCTGGTCCTTTCAAATTCAAGAGGCTGTACTAAAAGAAGAAGATTTTATTAATTTGTTTGGGGGCCACCCCCGGCGGTGCCCAGAGATTATACCGGGTCCTGCACTCCGGGATCACTCCTGGCGGTGCTCCCGGCCCGCTGTGGGATGCTGGGGGTGGAACCCTGCTCTGCCTCACGTCTCTCCAGGCCCCTCAAAAGGCTTCTTATTTTATTTTATTTCACTTTTTTCTTTGTGGGTCACACCCAGCAATGCACAGAGGCTACTCCTGGCTCTGCGCTCAGGAATTGCCCCTGGCGGTGCTCAGGGGACCCTATGGGATGCTGGGAATTGAACCCGGGCGGCCGCGTGCAAGGCAAACGCCCTACCCCGCTGTGCTGTGGGTCCAGCCCCTCAATAGGCTTTTTAAAAGTGGCCACCTATACTTAACACTCCCGAAACTCTGGAATCCCCAAACACAGAGCCCTGAATAGCCTAGAGCACTCCCGGGTGTGATTCCCCCCCCCCCCCCCCAACAAATCACTGTAATCATGAAAGTACTCTGTTTTTAGTGGGGGGGTGGGGACACTCCTGGTCGTGCTCACACAGTGCTCGGTTGGGTGGCATGTGGTTTTGGGGATCAAGCCGGGGCTCCCACATGTGATGATGTGGCTCCAGCCCTTTGGGGCTCATCTACCCTTTATTTTTGCAGATGAAAAAAAAATATTGAGCGTGGGCAATTTCAGGTGAGCTAGCTGGTTGCCATTCCCCGTTCCATGCCGGAATTTGTGTCCATGTGCAGTTCTGTCTCCACATTCAGTGCTCGCTGAGATTGCAGCCGCCTTCTCAGCCTGATGTGCATTTAAGTTTAAACCCGTACCCTGACTTAGCAGTGCAGAAACCCTCACTTAGTATCAGACTAAGGACCGATGCGTTAGAGCCTAATTGTGCTAGTAGAAAGGGCTCTGGAGTGGACGGGGAGATAACACAGATGGCTGAGTGAGGTTGTTTCGCACATGGGAGGCCCAGGTTCAATCCCCAGCATTGCATGGTCCCTGAGCACTGTGCCGGGAGTAACACCTCTTAAGTGCTGCCCAGGCATCAAAAACAAACCATATAAGGCCAAAGAAAAGTCTCTGCTTCTATTTGGACCGTCATCCTTCCTAAAAGGGAATACAGAGTCAAGGTGACTTTGAATTTCTCTGTCCAGCTTCTGCCCTGACACAGGTGTCGATTCGATCCCCTCGGAGCTGAGTCCTGTGCCGAGCGACTTTCTCTGCCCCTGTCTTATTTCTCACCTTCACCCCAGTGGTCAGCCCTCCCCTACTTTACTACCTTGACTTTGCAGGCTTAGATTGAAAGACTGTGTGGAATGCCTGTTACGTCCCTAAATTCCTGTTAACCTGTTGTTGAGTTGTGTTCGGGGCCACACCCTGCAGGGTTTGCTCCTGCGCTCAGGAATCACTCCTGGCGGTGCTTGGGGAACCGTTGTGGGGTGCTGAGGGGTGAACCCTGGTTGGGCTGCATGCAAGGAAAATGCCCTAACCATTGTACTATCTTGCCGGCCCCCCACACTTGAAATTCCTAAAGGGCTGTGGTGAGCCTGGGATCAGAGCCCTTGTCATTCATGGGAGGGTGATAGAACAGCCGTGCATGGGGTCTGGCTTGAGTGACTGAGTCCCAGAGAGAAACACTGTGGCAAGGACGATGCCCCTTCTGGAATTGAGTCAGTGGCAGAAATCTTGTGTTCTGTGGCCCCTCGGATGTAGTTATTGGGGTAGTGTGACCTCACCTGCACTCCTTTATTATGAAATGTTCTAAATTATATAAGGGTTAGTAACCCGTCTCTTTCTTACTTTTTTTGGTGGGGGTTGGGAGGAGGTCTGGGCCACACCCAGCAGTGCTCAGAGCTTTCTTCTGGCTATTTGCTAATGGATCAGTCCTGGCAGGGCTCAGGATCGTATGGGGTGCCAGGGATTGAACCCGGGTTGACCTTGTGCAATGCAAGGCAAGTGCCCTAACCACTGTGCTCTCCAGTCCAGTAACCCATCTCTGGAATTGTATGTGTGTCTCCGATCCTGCTCTTAATACTCGGGGGTGGGATGTGTTTAAATTCAGGGCAGCAGATGCACAAGAGACTTAGTCTTGGGGGTCTGAGCGGTGTTCTGTGACTCCCATGTACAGTTTTTGTTGTGGGGAATGAGGCCAGGGCTCCCACCTTCATTTATTTACTTATTTTTATTTTAATGAATCACTGTGAGATACAGTTACAGATTTACAAATTTATTTGATTACGTTTCAGTCATATGTTCAAGTACCCATCTCTCCACCAGTGCCCATTCTCCACCACCAGTATTCCCAGTACTCCTGCCACCCCCATCTTTAACCTTATCTTCCTGTCCTCTTGCTTCACGTCACTCTGCTCTGATCACTGAGTCCTTCTGTGTTCAAAAGGACTCATAACTTACCAAGCTCATTCCCGTCTTTTGTTTCTCTCTTGGTGCCGGGGATCAAACTCAGAGCCTCCTACGTGTAGACAGCCAATCAGCGAGTTACATTCCTGGCCTCTGCCATGTTTCAAATTTGCGCTTTTCTTTGGAGCACTGACCCCTGCCCAGAGCATCACAGACAAGTGCAGTGTCCAGTACCGGCCTTGTCCCCGGGTCTGTGCCAGCCACCTCGGCCCCAGCCACCTGCTCTGTCCTCCCCAGGACAGCGATCTCCACAGTGGTCGGGGTTTGCTCGGTGCTGGAATGTACGCTCCTTGGTCACGGGCGAGTCTTGACCTCCAAACTCACACAGTGTCCCACACCCACGGTTAGCCGAATAAGTACACGAGAGTCCTGTGGGCCAGGAGAGACTGGGCTTTGTCCCGCTGGAAACATTGTAATACTGATTTATTATTTCTTTCCATTGTGTTGTCTAGGCATGTGGGGTGATAGTGGAATTAATCAAAAGCAAGAAAATGGCTGGAAGAGCTGTCTTGTTGGCAGGCCCTCCCGGAACTGGCAAGGTACTCGTTCTCTCTCTCTCTCTCTCTCTCTCTTTTTTTAGTCTACCAAGAGAATGATCCTAATGTCTAAGCCAAATTGAATTTGTGTCTTAACAAGTCTTTGTGTAGCTAAATTGGGGATGTGTATGTTTTAAAAACTAACGTGCAGTAATGCAAAAATACACCAATGTGCCCGGAGTCCCTCCTTCTAAAATTCAAAGGATTCTGGCTGACCTCCAGAAGGAAGAGAGAAGGGAGTCCTCGGAGGGTCTCATTGTCTCTGCAATTTGTCCTTTATCTCTTTGAAGTCGCCTAAATACATTTTTGTTGGCCTCAGGGCTTCATAAAAATCTTAGGCGTGACATCTTACTTGC
The DNA here is from genome assembly GCF_029834395.1 of Sorex fumeus. Lineage (NCBI taxonomy): Eukaryota > Metazoa > Chordata > Mammalia > Eulipotyphla > Soricidae > Sorex > Sorex fumeus. Next base: position 13,119,858 of record NW_026606129.1, read on the forward strand.
CGGGTGGGAGGAAAACCAATCAGCAAGCATTTTCGTAAAAACGCCCGTCACCCACCCCTCGATGGGTGTGCAAGAGAGGAGCAAAGCGAGAGGCATGAGGGGTACGATTGGACAGACGGGTGTCTCCCTAACAGTGCTCAGGTCGCCCTAGTCCACAGTACTGAGGGTAGGGCGGGCGGTGGGCGGGCCTTGCTGAGGACCCAGCTTGGGGCCTGAGGCCTGCCAGGCAGCCCTTGGAGAAGGAAGTTTTGTCTTCGAGGTACTTGGGGCTCTCTCCCAGGCAGAGACCCCCTTGAACTGTGATGGCGCCATAGCTGTAGCAGGGCCGACCCTGCGTGCTGGACTCGGGAAGGGTTGTGGGCTGCCTTTGTCCTGTGAGTTTGGAGAGGATTCAACTTCCTGGGACCCCCTGCCCTGCTGTGGGGAGACCTGTGGAGCCAGGGCCTCGTACATGCAGGGACACACCCCACCCCCTGAGTTTCTTCCTGCACTAAGGCCCTGCTTGTTCTCCAAGTGGCCTCGCTCTGGGGGAGTCGAGTCTGGAGCTCATTGGAAAGATGGAAGCTTGCATCTTCCAGGCCAGAGAGTGAGTCTGCAGGCTGTGTGTGTGCTCACAGGACCCCTGTGTGCACGCCCTGGGCACGCAGCTGGGGTGGCGGGCACTCCAGAAAAAGAAAAAAGAAAAGTGAATGGCTTTTGGGCCAGGCACGCAGCTCAGCAGTAAAGTGCTTGAGCATGTGCGTGTGCTCTGGGGTCGAGCCTCGTATGGCAGAAACGACGCGCATCCTGCAGGAAGGAGTTCCTCCAGGGAGTTGGTTGGTGGCAGCCTTTTGTTTGCATTGGGGATGTTGCTCTGGTTTCCAGAGATGGTCCTGTGGGTAGATAATGCAGCTGTCCTATACTGTGTTCTCTTAGGATGTTAGGATGTGCTGGCTCTTGGCCTCTCTTTTTCGTTTTGAGCAGCTGAAATGGGAAGATTCTGTCTTTGCTGTCTGGTGTCTTTGGGGCGGTTTTGGTTTGGGTGTGGGACAGATGCCGTTATCCGTTCTGCCCGACGGCATTGGTGTGTCCGGAGAGTGCTGTTCTGAGCGAACCTCATTTCTGCAGCCCTCTTGCCTCCTGCAGAGCCCGTTTCCGCTGGCGGGGGAGGGTTGGGGTCGGGTGGGCTGGCTGTGGTCACGGGAGCTGCTGTGACTGCAGCCACCTCCTGGGTGGCGCTGTGGTCCGTGCTCGCATGATCGGTTGCACGTTGAGGATTTTTCTTCCTCTCTTTCATAGCTCTGGCTCCTGGTTTCTGAACCCGTTTCCTCCCTTTGGGGTTGTCTGCATCTGCTTCGAGCCTATGTCTGACCCCTCGTGGAGGCTTCATCTCCTCTAGAGGGGGCCGGGGTCCCGCTCAGAGACATGCCAGTACCCTGCTCTGCCCCCACATGGTGCACTTGACAGGGTTCCTGGGACCCGGCGTTGCTGGCCTGGCCCCGGATGTGCTTGAGCCGCCTCGGGAGACCGGGGTTCCTCTTTCTGTCTTTTCCTTTTGGGCCTCCCTCGCAGTGCTGGGGGTCCCGGGTTCCCCTCCTGGCGATCACGGCCAGTAGGCCGGCGGACCGGCGGTTCAGGAAGAGGTTCGCCCTATGGTGTGGGGGGGCCCGGGAGCCAGGGCCACAGCACTGTTGGACCCTCGGCCGCACATCCAGTCAGCTCCACGGGCCCTGGTCTCAGCACAGAGAATTTTTTTTTTTAATGTAGGAGTACTGCCATTTATTCAGCCACTGATTAGGCTGATTGAATTGGGCATGAACTCCACCTTACTTTTTTTTTTTCCATTTTTATTAGTGAGACACATGAGGTACAGTTGTTGACTTACAAATTTTTGTGCTTGGGTTTCAGTTATACAATGATCGAGTACCCATCCCTCCACCAGTGCCCATTTCCCACCACCAAGGATCCCAATATTCCTCCCACCCCCCACCCCCCCATCCCCCCCTGCCTCTGTGGCAGGGCATTCCCTTTTGTTCTCTCTCTCTCCTTTTGGGTGTTGTGGTTTGCAAAAGAGGCATTGAGTGGCAATCATGTTTGGTCTGTTGTCTACTTTCAGCATGCTTCTCCCATCCTGGGCGGATCCTCCCAACACCCTTTATTTGGTGCTCCCTTCTCTATCTGAGCTGCCTTTACCCCTAGAGTGTGTGGCTGGCCTCCAAGCCATGGAGTAAACCTCCTGGTATTTATCTTGGCTATTCTTGGATGTTAGTCTCCTATTTTGTTACTTTATGTTCGATATGCCAGACACAGTAACAACAAAGTCTCCAATGGAGACATTACTGGGCCCGCTCGAGCAAATCGATGATCAATGGGAGGGCCTTTTATGTTCCCCAGAGGAATGCAATCTTTCTATGTCTGTCCCTCTCTTTCTGACTCATTTCGCTTAGCATGATACTTTCCATGTAGTACCACTTGTATGTAAATTTTTTTCATTTTTTATAATTTTATTTATTGAATCACTGCGAGAGCAGTAACAAAGCTTTTGGGTTTAAGTCTCGGTCATACAATGAAACACCCGTACCTTCACCAGTGCCCATTCTCTACCCCCAAAAACCCCAGTATACCCCCATCCCGCACCCTCCCCCTACCTAAGGGGCAGATGATTTCCACATTACTCTCTACTTTGATTGCATTCAATATTTTGACACCAGACCCACCATTATTATTTGGGATTTTACCCCAACACTCAGATCTGCTGAAAAGGCAACTGTAGACAATTTGTGTTCTATTGCTGATTATGAATAACATATGATGTCGTGTGGCTGCAGTAGTGGCCGCGCGATTTTGAAATTCCAAAATTTTAACACTTAAATCTGGAGGGATTTCTGCCAAAACCTGCTGGGTTGTGAGCTTTGTTCCTGAGTCTCTGGGATCATGGCGTTAAGTAGCTTGATCAGGAGCCAGAAAGGCCGTTCAGTTACAGAGAATCTGAGCACAGCCTTGCCGGGCCCACTGTCAACAGTCTAAGTCAGCAGTGTGCCCTTTCCCAGAAATCACTGCCTTTTCCTCTGTCCAGCCCTGGCTCCAAGCTGAGGGCAGTGAAATGGGAGCTGGAAGTCCCCGGCGCTTGCCGGCGTTGTTCTGGGTCACGCTCTTGGTGCGGCTCTTGGTGTCCTTTCAGTCTCTCAGAGGTCACCTCAACCCAGTAGGGTGTGCTGGCGTCTGACAGACCCGTCCGTGGCTTCTGCAGCCCGTCCCCTGTCGTGCCTCGCTCTCTGCGGGTCACTTACCATCGTGTGACCCTCGTGTGGACTCTGGTTTCAGATGGCTGGTGGACGCGGGGCGCGGTGACCGGGCCGCCCAGCAGCAGGTTCTGAGTGGTGGGCTCTGAGCCCCGCTTGGTGCTGAGTTCAGGGAGACCCCGACAGTCATGCTGGGACCCAGCTCCCCTCCGGGCCCTGCCAGCTTGTCTCCAGCCTGTCACTTTCCAGTCACGCCACTTGGGAAATGCGCCTTCCTGTCTGTCTGTCTGTCTCCTCTCTGGTTAAAAGGGAGCAGTGGGGAGGGTCCCCGGGAATCACGCCGCACGAGAGAATCGTCCTGAGAGGGAGCCTTCGTGGCGCCTCTTTCTTTCCTTCCACGCCCCCATCCCTCCTGGCATTGCTCAGGGCACCGTTTCTGTTAAAAATCTGTTATAAATCACAAAAGTTGTCGAATATTTATTGCATTAGACGTGCCACAGATGTTGACCTAAAAGCCTGAGCTCTTCTGCGGCGGCTGGCCAGTGTCTCTCTAGCACAGGTTTCCAGCTGTCCAGCAAGTGTGTTTCTCTCGCCCCCTGCAGACGGCGCTGGCTCTGGCCATCGCGCAGGAGCTGGGCAGTAAGGTGCCCTTCTGCCCGATGGTGGGCAGCGAAGTCTACTCCACCGAGATCAAGAAGACCGAGGTGCTGATGGAGAACTTCCGCAGAGCCATCGGTGAGTGGCACTCACGGGGCGGGGCCGAAGTCCCCTGTACCAGGGCCCTTTCCTCTGTGTACGAACCCAGACCAGCTCTTCTAACCCAGACCCTTCCGCAGATGGTTCTTCACTGACCAAAGAGAGGCGGCTGGAGAATGGTTTTTTTTTTGGGGGGGGGGGGGGGTCACACTCGGCGATGTACAGGGACTACTCCTGGCTCATGCACTCAGGAATCACTCCTGGCAGTGCCCAGGGGACCATATGGGATGCTGGTGATTGAACCCGGGTCGGCTGCGTGCAAGGCAAACGCCCTACCCACTGTGCTATCACTCCAGCCCCAAGTGGTTGGTTTTTTAAAAAGCACAAGCCTGGTCGCCCTGTCATGCCTTTAGAGGGAACTTGTCCATAGGAACGGTTTTGGACTTAACACCAGAGCATTCCGTGTCGAGCTGCCAGAACGCGTCTGATGGTCGGGTTGGGGGAACCGGCCTTGTCCTGGGGTGAGGTGGGGGCCGGCAGGGCTGTTGGACAGGTGGTGTCCAACCCCTTCCCTGAGCATGGCCTTTCCGGTTCCCCAAGGAAGGCGTCCAGCTGTGTTCCACGGCTGGAACAGGCTGGGAAGGGGCATGGGTGGGGCCGTGGCGCTGGTGGTTCCGGTCGAGTTACAGTTTGAAAGGCTGAATTGGGCGAGAGGAGATGCCTCCTCCTGAGTGCCCCTCCACCAACCAGGATTCCCACGACCCCTCGGCCGTCTCCTGAGGAGAGTCCCATCTTTCAGATCTGCCTGTTGCTTGTTCCAGTGACGAAATTTCAGCTCCTGGTCTCCTGGCCAGCATGGGACCGCAGGTGTGAAGAGGCTGGCCCTCCATGGCTTGTGCCTTCGAAGCTACTAAACAGCCCTGGCTGTCATCTCTAGGCTATTTTTTCTGAGTCCTGGGTTTCTAACACTCAGCGGATGGCCTGGGCTGATGATGGCATTGCTCAGGGTACCGTTTCACAGCCCCTTGGCTGGTCAAAACAAGATAATCATTCTGGTTTTGTGCTACATCTGGTGATGCTCAGGGGTCACTCCTGGCTTCGTACTCAGTGCTTGGGGGATCATATAGGTGCCAGGGAGCAAACCAGGGTCAGCCACTTGCAAAGTAAGTGTTCTACCTGCTGTACTGTCTCTCTGGCCCCAAGATTCTCATTCTTTGTTTTTCTGTTTGTTTGTTTTTGTTTTTGTTTGTTTGTTTTTGTTTTTTGGGTCACACCTGGTAGTGCTCAGGGGTTTCTCCTGGCTTTGCACTCAGGAATTACTCCTGGCGGTGCTCAGGGGACCCTATGGGCTGCTGGGATTCGAACCCGGGTTGGCCGCATGCGAGGCAAACGCCCTACCCACTGTGCTATCACTCCAGCCCCGAGATTCCCATTCTTAAACAGGAAATCTGCTAGAAAACAGACAGCAGCACGAACACAGCAGAAAGAGTGTGGGTTCCCCCACATCAGGGACCTCCCTTGGAGCCGCCTAGGGAGGCTGCGGGAGGCCTGGCTCTCCCTGCCCGGTCAGGGGCGATGCACTAGCAGTGGGCAGGAGTCCCCTGTGGACAGTGCTGGGAGCAGAAGGCGGCTATGAGGGCCCAGGGCGAAGGGGGTGTGAGCCCGTCTGGTGGGGTGGAGATGAGTTGCTGGCAGGGCTTCCCGAAGGATTCAGATGACAGACGGACAGAAAGAGGAGCCAAGGAGAAGTCCCCTCCCCTGGTCCCCGGGGTCCCTGGAACGTTCTCTGCATGTGTGGTGACAGGGATCGAACCTGTAAGGCAAAGGCTCTGCCACTGAGCATTTTGCCGTGTGTCCCGCAGGGCTTGTCCTGCAAGTGTCCCAGCCGGGCTGCCGCTGGGCCTCCCGAATGGCTGCTGTCCGTACAGCAGCGTGGTCACCGCGCCCTACTTCCTGGCACAGAGTGGGTGCTGGGGGCAGGACGGGGGGTGTTCTGAGCAAGAGAACAGGGTGAGCTTTATTTTTTTGATTTGGATTTTTTTTGAGTCACAGTGAATTACAAAGTTGTTCATGATTGTATTTCAAGCATGCAGTGCTCCTACTTTGCCAGTGTCCACTTCCCTCCGCCAGTGTCCCCAGTTTCCCTCGTGGTGGACTCGAAAGCAGATGAGCAACAGAAGCCTATCCCCTCAGCCTCCCCAGCCCCGGACAGAGTTAGTTCCAGTTGCATGGTGTTCGGAATTTTAAAATAGGGGCTGGCGCGATAGCACAGTGGGGAGGGCGTTTGCCTTGCACACGGCCAACCTGGGTTCGATTCCCAGCAAATCATATGGTCCCCTGAGCACCACCAGGAGTGATTCCTGAGTGCGGAGCCAGGAGTAACCCCTGCGCATCACCAGGTATGACCCAAAAAGCAAGTAAATTTTAAGTAAATTGCCAGTATATAGAAATTGGGGGATACACTCTCAGATTCTTTTCGGGGGGACACAGAGATAGGACAGCAGGTGGAGCACTTGCCTTGCACACAACAGACCTGGGTTTGGTCCTCAGCATCCCATAGGGTCCCCTGAGCACTGCTAGGAGTGATCCCTGAGCACATAACCAGGAGTAAGCATGACCCTCCAAGCCAACACAGAAGAAAACACTATAAAACATGCCGTCTCTGGCCCCCTAGATGTGTATGTGTGAGTGTATATGTGTGTGAGACAGAGAGGCAGTGTGTATGTGAGTGTGTTTGTGTGTGTGGTGGCAGCAGCAGCAAGGATGGAACCCCATACCACACGTTTTTTTCTGGTGTGTGTGGTGTTGGCCAGGATGGAACCCCAGCCTCAAGCCTGCGAGCGAGGCTTTAGCACTGAGCTACCTCCCTGACTCCTGAGTGCTTTGACCATACAATAAATAACCCACTGGAGAGTGTTTGTCTAGCAGGTGCGAGGCCCTGAGTTTGATCCCTGGCATCCATGCACCCTCCACCCCACCTCCAGGTGGCCCTGCACCCTTGGGATAGGTTTGACCCTCTGGGCACTGCCCTTCTAGAACAAACTTTATTAAAGTGGACTCCGGCCTGGAAGATAGCCCCAAGAACCCGAGTGTGCGCTTTGCATGTTGGTGACCCGGGTTTGATCCCTAGCGCCCTAGGGTCCCGGAGCAAGCATGACCTGCAGCCCCTGAGCATCACTGGACGTGGCTCCAGAAATGAGTAAGTGAAAAGGGGGCTGAGAGGTGGTGCAGAGCACGTGATCAGCGTCCCCAGGTGTAGTAAGTATGTAGCAAAGATTTTTCGTTCTTCAGTGAGTGAGATGAACTGTATGGTGTTACCACGGGTTCAGTTATCCAAATGTTTGAAAATGCCTTTTTGTTTACTTCAAAGCCATTCTTTCTGACTTGGATCAAATCTGACAAGATCCACCTTCCCATGTGTGAGCTGTGAGCTGTGGGTTGTTTGTTTATTTATTTATTTTTGCTTTTTGGGTCACACCCGGTGATGCACAGGGGTTCCTCCTGGCTCTGCACTCAGGAATTATCCCTGGCAGTGCTCAGGGGACCATATGAGATGCTGGGAATTGAACCCGGGTCGGTCGTGTGCAAGGCAAACACCCTACCCCCTGTGCTATCTCTCCAGCCCCGAGCGTGGGTTGTTTAAAGATGACTCAGACGCTCTCGTACTGGAAAGACCGAGATAGTGTCCTGGTGTCTGTTCTGGGATTTGCCGTTGTTGGTGTTTTCGATGGTGGCCGGGTGAAGAGAAAGTTCTCACTCCCGCCACGGAATGAAAAGGCAGGCCACTGACCGTTCGCAGGGAGCCCCGGCCGCCTTGGCTGCCTCTGAGTTCCCGGGCCCTGGGCAGAGGGGGCAGGGAGGAGGCAGCGGGCTGACCAGGAATGAAAGAGCGACGTGTCTCCGCTGCTTCCTTGACGTGATGAAGGTCCCTGTCAGGGAGTGAGAAACCCGAGCCCGCAGATGAAACCTGTGTCATCCGTGTTGTCGTTGCCAGCGCCAGCCCGCCCCTTGCCTGGCCCACAGCTGTCTGCATTGTCTGCCAGCCTCATCCCCGGCCCGCTTGTCAGCACAGAGCCGCTTCTAAACAAATCCAGGGCTAGTGAGAGATGGGTAGGCCTCGCCTCCTTGAGGAATTCCGCACCGCAGCCCCTCACAGCCACTGTGAAGGTATTTCCCGGGCAGGCGCGGCCCCTGGGAGCGAGCGGTTTCGGCTGAAGATGAGCAGTTGATCTGCATTTTTTTTTAAATTTTGTTTTTAATTAATTGATTTTGCTTTTTTGGTCACACTCAGCGATGCTCAGGGGTCACTCCTGGCTCTGCACTCAGGAATCACTCCTGGCGGTGCTCAGGGGACCATATGGGATGCTGGGAATCGAACCCGGGTTGGCTGAGTGCAAGGCAAACACCCTACCCGCTGTGCTATCGCTCTGGTCCCCCCAAGCTTCATTTTTTTAAAGTACGAGCTTTCGCCCCATTTTGTCGCAATCTTTGATATAATTCATGTTACTGGGACCTTTTTTTTTTTGTCTTGGTGTTCAGGATCTGAAAATGTGCTAAGACAGAAATGAAATACAGACCCTGTTTGGGGCCCTTCCAAGAGCTCCATTTGCAGACTCTCGGGCTGAATGAAGGGGGAATAAAATTTGTCCTTCGCTTCGCTATCTGAGACAGTCTTTGTCCTCGCTGAGTTTCTGGGGAGAGAAGGTAGGCACCCCCGCGATAAGATAATGGCCACACTTAACAGTGGGAAGTGACCGAGAGTGTCTGAGCCTTTGGACCACTTCCATATCAGAGCGGAGCGAGGTGGCTTCCCAGCGCGGACGCCCAGAGCTTATCAGGGCTTCCTGCCATCCGAGGCGTTTCTGTCTCCACTCTCCTAGAACAGTTATTCAACTCTCACACTGTCTCTGTCTCTGACTCCCTCTCCCTCCCCCTCCCCCCTGTAAGCCCCTGAGATTCATTCGAGATTCAAGGCAGTGGCCCGAGTGTCTCGAGGGCTTGAGGAATTGTAGAAGAGCACCAGGTGATTCTAAAGGTCGAGAACCATAACTGTCGACACTCACGAAGCTTCAAAGCCTCGATTTCAAGTTAAGCCAGAGAGAGGGAAGGGTTCTTTCGGCAGCGGAGGACGGGCCCTGTGGAGATAGGCTCTAAAAATGCATTTTATAGTCTATTTTAGTCTTTAGTTTGTCTTTGGACAAAAATCACTTCAGGTTGGGGGGGGGGGGTGGCACACCTGGCAGTGCTCAGGGCTTACTCCTGGCTCTGTGCTCAGGAGTCACTCGGGACCAGTAGGGATGCCCAGGATCAAACCTGGCTGGCCATGTGCGAGGCAAGTGCTCTACCCGCTGTATTATTGCTCCAGCCCCAGGACAAAAATCACTCTCAGACAGCTAATGTGGGTGATGTTTAGAATGAGGGCTTTCACTTGTACAGTTTTTGCAGGTGTGGGGGAACACACCTGACTGCACTCGGGGTTTGCCTCTGCGTCGGCCACATACAGCGCAGAGTCCTGCTTTTACTCTCTCTGACCCTCCACTTAAAACAAAACGCCTTTTCCTGGAGGCTCCTTTGGGACATCAGTCGTAGCTGGGGACATGGACAACCACCCAGCGTAGACCGCGAGTCTCAGTTGGGGGCTGCCTTCGGGGAAGCAGAATGTGACGTCCCCAGAGGCCCGTGCTTGGGTGGCGCTTGCCGTCGGCTTCCTCCCGACTGTACGCACGCTTGGGCCTGGCTTGTCGGGAGTTACCTGTGTGGTTTGGTTTGGCTTTGGGGCCACACCCAGTTGTGCTCAAGACTGACTCCTAGCTTGGTCAGTGACCACTCCTGGCACAGTGCTCAGGGATTGAACCCGGGTCTGCTGCGTCCAAGACAAGCATCCTACCTGCTGCTCTGGCCCAGGAGTTCCTCTGGTGGCTGAATTCTGCCCTTCCTGAGTCAAAGATGCAGGAACTAAGACATATCTCTGCAAACATACAGTGGTTTGGAATTCGAGGCTAAAACTAAATTAAAAGAAACATTTTTTTCTTTTGGGGCTGTTGCAAGAGTATAGCAGCTAGCTCGCCCTCTCTCTGAACTTGTGGCTAGCCCAGTTCAATCCCCAGCACCCCATCCGGTCCCCAAGCCCTGCCCAGAGTGATCCCTGAGCCCAGAGCCAGGAGTGATCCCTGAGCATTGCCTGGTGTGGCCTAGAAAACAGTCTTTCCCTTAGTTTATTCCAGGTAAGCATATATTCACATGAGGTGACCTTCAGGGGCCTGGGAAGTAACCTGTGTGCCCCTGGCCCATGGCGTTATGAATCAGTGTCATCGGGCGGGATAAAATGGGATTTTACCCCCTTGGCAGTATGACAGATGTCAGAAACCATTTTGAAAATTAGAACTTGTCTTCCAAGTTCTAGACTTGAGCTTTTCCAAGTCCCCTTAAAAAGCTGACGTCAGATGGTCTGCACTCGCGGGGCGGCTGTAGTTGGAGTTTGTGTTTGCAGGTTGGCAGAATGACACCCTTGCTCGTACGGTGCTCGGGTGACTTGTCATTTCTTACGACATGCATGTTTTGTGGCTGCGGGTGTTCAGGAGTCTGGGGCCGAGGGCAGAGTTCTCCTGCTCAGAGGGTTCCCCGCGTCTCTCCCAGGGCTGCGGATAAAGGAGACCAAGGAAGTCTACGAAGGCGAAGTCACGGAGCTCACTCCGTGCGAGACAGAGAACCCCATGGGCGGCTACGGCAAGACCATCAGCCACGTCATCATCGGACTCAAGACGGCCAAAGGCACCAAGCAGCTGAAGGTGAGCACGTCCCTTGGGCCCGCGTCCTGTGCACCGCCCAGCGCCAGGGCTCAGGAGGACTTGGTGGGACCGTGGACTTGTTTCTTGGGGCCCCGGAAACCCACGAAGATGGGAGCTGTGTGGTAGTGAGACCCGCCTCCCACCAGCCTGGGTCCTGGCTCGGACCGGACCACAGCAGGGCTCCTGCCCCAGACCTGGGGCCATCCTGTGGTGGTGAAAGGGCTCCTCTCCTGCATGACTCCCGATCCTGCGAACAGACCCCAGCACATCAGGGCCCCTGAGCTCTCTGGTCAGAACAGGCTGCGGGGAGAGGCCGGCGTGGCATTTGGGGGGACCCCCGGCACGGTGGAAGGAGCCTGGAGGTAGTCCTGCCCCTGGGGACTGGGGGACCGGGGGCCATCACTGACTGAGGCTTAGGCAAGGGTTGAGGGAAGCGCCTGGCACCGCTTACCCTGGTTAGAGGTACGGAGAGTCCTGCTGGAGGGTGTGCCGAGCCTTGCTGAGGGTCAGTCCTGACAAACGTTACTCTCTGAGCTCTCATGGACTGCGTGTGCCAGGTGTCTCTGTGGAGCGTTTTCCTTGTGTCCTGCATGTGCCTGTGTGTGCGAGTGTCCACGTGTATGTGTGTTTGTCTCCACGTGTGTGCGAGTGTATGTGCATATGTGTGTCCGTGCGTGTATGCGTTTGTGTGTGCATGTCCTACATGTGTGTGCGTGTGCCCGTGTGTGCATGTGTCTGCGTGTGCCTGCGTGTGCATACGTCATGCTGCCCGGCCTTTGCTTCTCCCGGCTCCTGGTTGTCTTGAGTGAGGCATCTGTGGGCCTGCTGGAGAGGGGCGGGGGGCGTCACTTCGCCACCTTGCCCAGAGCCTGTCCCGCACGGTGCCAGCTGCGGGGTCAGCAGGTCTCAGTGCTGGGCAGGGCCAGCAGGGTCAGGATTGGGGTCCCCTGAGTGGGGCAGCCCCTCAGGAGCAGGGCCCTGTTGTGCCTGCTCCGGCCCCTCCCTCAGACACTTGCCCTGAAGCCTGACTCAGCCCTGCCCCCGTCGCACATCGAGGTGGGCGAGGAAGCCCCACGTGTCGTGGATCAGCAGGTGGCGGGGCCGCTCTCACGGGTTGCTTTTTGCTTTTTTTAAGTTGGACCCCAGCATTTTTGAAAGTTTGCAGAAAGAGCGCGTGGAGACCGGAGATGTGATCTACATTGAGGCCAACAGTGGCGCCGTGAAGGTAAGACGAGAACCCGAGGGGTGGGGGTGGGGGGCTGATGTCTGGTGCCCTCGGGGGGGGGGGGGCGTCCCCCACGTCCCCGGTGCTGAGTCAAGTGGGCTCCCCCGTTATCATTTCTGACCCTCTCGTGACGAACACAGCCGGTCGCTTAGGAAAACGCTCCGACCTGTTGAGGGGGAGTCGGGCGAGGAAGGAAAGAGCCGCCGTCACTTTCCAGCTGCCGTGGGCAGCATCTTTAATCTTCCCTCATCTCATGGTGTTTTCTCCCCGAGATCCGTGCAGGTGGAACGGAATGCCGCGTTTGCCGGCTCTCTGCTTCTTTCTATCTGATCTCCAGCCCTGTGCTGGGTCCCTCACCGTTTAATGGATGAGCATAATACTCCATATCATACGAGAAATCACCCACCTACAAAAGAGTCTGAACAGCTCTCTCGTCTCCAGTTAATCTACTGGATTTGCCCTTTATCGGGAGTCGCATATGGTTAGAAGGAAGAGAGGAGGGGACAGAGCTCGGGGAAGGTATCCGGTGTTGTCCGGCCGGGTGCTTGGAGCCCAGCGAGGGCCGAGAGGTCCCTTCTCTTGGCAGCGGGCACGCCGTGTATCACAGCTTGTCAGGAGACTGTCCGGCTCGCGCTGGGAACTGAGACCTTTATCGGGTGGACCCCAGGCCACGGGGGACTTGGCGGGGTGCCCTCGCCTGGCACTCAGGTCCCCCCCACCCCTCTCTGCAGAGGCAGGGCCGGTGTGACACTTACGCCACCGAGTTCGACCTTGAAGCTGAGGAGTATGTCCCGCTGCCCAAGGGGGACGTGCACAAGAAGAAGGAGATCATCCAGGACGTGACCTTGCATGACCTGGACGTGGCCAACGCCCGCCCCCAGGTACCCCCTGTGCCCACTGCCAGCCCCACCAGCCCCGCCAGCCTCGGGAATGAATTGTCAGAGTCTCGCTGCTGTTCTCGGGGGCAGACGGGCCTTTTCTCTCTGTGATGTTCAGCAATTAACAGCGACATGAGCTTGGAGGGACTCCTTTGTTGCGATTCAAATGCTCCAGTCACAGATGAATTCATGGGCATTGTTTCTCAGCCCAGCCCAGCCTCTGGCCTCGGGAGCCAGCCAGCTTCCTCCAGACGGCGGCTCCTCTGCCTGGCAGCCTCTGGGTGTTGATGGCAGGAGGGTGGGCCAGCTTGTTCTTGAGCCCTCGGCGGGGTTTTCAGATCTCCTGGCAAGGCAGCATCTTCCTTTCCCCCACTCGGCAAAGCCTCCAGGTGTCAGCTTGAGCTGGAAGCTCTGTTCCTGGCCCTGAGTCGGGGGTCTGGGGCCGGGGCTGCTGGGCCTGGCTGGGAACCTGCCTCTTTTGGCCCCTTCTGGCCTGGGAGGGCATTTTGGCTGCTGCCGGGAACCCCTGGGGTGCCGGAGACACTGCTGGAGCAGCCAGTCCCCAGAGTCACGCCTGCCAGCTCTTGGCTCGGAGAGTGCCCCGCGAGACCCGGGGCCAGCGCTGTCCCCACACGGAGGAGCTGTGCCCTAAGCTGCGGGTGACTCTGGGCCTTGTTGGGAGGTGGGGCTTTCTGAGAACGTTCTCGCCCTGACCTGGTGGGCCGCGCGGAGGATGAGGGCAGAACTTGGACCGGATTTGCCCTGTTGACTTCTCTGCATTAGCCATTCTGCAGGCTGGGGGCAGCCGGGTGGCAGCAGGCAGCAGGGGTGACCGGACCCCATGTAGACAGGGGACAGCTGGGTAGCAGCGAGCAGCAGGGGGTGACTGGACCCCAACAGGCAGGGCGTGACCAGCTCCTGGGACTAGCTGAGCCCACGCCAGGGCACAGGGACCTCACTCGGTGTGTCCTTCTTGGCTCTTGCCTTGACAGTCTTTTCCCTAAAGACACCTGGAGCACCATGAGGTTAGTGCTCAAACGCCCCAGGAAGAGAGTTTGACCTGAACTTGGTGACCATTACCTTGGGCTTAGGGCGGCTCCTGGCTTTGTGTTCCAGGCTGGCCAGGCCTTCACTCGCACTCACTCTCTCTCTCTCTCTCTCTCTCTCTCTCTCTCTCTCTCTCTCTCTCTCTCTCTCCATGGCTGCCCGGAGCTTTGCAGCAGGGAGATGTGGCTGGCAGGGCACCCGCACCACGCAGAAATGGGGCCTGGCTGTGGGGGGAGACTGAAGCAGGGTCCCCTGAAGGGCCTCTGGACCCCTGCCAGCCTCTTGAAACCCCCCGTCTGTGTTCCTCAGCTTCCCCATCTTTGGGCACTTCTCACCAGGCCCTGTGGGGTTGGCTGCGGTGGGGCAGGGCTCTCAGGAAAGCTGCCTTGGGGGACAGGGCTGACCCCGCATCTTGTTTCGCGCAGGGCGGACAGGACATCCTGTCCATGATGGGCCAGTTAATGAAGCCAAAGAAGACGGAGATCACAGGTGAGACCCCTGGGGCCTGGCCTGGGCGCATGCCCCTGTTCTCGGGCCCTCAGCAGCCTCCACTCTGTGGATCCTCAGTGTGCGCCCCCACTTCCTGCTGGCCTCAGGCCAAGCGAGTGGCTGCTCCCTGCAGACCTGGACAGTCCCCGCTTCAGGCCCCGGAGGAAGAGGAGCCCTTGTCCCTAATGGTCCCCGGGCTGGGCCACCTGAGTCGGGGAAGGCCAGACGCAGCTTCCGCTCATGGTGGGCCTGGAGATCTGCCCCCCCTCTGTCTGTCTGTCTGTCTGTCTGTCTGTCTGTCTGTCTGTGTCTGTCTCTGTCTCTCTGTCTTGGTAGTTTGTATTGAAACTTGAGTGGCAGGATGTGAGGGAGAACATGGCCTTGAAGGGCGAGCTGGGCTGGGACGCGGGTTTCCACCTCCTTGGCAGCTTCTGTCCCGGTGCCCTGTGAGCAGTGCCTGCCCCGCCCCGCCGGCCCTGCCCTGCCTCCTGCGTCTGCTGGTCCCTCCCCGTGTGGGCCTGGGTGAGGAGGTGGGAGCCGCCTGGAGGATGGGAGCAGCCGGGGTCCTTCTCCGAGCCGAGACAGCTCTTTCCTCGGACCCTCTTTCCTGCTCGCCCCTTGATTGAAAGTTAATTAACCCTAGTTTTGTCCCTGCCGAGAGGCGAGGAGAGGGTCATTTTCGAACAGGCAATTTGCATATGAAAACTCATCTTAGCCAGGGCCCCCCAGCTCCCGGACCGAATCGGGCGGGGGTGTGTGTGCTGGGTCTGCAGCACGGCCGGCAGTGTGGCCCGAGAATGAGCCTTCCTCCTCTGAGGACGCTGAAGCGAGCCGGGGAAAGGGGCCCGCGGTGGTGTGCGTGCGGGGGCCAGAAGGTGAGTCCCTCCCCGGCTTCGCCCTCCAGATAAACTTCGTGGGGAGATTAACAAGGTGGTGAACAAGTACATCGACCAGGGCATTGCCGAGCTGGTGCCGGGCGTGCTGTTCGTCGATGAGGTCCACATGCTGGACATCGAGTGCTTCACCTACCTGCACCGGGCCCTGGAGTCTTCCATAGCCCCCATTGTCATCTTTGCGTCCAACCGAGGCAACTGTGTCATCAGGTAGGGACTGCCGGGGCAGTGCCTTCCACGGCCTTTCCTGGTCCCTCCTCAGCCCGGCCCCCTGGCTGTGGGCTTGCCGGGGCATGACTGTGGGGTTGGGGCTGAGAAGGTGAGGTCACAGGCCGACCCAGGGGTCACTGGGTGTTTCCGTTCCTCCTGCCAGTGTCTTAGCCCTTGCTGTTCTCCCAGGGCGAGAGGGATGGGGTGGGCAGGGCCGGCTCGGCGCCTGCGCCCAGACCACTGCTCATGGCCCCTGCCGCCACCCCCTGCTTGGAGAAGGGCAGCTGAGGCCTCGGGGTCCCTCCAGCCCCGAGTGCCCGCACCCACGTCGGGTGTTTGCTTCTCTTGCTTCCCTGCTGTTGTGTGGGTGTCCGGCCTGGCCTGAGTCCAGGGCCGGAAGCGGGGTGAGGAGCCCCTTTGTGGTCCCAGGACCGAGTCCAGGCCATGCCGGCGCCACCGTGCCCGAGTTGTGTTCACAGACCCCTGACCTCATGGGCAGAGCTGGGTCTGGCATCCAGACCTCCCTGCCCACCAGCCTCGCCCCTGTGTGCCAGGCCCTGACAACGGTGTGCTGTCCAGGTGCCCGGGGAGCGCGGAGATCCCCGTGCTGCCCTCTGGAAGAGGCGGCCTGCTGCCCCGAGCTCTGCAGCTGGACAGACTCGAGTTCTGCAGGACGCGAGAACCTGCTCATCCTGGTCAGAGGGCGCCCCCTACTGGGGAGCGCTGGGAACATCTCCGTGGCTTGCCCCTGGCTGGCCAGTCCCAGCTTTGCAGATTCCCCCCAGAGCCCAGCGGCTCCCGGCAGGACTCTGCATCTCCCCAGTGCCATCCCCTCCAGGAACAGGGGCCCGCATGGCCGCGATACCCCCACCCTCAGGCTCTCGGCAGCCTGAAACTGCAGCCAGGCTAGAGGCAGGGAGGTGCCAGCTGGGGGGAGATGGGGACGACTTCAGGCCGGGCACTGACGGCACTGTGGGGCGTATTTCTGAGTGGGGCTTTGCTGTCGTGGAGACTCGTGTCAGACTGGCGGCCCAGGGCTGGGGGCAGAGAGGGACACAGGCTCTGCATGGCCCAGACTCAGGGACACAGCCACAGCCTTGGACCCAGAGTCCAGCCATCGGCCATGTTACTGGAGTGGCCCCCCCCCCACTCCAGCACCCACCCCCCCACCCCAAGAAAACTAGTTTGATGTTTGTCAGGGCGCCACACCTGGTGGGGCTCTGGGCTCAGGCGACCACGTGGGGGCCTGGGTCGCCGATGCAAGGCAAGCCCCCTACCCGCTGTGCTCTCTCTCCAGCCCCTCATTCCCTCAAAATAACAAACTAGGAATGATAAAATACTGGTATGAGTCTGGAGCGATAGCACAGCGGGTAGGGAGTTTGCCTTGTATGCGGCCAACCTGAGTTCGATTCCCAGCATCTCATATCACCTGATCGCCGCCAGGAGTAATTCCTGAGTTCAGGTTCAAGAGTAACCCCTGTGTACAGCGATACACAGGGGTGGGGTGTGACCCAAGAGGCAAAAAAAAAAAAAATAGTGGCCTGTAGACCAGAGGGTACACCCGGAGGCCTGTTGTGAGCTGCGCTTCCGTTCCAGCCCCCAAGGCCCTGCCCAGACTGATGCTGCGGCTCGGGTGGGCTCTGGGCTGCATTGCATGTGGCTCGGCTGGACGCTGCAGCCCCGAGAGGTGGGCGTGGAAGGACGACCCTCGGTGCCTTATGAGCAACCAGTGGTCCTTGGCAGCAGGAAGTCCCCGGCCCTGCTAAACCATTAGGGCGGCAGAGTCGTTAAGGATTTGAGTACCAGACCCTGGTACTGGCTCTGCGCCAGGCGTCCAGTGAGGTGTTTCTTCTCGAGATGCTCAGGGCTGGCGTCTCTCTGGGTTGCTGAGGAAGTGTGTGGGGCCGTACGCAGGAAACGGCCTGTCAGGACATCGAGGACAATAACAGCAGCTGGACCCTGCCTGGGCACCTCCAGCCCGGGTGGAAGATCCTGGTTTGGGGGCAGCAGTGAGGGGCAGGCAGGGCCCACTCCTGGCAGAGCCGGGGACGGAGCCCCAGGCAGACTGGATGGCCCATTAGTGCCCATCTGTGTGTGGTCCTGGCCGTGTCCAGCCCTGGGCGGGCAGGGGCGGCCGTGTGAACGTCGTGGCCTTTGCAGGGGCACCGAGGACATCACCTCCCCTCACGGCATCCCCCTGGACCTGCTGGACCGAGTGATGATCATCCGGACCATGCTGTACACACCGCAGGAGATGAAGCAGGTCAGCCTGGGCCGGCCGGACCCCGGGTGCAGGCACAGTGGGCGAGCACGGGGCGTCAAGGGGACAGTGATGGGGACCTGGGCCCGGAAACCGCCTCCCTCCCTAAGTTGGAAGGAGGCTGGGTGCCCAGCGCGTGGGCGTGCCCCAGATTCCACTCAGCCGAATTGGACCGGGAGGTGCAGGGGACGGGGCGGAGGCGGCGGGCCGTGGCCGAGCGCCGCATCACCTTCCCTGCTGAGCACCGGCCGTGTGGGGAGTGGTGCTGGGAGTCACCCTCGCCGTTTCTGGGCACATGTTGGCATCTGGTGGAGGTGGCCTCCTGTCAGCCCATGCCGGGTGGGCCAGCTGCTCAGCCATGGGCCCTTCCCTGTGTGGGGGGCTGCCCTGACCGCCGGGCACAGCGCTCCAGCCCACTGCACCGTCCCAGCGTGTGTGGGAACTAGGAGCGTGCGTAGGAACTTGGGAGCGTGCTTGGGAACTAGAAGTGTCCTGGGAACTGGAGCGTGGTGGGAACTGGGGTGCCAGACTCCCCTCTGCAGGGCAGACCTGTCCCCCAAACCCCACCCTGCAGCTCTTGCCTGCCAGCCAGAGGCCTGCTGGCCGGTCCCTGCCCTGCCCCTTTGCCCCCCGGGGCCTGAGCCGGGGCTGTCTCTCCCTCTTGCCGTGTCTACCTCGGCTGTGTTTTTATGGCTTTAATTTAAACAAGGGCTTCTTGATATCTTGTTTACGAAGCTGCCAAAGTGAAAAATTCCTGTATTATATGAGACTCCAAGTGCTCGAGTTATCTCCGCTCCACAACACCCAACATCATTATCCTGCTGCCCCTTATCACTCAGGCTGGCGCGCCTGCGGGATCCGGTGCCACCGGCCGCCGCGTCCCCGCCACCAGCCGGCCGCCCTCCCGCTTCCCCGGAACTGCCGGGCGAGCACGGGCTGCGGCGTGTCCGCTGACAGATGAGATCAGCCCGGGCCGGGCCGGGTGCGCGCCGCCGAGAAGTCACTTTCTGATGGATTGAGCCATCAGGTTTATCAGGGCCCAGGAGGGAGCCAGGCCGGAGGTGGGGCCCCCCCTTGGGTGCGGGCACCCCCATGCCTGCTGCTCGGCCGAGCCCAGGTGCTAGTGGCCACCTCGACTGACTGTGCCTGTCCCTCTCCCTGGAAGATCATTAAGATCCGCGCGCAGACGGAGGCCATCAACATCAGCGAGGAGGCGCTGAACCACCTGGGTGAGATCGGCACCAAGACCACGCTGCGGTGAGCGGGCAGGGCCCCGGACCAGGCTTGGGGGGGCTGGAGGGTCCCGACTGCTCCCCGCCATTGGCCTCGCTCCCCACGCCTTGGTCCCGCCCTGTCTCTTGGGTCACTTCCTCTCCCCGGAGGCCAGAGTAGAAGCGTGAGCTCTTGCTGGGGGCCGGGTAGGACGGCTCACCTTGTACCCCGAGCACCAGACCAGGGGTTGGCCTTGAGCACTGCCAGGTGTGGCCCCCAAGCCCCCCAAAAGGGGCCCAGATTCCAGAGCTGCTGGGAGTGGGTGAAGGGCATCTCTAACCTTCCGGGTGGGGCCGGGGCTTTAGGGCTTCAGGGCCTCTGGGCCTCTGGCCAGCCGCATTGGGGGATCCCCGCAGCACCCCAGCATTGCCCGCCTGCCTTCTGTCCACCTAAGCGGGCGGGGCCGAGCCAGACAGCTGGAGAGCCTTGCCCGCCCGTGTCGCTTCGGACCGCCGAGCTGGGGAGGGGCCTGTCCTGTGCTCCCCGTCAACCCCTGCCCTGGGCCTGCAGGTACTCCGTGCAGCTGCTCACGCCGGCCAACCTCCTCGCCAAGATCAACGGGAAAGACAGCATCGAGAAGGAGCATGTGGAGGAGATCAGCGAGCTCTTCTACGATGCCAAATCCTCAGCCAAGATCCTGGCCGACCAGCAGGACAAGTACATGAAGTGACGGCCAGCGCGGCGCCTGGGGACAGACTGGGCCCCTGTGAGTGGGCTTCCTCGGCAGTGAGCATCCTTTCTCCTCGGGGTGCCTGCAGGAGCACCGCCTCCTCGCCTGCCGTGCCCTCCAATAAATCCTCTCCGGTTATTTTCATGACATCCCCTCCCGAAGTGAGAAACAAGCCGTGCGCTCCCTCTGAGCAGCTTTTGATTTACAGGTTATTGTGAGCCGGGAACGGGGAGTCCCCGCACACCTCGCCCGCCCGCCCGCCCCATTGTCCGTCTCCATTGTGAGGGAGCGGCCCCGAGCAGGACGGACTGCCTGCACCTGCCTCCCTGACGCCGCAGCCCTCCCGTCCGGGACACCCCGTCCCAGGCTCACCGCCGCCCAGGGAGCTCCCTACCATGCGGGGGAAGGAGTTCTGTTAGCCTCCGCTCCGTGCGGGCCCGTCCCCTCGCAGTCCCGTGTGCTGCCAGGCGCGTGCCAGCGTCTCGTGCCCGTCCCTCCCTCTCCCCCAGGCTTGAGCTGTCCTTACCCACACCCCCGCCTCACTGCCCCCGAACTCACCTCCGGCCTCCAGAGGGCTCCAGTGTCCCCTCCCCAGGTCCCAGCACTGACCGTGTCTCCCAGTCCACTGGTGGGACTCAAAGTCCTGGAGGAAGAGGAAGGGCAGTGCGAGTCACCTGTGCCCAGCTCGGGCAGGGGAGCTCAGGAGCCCGAGGCAGCTGTAGGGTCCGGCAGGGCTGGTCGGGCAGGGGCTGGGGGTGCTGCAGGCAGGAGGGCCGAGAGGAAGTGAGGGGCCCTCCTGGCAGAGCTGTGCCCAGGGAGTGGGTGGAGAGTGCAGGACCCTCCAGGGGTCAGGGCTGGCCTGCATCTCCGGACCCCAGCTGCCCAGAGTGGTCAAGACCCCGAGGCCACAGTGAGTGGCCCGCCTCCTGGCCTATCTGAGCCTTCGTGGGCCTGGGGCACTTCCAAAAAGACAAAAGGCTTTCGGGACAGTCCCCGTTTCCTGGGTATGCATGTGGGGACCCTGGCCCGATCCACCACCCCCCAGTACTGTCAGGCACTGTGATCCCAAGGCCCAGCAGTTTGGCACCCTCAGCCAAACCTCAGTCTTAGGCTTCCTGACCTCTGCTTGGGGGTTGCGCCCCCGGCACCCGGAAGAGTGGAAGAGAAGACCAAGTTAGTGAGGCAAGCGGGGCCAGGCGTTGAGGAAAACGAGGCCGCGCAGCCTTCAGAAGAGGCTAGGAGGCCTGGGGTGGCTCCGGGTAGGCCTTCCAGCTGCTAGGGACCTGACCAGGCACTCGGGGCCAGTTCCCAGCCATGGGCACCTCCCTCCCCAAAGTGAGGGACATGCTGCTGGATAGGTAGGAGGCTTTTATTTGAATTTTCCTCCTGTTTTTGTTGTGTTCTATTTTTTCTCAGGAGGGCCTTGTGATTATTGCATTCATCTTCCCCGCGAAGTTTTTACGACCATTCCCTCTCAGGCTATGAGAAGTTTCTCCATCCATTACCAAGAGGGAAGCGGACCCCGGTTGGGAGGGAAATATTTGTTACATCTTATCAGGCTGACACGCAATCTAACAACAATTACAGCAGCCCCATTTTTTTGTACTGTTTCGGCTCCGGGGTGAAAAATTGTTGTAATATTAAAGTGAGGCCGGGTGGGGGCTGGTCAGAGGGAGTGCTGGGTCCTCGGGCGCCGGGCCCAGGCTGGGGGTGCCCCCCCAGCCAGCCAATGGGGTGGCCAAGGAGAAGGCGTGTCTGCCCATAAATCCCAGCGCCCTGTCCCTGTGCTAATAGCCCGGAAGTGCCATGAGGTGGGACGGGCTGCTGACAGACGGCTGTGCCCCCACCCTGGTGTCCTTAGCCCCGTCGTTTTCACTTGCCACGCCTCTTGGCTTGAAAAGTAATAAAAGGGTGGCACAGAGAGTAACAGCCAGCTGGGTGCTTGCCCTGCTCGTGGCTGACCTGGGTTCGGCCCCTGGCAGCCCGCAAGAGCTCCTGAGCACTGCCAGGAGTGATCCCTGAGCGCAGCCCCAAGCCCTGAGGAGCCGGAGTGACAGGACGGTGGGGAGGGTGTTTGCCTCCACACGGCTGAGGCCTGGTTCCCTCGCCAGCACCCCACGTGGCCCCCGGAGCAACACCAGGAGTAATTCTGGGTGCAGAGCCAGAGCATCGCCAGGTGTGTCCCCTCATCGCCCAAAAGATGCAACATGAGGGGTCACCCCAGGGCCTCCCTGTGTCTGAGTCAGGACTCCTGTCAGAAGAGGCACCTGCTACTGTCCCGGGCAGAGCACGGGTGGTCGGGTTGTGTTTGGCCCTCGGTGTCCATAGGCTGGTTCCTGGCCATCGTGGGTCGGGGCACTCAGAGCCCACGGGTGTTGGAGCGACTGCCCCTCAGCAGAGTTCCCAGGCAGCCCACCCCCCACCCCCCAGCAGACCTAGAGATCGTCCATGCTCCGGAGTTAGGTCAGAGGGCCGGGGGTGTGGGCATGGCCTTATCCCCAGGTCCAGCCGGGCACACAGCTGAAATGCCGGGCTCTGGGCCTGGCCGCGCTTGGCCGGTCCCCAGGCCCAGACTTCTAGGCGCTGTGCCTCCTCGGCTGGGCCACCCCCTCATCCTCCCAGGACAGCTGTCCCCGCGGGGATGGGGCCGGCGGGCGGCGGGTGGCCGCTGGTCTGTCGCGGCCGTCAGCTTGTGGCGCGCGGTGATTAATGACCCGGGCGCGCGGCTCGTGGGCCATCAGGCGACGGGCAGCGATGGATGCGGCTGTCAGGCCGGCCCGGCCCGCGCTGACCCCAGGCCCGGCCCGCGCGATCAATGGGCGGCGGCGCGGCTGGGCCCGCGCGATAAGATGCGCCGGTGGGACCCGCGGCCCCTGCGCCCACCCGCCGGCCGCGCCCGCGTCAGCGCCTGATTAATGGGCCCACGGCGGGGCGGGGGCGCGGGCGGACCCTGGGCCCGCACCTGCAGACGCGCACCCTGTGGACACTCACCCCGTTGACACGCACCCAGCGGGCCCTTGGGCCGTGCACCCCGTGGACACACCCTGCGGGCCCCTCGAACTCCACACACACCCCGCGGGCCCTTAGACCCCGCACCCTGCGGACACGCACCCCGCGGGCCCCTTGGACCCCACACACAGCCCGTGGACACGCACCCCGCAGACCCCTCCACCCCGCAGATACTCATCCCGCGGACACGCATCTGTGGGCCCCTCAGAGTCCGCACCCTACAGCGGACCCCTGCACCCCGCACACCCCGCAGTCCCTACAGCCCTACACCCCGCCCCCCCTTCCCGCACACCTGTATCCCGCTGACCCCGCACCCTGTATATGACCCCAGCACATGACCGTCAGGGCTGGGGCTCCCACCATCACATGGGACCCCAGGGGCTCAGGTCAGGCCCCAGGGGCCACAGCTAATGTCCTCTCCCCACACTGGACCCAGCCATCGCTGTCCAGCGGGGCCCATGGACCCCGGGGGTCCGCATCCCAGCGGCCCTGCGCCCCTGCTCCCTGTGCTCTCGGCGCCCACGCCCTGGACACTCCTGGCTGGTGCAAACACACAGGCTGAGGCGGAGCAGAGACCTGCCTGTGGAAAAGCCCACCATGCCCACGGTGACCTGACGACTGGGGCCCCCCAGACTGACAGGAAAGCCCCCTAGCCAGGTCCTGAGGGGTAGTCCTGGAGGCCTTCCCGGAGGAGGGAAATGGGCAGTACCCCGGAACCCTGGGGGCTGCAGCTGCGGTTGTGGGGTCTGGAGGCAAGCCTGAGGGGGTCGGGGAGAAGAGTGAGGGACCTTGGTGAGCACAGGCAGCTGCAGAGGCAGTCGGGCTCCCGGGGTCTCTGGAACTGGGCAGATGCGCTGAGGCCACGGGTCCACAGCGCCCCCGCCTGGCCATGCACACAGCAGGAAGGAATGTGCATCCCAAAGTCCTCTGCCCCGGGGGCAGGAGCAGGGGCCGGGGCCCAGGGGTTCCAGGGGTCTCCCACCTCCCCAGAAGCACAGGCTGGTGCATGCATTGCTCCGGGTACCCCGGAGCCCTTGCAGGAATCCTGTGGGGAAACCCAGGAGCCTCTCTTGGCATCGGCACCTGGTCTGTCTGCCCCGTCCACTGTCCTGGTCATGCCCCAGGAGGAAGCCAGGCAGGGCGTGTGCCCTCCCACAGACACGCCCCAGGCCCACTGCACCTTTTAATCCAATTTTCTTTCTAGTGGATGCACTCTATATATATTTTTTAAAGTTCTTTGGTTTGGGGGTTATACCCGGCGATACTCAGGGATCACTCCTGGAGATGCTCAGGGGGACCCCTTGAGAATGCTGGGGATCGAACCCAGGACAAACCCAAGAGAAACACCCTCCCTGTTATACTATTGCCCCAGCCCTATTTCATATGTGCATCTCAAAGAAGTATTGGCCCGATGCATTAGTACTCTATCCTTCAGCAAAACGCCTTGAGTGGATTTTGATACTTTTGCAACTACCTAAGTTGTTATTGATTCGGGTGCACCCAACAATGCTAAGGGGTCAGGGGCCACTCTCCAACACCTACCACCCAGGAGGAAGGTTCCACGCTGCACCCCTCTGCAATGCTGTTTGGGTCCGGAGTCCTGAGGCTGCTGGATTACAACAGTGCTGGGATGAGACTTGTAACCCCCTTTCCCCATCTAGGTCCTTTGAGCTTTTCTTTTTGCTTTCTGGGTCACACCCAGTGATGTCCAGGAGTTACTCCTGGCTCTGCACTCAGGAATTACTCCTGGCGGTGCTTGGGGATGCCGGGGATTGAACCTGGGTCAGCTGCGTGCAAGGCAAACGCCCTACCCACTGGGCTATCACTCCGGGCCCCAAGATTTTTTTTTCCCTAAAGGCTTTGAGCTGTGTGGGGTTTTTGTTTGTGTTAAGGCTAAATTTATTTACAGAGGGGCCGGGCTGTGTTTTTGTGGCTGAGTGCCTGCTTCTCATGTGTGGGCTCCTGAGTCTGATCGCCAGCTTGTTCAGAAAGCACATCCTACAATGGGATGCACTGGCCCTCAGGGTCCTGCTCCATAAGGTTTCTTTTGGAGGGCTGGGCTGGGGTGCTGGGCAGGCCACATCCTGAGATGCTCAGGGGCTATTCCAGGCTGTGCCCGGGAGTGACCGCTGATGGGGCAGTGCTGGGGACTGAAACAGGACTGGCCGTGTGCCAGGCAGATGCCTAACCTCCCGGACTCTCTCCCCAACCCCCATCTGGGAGTTATTTGGTGGGTGGGGGTGGTCTGGGGGCTACACCCAGTGATACTCTGGAACTAATTGTCGCTCTGTGATTGGGGGAGGTCACTCCTGGGTGCTTGGGGTCCTGTTCCATGAGTTTTGACAAATGAAAAACCACCTCCCCACACACCCCAGTTCCCTTTAGCCTCTCCCCTGCGACTCCCAGAGGACCCCTGTACTACTTCTTCTCACCAGAAATGAGGTCCTACTGCCCGGGAACACCAAGGAAACGAGGTCACGCTGGCTTTTTCCACTTGGAGACTGGACGCTTCCAGTCCCTGGGGATACCCGCGCGGCACCTGTCTGGGATGAGTCGTTGTATGCGGGACCACCCTCGGCTCATCCTCTTGCTGCCGATAGCGCTGGGCTGTGCCCAGCTTCCAGCTGTTAGGCAGGGGTGGAGACAAGTTTTTATTTGGCATCAGGTTTTGTTGGGGTGGCTATGTCCAGCAGTGCCCTGAGGCTACTCTGGGCTTGGTGCTTAGGAAGACCATGTGGTGCCAGATTAAAACTGAGTGGAGGGATAGTACAGCAGGGAGGCGTCTGCCTTGTGTGCAGACAACCCAGTTCAATCCCTGGCATCCCATAGGGTCCCCCGAGCACAACTGGGTGTGGCCCAAAGACCCCAAACAGAGCTGGCTTTTCACATTGCAAAGCACCCTGTCTGTCCAGCCTTCTTTTGGGTGGGGTGGAGGGAAACCCACTTCCTGGAGTGCTCAGGGGCTACTCCTGGCTCTGTGCTCAGGAAACCATATGTGGTGGCAGGGATTAAACCAGGGCCCAACAGTGCTCAGGGGACCCTCCATGATGCCATGAATTGAATTGAGGTCAGCCACCCTGTGGACTCCCCATTTTTTAGTTTTTTGGACCACCCCCCTCCCCCCACCCCGGCCGTGTGGGGCACTTACTCCTGGCTCTGCACTCAAGGATCATTTCATGAGGTGGGCTTGGGACCATAGAGGATGTCCGGGATTGAACCCGGGTTGGTAGTATGCGAGGCAAACGCCCTCCCCGCCGTGGCACCTTTCTTAAAACACAGAGGAACACACGCTGCTCAGCTGTGCCCTTGGTCCCCGCAGCATGGAGACTTCTAGATGGAGGGCGGCTCCTGGCTCTCCTCCACGGGGGACATTCCACATGCCGGGCATTAGCTCTGGCAGGCAGAGGGCAGGCCGGAGGCTGGTGGGCTCTGCAGATCCCCCTCTTGCTGGGGAATAGAGGCAGCTCTGGATCCTGTAACCCTAGGGGTGCGTGTCCTGGTACCTGGTACAGGGCTGGGGCGCGGGGCCCCTGTGAGGAGCCCCGTTCTCCTGCCTGGCTGGATCTTAATGGGCGCAGGCAGGAGGGGGTGCGCGTGGGCTGTCAGCAGGCAGAACCGGGTCATAGCCGTGTGAAAGGTGATTGCCCTGCACGGGGTCCCCCTAAGTTACCCCCTCAGAAAGCCAGGCAGAGCGGGATGGTGGGAGGGAAGTGGGTCAGGTCCCACAGCAGGCAGGAGCCTGAGCAGGAAGTGACGCGGGGCCTCGTGTCCCAGCTCTGCCGCCAGGTGGCAGTATGGCCTCTCTTGTCCTTAAGCCGGTTTCTGCAGCTGGCCAGTGGCGAGACTGGCAAGCAGTGCTGGCCCCACTGGACAGACACAGGAGAGATAGCAGAGGGGCAGGTCCTGGCCCTGCACATGGCTGACCCCAGCTCAGTCCCGGGCACTGGGCCTGGGGAGAACATGCAGCCAGCATGTGGCGATGGTGGGTGGGCTCTGCGCCCCAGGGACCCCTCAGTGCCCACTGGCTGGCCAGACCCGGGAACATCCCGCCCTACTCCGCCCACGACAATCAGCAGTTGTCCAAGACAAAGATTTTGGCATCACTGGCCCACACAGGCCAAGGCCCCAGTCCTGTCCATCTGCCCTCTGGGTGGAGGCCAGTGGCGATGTCCAGGCCTGATGTGAAGGGCCCTGCGGGACTCGAGGGAGGGTGCAAGAGAACAGACACCAAGGGCTTGGAAAAAGTCGCCTTTATTGTCACTCATTCACCTTATCTCAGTTATGCCATTTTGGCGTCCACAGTGACAGTCCCGAGTTGGGGTCAGCCCCTGACCACGGCAAGCACAAGTCCTGGAACCCGAGGGGCCCAGGTTCCACCGGGGGCTGCGGCTGTGGGCAGGCTGGGGCTCCCGGCTGGGGTCCCTGCACTGAGTCCTGGGCCGCTGGCCGGCTACCCACTGGACACGGGGGCTGGGCAGGTGGGGAGCTCGGGTCTGCTCGGGACTGGGTCTGACAAGGCCGCGTGTGACATGGTGTCGGCTGGCGGGAGCCGCTGCTGACTGGCCGTGGCTTTGGGGGCAGTGTCCAGCCCCTCGGAGGAAGGGGGGCGGGGACCCTGGCTCTGTGCTCCGGAGGCCGAGCGCCCCCTGCGTGTGGCGGTCGCCTGCCCTGCAGGTGCTGTCCCCTGAGGGGCCTCGCGGAGGCCATGGAAGAAGTGTGAAGCCCTAAGATCTAGCGACCGCTTATTGCATCAGAACCAACTCCTGACCCGTGGGTGTCAGCGGCCCGGGCTGGGCCTCTGGGCGGTGCCAGGGTTCGCCAGTGTTTGGTCCTACGCGTGAGACAAGAGTCTAGAAACATGAGTGGAAGTTGAAGGTGGTAGCGGCCCAGCAGAGAAATGGGGGTGGCCGCCATGGGGTCACCTTCCCTTCCTGGGGCCAGGTCCACTGATGACTGGGAGAGCTGGGTGGGCAGGTACCACTCCTGGACCCCCACAAAGGCTCCGGGGCACCGCTGGGGATAACCCGAGGGGGCCGAGAATTCCCAGCCTCGCTCCACGCAGGCCATGGGGAAACGGAGCAGAGGCCCTGTGTGCGCGAAGCTCCCGGGAAGCATCTCCTGATG
This sequence comes from Sorex fumeus, assembly GCF_029834395.1. NCBI lineage: Eukaryota > Metazoa > Chordata > Mammalia > Eulipotyphla > Soricidae > Sorex > Sorex fumeus. Next base: position 13,147,640 of record NW_026606129.1, read on the forward strand.
TTTGTTTGGGACCACACCTGGACCATGCAGGAGTCACTTCCTGGTAGTGCTCAGGGGGCCCTACAGGGTCCTGGGACTGATCCCGGGTTGGCTGCATGCAAAGCAAGTGCCTTCCCCGCTACGTCACTGCTCCAAGCTAGCCCTTGTTCGGGGAAGCAGCTGCCCTTAAAATCATGGTGTCTTCCCAAAGAACAGTTATGAGCCAGACAGTCCCCGGGTGATGACCAAGACATGTGTCACTTCCAGTCCCCAGCAAACGTGGCTGCCCAGCCTCGGGCAACCCCTGCCACCGAACAGAGCCTGGGCCAGGATTTGTGCTTCTGAGCGGCGAGACCCCCTCGGTGGGAGAGCCGAGCCCGCGGTGCCGAGAAGGGGGCAGGGCGGGAACCGAAGTCACACGAACACCGGGGGAGGGCGAGTGCCACCCCCAGCCCTGGCACTGGCCCCCTCGCCTGCAGTCCTTCCGCCAGTGCCAGGGGAAAAAAAAAAGCAAAAACTGCAAACCGGAAAATCTCTAGCACTTTACAACATGGAATGAAAGACTATGAAATTCAGAAAAAAAAAAAATATTCGCCAAGTCCACAAGCCGCAGCGGTGCCCCTGGGCCAGGGCGTCCAGGCCGCGGCCACCCCGAGCTCCTGTGCGGGCGCCGGGCCCGGGGGCGGCGCTCAGAACAGAAGCGCCCCCATGCTGCCCACCTCGCTCTGCTCCTTGACGAAGATCTCGAAGTACTGGTAGATGATGGTGACGGCGAGCAGGATCCCTGTCCCCGAGCCGATGGCGCCCAGGAAGTCGGCCAGGACAGACAGGGCTCCGATGCACAGCCCACCGAAGGCCGCCGCCGTGGGGATGTACCTAGGGAGGGGCCGGGAGTCCAACATGTCACTTCTGACCCGAGGCCCTGAGTTCCTGCCACCCCTTCCCAAGGCCTGGAAGTGGGGGTGCTGCTCCGACCACAGCGGCCCGAGACAGGATTCTGAGGCTCAGAGCAGAAACAATACTTGAACCCACCTGCTTTGCAAGTATTGCTAACGTCTAGTTTTGCTTGGGTTTTTTTCTTGGGGTGGGGGTCTTGGGGTCACCCGTGGTACTCAGGGAGTTCTCCCCGCTGAGTTGGGGGTGACCTTGTAGTACCGGGGATGGAGCTGGAACCTGGCTGCCTCAAGGCACACTGCTCGGCCCCAAGTTCTCTCCTGCCCCGTCAGTCTAGCCCAGAGGCTCCCTGCTCCGCGGGCCTCCCGACATTCTGGCGACCAGGACCCCTGGGTGAACAAGATGCTCCCCAGCCGTCCAAGGGCGCGGTGTGCCCACGTCGGCAAACTCTGTTCTAGGTTTCCAGAAGGCAGGAGAAGAATGACAAGCCCCTCCCCCAGGCTGGAACCAGTGCGAGGGCAGCCGGGAGCCTCACAGCTAGGGCACGAGGGTATGGACAGTAGACAGTCTTGAGACACGATTACGCTTGTCACGCTGAACTGTCCAGCGCTGTGGCCAACACTGGGCGGGCGGGGGAGAAGCGGTGCCAGGGCTCAGCCTTGATGCAGAGGTCACCTGTGCGCCATGACTGTCACCCCCAGCTGAGCAGACCCCCCTGCAACATCCCCCCGAAGACACTGGCACCTTTCCTAGCCTGCACCTCATGAAAAGGCCTGGCGAGGCCCGTCCCAGCAGGCTGCCCTGGGGCCTGCACTCACCGGTTGAGCTCGTGGACCATGGACGTCTCCCGGTGGCCGCGCATCACCATCTGCTGCTCCTTCAGCTGCTTGGCCACCTGCGAGACGCCAGTGGGGGGAGGGGCTGAAGGGGAGGTAGGTCCCAGGGCGGGAGCGCGGGCAACGGCGTGGCCCCAGTGCCCAGACCACCTACGGCCGCACAGACCCCCCCGCCCCCCGGGCACATGGCAACTTCACTGCTACTGCAAAGGGGTCACGCACCCAAGTCTCGGGCACTCTGGCTCAGGTCCCCCAGACAACAGTGCCGAAACGAGCCACTGGGCTGCGGCTGCTGACCGTTCCCCGGGGAGGAAGAGAGCGGAGACTCACGTCTTTGGCAGAGGAGCCGGAGACCTCGATCCAGGTTTTGGAGAAGAAGGCGCAGGAGCCCAGCATGAACACGATGTAGACGACCGCGTGCACGGGGTCCTCCAGCACCGAGCCAAAGGACTCAGGGGGCGACAGGTAGTAGCAGAGGCCCCCTACTGGGTAAGCCCGCGCGGGGCCCCCGGAGGATGTGTCCTGGGGAGGGCACACAGCGCCATGTTCTTAGCAATCCCACGGGGTGGGGGGTGGGGACCAGCCAGAGGCTCCCTGGGTGGAGTGAGACCCCCCCCCCCCCCACCGTCCAGCTGGGGCAGCCGCACTTACAGACCAGGTGCCCAGCAGGCTGACCAGCAGGTTGCCGCTGAAGCGGGCCGAGAGCATCTGGGAGATGACGTAGAGGTTGGAGACCAGGGCGGACTGCAGGATGATGGGGATGTTGGAGGTGTAGAAGAGCTTGATGGGGTACGTGTTGTACTGGCCTCGGTAGCGGGCAGACTTGATGGGCAGGTCCACGCGGAAGCCCTGAGAAGCCCAAGAGCAATGCACCGGTGACGGCGAGGCCAGGCACCCGCAAAGCCGGGCCCCACCGGCCCCTGGCATGGCACGCTGGCGCCATCCCACTTTTGCTAACAACACACGCCCTCTTTTTTATTTTTAAATAACGTAAGAGTACTGCTATTTGTTCAGCCATTGATTAAGCTGATTGAATGGGGCATGAGCTCCACATTACTTTTTTATTTTATTGTATCACCATGAGAGTTCCGAAGCTTTCATGCGATTCAGCCTACAATGATGGAACACCCATCCCTCCACCAGCGCCCGTTTTCCACCACCAATGTCCCAAGTACCACCCCCCCCCCCCCCACACACACACACATCGCAGTCCTTACCCTGACTCTATGGCAGACAATTTCCCCAATACTCTCTCTTGAATTTTGGGCATTAATTTTGCTCAAATTTTTCCACCACCATTCAAGCCTCCCTGACAGGGGCAGAGGCTAGATAATGTATCTTCCATAGCTCATCTCGAATATCACGAGAGCTCGCGTGGCTACAATTGTAAATGTAAGTTTCTAGATTGTAAATGGTTGGGTTCCAGAGACAGCTCTGTATGGCACTGATCCATTTTGGGATTCAACTGTTCAACTGGGAGTCTCTGGGCCAGGGCTGTTGGTGTGCGAAGATGGCGTCTGGAGGCAAATTGTGGCACATGCCCTCTTCAGCAGCAGTGGCCCTGCTGGCCAAAGCTTCCCAGTGGCCCCTGGAAAGGCCACCACATCCCCCGAACAGCCCTGTCCAACACTTTCCATCAGAAACAGAAACATTTCCTCGGACGTTCCTTTCTCCCGCTGAAATCTTCAAGAACGGGTTTCCTATCTACTGTTTGGGCCAGTTCCCGGGGTCTTGAACAGGGCTCAGAACACAGAGGATTCAAAGTAAATTCTGAACAGCTCAGTTCTGACCCTGGTCGGCTCCAGAAGAGCCGCCTGTGCCCACCGTCTGGCCGCAGGAGCAGAGCCGCGCACGCTGGGAACGCCGAACACAGAGAATCCCTGGGGACTTTCAGCGGCTCCCCTTGCACCTTCTCTGGACGGGGGGATGTGCATCAAAGCCGTTGCCAGACCAACCACACAAAGGCAGACGTCAGATCAGGGTGCCTGTGTGAGTGACCCGGAAGGGCCTTGGGGCCAGAGCGACAGTACAGTGGACAAGGCACCTGTCAACCCCCTGGTCCGACCCCCAGTACCCCACGGGGTTCCCAAGCCCTACCAGGGTGACCCTCTGAGCACAGAGCAGGAAGTGATCCCTGAACACCACTGGGTGTGGCCCCCAACCCCAAACCAACAAAAGGTACCACATTTTGGTCACGACACAGAAGAGGCCGCACAGCGCATTTTCTCTTCTCCTGAACCAAGGACTTTCAAAGCACATCTTGACGCCTCCCAGGGTCAGCCCAGAGGATACACAGGGAAGTTCACTCTGCCTTGACCACCGGAGCAGACCCCCGGGGAAGGCGCCCCTGAAACGCGCGTTTGCCATCTCACCGCGCCAGACACCCCCCACGGACCCCAGTGCGCACTAGGACTTTGGGACCCCGGGGGGGGAACTGCACACGACGCACCTGGAAGTAGATGACCACAGCGAAGACGAAGATGGTGGCGATGAGGTTCATGAGGTTGGGCAGATTCTGGCGGTAGAAGGCCTCGCGCAGGGCCCGGACCTTGTCGGTGCGCGTGGCCAGGAGGTGGAACAGGGCGATGATGGCGCCTTCAAACTCCATTCCTGTCGGGCGGGAAGGATGGGCCCGGGTGAAGGAGCGAGGCAGCGGCGGGAGGGAAGCGAGCTGCCCTCTGACCCCAGGAGGGGCCTGGCTCTTGAATGCAGTGTGGCCCTGGGCTGGTGGCTGCTGGCCCTTCCGGGTCACCTCTGTGCAGCTTAGGGGATCCTCCAGCCAGAGACAGGGACTCACCCTGACCACCACCTCCTCCTCCTCCCTCCCGTCCCCTTCCCTGCAGGGCTGGCCCGTCAGCCGCCTCCCTGCCAGGTACCATGCGTGGGGTTTAACCCCTGCCCAGTGACACGGCCAGGGTCTGCTCTGACCCACTCTTCCCTGGCTCCAACTACAAGCACACGCGGCCTCCCTCTGCCCAGGGCCCTATTCTCAGCCTCACGAATGAGGCCACAGCGTCTCTTGAGGCCAGGGCCTCAGCATTCAGTTCACAGAATACACCGAGAGCGCACAGCCTCTGCAGAGGGACCAACACACTTGGTGCTGGAAAGCTGACTTCTGGGGCCAGAGAGACAGCGCGGGGCAGATGTTCCCCAATGGAGCAACTCTCCGTGGAACGAGGGACACGTGGAACGAGGGGCACGGCTTCTGCTCTGTGCCCGCCCGCCTGCCCACGGGTGCTGGCCCCAGAGCTGGCCGGGCCCTTACCTCGGCCGGTGTTGACGGTGGTGGGGCTAAATGCTTTCCACACGATGGTCTCACAAATATTCGTGGCAATGAAGAGGGAGATGCCGGAGCCCAGGCCATAACCTTTTTGCAGAAGTTCATCCAAGAGCAGGACAATCAACCCGGCCACAAAGAGCTGCAGAGACGGACACCCGTGCTTTGGGGACTCGTTCGGCCGCCAGCAGGGACGGTCCCTCCCTCTGGGCCGCAGCAGGGCAAGTGCGGGACTATGGCCTCTCCAAGTCTCTTTTATGCCTCTCCAGGTGTGTGGTGGTGCAGTGCATACGTGTGTGTGCATACACACTTGGTGTGCTCCTTGGGAGGGGGAGAACGGGGTCCCTTACAGTTACCTGGATGGTGGCGTGTGAGAGAAAGCTGTGTGTGCGCGCGCCTGTCCCTGCTCCTTGGCAGGGCTGGCTGGTATCCCGGCCATTACTTGGGTGGTAATCAGTGTGTGTGTGTGTGTGTGTGTGTGTGTGTGCGCGCGCGCGCGCGTGTGTGCACACATGCACATCCATGAGCTGGCTGCTGTCCCCAGCCATTACTGGGATGGTGATCAGTGTGTGTGTGTGTGTGTGTGTGTGCATATATGCCCATGCTTCTTGGCGGGGCTGGCTGGTGTCCCCAGCCATTACCGGGATGGTGATCGGTGTGCGTGCACGCGTGCGTGAGTGTGTGTGTGTGCACGTGTACCCATGCTCCTCGGCAGGGCTGGCTGTGTCCCCAGCCGTTACCTGGATGGTGATCAGCAGGCAGATCCCAGCCCCCATTTCCGAGGGGTCCCCGTACATCCCGGTCATGACGTAGACGATGGACTGGCCGATGGTGATGATCATGCCAAACACTGGAGTGGAGAGGAAGCCGGTGAGCGCTGGCCTGCGCTGGCCGGGAGCGAGGGAGAGGACGACTCCGGGCCCTGTTTCCCTGCGCTCTGGACACAACATCAGAGCTGCTGCTGAGAACACGCTGGCGGATGGCCTTCAACACATGCACGCCTCAGTTTCCCTGTCGCCTAAGTTCACGCTCCTCGCGATGGGCAAGGAAGCACTTGCTTCCTTGAAGACACAGGACAAATCTGTTTCTCATGAACTCAACGGGTGTGGCACCCCCAACAAGGACCCTTCCCAAAGAAGGGGTATACGCTCCTGAAGGCCAAACCCGGGGGCACGTGGACAGCTCATGAAACCACCCTGCAGCACCCACACTTGGCTCATGGCCAGGTCCTCATGTAACAACAGGTTTGAGCCACCTCCACACTCGCTCCCCAGGGCCGAGTCCAAACACAGTACCCCGAACTCTGCAGTCAAGCAAACTACCCTGTACCCAAATCCAGTCAACTGAAATTTGTACGGAATGTGCTTCTTAAGTGACAAGCTCAAATGCCACCATTTGGTGTCCAGTCCACTGCCTGTGCCACGAAGCTCTTGTGGCAAGCAGCAGCATTCTTCCATGTGGACCATCTTGGTCTCTGTGTCCTGCTCCTGGGTTCTCAGACACAGGGAACCAGCACCGTGTTTAGGGGCCCACAACACAGATGATGCGTGTCTATAACCACGGGCTTCCCTGCACTCTGCAGCGAGGCGGCCGTGGAAAAGAAAACTTACTTGATGTGCCAAAAGAATTTGTATTTTACCTATTTTTGTGTGTGTGTGTGTGGGGGGGCGCACACAAGTCTCACACCCACTTGCGCTCAGGGGGCCACAAGGGGGTGCTGAGGGACTGAACTGGGCCAGATGGTGCAAGGCAGGTGGCCGCTGTGCTGTTTCTCTGGCCCCTCTACCAGAATGCTCGGAAGTATTTAGGAACACTGACTCCTTCGGGCAGGAGGACACTTACAAACGCTCTCCAGACTTAGGCTGCAGCGATAGTGCGGGGGAAGGCACTGGCCTTGCACACAGCGGCCCTGGGTCTGGCCTCCCCAGCCCCCGACGGTGCCCAGAGCCCTGCCAGGAGTGAGCCCTGGGCGCAGAGCCTGGAGAAAGCCCTCAGCCCTGCTGGGGGTGTGGCCTAAGACACCCAACCGTAAAAACCTGTCAAGACCAAAGAGAGACCAGCTGCTCTGCCTTCCTCCACACCCCGCAGGGCACAGGGCACAGGGCTCTGTGTGTTTCTGAGGAGCAACACATGGATTCTCTCCAACCCCAGCTGATTTGCTTATGTTCTTTCACTTGTACATTAAAATCAGGATTTTACCAGTCATCTGAAACGACCAGTGTTTCCCACTTAATCACGTAAGATCAGTCAAGCTGGCACGGGAACAAAACACGGCTGGGAAAGAAATCAGATTCCGTTTCTTAATCAGCAATTCCAGTCCACAGTCAAGAGGGAGGTGTGGACTGAGCTGGCCTGGCCTGAGGGTCCCCGTTCCCAGTGACGCCAGGACTGCCGAGGTACGTAGGAGCAACAGTCTAACTCTCTCGGATGAAGAGCAACAGGCTAACTTGGTCCCAAGATGTCCCCCACGAATCCTTCTGAGTCCTCCCAAACCCTCGGAAGAAAGAAACTTGCCACCTGACTACGCTGGGGTTCTCACAAGGTCCACACAGCAGACCCTGTCTCAGTGGGGGGGAAACTAAGGCTGGGGGCAGGCATCCCTGTAGCCTGTGGCTTTGGACACACTTCCGGACCCCGTAGCTCAGTCCAAAGGCCCTCCATCTGGGACTCTCCCAGACATGCCGGGCTATGGAGCGCTTGTGGGGCTCACAGCCCTGGGGGATGCTCCGCTCCTGGACAGAATGAAACCACGGAGTCCCAGGCACTGCCACGCAACCCGACTCTCAGCTATGCCCCGTCCAGGCCATACTAAAAATCTCTGGGCCGGAGCGATTGGAGCAGGTGAGGCGCTTGCCTCACATGCAGTGGGCCGGTTCCATCCCCGGCACTGCACCCGCAGGAGTGATCCCTGCATGCAGAGCCAGGGATAAGTCCTGAGCACCACTGGGTGTGCCCCCCCTCCCCCCGCCACCGTCAAAACAAAACCTCACTTACACTTTTGGGCTCCGTTGAACAGGGCTCTGTCCTTGGGGGTGTCACCGACTTCAATGATTTTGGCGCCGGCCAAGAGCTGCATGATGAGGCCGGACGTGACGATGGGCGAGATGCCCAGCTCCATCAGCGTGCCTGGAGACGACGGGGAGGGGGACACAGCCAGCGTCAGCTTGGAGAAGCAGAACATCAAGAGAGAAGCACAAGGAGGGAAGCGTGCACGCGCCCTGGACGTGGGTCCCATGACTTCAGTCTGCTAGCAGCATTCAGAGGACACCCAAATAGGAACAACGGGAAAGGAATTCCATTCACCCTGCAGGTAACATCTCATTCTGTTTGGGAACGCTCAAGGCGTGGCAACAGAACTCTGCAGTAGAAGTCACTGCAAACAGATTCTTCCCGGGCTCACAGAGAGAAGACGTGTCTCTCTGTCAGTCAATACAAAGGGAGAAAATTCAAATAATTTCCCGAGTCTGGAGAGCAGGCCTGAACAACGTGGCTGAGCCTCGAGTGATCCGCTACTTCTAGTACACGCAAGTGAGTTTACGCTAGCACAGTTGGTCCCTCCAACGGATTTGGAAGCTAGTTTGAGCTGCTCTCTAATAAGGAGCAGCGGTGTGACTTTGTTTCTTCCATGCAGTTACTGGGGAGCTGACAGAGAGGGCGGAGGTTGAACATTTATACTGCTGCTTGCCCTCTCTGTCAGCTCCCCAGTAACTGCATGGAAGAGACAGTCACACTGACACTGACACACACACACACACACACACACACACACACACACACACACAACAAAACTTGCAGATAGGAAAGAGAGGCAGCTTGAAAATAAATGATGTCCTGATGAATATTATCAAAAGAGAAAGTTCCTGTGGAAACGCCATCCTTTCAGTTGTGTAAAAACATTCCGGCGTGCCCATATTTTGATATTCCCTGCAGTGTTTACCTCACTATTGTGGGCTCAATAATTCATTCAAATGCCATTCTGAATAGGACTGAAGCCTGGGTGCTGAACTACGCACAGCACTCTCTCCTCTCCATCTCCAAAGGCTGCATCAAGCCCAGGACAGACAGAGACGGGGCTGCGAGTGCCGGTCTTACCTCTGTTGGAGGCGAGAATGACACGGATCCAGTAGAAGGGGTCGGCCGAGTCGGAAGACATGATGCCGAAGAGCGGGATCTGGAGACGGGAGAGGAGGGTGTGGGCCCCGGCCTGCAGCCCCCCACCCCACCCTACCCCTGTGGGGCCAAGGCGGGGCTTACCTGGCAGCACACTAAGAAGATGAAGAGGGTGATGGCGGTCCATAGCACCTTCTCCTTAAACTGGATCTGGAAGGGAACAGAGTAGATTCAGGCTGCAAGTTCCTTCCATCAGCAAATGATGGAATGGAAATGATGGAATGAACGGAAACAGACCTGGGGGAGGCCCCCCCACCCCAGCCACCTGGAGAAGCACACCTGGAACCCCCCACACCAAACCTGGGCCCGCACCCTCTACACAGCCCCATCCACATGGCCCCGTGTCATTTAACCATGGGCCCCAACAGAATCCTTTGTATTTTATCACCAAAACCCAAAGTCTTGGAGCAGTGATCAGTCCCTGAGCTCATGGCTTCCATGTGAGTTCTCAGGGGTGCAAGATCACACCCCAGATCAAAGCCTGCTGCCAGAACTTGCCTTCTGTGCAGCTGACCCAAGTTCATTCCCGGGCACCCCATGTGGTCCCCTGAGCACAGAGCCAGGAGGAAGCCCCGAGCACCACTAGGGGTGACCCAAGCCCATCCTAAATAAGCATGTTGCCATACAAGCCTTTCCTACGGGCAGGCCACATGTCTTGGTATAAAGCCCTGGGTCCCACCACTGACCCTGCCTGGCCCCCCAGCACCCAGGGAAGAGCTTCCTCTGGCTTCCAGTACCCTGTGACATGGCTCCCAACCCAGACAGACAAAAACGTCAGCCCAAGGCAAGCACAGGAATGTTCCAGGTCCCTCCGAGAGGCCTCTGCCAAGCCCTTGTTATTCTGAAGTGAACTCATCTGGGATTCCACGGTGTATTTCCGAGGAATTAAGAGCAGCGAGGTACTAATGAGCAATAGAGGGAGAGTTTAATTATGTCTCGCTAACGGCCCAAAGGTTCCCGCAGCAAGTGTGACGCGTGATGCTACTTGGGTTTGCTGCGTAGACGATGACCCAGGATCAAGACAGCCCCGTTCCCTTCCTCGGTCCTAAGCTGCAGACGGAGATTGTCCAGGGTCTTTGTTGTGTCTGGGGGTCATACCCGAAGATGCTCAGGGATTACTCCTGGCTCTGCACTTAGGGGTGACTCCTGGCAGTGGTCAGGGGGTAGGGGTGGAACCATATGGGATGAGATCAAACTCAAATCAGCCGCGTGCTGGGGGCAAGTACTCGGACCTGCTGTACTCTCTCCCAGACCCCCCTCTTGGGGTCTTCTGCCTGAAGCTGGGGCCTCGCTAGTCCCTCTACCTAGATTGCCACAATGGCTTTCGATGGCTCAACCAATCTGGTAATGGCCATTAGGACTAAGGGCTTCAACATGGAACGACCTTGTGATGGACAGTACTAAATGAAAAAAATTGTGTGTGTCTGTTTGTGTGTGGGCGTGGGGAGAGGGGGTCACACCTGACGGTGCTCAGGGTTTATTCCTACGCTGATCACTTTGGTAGGCTCGGGGGACCATATGGGATGCCAGGGATTGAGCTGAGGTCAGCTGTATGCAAGGCAAGGGTCCTACCTGCTGTACTATTGCTCTGACACACAAAACTGTATTCTTACAGATTACCAGAGAAAACCTGACAGTATGTCTCCAAAGATTTTTTTTTTTCTTTTTGGGTCACACCCGGCGGTGCACAGGGGTTACTCCTGGCTCTTCACTCAGGAATCACCCCTGGTGGTGCTCAGGGGACCATATGGGATGCTGGGAATTGAACCTGGGTTGGCCACGTGCAGGGAAAATGCCCTACCTGCTGTGCTATTGCTCCAGCCCCTCCAGAGATTTTTAAGATGGACTGATGCCTGATCTTACATTTTCAAAACAAATTCTAATTTTAGAGAAGGCTGCACAAGAACAGAAAATATAATTGTGATTCATACACCATTTGGTTTTGCAATATACATTATGTGGACAAAATAATGTACACATTTTAATTTATAATGTTGATTTATAATGAATTTTGATTTCCAATTATAACTGAAAAAACTTCAAAATAAAAGATAAGAAAAAAGATCACTTTTGGGGAGGCTGGATAGCACAGCGGGTAGGGTGCTTACCTTGCACCCTGCCGACCCATATGGTCCCTTGAGCATCACCAGATGTGACCCTCAAACGAGCAAAATCGACTTTTTGGGCGAGACACGTGGCTCTAGAAGCAGAACGCGAGCCTTGTGGGTGTGCAGCCCAAGTCTGAGTCCGGGAACTGCACAGCCTCTGAGCACTAGAACAACAATAAAAACACATGAAACTGAAAACTTCGTGATCTGAGGGGAAGTAGATGAGGCCTTCCGTGCCCAGATGGTGACACAGGACCCAAGAGACAGTTTGACCCCACTTCAATCCCCGGCACTGCCTATGGTCTTGAGATGAGCACTGAGCCAGGAGTGGTCTCCAGGACTGCTGAGTATGGCCCAAATTACGCCTTCTCTTCCCAGCAACCAAAGAGCCGATGGTGCACCTGAAGTCACACCTCTTTAATTTTTTGGGGGGGGGGGGGCTGAATTGGGGAGAGGAGACCTGAGGGCCATACACAGTGGTGTTCAGCATTGACACCTGGTGGGGCTTGGGAGACCTTATGTGGTGGCGGGACTGAACCCAGACCGGCCACGTCCAAAACAAATGCCAAATGCCCACTGTCCTCTCTCTGGTCCCTAATTCATGTAATTCTCCCTCTTGAGAACATGCCTCTCCCCCACCTCACAACGAAGGCAGCGTCTCAGCTGACCACAAGCCCAACAAGCTTGCTTTGAGTTGCTTCTTTATAGGAAAGAGTTCACAATTTTTTTTGGGGGGGTGGGAGTCGGGGACTGGGGTGGGGAAAATAGCCACACCGGTGATACTTGGGGATTACTCCTATAATTACTCTGGGTCGGCTGCGTGCAAGGCCAGGCCCTCACGGCTGTACTATTGCCCGCCCGTAAGAGTTCACGATTCTTACAACACCCCTCATTTGGTAAACAGCCCGATCTCCCGTGGGCGGAACCAGGTTCAAGAGAAGAATCTCCAAAGCTCTGTATCCAGTCGTACCTCCTCTCTCTTTCACCACCCCCCTGAACCCAGCTTTGCCTCTTGACCCCATTTTACGGCAGGGTCCAGAGTGGGGGAGCAGCCTTTAAGCCACTCCTGTGCCCAGCACCCCCAGACCCATCTCCTCATGTGCCCAGCGCCCGACTACGCTCAATCAAATCTGGGCGACACGAGCCCCTCCCACCCGGCCAGCACAAGCCTCCAACTCCTTTGCTCCCCAGAAGTCACTTCTCCCTTCTCAACGACAACCAGCCACCACCTCTGGGGTCCACCCCCGCCCTAAGCCTAGGCTGGACCTTGCACACCACCACGGGGGCCTGTGACCGCAGTGGGGAGGATGACGCTCCTGGACCTGGAGAGAAAAGGGCCACAGTGCCACCCCCGGTTCGATCCCTGGCATCCCGCGTGCCCCCCCACCCCACCCCAAGCACTGCCAGGGGCTGACTCCTCAATCCCGAGCCAGGAGTAACCCCTGAGCACCGCCAGGCGAGGCCCAACAATGATCAAAACCAACCCCCCACTCCCCCCCCCGAAAAAAAGCCCCAACGACAACAAAAAAAATCCCCCCTCTCTCTCCAGTCCCAGCCTAAGATCTCAAGACCCCGAGAGCCCCAAGTGCCCCTGGGATGGTCGGACGTCCAGGCACAAAGCGCGGCGGGTGGACCACCCCCTGCCAAGGCCGCGGCCGCCGTGGGTGCAGGACCCCGGGGGGAAGGGGGGGCTCTCGTGCTGCCGTATGTTCTCAGGACCCCGGGGTGCTCCGCGCGCACCTCCCCGTCCCGACCGGGGCCCCCGGAGCCGGGGAGCGACGCCCCCGACCCCCGGGCGTGCGCCGCGGGGCGGGCGGGGGCGGCGCGGAGCGGGCGGGGGTCGCGGGGATCGCGGGGGGGTCGGCTCCGGCCCCGTTGTCCCGGGTCCCCCCGGGGGCCGCTCACCTTCCTCTCGGGCTTCTGGATTTCCGGCAGGATGACACAGAAGGGCTTGATCACCTCCAGGAATTTGACTTGCAAACGGGGGCAGAGGAGAGAGAAAAGGCAGAGTTAGGGCGGCGGGGGTGGGGGCGCGGGCGGCGGGGGGGGCGCGGGCGGCGGGGGGCGCGGGCACTCACTGGCCATGGCGGCGGCTGCGGGGCTGCCGAGGGGCCGCGCGCGGCTCGGGCCGAGGGACACGTCAGTGCTGCGGCCGGGGACGGGCGGGCGAGCGCGGCGACGCGGGGCGGGGCGGGGCCGGCGGCGGGGGCGGGGCGGGGCGGGCCGCCGGCCGCTTCCGCTTCCTGCCACGCGCCCGCGCCGCGCCGGCTCTCCCCGCTCTCCCGGCCCAGGCGGGGACTACAACTCCCGGCGTGCCGCGCGGGCGCCGGGCCGCGCGAGAGCGCGCGCGGGAACTTGGCGCGCTCGGCGCCGGAGATGGAAGCGGGGCGGACACGCCGGAAGTGAGGGCCGGCGCGCGCTGCCGGTGGGACTCGCGCGGGCCGCGGCTGGACGAAACCCGTCCCACGGCCTTCTACCGTCCCTCCCCCCCACCCACTGGGGCGCCTGCGTTGAACGACTGCGCTGTCAACGCCCCACCCCCCCCTTCGCTGCGCAGGTCCCAGGTGGCGGGGCCGACGGAACTCTCGTTTGTTGGGTCACGTAGGAAAACCCGGAGCCCTGGGGCCGGCGCCCCTCCCCGGAAGTGGCTCGTGCCGGAAGTGGCACGTGCCGGAAGCGGCTCGTGCCGGGCCTCCTGCGCATCAGTGGGACTTCCTGGGAGGAGCGGGGTGCGGGGCTTCGCTCGGGCGTCCGGGAAGCCCTCCACCCCCCCCACCACCTCCCACCCCAGGAGTCGCCCTAGCGCCAACTCTTGCCGCCTTCTAGCGAGAACTGAGCAGCAGAGGCTGCCCGGGTGGGAGGAGACGTTGGCGACGGCGCGGCTGCGATTGGCCCATGGGAGGGGGCGGGAAGCCCCCTTTGCAGCAGCGCAACGTTCCCGTGATCGGGGGCGGCCCGGCGGGGAGCCGGGGGTGTATCAGGGGGCCAGGTTCGGAGGAGGAGGAGGTCGCTGTTGGCCGGGGGATTTCCAGGGAGCTCGGGCTTCCCCGGAGCAGCGCCTGCCCCAGAGCTGGGAGTGGGGGTCGGGGACGCCGGGGAGACCTCGCCCAGGAGCGCGGAATCCAGGGGACCGCAGAAGGGACCTTCCGGCAGGGAGGCGGCCGGGAGTGACATCACTGGGTATCAGTTCCGCGCCCAGAAAAGTCAGACTCCTCTTCCTTCCTCCCCGGAACCGCGCACCTGGGGTTTGGCCAGAACCCCCAAAGCCACTCAGTCCCTGGGCACCTGGACCAAGGCGGGTGGTCAGCGCCCCGTGTCAGCCTGATGGCCAGAGTAATGACTGCGTGGTTGAAGAAATAGGGCCAAAGTCAGCGTCTGAAGTTGCAGGTATTCATGTCTTAATAGAAGCTCATGGACTTGTACCGGATGTTCTCGGAAAGGTTGGGGTATTGAAAATGGACGTTTCTGGGGTGGGAGGGATGAGGTGCTTGCCTCGCATCTTGCTGATACAGCCTGGAGCACTGCCCAGGATCCCCCAGCACCAACATGGTCATTCCTGAACCTGGGGTAGCTCCTGAGCATTGCGGGGTGTGTCCAAGAGAAAGAGAACTGGGCTTCCCCTTTTCGCCCCCATCTCAGAAACATTTCACAAGTGAAGGGAACAGGGCCAAGTTGCTTGTGTTAACATACCAATTGCTGGGGCTGGAGCCATAGCACAGTGGGCAGGGCTTTTGCCTTGCACGTGGCCGACCCGGTTCGATTTCCAGCATCCCGTATGGTCCCCTGAGCATCACCAGGAATGATTCCTGAGTGCAGAGCCAGGAGTAAGCCCTGAGCATTGCCGGGTGTGACCCAAAAAGCAAAAAAAAAAAAAAAAAAAAAAACCACCAAAACAATAAAATATCAATTGCTTTGGGAGACGCACTAGTTCAGAATAATACTGTCAGCATGTTGGAATTCTTTGAGAGTAGCAGGTGTGAAGTTTTTGTATTTATACGTTTAAAATAAAATATTCTTTTAAATACCTAGGATGAAACAACAAAACCTAGATTTCATCTTAGTACTTGTAGTAAAAGTGAATCTTGTTCAGCAGTAGAATAAACAAGATGGTATAACGGTGATAGATGTTTTCCAAAAAAATTATTCTTCTGGGTCTGGAGCGATAGCCCAGCAGGTAGGGTGTTTGCCTTCCACCCAGCCGACCCAGGTTCGAATCCCAGCATCCCATATGGTCTCCCCAAGCACTACCAGAAGTAATTCCTGAGTGCAGAGCCAGGAGGAACCCCAGAGCAGTACTGTGTATGGCTTCAAGACAACAAAAAATCGATCTTCGATCTTATTTAAGGAACAGGACAATTGATCCAAAAAGGAAGGTTGAAAGTGCAAGAGGTTGTGTGTGTGTGTGTTGGTGGGGGGATGGGGGTGTTGGTGTGTGCAGGTTTGGCAGTACATTTGCCTTCAGATTTCAAAGAATTACACCAAAAGCAAAATGAGGTGCAGGCAGGAATAGAGGACTCAGATTCTCGGTATTTCACTGTTCCTCTCCCATTGGAGAATGCTCTTGTCCCCCAGGGTCCTCCGTGGCTCATCACTGTGCTGACGTATTCTGTTCTGCTTGGGGAGGCCACAACTGGGAATTCTTGGGTTACTGCTGGCTCTGTGCTGTGCACTCCTGGCGGTGCTTGGGGTACCAAATGCATTGCCAGGGACTGAACCCCGGCCGGCCGTGTGTAAGGCAGGCGTTCTGCCTGCTGCGCTATCTCTCTGGCCCTGTGTTTAGTTTGAAGTGACCTCCTTTGATCCCATGGCCTGGGAGCCTAAGGAGCCTGAGCCCTTCCTTCTGCCCACCCCCGACTGCTCTACCTGGTCCTTGGGACCACACATCTCAGAAGGGAGCCGAGACGTGTGGCCCTCATCCTGGAGGGTCCCCTGGAAGACAAGGAGACTCGACTGGGTGGTGGGGACAGCTGTCAGCTTGTGTAGCAGGAGGGGAAGAAAAACGGGGCCTTGGGAAGGAGAGCGGGGTGATAGGTGCCCAGTGGCGTCGGACAGAGATGGAAAGGAAGCAGGCTTCATCAGTGTTCTGCTACAGCAGGGGTTCCCAGACGACCTGTCTCCCCACTTTTGGAGAAAATATCACTCTTGCTATCACCCCACCCAGCCCATAAGAGAAAAAAAGCATAGAGTGTCCTCCCCTGCCCCCCCGGATGGTTTGGAAGGAGGAACACGTGAGCTAAGGGCTGAGGCCTAACCCCACGGACTCAACGTGCTCCCCACTGGCCTGGGCCCACTCCTCAGGGCTCCTCCCTCTCACCCCCAAAGTTCTCACATTGACATTGAAGGAGCTACCCCCACCCCCGCCCCGGCCAGTTTTAGAAAGCACCTAATTTAGGTTAGGATATGTGCCTGAGATCATTTAGCCAAGAGGAGAGGATCTCATGGGAGACCTCCCTTTGGGGTCACTTTACTACTTTTCCTGTAACGCTGCAAAATTCATTTCTGGGTAGAGGATTATCCTCCAGCGGGGGTGCTGGGGGAGCACAGGGTGGGGGAAGAAGCCACTTCGTTTTCCAAACCCATCTGCAAACCCTTCCGAGCAGCCCTGAGCTGAATGCCAGCAGCTGTCTTCTTTGCTATCCTTAGCCCTTCCGAGAGGGCCGGAAACGCGGAGTCTGGAGCGACTCCTACCTCTTCCACAGGACTCGGAGCAAATATAGCAGCCTTAGACGCAGCAGATGGACAGGCTCCGGGCCCACCGCGTGGATTTATTTACCAAATGTGGTAGCTGAAGTTTGTCTGGGCCCCTGGCAAGGTCAGATGGACGGTGGGGAATTTTTGCTCTTGTGGCAGTGCTGAGACTTGAACCCAGACCTCACACATGCCAGGCAAGGGCTCTCCCACTGAGCTCCATCCTAGCCCGAATCCTCCTTGTTGTTGAAGAGACAGCAAATCCTTGTGCTCCTGTAGCCTTGACCCCATGAAGTCAGTTTTCTGCAACCTCTTCCTGTACATTTTTTTTCAGGGGGGCCACGTCCGATGATGCTCTGGACTTACTCTTGGCTCTGCACTCAGGAATTACTCTTGGTGGTACTCGGGGGACCATATGGGATGCAGGGGATTGAACCTGGGTCTGTGTCATGCCAGGCAAGTGCCCCACCCACTGTACTATGGCTCTGACCCCATCCTCCTGTACATATTCTGTACTTAAACCTGGTTACTACATTTCAGTACCTGCCTAGAATGTGGCTAGAGCAGTAACACAGCGGTAGGGCATTTGCCTTGCGCGCAGCCGGCCCGCCCGAGCCGGACTTGATTCCTCCGCCCCTCCTGGAGAGCCCAACAAGCTACCGAGAGTCACTCGCCCGCACAGCAAAGCCTGGAAAGCTTCCCACGATGAATTCAATATGCCAAACACAGTAACAAGTCTCATGATGGAGATGTTACAGGGCCCGCTCGAGCAAATCAATGAACAACGGGAGGACAGTGCTACCGTGCAGTGCTACCTGCCTAGAATGAAGAGCCCTTCTCAGTGTTTTATGGAGCGTTGAACCTGGGACCTCATCTGTAACAAAGTTTTTATATCCCACTGCATACTGTCTCTGAACCCAATACTTTTTGTTTTGGGGCCACACCTGGCAGTGTTCAGGGTTTATTCCTGGCTCTACACCCTGGTGGGGGTTGGGAAGTTGGGAGATCATATTAGGTGCTGGGGATTGAACTCAGGTCAGCCACTTGCCAGAAAGAGCATTTTTTGTTTTTTGGCTGCACCTGGCGATGCTCAGAGCTTACTCCTCACTCTGCACTCGGGAATTATTCGTGGTGGTGCTCAGGGATGCCGAGGATCAAACCAGGTTGGCTGCATGCAAGGCAAGTGTCTTATCACTTTACTATCACCTCAGTCCCAGCCAGACATGAGCTTTTCCTGCTGTACTAATCTCTCTAGCTGACCCAAAACTTTTTAACAGAACTTTTTTTGGGGCCAGGAGATAAATACAGTGAGGGTAAACACTTAACATGCGCCTTCATGCCTGGGCTGAGTTCCATTCCTGGCACCGTATGGCCCTCCAGAGACATCGCTAGGTGTGACTCTGAATTGCCCCTGAGCATCGTCAGGTGTGGCTCTGGAGATTCCCAGCATTGCCGGGGTGACCCGAGAATCCCTGGCACAGCATGGCACCCTCAGGCCAGGCACTGAACCTCCAATCAGGTTGGCTGAGAATCGCTGGGGAAGGGGGGTCCCCTGGCTTCTGAGCAACACTCGGGAGCACCTGCCTCGCCAGGGTGAGGCTGGGAGTCCAGGCCCGCAGCTGCTCCTGCCACTGAGCGCCACACCTGCCAACGCGGGACCCAGAACACCGCAACAAAAGGTGTGAGGAGGTGTGAGGAGATGTGTGGGAGCACCACACGGAAGGCACTGGAGCCGGAGCACTGCGGTGCGTCCATGCAGGGCAGCACCTCCCCACGGCAGCAACAGAGAAGGCAGAATGCTTAAGAGCACGTAGAGGGAGACCGGAGTGATAGGACAGTGGGGAGGGCATTTTGCGTGCACGTGGCTGATCCTGGTTCAATCCTTGGCATCCCATACGGTCCCCCGAGCACCGCCAAGAGTAATCCCTGAGTGCAGAGCCAGGAGAAACTCCTGAGCATCACCGGGTGTGGCCCAAAAAGCAATAAATGAGTGAATGAATGAATGAATGAAGATTGAATAAAAAGAGCACACAGAGGAAGAAGAAAGGAGCCCAGAGGGGTGGACATGGCCCCAGGGCAGAGCAGATCCTTTGGGCACTGCATGCCCCCTGTATTGCCAGGCGTCCCCCAGAAAGCATCTTATAAATCAATCCAGTATCTCATTTGACAGATATCCGTACTTGGTCACCATGGCCCCCGGGGTGTTTTTTTGTTTTTTTGTTTTGTTTGTTTGTTTGTTTTTGGCTTTTTGGGTCACACCCAGCCATGCACAGGGATTACTCCTGGTTCATGCACTCAGGAATTACTCCTGGCTGTGCTAGGGGGACCATATGGGATGCTGGGAATCGAACCCGGGTTGGGCCACGTGCAAGGCAAATGCCCTACCCACTGTGCTATCACTCCAGCCCCTCCCAGGGTATTGTTTAGATTTGGGGACACAGCCATGGACACAGGCCCTCAGACTGCGGGTGACACTCCCTAGGACACAACATGGTCACTGGGACCCCTCGCTTGTGCTGCCAACTTGGGGGCAGCGTCAGCTCTGGAATCCTGCTGGGAGAGGCCAAAGAGGACCCCAGAGGCCCAGAGTGCCACCCTCAGGCTTAGACATTCATTTCCGAACCAAATCCAGCCCCTGTTCCTGCAGTAAAGTTGCATGTACGGGTGTGCTGTATGTTTCCACTCTGATGCCATAGAATGTGCCCCGCTGAAGGGAACAGGTAGAGGTTTTTATGTGGGCTTGTTTGAACAAACACCACCCTGGTCCCCATCACACGGGCCCCAGCACTGCAAGCTCATTTGCATGAATCTAGGTGTGGTCCTGGGAATTCCAAAGGTCTAGGACTGTGCCAGGAACACATAGCGAGTCTTCTAAGTGAGTCCTGGGGCTGAGTCTGGGGCACTCTGCACGGTGCCCAGGAGAGATGCCTTCGTTCCTCCTTTCCCCTCACCCTGGGCTGCCACACAGCGTCTCTCCAGGACGAGGGTGAGGCAAAGAGTCTTGAGTGCATCACTCCACCGGGGCAGACCCTGGTTCCTAGGGAAGCTGGGGTCAGGCATGGAGCTGCCCGACGAGTAGCAGCCCTGAGATTTAGCAGATATAGCCAGAACCTGTAACTGGATTTGTCTGAAGGACTGACATTAATGTTTTGGCTGAAATCTTTTATATTTTTTGGGAGAGGGGGAGGCATACCTGGCAGTGCTCATGGGTTACTCCTGGCTCTGCACTCAGGGTTCACTCCTGGCAGTGCTTATGGCGTGCCAGGGATCAATCAAACCTGGGTCATACGTATGCAAGGCAAGCACCCTCCCTGCTGTACTATCACTCTGGGGTCCTTGGCTACGGTATCTTAATGCCAGTTATAGAACCTTTATACCACATCTGTGAGCTCTGTGATGCATGTCACTGTGAGTCAGGCGATGACAGCTGGAGCCTGCTTCCTTGGAGGGCTTGTGGCACCCTGTGATGGCCACCCCCCGACAGTGCCACCAGACACGTGACTTTGATATTCATTGGTTATTTTTTAAATCAATGATTTCAATGGTGATTTTAAACTTGCCATTGTTTCTGCATTTTATTTTTAAATTTTAATTAATTTTCATATAGGGCCATACCTGGAGGTTCTCAGGGCTTGCTCCTGGCTCTGTACTCAGGAATCACTCCTGGTAGGGTTCTGGGACCATATAGGGGTGCAGGGGATCCAACACAGCTTGGCCATGTGCAAGGCAAGTGCCCTACCTGCTGTACTATCTCTCTGGCCCGTTTCTGCATTTTGATTAGTTTATTTGTGGTGCTAGTGATTGAACCCAGGGACTCACGTATGAAAGGTAAGTGCTCTACTGCGGAGTTTCACCCCTCTTCTACACTTAAAAGAGGAGTTTAAAATTCTGGGCTCAGGACTCACTCCTGGTTCTGTGCCCAGAAGTTATTTCCTGGTGTGGCTTCGGGGACCATAGGAGGTGCCAGAATTCAACTGGGGTTGGCCTCATGCAAGGCAAGTACTTTCATCCTTATTCTACCTGCCCAGCCTTAATGGCAAAATTCTTCTGCTTTCTCACAATTAGGATTATCTGAGAGCGTGGAACTACCATTTGAACAAGGTACAGCAGGAAACATGCTTTATTCTGGCAAGCTGAGAAAAATAACCAGGCTGAAATGGAACCTAAAGGATGTGTATCGGAGAGGTGTTTGTTTTGCTCTGTGTTTAGGGGTAGCTTCTCATGGTGCTGAGGTGCTGGAGGGTGCATGCCTTACCTGCTGTGCTACCTCTCTGGCCAGAAAGGGTGTTTATTTGTGAACAGGGATCCTGAACTGCATATACATCCCAGGGGCAGTTCTAAGAGTGCCATTAGGGAGAGTCCAGGGGCGTTTGCGGGATCATAGGGGAAAAGGATCTGAGTGTTTTCGAGTCATTTGTGGTGAAACATTTTGCTGTGGTTTTTGTTCGCTCTGTTTCATTTGGGGGCCACACCCAGCAGTGCTCAGGGCTTACTCCTGGATCTGCCCCCAGGAATCACTCCTGGTGGGGTATGGGGAACCGTAGGAGATATGGGAGATGGTTCACATGTGAGGTGATAGGTACGTGCGCGATAAACCCCCTACCCGCTGTGCTCTCACTCTGATCTCTGGGTTGGCTCGAAAGTCTATGTGTCTGTCCTTGGTTGGTGGACACAGCACGGAGCGCAGATCATGCTGTGGTCTGTTGTGAGCAGTAGCTGTGTCTCCCAGTTCTCGGCAGTCAGCACATGGCAGAATCGGGCTGAGTTATTGTCACCAGAAGATCTCATCATGGCTCCCGCTCACCCAGGTCCCACCATTGTACTGCACTAGTGGTAAGTTGGATTTTTGTTTTTCTTTCTTTTATTTTGGTTATCATTATGTGGGTGAGGGTCTTGGGCTATATCCCACTGTGCTCAGGGATCATCCCTGGCAGTGCTTGGGGGAACCATAGGTGGTACCAGGGATCAAACTGGGATCTGGAATCAACTGCATGCAAGTCAAGTGCCTCACCCCCATGTGATCTACCATCTCTAGCTAGAACCTGTGAACTTTCCCATTTTTTAGTGAGTTTTGTGAAAATATAAAAAAATCCCATAGAAATGAGTCTGAGCAGTAAACCCATAGGCCTTCCCCTCCAACCCACCCCATGGGAAGGAAGGTGTGTTGTTTAGTTTGTTTGTTTGTTTGTTTGGGGGCCACCCCTGGCGGTGCTCAGGGCTTACCCCTGGCTCTGTGCCTGGAAATTGCTCCACACCCGGCCAGTGCCCTCCCGCCTCCTACCCCTCCTGCTCTGGGGGTTCCTCTGCCCAACCACAGCTCCCCCAAAGCGGAAATGGCAGATGCCCAAGAGTGAGAAGAGCATCCGGTCTAAACTCCTTCCTCCAGTGAACTCTGCGACAGCCTCTCGAAGCTCGATGTAAGTTGCCTGGGGTTTTGGTTCTGAGGAAACAAACCACGTCTCACCAGGAGACGTCACTTCCCAAATTGCTTTTTTTGTTGTTGTTCCTGAATAACCATTTTTGTTCCGTTCTGTTGGGGCAGTACTGTGGTGCTCAGGGCTTACTCCTGGCTTTGCTCTCACCAATCCCTCTGGCTGTGCCGGGGCCTGTGCATCTGCCCAGTATACTATCTCTCCCAACCGAAATTAAGCCCATTCAGGAGAAGTAACCCTTTGGTTTGAGAACAGCAGTTGTAGGGATCAGAGTGATAGCACAGCGGGAAGGACTTCACCCTGCACGTGGCTGACCTGGGTTCCATTCCCGGAATCCCATATGTCCCTTGAGCACTGCCAGGAGTAATTCCTGAGTGCAGAGCCAGGAGTAAACCCTGAGCATTGCCAGATGTGGCCCAAAGAGCCAAAACAAAAGAAAAGCAGTTGTAATGTAGTCATTTTTTGGCGAGTGCCCTAGACCATCCCACCTGTGGCCGATGGGATTACCTTGTGACCTTTCACAGGCTGCAGGGCCTTTTTTGAAGGCTGCCTCGTTTTCTCATCATCTGGTAGGGCCAGGGGGACAGTTTAACTGGCCGGGCTAAGCAGGAGACCCCGATTTGACCTCCAGCACCATATGGTCCCCCGAGTACTGTTAGGAGCAATCTCTGAGCACAGCTGGGTCTGGCCCCCAAAGAAGAGAAAAACTAAACCAGAAAAAAAGAAATCTGATAATAGCAAGTGGTGATGAGGTGACGGAGCAACAGGAACGCTGTGTTGCTCAGGGAAGTGGAAATTACTACAGCTAGGGTGGGAAACAGCTGAAGTTCAACCAAATGTGTCCAGAGACTCTGACTGAGTCTACTTCCTCGGACTGTTCCCAAGGGCAGGCAGGGATTGCATTCATGTTCCGAAAGACACGTCCCCTTCACAGCACTGCCAAGCTGGAAAGTGCCCATGCACTGCTCCCAACAGGATAGAGCGGCTGGAACGATAGTGCAGTGGGAGGGCGCTGGCCTTGCTTGTGACTCACCTGGGTTCAATCCCCAGCACTCCATATGACTTCCCAAGCATCCCAGGAGTGATTCCTGAGCAACGAGCTAGGAGTAACCCCTGAGCACAGCCAGGTATGGCCCTCAAACAAAACAAAAAAACCCGGCAGAATGGAAACTATTTTGTGATCATTTACCACCCAAGGAAATGCCATAGAGATGGGGATGCAGGAGCTAAAATTACCTGTGCCAATACAGAGACTTCTATAATCTGGTCATTTTGGCTGCATAACAAATTGCCTCAAAATGCAGCCTTTTAAAACGCCATCATTCCGCCATCAGTCACACTTCTGACGTGGAGGCCGGGATCCAGGGCTCAGAGCAAGTGACTCCACCACTAAGGAGCTGCCTTGGAGTTGGAGTTGCTTCTCCACTATATCCTCCTGGCAGTGAGTGGGTCAGGAGCCCAGGCGCATGGCCACCCATCACCGTGACTGTCTTTGAAGAGACCCTTGGATGGGAATGTCATCTTGAATAACAAAGCTGGAATCAAAGAACAGCCACAGGGGCCCAGAGACAGCACAGGAGTTAAGGCCCTGGTACGTGGCAGACCCAAGTTCACCCCCCAGCATTGCATAAGATCCCCTGAGCACCGCTATGAGTGACCCCTGAGCACTGCTGGGTGTGCCCGCACCCCGCCCCAAATACCACAACAATGCAAACCCACAGACACTTGCAGGAGGGGAAGGAGAGCTAATCTGGATGTCAGAGAATTCCAAGCAAGGACTCCTGTGGGTGGCGGCTGGGGAACCCTGAGGGTACTCTGGTCTTGTCCTGATTCTTGTTCCTGGGGCCAGGCCTTGGGCATGCCATGGAAACCCCTCCCAGCGGTGTGCCTTGAGGGTGTTTTTTTTTCTCTCTGTGCCTGAGGTGATTTCTGCCTGGAAGCACTGGCCAGAACCGATGCTATGTGAGCAGGACAGAGGGTGACTCCAAGAGGAACAGGCAGGAAGAGCAGAGCCCTGGGGACGTCCTTTGTGCCTTTCTCTGTCCTCCTTGGTGCCTGCCTTTCTCCTTCCCCCATCTCTGCAGACCCTCTCAGGATGCCTGGTGGAACCTGGGGCGGGGGTGAGGGTCACCTCAGGCTGACAGGGGCTCTCCAGGCGTCTGTGCACAATGACAATGCCTGTTTCTGGCCATAAAGTAAGTCCTGGTGTTCAAGAATATCAACAGACACAGAACAGTACAAACGTTCAGGTGAAAGTCCCCCATAGCCTCCCTCCACACAGAATTTCATGCCATTCGCTTCCTGTCTTGGTTTCTTTTTTCTTGACAATATAATCATGAACGCTTTATTTTATACCTTGTTTTTTTTTCCCCAAAAAAATAGATCATTTACATTTTTTTTTTTTTTGCTTTTTGGGTCATACCTGGTGATGTACAGGGGTTACTCCTGGCTCTGCACTCAGGAGTTACTCCTGGCGGTGCTCAGGGGACCATATGGGATGCTGGGAATCGAACCCGGGTCGGCCATGTGCAAGGCAAATGCCCTACCCACTGTGCTATCTCTCCAGCCCCGATCATTTACAATTTTAAGTTAATTTTTAAGTACTCAACAGTTCAAGTCTTGTTTTCGTCCTGTCACGAGGTGTTTCACCCACAGACCCCATTTTATTATTATAGCCACAGAGACCAGAGCCAGGGAGACGCCACGGCTTATGTGACAGTTGCTCTAATGCTCTGGGTTCAATTTGTTTATGGCTCTTTGGGAAGGGCAGTTTATGCCAAAAATGTTGCCTGTAGAATGCACAAATTTGGGTAGGATTCCCCAATCAGTGTCTGAGCAGTGAACACTGTTAGAATTCTTACACACTTTAGGATTTCTCACACACTTCTTTGCAGATGGACTGTGCCCACTTGCCTCTTTCAGGAGGGGGAATGGAGGGCTCCCAAGTGGTACTCAGTGGGCCCGGGGCCACTCCTGGAGATACTTCATCAGCCAGGCTCAGCAATGCTCAAAGGATCTTGCAGGCTTGAGTAGGAACGAGGGTGCCCCATGCACGACTCCCCATGCTGACTTTTCTGGG
Organism: Sorex fumeus; assembly: GCF_029834395.1. Taxonomy (NCBI): domain Eukaryota; kingdom Metazoa; phylum Chordata; class Mammalia; order Eulipotyphla; family Soricidae; genus Sorex; species Sorex fumeus. The sequence continues at coordinate 13,173,103 of NW_026606129.1, forward strand.
GGACGGGTTTGTGCTACAACAGACGATGCTCAGGGGTCATTCCTGGCCCCGCACTCAGGAATCACTCCTGGTAGTGTTCGGGGGACTGGATGGGATGCTGGGGATCAAGGATCCTACCCGCTGCACTGTCACTCGGGCTCCTTGCACTATTTGACGTATAAGAGGTGGGAACAGGCTGGTGTGATATCTGAACTCTGAAGGCCCGTAATGCTCAGCTAGAGAATATGCTCAGAGAAAGCTTCCAGTCACAGGACAGACACTGCAGATGGCCCCATGCCCACGCCCTATGGATGGCCAGTCCACAGCCACAGAAGAAAGGATGGAGATGACCAGACTCCGGAGGGGGACACGGCAACACCATGCTGGTCATGTGAAATCCAGGTCTCACAGAAAGCTGGTCATGTGGAACCCTGGTCACATGTTCCCTTCTGCAAAGGACACAGTCATGTCCACTTGTGTCCAGTTGGCACGTGGACGGCAGGAGAGTCTGGGTCTGCCTGGGGCTCCGCAATTGATCTTGATAAATCCACCTGTGACCGGGTGCCACAGCCAGGCCCGGACGCAGACACACCTTCAGTTCCTCAGCTGGCTTCCTGGCTGGTTTCCACCTTGGGGATTCCCAGCTGCACCTCAGGGCCCCACTTACCTGACTGGTCCCTTGGGATGACTTTTGCCTCTTTGGGAAAATATGCAACCGTGCCACAAAGGCTCTGGCTTCTGGTTCTCTCTCCCAGCCTTTCATCTGTGAGATGCTTCCTGGTGTCATGAGGCCTTGGTTTCTTTGCTTTTTTGCTGACGCACCACACTGTTTGACTACGATTCCTCCATCCTCAGGCTCCCAGCCTTTTGCATTGTGTCCAGTTGGGGCAGTTCTGAGTCACGTCGCTCCGAACATTTGTGTCCTACTCTTTCAGAGGACAGTGTTTTTCTGGGAGCATTTTTCAAGGACGCAGCTGACCCAGGTTCAATCCCTGACATCTCATATGATCCCCCAAGCGCCACCAGGAGGGATTCCTGAATGCTGAGCCAGGAGGAAACCCTGAGCATTGCTGGGGGTAGGCCCTCTAACCCAAACAAACAAACCAAAATAAATAAACCTAGCTGGGGCTCAGGGGATGGCTCAGTGGCTCAAACAGCTGCCCTATAAGCTCTGAGAGTTCCATCACCCAGACCACCCACATATGCACTGATCACTGTCCCGGCAACTCTGCAGAGAACCCCCCCCCCCACTACAGTGTAAGTGAGTGTGTGACCCCCAGTGAGCATGTGTGAGCGTCACATTGACCTCCCCCCCCCAAGCTCTGCCACCAAGTGCGTGGCACCCCTGCTCATGGCTCATCACACACAGGGAGGAAGGAGAAGGGCAGCAAAGCGTGTGTGTGTGAGCTCAGCTGGGATGGGAAAGGCGCCTTTGGGTCTCAGTTAAAAGGTGGGAAAGAGTCGCTGTAGAAAGCAGCAGGACAAACTGACAGAGACAAAAATCGAGGTGGGGGGCTGGAGCGATATCACAGCGGGTAGGGCGTTTACCTTGCACGTGGCCGACCAGGGTTCGATTCCCAGAATCCCATATCCCATATGGTCCCCTGAACACTGCCAGGAGTGATTCCGGAGTGCCAAGCCAGGAGTAACCCCTGTGCATCGCCTGGGGTGTGACTCAAACAACAACAACAACAACTACAACAACCCCAAAAAACAATAGAAGCAAAAAAATGTTTTAAAAAATCGAGGTGGACATCCTGGGCAATGCAAGGGCCACCTGAGGCTGTTGGATTTCCAGTGGGTACGATCTGCCCTGAGCCACCTGACCACATGGCCCTCAGAGAGGAGAGGGCAGATACTCATGCCCACCTGCGTTAGGGTTTTCCCAGGCTCCAGTTTCCAGAGACAGAGGGGCCAGCACTCACCTTTATTTAAGGCTCCTTGGGATCAGGGCGGGAGGAGAGGGAGAAGAAGAGAGGCTGTGAAGAGCAGGCCTGGCCCTGCCAGGCGCCTCTTGCGAGCCCCTCTGGGCGCCCAGTCCCCGTAAGGGCCTTCCCAGCTCACATGCTGGGGCGCCGGGAGATAATTTTAACAAGGCGAATGTGCTCCGCGGATCTGCCAAGGTACAGCGCGGCAGAGAAGCAGATGGTATCAAGAAATTGGTCCCAACTTGGGGGCACGGGGGAGGCTGTGTGTAGGAGGTAGTATACCTGCACCCTGCCCCGAGGGAGGGGTGGGATGGGTGAGAGGAGGGAGGGAGAGGCAGAGGGACACATGGCGGGCAGATGGAGGGGCTCGGAGTGGGAAAGTCCTTGCTCCCCGGGGAGAGGTCAGGCGGAGGGAGTGGAAAGCAGGAAAGATGCTGAGCTATTCCTAGAGTTGCGTGGTTGGGCCCCCCGTGCAGGCAGTGGGGGCCCCCAGATTCCTGGTGGGATGCTGACGGGGAGGGATGAGATGGATTTCTGCTGGATTCATGACCGTGGGAAGTAGTGACGAATCCACCTTTTAACTGAAACCCAAAGGCGCCTTTCCCGTCGCAGCTGAGCTCACGCGCACACGCTTCTGCTGCTCTTCTCCTTCCTTCCCTGCCTGTGTGTGGTGAGCCATGAGAGGGGTGCCACGCACTTGGTGGCAGAGCTTGGGGGTCAATGTGGCACTCGCTCATGCTCACTGGGGTCTCACACTCAGAGTCTCTGCAGAGTTGCCGGGACAGTGATCAGCGCATGCGTGGGTGGTCTGGGCGATCAAACTCTCAGCCTCATGCTTACACGGCAGCTGTTTGAGCCACTGAGCCATCCCCTGAGCCCCAGCTAGGTTTATTTATTTTGGTTTGTTTGGGTTAGTGGGGGCTACACCCAGCGATGCTCAGGGCTTCCTCCTGGCTCTGCATTCAGGAATCCCTCCTGGTGGCGCTTGGGGGATCATATGAGGCCTCAGGGATTGAACCTGGGTCAGCTGCGTGTAAGGTGAGAGCCCTGCCCGCTGTACTGTCACTCCAGCCCCTTGTTTTGTTTTATCTGGGGGGCCCACACTTGCTGGTGCTGAGCGTAGGTCCCACTGCTCCCGGTACTGCGGCTTGAACCCGGGCCTCCTGAATGCCACAAGTACGTGCTCCCTGGGGCCAGAGAGAGAGTGCAGAGGGGAAGGCGCTTGCCTGGCACACGCCCAACCTGGATTTGATCCCTGGCACTCCATATGGTCCCCTGAGCCCTGCCAGGAGTGATCTTTGAGTGCAGAGCCAGGACTGGACCCTGAGAACCACTGGGTGTGGCCCAAAAACCAAAAAGGAAAACAGAGAAAGAAAGAAAAAATATTCACAAGCCCCAGACCACTGAGCCATCTCTCTGGCCGAGCTGATTGATTGATTGGTGGATTGCTTTTTGGAGGGCTCTATCTGGCAGTGCTCAGGGATTCAGCAGCTCGAATGTGGGTTCAGGAGATCAAATGGGCTGCTGGGGTCGAACCCAGGTGGGCCTCCTGCAAAGGGAGCATCCTACCTGCTGTACTATGGCTCGGGGCCCCACTTTCGTTCATTTCTCTGCAAGCGATCCCTGGGTGTTAAAATGCAAAGTGGAGAGCGAGCCCCTGCCTGCTCCCACGGCCTCTCCCCAGAGCCCCTGTCTTCATTCGCTGGCTGCCTTTTGCCTCTAGATATCTTGCTCTCACTTGAGGGCTTTTTTTTTGAGGGGGGGTCACACCCGGCAATGCTCAGGGGTTACTCCTGGCTCATGCACTCAGGAATTACTCCTGGCGGTGCTGGGGGACATATGGGATGCTGGGAATCGAACCCGGGTCGCCGGCGTGCAAGGCAAACGCCCTACCCGCTGTGCTATTGCTACAGCCCCTCACTTGAGTTTTTAACTTGTGAGGCCTCCGACTGCCTTCCTACCTCCACAGACCAGCTTTGGCTTTCTTACGCCTCCCCCTTCTCAGCCCCAGGACCGGATCAGAATGTGGCTGATTTGATGTTGGGTGCTAATGACTATGTACAGCCCAGTAGCAGCATTTATCATTCAGTCTCCTCCTTCGGCCTTTTCTCCCCCTTACAGGTGGCTCTTCCCCCGCCACCTGCTGCCTCTGCTAGCGTAGGTCCCCCTGTCACCCCACATTCTCAGCCAAATGACAGCTCGTGTCTCAGCGAGTCCCCCTCCTCCCAGGCCCCTACCCCATGCTCCATCCTTATTTCCGGTTTGGGTGCTTTGTTCCCTCTTTGCCCTTTCTGGAGCGCCCCCCACCCCAATTCCCACCTGTGTCCTGGGAAGAGTCTCCCCCAGACTTTGCTGCCTTCTCTTCCCCCGTCCACCCCATTTCAGGGGAGCACTCCTTCTGGGAGCACCGTAGGCCTGGCACGCAAGCTCTTGTGTGTTGGAAATGGTTTTATTCTTCTTTAATCCCTAAGGTGAGAGTTTTGCTGTTTCTGCAAATCTGGACTGGGACTCATTTTTCTGAAAACTTAAAATTGTTTTTTTTAAATAAATAAAAAAAAGTTTTCTTTTGGAGGGGAGGAGAAATAGTACAGTGGGTAAGGGGCTTGCCTTTGTACATGGGTGACCCAAGTTTGATCCCCTGCATCTTCTATGGGCCCCTGAGTGATCCCTGAAAGCAGAGCTAGGAATAAGTCATGAGCACTCTGAGTGTGACCCCAAAACAACAACAATAACTTCACTTGATCACTTGATATCCCGTTACTCATCAATTTGCTCAAGCGGACGCCAGTAATGTCTCCATTCATCCCTGTCGCCTGCTAATGTGCCCAATGGCCTCTCTTCGTTCTAGGAACACGAAGAGCCTCAAACCGATTGTTCAGGGTCTTGACGAAGAAGTCTGACCATCTCATAGGTGGGCGGCCACGTGATCTTTTGACGTTCTGCGGAATCCAGTGGGTAATGGCTCTAGTCCAGCGGTCATCTCCAAATCTCATTACGTGTCCAGCCCATCTGATTTTCGATGCCTTGGCAAAAGAGATAGCGTCCCTGATTCTTGATCGTCGAAGGATGTCAGAACTCCGGATTCTTTCTCTCATTTGAGTGAAACGTGATATTCCAAGCATAGCTCTTTCTATTCTTCTTTGGGAGACCCGAATAGCGTTCTCATCCTGTTTGCGTAGGGCCCAGGTCTCTGAGGCATATGTTAATGCAGGAAGAACAGTGGAATCAAAGAGATGTGCCCGGAGCCGGAGGTTGTTCATCCTCTTAACTATTTCTTCAACACTCTTGAAGGCGTTCCAAGCCGCTCTCTTCCTCCTGCGCAGCTCGGGTGCCAGGTCATTTGTCATGTTGACCTCTCGACCTAGGTACACATAGCTGTTGCATTCAGAGATGGTTGTTCCGTTGAGAGCGAATGGAACAACAAAAATGATTTTTTTTTAGTTTTTGGTTTTGGGGTCACAGGTGGCAGTGCTCAGGGCTTTCTTTTGTGGGGGGCTCGAGGGCCCATATGGGGTACCAGGGATTGAATCCAGGTCAGCTGAGGGCAAGACCAGCTCTGTACCTGCTGCTCTATCGATCTGCGCCCCCTACCCCCCCCCAAAGGGGCTGCCGGCAGCCTCTCTCACTGGCTGCCTCTGGCCCTTGGGTGACAGTCCACATGGGCCTGTGGTGTGGGAGGGTCTAGGGGTGCTGCTGGACCAGCTGCCCCTCAGCTGCCTCCTGACCCCCTGACCCCACACCTCCGCCCGGAGCCTCCTTCCGCAGCTTTGGGGACCCTGGCCCTTTCCTGCAATCCGGAAACGCCAGGGGGCAGCGTGGCTGTGTGATTCCGGCTTCTCCCATGATCTCCATTCATGTCTCAGAGTCCATTTCATGACTCCCGGGTGTGGACACCAGGGCCAAGTCTCGGGGTCACCTCTGACATCTGCTCCTGACCTCTTCCCACCCGTGACTGTCACCAGACCCCAAACTTGCACTTACAAACTGCTTCTTTCTTCCTCCCGTCTCTCCATGGGGATGGACAGTTGCCTGGTTGTCATTTATTGCTACGTCTTCCCCTCCCTCAGCCCAGTGGCATTCATGGGGCTGGTGAGGGAGACGGTTAGCAGGGGCTAACTCAGTTGACACTCAGTGGACGTGGGCCGGGAGAACGTAAGGGTCTCGCTGCTGGTGGGGAGCTGGGAACCGGAGGAAACAGAATACGCCGGACACGGCTCACACCTCCCGTCTCTCCAGAGACACGACTCCTCACAGCAGCCTCCAGAGCAGGGGACTGTTCTCATTCCTGCTGGTGCCCACGGGGAAACTGAGGCACCGAGAGGCTTCCGGTCACACCGTGAGTCTGAACGTGGCCTGGGAGGGTTGTGTGGGGGCAGATGCCCTGTGCTGCCGGAAGCAGCTCTCGGGTCGGTCCCCGAGGTGAGGGGGATGCTGAACCCCCCACTCTGGGAGAGGCCGAGAAGTCCCATGGTGCTCTAGGTGTAGGGATGCCGGTGCCGCCGCCCACCCCAGTCTGAGGGCAGTGGGGCAGGAACGCTGGGGTCTGAGGTGGCAGTGGAAAGAGCAAGTGTGTTCTCCCCTATCCTCCCCCCCACCCCCACCTTTCGTTCCTGAATGACGCATCCTCTCCTCAGAAACACAGTTTCGGGCCAGAGAGATAGTACAGTGGGTAGGGCCTTGCCTTGCACTTGCTGACCTGAGTTTGGTCCTCAGCATCCCATAGGGTCCCCCCCAAGGACCGCCAGGAGTGATCACTGAGTGCAGAGCCAGGAAGAGCCCCCCTGAACATGGCCTGGTAAGGCCCCCAAACAAAGAAACAAAATAAAATAATATTAAGGGAAAGAAATCATGTTTCACTAGCTCTCTGGCATCCCTTAACCCAGTTACAGAAGCAAAGGTCACTGTCCCGGCGTCTGCTGTATGGAAGAAGATTGATCATCTGTTTTCCAGTCGCTGGGCATTTGGTTGTTCCCAACTAACATGCACAGACTCCATGTCTTCATACGGTCCACGGTGCGGTTTATCTCGGGGGAGGCCCAGGAGCGGCCGGCCGGGATCTACCTGGACTGAGGTTGATGTGCACCTACTGTCTGAAGAAACTGCTCCTTAGGACCTGGAGTCCCTGGGCTCAGCCCCTGGAACTGCATAATCTTCCCTGAGCCCTGCTACGGTGATCACTGAGCACCGAGTCTGGAGTCATCCCTAAGCACAGTCAGATGGAGTCCAACAACAACAATAAAACCCACTAAACCATTCTGCTCAGGCATAAGGGCAGGACTTGGCATGGCACTGTGGTCATCTCTGATTGCCTGTGCCTCCTTGTCCTCCTCCGTGCCCCAGGCAGGGCTGATGGCTGTGGACAGATAGTCTGGGGGTACAACTCCAAGTGCCCACTTGTGTTCCTCCTCGTGTCCTGCTTTCAGCTGGACCTGTGGACTCTGCTCCCACGTGCTCTTCCTGCTGGTCATGCCCCCACTCCTGGAGTAGCAGGAGATAGGGGTCAGGGCGAGCTGGTAGGCTGTCCCCAGGTCTGTTCGACCCACATTGGGAAGAGTCGGAGAACTGGGGAGGCGTTTCTGTCAGGAGAACTACCAGGAATGGGATTCTGAGGGAGCAACGCACACAGGGGGATCAGATGAGGGCGCAGTGACCAGCCTGGTGACAGCAGACTCTCAGAGTCGGGGTGGCCTCACCCCAGGGTCTGTGGAAACCCAGGCCGGCCTGCAGCGGCAGAGAGGCTGAAGCCACTGGTCAGCCGCCTTGTTCTACGCTGGTCTGTGAAACCGTGGGCAGGCGGCGGCAGGTGTGAAGTGGTTGAGGGCGCAGCCGTATAGAGGAGAGCGTTTCTGAGCAAGACAGCAGCTTTCAAACCAAGGGGCACACTCGGGATGGTGTGCAGGAAGGCCCTTCCCCACGAATATGCAGGTCATGTAAGTGCAGAGAGGGGAGCTGGGCAAGAGGCGGGCAAGGTGTGGCTTGTTAAGAAGAGGGAGGACAGTGCTGGAGTGATAGCACAGTGGGGAGGGCATTTGCCTTGCACACGGCTGACCCAGGTTCGATTCCCAGCACTCCATATGGTCCCCTGAGCACTGCCAGGAGTAATTCTTGAGTGCAGAGCCAGGAGTAACCCTGTGCATTGCCAGGTATGACCCAAAAAGAAAAAAAAAAGAGGGAGGACTTCGGGATGGTGGTTTCTTAGAGTGAAGGATGTCGCCAGGTTCTAACCACATTTGCTCACTTCCTGCTGTCACCGAGACCACTGTAAACTGTCGTGGTGTGTGTGGCGTGATCACTGAGGTGTGATTTTTAGTGTGGAAATGTACTATACTGCACAAACAATGAAACTGGAAGCCATCTGTTGGTCATTTGGTCCTATACCTTGGATTTCTTTTTTCTTTTCTTCTCTTTTTTTCTTTTTTGCTTTTTGGGCCACACCCGGCAATGCACAGGGGTTACTCCTGGCTCAGCACTCAGGAATTACTCCTGGCAGTGCTCAGGAGTAATAAGGGATGTCGGGGATTGAACCCAGGTGAGCCATATGCAAGGCAAGCGCCCTACCCGCTGTACTATTGCTCTGGCCCCCATCTTAGATTTTCTTGATTCCAGCTGATCTTGGCTCCAATGGGTCTAAGACTTCATCATTCTCACCCTCTGAGGTGTTCAGCATCTGTAACACCTTCACTCCATTGGCTGAACCATACAGGGTTTTCAGGGTTAACAAAACTGTGAACTGATCAAAGATGGAAAAGTGGGGGATGGTGCTGATATGTTAGGGGCCGGGGTTCAATAGTTACCAGCCCTTGTGTAGCAACGAAGAGATTTGCTGAAAGGATTCACAGAATGTTCCAGTGACTGGGGCTGGAGAGATATAGGAGGGCACTTGCCTTTCATGCAGATGGTCTGGGTTTAGTCCCTGGTACCACTCATGTTCCCCTGAGCACTGCCAGGAGTGATGCCTTGAATGCAGAGCCAGGAATAAGCCGTGAGCAGTCTCTTCCCAGACCCCCCAAACTAAAAAGAATGATCTAGTGATTTGCAGGGTCTGCAAAGGGAATTTTTTTTTCAGGGTGGGGAGTGCACCTGGGGGCATTGAGTCATCATATGTAGTGCTGGGATTTGAACCGATTTCCTCAACATAGCTGCATGCAAAACTGGTACCTTAACATCTATACGCTCTCTCTGGCCCACAAAGGGATATTTTCCCCTAAGAGGCGTTTTTTTTGGTCTCCTTCCCCATGTGGGTGATCTGGCGGGCACCTTTATGCCGGCTGCCCTTCTGTCTCACGCCCTTCTTCAAAGGACATGTGCGTGAAGTTATAAAACAAAGCACAAAAATGAAAGCACTCCTTTATTAGTAACCTTTGACATTCAAATGTAAAGCTTTTGCTCATCACATCAGCGAGAACAAGGCACCTTCCGGGACACAGACCACACAGGGTGTGGCTGCCAGGTGCGGCCTTGTAGCAGTCTCAGCCAAGGCCAAATAATGAGACCAGGAATGCTGGCTTCCTGGTCCCTACAACTCTGCTGCATAAACAGTGTATAAACAGCGGAGGCTGGTAGTGCCCGCCCCGTGCTCCTGGAACAGCCTTCAGAGCAAGTGAAAACAGGAGTGACAGGAAAAGCGTTTCAAAGTCCATTCACAATATTTCACGAAGAGGAGGGCAAACGCATCTCGGTTTTCATTCTAAGTATGGGAACCGGTCAGGGAGCACCAGAACTTAATGGCTGGAGCAAACCTTTGCTCGTCTGGTAACATGATTCAGGGGCTGGTAAGTGACCATGAGACCAGGAATGCTGGTCATCATATGCAGTGCTGGGATTAGAAGACCCCCAGGAATCCCGCCATCCCACTCAACGCTGGGCGGCCTTGGACACGAGGCTTAGGGAAAGGGCGTTTCCAGCGCCTTGAAGATCGGGGGGGGGGGGGGGGGGGCGGGGGCGGGTACTGAAGGAGGTTTCTTGTTTTAGCACCTAACAGGCACTTTGCTCGGCTTTTGCGCTCTCAGTTCTCACAGCCAGGATTCTCCTTCCCCTTCTTGCTGGAGGGAAATAGGAACCTACCAAGTTCATCTTGCTCCAGACCACAGGGAGAGCGGAGCCGGGTGAGAGGCCCCGTCTCAAAGCCAGCACGTGGCCTTGCGATACAGGGACTTGCCGCCCCTGGGTGGAGGGCAGGTGGAGCAGGGTGGGGTGACAGGGAAAAGAAGCTGCAGTGGCTAAGAGTACCACCCCACATTTGATGGGGTTCAAGTAGGAGGCAAGGGGCCGGAGCGATAACACAGCGTTAGGGCGTTTGCCTTGCACGCGACCGACCCGGGTTCGATCTCCAGCATCCCATATGGTCCCCTGAGCACCGCCAGGAGTGATTCCTGAGTGCAGAGCCAGGAGTAACCCCTGTGCATTGCCGGGTGTGACCCAAAAAAGCAAAAAAAAAAAAAAGGTGTGAGGCAACCTGTCTTAGAGGGAAATACTTTTTTTTTTTTTTTTAAAGATATATATGTATGGGGCTGGAGCAATAGCACAGCGGGTAGGGTGTTTGCCTTGCACGTGGCCAACCCGGGTTTGATTCTCAGTGTCCCATATGGTCCCCTGAGCATTGCCAGGAGTGATTCCTGAGTGCAGAGCCAGGAGTAACCCCTGGGCATTGCCGGGTGTGACCCAAAAAGCAAAAAAAAAAAAAAATATATATATATATACATATATATATATATATATAAAAGTACACAAGGCTCAACCTTTAGCAACGTGTTAGTGATCTCTTACAGAAGGGCTCAATGGCCCCTTAGTGAAATACAACCCTCTTCACACTCTTTCCTCTAAGGAAACTTTTTTTGATAGCATTTTCATTAGTTTTTCATAACAAACAATACAAAATACATTATTTCAGTTCTGCTTTGGGGCAGGGGTTGGGGTTCGGGATGGAAACATCCGAAATATGGTGGTGGGAAGGTGTCATGGTGGTGGGATCGGTGTTTGAATATTAAATGTAATCAAATATTGTGAACTATTTTGGAAAATAAAAAAATTTTTAAAAAACTAAGCTGGAGTGGGGGACAGGGACCACCCCCTTCAACCCTCCTACCCTGGGACTGTCCCGTTATCACAACAAAGCCAGGATCTGGATCTTCCCAGGGAGAATTCCATCTTATCTCTGACCTGCTCAGACACCAAGGGCTGAGGAGTGCTATTCCACGGGGTCAGCGAGAGCTCTGTCCAGGGCTGACCCTTCACGGTGGTGGAAGCAGGTGCTCACAGTCTCGGTTCCCATCACCTGCCTTCCCGCAGGGTTAGCAGCTGAAATCTGGGGTCCTGGGCCCCCTGGCCACCTTTCCACACAAGGCTGCCGCAATCTAGAACATTCTCCCTCTGGGAACATGCTCAGGAAGTTACTGGCTGCTCCTCCTTCAAAAGGGAATGGCAGTGTGGAACTTCCAAGAAGTAACCATGGCACTGCAACCTCAGAGCAATCTGATTCCCACCGGGCTTCCGGAAGTGGAGATTCGAGGTTCCTGGAGAGAGAGTACAGCAGGGGTGGGGGAGGGGGGCGTTTGCCTTGAACACAGTCAACCTGGGTTCAATCCCCAGCATCCCATATGGTCCCCTGAACCCCACCAGGAGTGATCCCTGAACACAGAACCAGGAGTAACCCCTGAGCATCGCTGAGTGTGGCCCAATCTCCTCCCACCAAAACACAAGCAAACTGAAAACCCCTAAAGCCCCCAAACAGATGTAGAGGTTCAAGTGTCAGCGATAGACTGCCCATGCGTGGTGTCGGGGGCCCCTAAACTTAGTTTGGGAGTGGCTGTCTCCTGATGAGTTTTAGTGTGGTGGGAGAGGAGGGCACTACCCTTCTCCCCCCAGACGGTAGGAGGAGATTTCACAGTCGTGGACCCTTGAGAGTGGCCACCGGAAGGTGCTTCCTCCATCTACCCGGAACCTGGCCTGTTCCGAGATGAAGTGGTCCAGACCGCATGTGTTCAGACAGGACCGCAGAAGGTTGTGTGTCTGAGAGCTGGTCAGGGGCATTTCGGGAGGCCCAGCCCAGGACACTGGCCAGTGCCCAAGGGGACCAGGGAGGAACTCTGTGTTTCTGTTGGTGATGTGGACGCCATTCAGGGAGAAATCTCCTGCTCACTGGGGCAGGACCTGAGGGCTATTGGGTATCTGGGGGACCCTGTGAGCCCCTTGCAGGCCACGCAGCAGGACGAGAGTGGAAGCAGAGCCGAAGGCTGATGCCAAAACAGAGCAGGAAGAGGCATCTTGCTTGGACATCGCCCATCCGTGAAACCCTGGCTGGCGGGGCTGGAGTGACAGCACAGTGGGGAGGGTGTCTGCCTGGCACATGGCTGACTCCAGTTCAGTCTCGGGGTCTGCCAGGAGGAATCCTGAGCACCCCTGGGTATGACCCCCAAGTACTTGAGCCTCTGCCTGGGACCAGGCTCCATCTTCCAGGAGCCCACCTTCCAGCTACAACCTGCTTTTCCCGCCTCGGGTGAAACTTGGAGCCTGGGCAGCTACCTTTGCCCAGCCCTCTCCAAGATCTCCCCATCAGGGGACCGCTTCCTCCGCAGCCGGACCCCGAGTCTCCGCAGTGGGCAGTCCCTGCAGCCCTGTGACATTCCAGGACCCTCTGCAGCGTCAGCCGGGGAGAGTCTTGTCCATCCCATGCCCTTCCCTGAAGCCCCCGCCGCCCAGCTCTGCCCCTGGCTCACTCCACAGGAAGCATACATATGTGTTTGGGGTCACTGGCATGTGGGGGGGGTCTCTCTCCCCTGCGGAACCCACCTTTGCAGACACGACTGGTGGTTCCTCATACTGACCTCATTGTTCATCTTCCTCCACCAGGTCTGAAGGTGGGGGGATGAGGTCACGGGGATTCATCCTGGCCACCAGGCACACGTCATAGCTGTCGTGCATGAGGACGTTAACGGCCACCACGTTCCACTGGTTCTCCCAGGGGTCCAGCTCCAGAATTTCTTTGGTGATGACTTCATGGCGATCTGAATGGGAAAGGGGATAGGTCACAGGGACTCAGTCCAGAGACCCATGGCCTGGAAGGTCTTGCAGGGCCTGAGGCAGAGTATGGGATCAAACACATCCCCAAGCATCTTCAAGGTTCCAGAGCACTGCTCGTGTAACCCTGGGGGTCCCCAAGAAGTACTGGGGTTGCCCAGGTGTTCCCCCACATCTAAGGCTGAGCAGCACCAGCTCAGATCCTCGCATGGACCCACCGACCTGGTTGGCAGAGAGTAACTGGGGCGTCCAGGCCTCCTGAGCACTGCTGGGGATGCTAAGAGGGGGGTCTAGGCAACTCACCATTGAATACAATTAACTGGACTTGGAGGTGGGGGGAGAGAATAGGTAAACATTAACAGGAATATATATATATATAAATGAAAAGTCAGTTACAGAAGATGCTGTTAGGGCCAGAGAGAGCACAGCCAGGAGGGCACGTGCCCTGCACGGGTCTGACCCAGGTTTGATCCCCGGCATCCCATGTGGTCCCCTAAATTATTCACTGCCAGGAATAATTTCCTAGTGCAAAGCCAGGCATCACCTCTGAGCACTGCCGGGTGTGACCCGAAAGCTAGAAAGAGAAAAATAAATAAATAATAAAAAAGGGACCTTCCGTGGGTACTTTCAGTGTGTCAGATAGTAAAGTCATTAGTGAAGGAGTTAGGCTGAGTTCTGATGCATGCTTGAAACTTCCGCCAGATCTACTGGGGCCCAGAGGAACCAAAGTGTTGCAATGCCACAGTCCTGTGGGAAATGCTGATTTTTTTTTTTTCCGTCCTACAGGGAAGGTCTCTGGAGATCACCATGTCCACACCAGGGTAGGTGAAGAAGACCAGGTGGTGCTGGGATTTGAACCTGGATCCCTGAATGTACCAGGCACTCGTGATTTTATTTTGCAGCAGAGAACCAACCCAGGAAGGTCAGCCAAGGTCAGCCAACACGTGTTCCAACCCACCTTCTGCCGTTTCCAAAGGCAGATGTGAGTTTCCAAGGCCTGGTGGGGCGGGGCTGACCGCTTCTGAGCCTCACACAGTGGCTGGGAGGGTCACTTTTCTGATCTGTTCTCAGTTTACCGTTTGGGGGAAGGCATCCATGAGTAGCCGGGGCATGAACCCATGGTGTTAGCAGGGCTGATTTTCTCTGCCTGCCCCCTGATGCTGACCCTAGATCTCCTTCCTCAGGCTGGAGAGCTGGGCGGTTTAGAGCCCCCAGATGCAGTATGTGCGTCCCCCACTCAGGGCTCCCCTATGAGCTGGTGGTCTGCCCCCGCCTGACCACTGAGGAGGGGGAAAGAAGAAAGGAAAGAAAATCCCCCTTATGCTCTATCCAAGTGGGGTCATCATCTTGCTTCACTGTCACAGTTACTGTCACTGTCCCCCATTGTTCATCGATTTGCTCGAGCAGGCTCAGTAACGTCTCCATTGTGAGACTTTGTTGTTACTGTGTTTGGCATATCGAATATGTCACGGGTAGCTTGCCAGGCTCTGCCGTGCGGGCGAGATACTCTTGGTAGCTTTCTGGGCTCTCCAAGAGGGGCGGTGGAATCGAACTCGCTCTGCCGTGTCAACCACGTGCAAGGCAAATGCCCTACCACTGTGCTATCCCTCCAGCCCATCATCTTGCTTATTTCCCAAAATCTTTTCTCCTTGAACTCTTTGTGGTTTCTCTAGGCTGACCTTTATTTGTTTTTTGGTTTTTTTTTTTTCTGGGCCACACCCGGCAAAGCTCAGGGGTTACTTACTCCTAGCTCTGCCCCCAGGAGTTACTTCTGGCAGTGCTCCGGGGATGGATGGCGGGGATGGAACCCAGGTTGGTCACATGCAAGGCAAGCACCCTATCTGCTGTACTCACTCTCTCCAATCCGTCTGGGCAGACTTTTGAGTCCAGACCAGAGATATGAGAGGAAAACGGGCGACGTAACATCGATGTGCCTATTTCAAGGCTGTTTTCCTTTCCTCCACATCCTACCCACTTACTTTTCAGGAGTCCCAGGGAGTTGTCCCATGCATTCTGCCCTCGGTCTTCTTTGCATTGAGTCGAGGAGACAGGCTGAATGCTGCCTACTCCCTCTGGGGTGTGACCCAGGATTCTAGTCTTTTTTGGGGGGGGCCACACCTGGTGGTGCTTAAGGCTTACTCCTGGCTCTGCACTCAGAGATCTCTCCTGGCGTGCTTGGAAACGGTTTGTGGTGCTGGGGAATCAAGCCCTGGTCAGCTGCGTGCAAGGCAAGTGGCACCGTAGCACTGTAGCACTGTCCTCCCATTGTTCATCGTTTTGCTCGAGCGGGCCCAGTAACGTCTCCGTTGTGAGACTTTCTTGTTACTGTGTTTGGCATATCGAACACATCACAGGTAGCTTGCCGGGCTTTGCCGCGTGGGCGAGATAAGGCAAGTAGCTTATCTATTACACTATCTCTCCAGGTCCTCTAGTCTGCTCTTAAAAGCAGGGAGGTGGAGGCTGGAGAGAGAGCACAGTGTGTAAGGTGCTTGCCTTGCATGCAGCTGACCCTGGTTCGATCTCCAGCATCCCATATGGTCTCCAGAGCATGACCAGGAATGATTCTTGAGCGCAGAGCCAGGAGTCCCCCCCAAAGCACTACCGGGCATGCCCCCCCCCAAAAAAAAAAGCAGGAAGATGGTCATAGTATTTCATCTGAAGAGAAGTTAGAGGATTGCCTAGTTAAAAAAAAAAAATCAAGAACGCAGACATACAAATGACAGGAAGTGCTTTATCCTGTAGGGAATCGTTTCTGGGAGATATGGGGAAGTGACACGCTCAGCGGTTGTCGGAATCTCAGTGTCCATGTCACAGGGGAAAATGAGCAGTTACACGGGTGGAGTTAGAGAAGATCCCAGCCAGGTGAATCAAAGCAGATGCCACAGCCGGACATCCAGCTCGGACGCACACCCTGAATTCACCCACAGGGAAATTGCAAAATAATAAAAAAAATTAACAAAGGTGGAAGAGGGCAGAGTGATAGGACAGGGTGTAGGGCATTTGCCTGGACTGCAGCTGGCCTGGCTTCCAGCCTTAGTACCCCATAGCATCCCGGGAGCCCCCTGCAGGACCTGGTCAGCATTGCACCTTCAGGTCCCTGCTAAGAATCCCTGGGAAGGGTCCCCAGGCTTCCCCAGCTCTGTGCTTGGGAGACCCCACACCCCCATAAAGTGAAAAAAAATTCTAAAAAGAAGACTATTATTTTAAAAGATCAATTCTGAAAATGCGAAAAAGTTAAAAGAGTAAACATTAATATTCCAGAATTAAGGAAATCAAAGACACATGTCAACAAACTTGTTGGAAAGGCCCAGGGAGGGTTTAAGGGTTTAAAGGGCTTAAGGGTTTAAGGCTTTAAGGGTTTAACTCATCAGTTAGCTCAGCTGATCAAAGTCAGAATCACAAGACCATAACAGATAAAAGCATGAAAATTCTAAATATTGTCCATCTAGTCTGTGGTCTGTAGCACTGTCCTCCCGTTGTTCATCGATTTACTCGAGTGGGCACCAGTAACGTCTCCATTGTGAGACTTGCTACTGTTTTTGGCATATCCAATACACCATGGGGAGCTTGTCAGGCTTTGCTGTGCGGGCGAGACACTCTCGGTAGCTTGCCGGGCTCTCCGAGAGGGGCGGAGGAATCGAACTCGGGTCGGCCGGGTTGGCCGCATGCAAGGCAAACGCCCTACCCGCTGTGCTATCACTCCAGCCCTTTGGTCATATAAGAGAATTTAAGTTGTTTTGTTTTTGTTTTGGGACCACACCCAGTGATGCTCAGGGGTTACTCCTGGCTCCACACTCAGGGATCACTCCCGGCAGTGCTCAGGGGAGTCAGTGAGATGCCAGGGATTGAGCCTGGGTTGGCCATGAGCAAAGCAAGTGCCCTACCCTCTGTACTATCTCTCCAGTGCCTGAGACGATAGCTTACTCTTCACATCCTTATTCTACACATTTAGGTAAATAAGCATGAAGGTATGATGTGTCAGATGAGCCATGTATGATCAGAACAAGATTCTGCATCTGCTGAACTGTAAGAATAGACCCACACAGTACCCAGATTGCCAACTCTAAACAAAGCAGTGGAGGTGGGGGTGCAACTTGTGGCAAGCTTCCAAACATGGACCAGGCCACCTGGCCCTCATTTCTTCTGTCCCTGAGTCTTAGTCTCCTCCTCTGAAAACTGTATTTCCTGCTCACGAATCAATGCCAAGCTTCCATGTGTGCAACGACATCTAAAAACACACAGATCAGTATGTTAACTCAGCAGGAAAACCAAGTTCCTAGAACCAGCGGCATTCCAGGGGAAAAGAATCCAAAACCAATACAAAAATTCCAAGAATGCAGAACGCATGACGAGACAAGACTGATTCCCTAAAATCATGCCAAGCTGACAACATTCCGTGGTGTCTCTTCGGTTCAGAGGAACAAAACCTTCTCTGTTTAAGCGTGGGCATTTAGAACGGAAGCGACTGGTAATGTCACCGGCTGCTGTCAGCTGTGCCCTCTGCGACCCCTGTTCTAGAGGTGCTCATCACAGCCCCCCAACCCTGCACCCCTCCACCTGAAGACCTTGTCTCAGCTCAGCGGGGCAAGCCAGAGTGCAGCGCCAAGCAGACAATCTGCAGGCAAACGACCCAGATCCCACCCTCTATGGGAGGAACAGCCTTGAGGGGTTTCCCACTGTCCAGGATTTTCCATGGCAAGGAGCCCACCACAGTGACAGCCACCGATTCCTTCTTCCCTTTTCTGCAAAGGTGCAAAATTTATTTGATCTACTGCCCCCTTTTTTGGGGAGAAAATATCACTCACTGACCTCCTGGAAATCTATCATCTTTAAGGCAACCTGCAAAGCCCACGTCTGGTACTGTTACACCTGAGTCTCATGCTGCCCACGCCATCATCCCAGCGCCCCCTGCTGGAGGGTGGTCTCACTTGCTTTGGGAAATTGCTTTTCTGTGTCATTCTCTTAGGGCGTCCTGGTAAAATTAGCACCCGAGTCCTTGTTCCAGCATCTGCTTCTGGCGACGCCCACTTTAGATCCCCTGTTACTCTTAGGAGCCATCAGCTCAATTGGAAATGAAGCCTAAAGGGGCAGAGGGAAGGGAAGTATTGGAGACTGGACTCCTCGAATCAGCGTCTCAGAGGCCAGGGACACAGGGACACATGCCCTCAAGCGACAGGGACACAGGAACTCAACCCCAGCTCAGAGTTCTGTGGTCCAGACTGTGTCGAGCTGTAGGACTAGAGCTGAGAGGTGAAGTTGATGGCTACAGAATTGTCTGGCCCCGAGATCAGACAACCCTGGAGAGTAGCACAGGTAGAAAAGAACAAAATAAGAGTAAGGTAGATTTTCTTTCTGCGGGAGTGGGGGTGTGTGTGATATGCAGGTGGTGCTCAGAGCTTAATTCCTGTCTCTGTGACCAGGGCTGGAGCTATAGCACAGCGAGTAGGGCATTTGAATTTCACGCGGCCAGTCGGCTGACCTGAGTTCGATTCCTCCGCCCTTCTCGGAGAGCCCGGCAAGTTACTGAGAGTATCTCCCCCTCACGGCAAAGCTTAGCAAGCTACCCGTGACGTGTTTGATATGCTAAACATAGTAACAGGTCTCACAATGATACTGGGCCCGCTCGAGCAAATCGATGAACAACGGGAGGACAGTGACAATGACAGTGACCAGGGACCACTCCTGGAAGAAAAGTGTCTTCCGTAGAGGCAGGAGGGAAACTGGGGACATTGGTGGTGGGAAATGTACACTGGTGGAGGGACGGGTGTTGGAGCACCCTATGACTGAAACCCAATCACCGATGACTTTGTAACTGTGTATCTCATGGTGATTCAATTAAAAAAAACTGAGCATCTTTTAAGAGTCTGTGCCAATTTTATTTGTTTTTAAAAATCAATGTCTCATAGCCTAAATTTGCTTATTTATTTCCTCATTATACTTGATTGTCTGTCTTGTATTTTCTATAAACCAGAAAGCAGAAGACTTACCAAGACTGAAAAATTTCAGTGGTGCAAAAATCATTCATACTCTATCACATAGGAAGAAAATACTATAAAACTATAATGATGATGGTCACAGTCACTGTCACTGTCCTCCCGTTGTTCATTGATTTGCTCGAGCGGGCACCAGTAACATCTCACAACAAATGGTGAGACTTGTTGTTACTGTTTTTGGCATATTGAATATGTCACAGGTAGATTGCCAGGCTTTGCTGTGAGGGTGAGATACTCTCGGTAGCTTGCCAGGCTCTCCAAGAGGGGCAGTGGAATCAAATTCGGGTTGGCCATGTCGGCCACATGCAAGGCAAATGCCCTACCCGCTGTACCATCGTTCCAGTCAGATGATGGTCATGATCATTATTTATTTATTTATTTTTAAGGGGAAGACTTCATCCTTTCTGTTGCTTATTTTATTTTATTTTATTTGCTTTTTGGGTCACACCCAGCTATGCACAGGGGTTACTCCTGGCTTTGCACTCAGGAATTACTCCTGGTGGTGCTCAGGGGACCATATGGGATGCTGGGATTCGAACCCGGGTCGGCCGCATGCAAGGCAAACGCCCTACCCTCTGTGCTATCACTCCAGCCCGGTCATGATCATTATTATTCATGATCATTTTGTTACAACAGTGACCATCCAATTTCTCCATTGCAAAAGTATTTATTTTCTCTTATTTTTGTTTGTTTTGGGGCCACGCCTGTTAATGCTCAGGGATTATACCTGACTCCGCACTCAAGAATTACTTCTAGCGGTGCTTGGGGGACAATATGGGATGCTGGGGTTGAGCGTGGGTTGGCTGCATGCAAGGCAAACATCCTAGCAGCTGCACTATCTCCCTGGCCTCCAATTTTCCCTTCCTATAATAAGGATTAACTTTGTATTGATCTTGTGATTGATACGGTTATATTTTGGTGCCTGGTGGATCACCTTTCAACCATTGCTCTTAGCATCTGTTGATGATTTTACCTGAATGAATCCTCTACGAGGGGTCTCAAAAGGGTGAGTCTATACAATTAACTATAGTTGGCACATTGCAAATCACAAGCCCCCGTTACGCTGCCACTAAGTGCAGTTTCTGAGGTACAAGCAAAAGTCTTTTTTCTTTTTGATGAAATATTGATGTGTCAAATTGTGTCAAAAGATGAAATATTCCTGTGTCATCTGTGGATTTTGTACATGGTGTGTTTCAATGACAACTACTGGTGATTTTTTTAAAAAGTGTTTATTATTTATTTAAAATATGTATTTTTCTATTTTAATTTTTATGGTCACACTGGGCGATGCTCAGGGGTTACTCCTGGCTCTGCACTCAGGAATTACTCCTGGCAGTGCTCAGGGGACCATAGGGGATGCTGGGGATCAAACCTGGGATGACCGTGTGCGAGGCAAACACCCTACCTGCTGTACTATCTCTCTGGCCCCCATTTTTCCCCTTTTTTGGGGGGGTTACACTGGTGATGCTCAGGGGTTACTCCTGGCTCTTACTCCTGGCAGTGCTCGGGGGACCATATGGCATGCCAGGAATCGAACCTGGGTCGGCCTTGTGCAAGGCAAACACCTGATCTGCTGTGCTATCACTCCAGCCCCTGCCTTCCACCCTTTTTTTTACCTTTTGGGTCACACCTAGAAATGCACAGGGATTACTCCTGGCTCTGCACTTGGGAATTACTCCTGGAGGTGCTCAGGGAACCATATGGGATGCTGGGAATTGAATCCGGGTCGGCCACATGCAAGGCAAATGTTCTACCAGCTGTGCTATTGCTGCAGTCCCAAACTTCTTTTTTATTGTGGCCCCCATTTTTTAAACATTCAAATGATATCAAATTTGACTCGCCAGGAGCAATTCCTGAGTGTATGAGCCAGGAGTAACCCCTGTGCATCGCCGGGTGTGACCCAAAAAGAAAAAAACAAAACAAAACAAAAAAAACCCAAAAAAACATTTGGCTGGTGCTGACCCTTTGAGGCCTCCCGTTCTGCCTCTTGGTAGGATTCCCTTAGGTCTTTGCTCACCCGCTTCCTGGTGTAAATGACGCTCAGCGCTCACCTTGTACTTGCCGAACCTGAGAGCTGGGAGCAGCTTTCCCCTAAGGAGCTGTTCTAAGCAGCTGGCGGGGAGCAATCCCCACTAATAGCGCAGCCTTCTCCTCTGGCTCCCGCTTAGCTCCTCACGGCCGGGGTGGCTTTATTCACAGGCGAGTCTCTGGGGTTCCTCGCCTGGAAGTTGTTCAGTGAAGGTGTGTGGAATGAATGAACCAGAGACATCATCAGTCAGGACGAGTGGTTTCTCTGCTGGGACCTCGTATTAGGATAATCTGAACCACTTCCCTAGCCCCAGACCCAACATCCTGCTTTTATCGGTCTGGAATTGAGAAGCAAGTTTAACCGACAGGTTAAAAAATACAGACTTGGGTCAGAGTGATAGTACAGTGGGTAGGGCGTTTGCCTCGCACGCGGCCGACCTGGGTTCGATCCCCAGCATCCCATATGGTCCTCTAAGCACTGCCAGGAGTAATTCCTGAGTGCAGAGCCAGGAGTAACCCCTGAGCATTGCTGGGTGTGACCCAAAAAGAAAAAATAAATACAGACTCAAGGACTAGCTGATCAGGGTTTGCTCCTTAAGAGTCAACATTTACCCTGTGTGACTTCTCTGAATGATTTTTGATTCTGTAAAGTAGGGGAGAGTCTCCGGCCCCCGCGCCTGGCTGTCCTCACCGGGGCCCCTTGGAGGGGGAAGGATTGAGTTTCTCTCCCCCCTCACCACCCCGAGCAGAGACCCAGCAGCTGAGGACCTCCAGAGTCAGCCACGGCCATGCTGGTACCACTCTATACATGTCCGGACAGGCCTCATGCATGAAAGAACTGGCAGAGGAACCCAGGCATGCAGGTCCCGGGGCTGAGGTCTCCAAGCCTACTTGGATTGGGACTGGGCCTTCTCCACCCAGATCCCCCATCTTCCAGTAGGTAGGCGTCACACCCACCAGCTGCCGTCAGCGCCAGGTTGGTCCCATCAACGGCCAAGACGCAGAGAATGTAAAACCCAGCTCCCGGAAGCGCGGCTGCATTTGTGGCCATGCAACATCTTATTATCTTATTTTTCCTTTGAGAACCTGGCAGGCTACCAAAAGTATCCTGCCTGCACGGCAGAGTCTGGCAAACTCCCCGTGTCGTATTCAATATGCCAAATACCAGTAACAATGATGGGTCTCATTTTCCTAATCCTGAAAGAGCATTGAAATGGCTCTTTTAAAATCTCGGGGCTAGGAAGAAGGAGACGTTACTGGTGCCTGCTCAAGGAAATCGACGAACAACAGGATGATCGTGATCGTGATTTTTGTTTCTGTAAAGTAGGAGGGTGACAGTTACTTTCGTCATAGGTTATTGTGAGACTCGAATAAACGAAAACATGGAAACATGCAGAGAACAGCCCCGAGCAGACCGCGCAGGCTCTCTGCTAGTGCTCAGCTTTATTCTTCGTTTATTAGTGAGTTAAATGGAAAATAGTGTTCAATGTGCCTTCCTGCCTTCCTTCCTCCCTCCCCTCCCCCTCCCTTCCCTCTCTCCCTCTTTCTCTTTTTCAAAGAACCCAAGGGGGCAGGCTGAAGGGGCGGTGGGGAAAACTGGAGACAGTGGTGGGGGGAGGTGCAATGGTGGTGGAATTGGGGTTGGAATAATGAAAGCCTGTAACAAACCATCAGGAACAACTTTGAAAAGCACAGTGTTTATATAAAGTGTATGGGAAAATTTCCATATGTAGGCCTAACCTATTCTATGGAAACTCCAAAATATATTAATACAGAATTTGCTTTAAAAGTTTGATTAATGACAGGTAAGACATGATTATTATCATAATGAGATCCAAGTACAAAGTAAAATTCAATGTAATACATTTTTGATTCCAGAATTGAAAATGTATGTATGTAACTACACATTTTATTTATATTGTATTAAGTGATGTTAACTTTCTAATTTACATGGATCAAAAATCATGTAGTAATCACCAATTGGCTCTTATTGATTTTTTTTTTTTTGCTTTTTGGGTCACACCTGGCGATGCTCAGGGGTTACTCCTGGTTCATGCACTCAGGAACTCCTCCTGGCCGTGCTCAGGGCACCATATGGGATGCTGGGGATCGAACCCAGGTCGGGCCGCGTGCAAGGCAAATGCCCTACCCGTTGTGCTATCACTCCAGCCCCTGATTTATTTTCTGATCATTCTGTTTGCCAGCTCTTAAGAGTTTTATTGGAATAAGCAAGATAAGCAAGTTTGTGATGTACCTGAAGGGGCAGGTTGGGATCGGGAGGGAAACCGGTGGAGGGAAAGTCACGCTGGTGGTGCTGGAACGCAAAATTCTCGAAACAACTGTCTGATGAACAACTTTGTAAATCACGGTGTTTTTAATAAAAATTAAAACAAAAAAAAGCCTAAAGCTGGAGCTGGAGCCTCAGCGGGCACTGTGTCAGCAGGGAGTCACCCCGCCTTCCTGCCTTGTGGGTTGCACATGGAGCCAAGGGCCCACCTAGGAGCCCGGGATGCTGATGACCCAGGCAGGATTGATTGCTCCTGAGGTTGGCACTGGCGCTCCGGGATGCTGGGACTCCGTCCTGCCACTTGGTGGCGCCTGCCCTCTCTCTCTGCATCAGGAGCCTGGCTCTGTCCTTGCAGCCTGCATCTCTTCACTGCATCTCTTCTCTTTCCCGAGGCTCTCCTGCATTTCTTGCTTTGCGGTCACGCCCAGCGGTGCCCAGGGCCCCCTCTGGCTCTACACGCAGGGGTCATTGCAGGCGGGGCACAGGGGGCGGGAGGCAGTGCTGTTGGCTGCAGGCAAAGCAAGTGCCAGAAGCCTGGCCTCTCCCCCTGGTCCCCTCTCCACGAGATGCTCCCTACAGCATTCAGCTTCATCCTCCTCCCTCATTGATGGGGCCAGTAGGGGCGGAAGGCGCTGACCTTTTCCTTAAGAACAGCTTGACCGGAAATTAGTTCACATCCCATAAACTCATCTTTGCAAACTGTAGCTTTCGGTGACTTTCAATCTGTTGGCACAGCTGTGTGGTCGCAACTGAAATTTTAGGATATTTGGCCTTTTGTTTGTTTGGGGGGCTACACTTGGCAATGCTCAGGGCCTACCCCTAGCTCTGCACTTAGGGATGCCACAGATTCACCCAGGTGAGCTACATGCGAGGTAGACACCTGAACCCTTGTACTATCTTTCTGATAATAAATTAAAAAAAATTTCACCGACAAAAAAATACTAGGAATTTTTTGCCCTAATTTTATTTTTGTTTCTTTGTTTCTTTTTTTTTTCTTTTTGGGTCACACCTGGCATGCTCAGGGGTTACTCCTGGCTTTGCACTCAGGAATCACTCCTGGAAGTGCTCAGGGGACCACATGGGATGCTGGGAATCGAACCCCAGTTGGCCACATGTGAGGCAAACGCCCTATCCACTGTGCTATCACTCCAGCCGCGCTAATTTTATTTTTGGATTGTGCATTGTGAGAGCAGAGAAACACAATTTTTAAGACATCAATGGTCTATCCTGAAACCCTGCTGAATCTATTAACTTTTTTTGGGGGGGTTAGTGGGTCTTAATCAGAGGTGCAAAAGGGTTGCTCCTGGCTCTGTGCTCTGGGGTCACTCTCGGCAGTGCCTGAGGAACCATACGTGGTATTGGGTCGGCTGTGTGAAAGGCAAATGCCTTACTTGCTGGTCTATCTCCCTGGCTCCTCTTGACCTGCACTGCGATAGAATGGCATCAGTTTTCTCCTGGTTCCCGCCAGGGCTGCCAGCTTGCTGTTCTTCCAGTTTCCAGTCTCGCTAAGGTATAATTTTGTTTAGTTCGGTACTTCCTATTTGCATGATTAGACATGGCCACATGGAATTCTAGATGAGATGCAGGATGTGCTTTCCCTGTGCAACCTCTTTCTTTTGCTGAAGTTCACTATTCATTTATTATCCATGGAGAGATAGCATAGTGGTAGGGTGTTTGCCTTGCGTGTGGCTGGCCCTGCCGAGCCAGGTTCGATTCTTCCACCCCTCTCGGAGAGCCGGGCAAGCTACCGAGAGTATCTCGCCTGCACGGCAAAGCCTAGCAAGCTACCCGTGATGTATTCATATGCCAAACACCGTAACAACAAGTCTCACAATGGAGACATTACTGGGCCCGCTCGAGCAAATCAATGAACAACAGGAGGACAGACAGACAATATTCATTCACTATTCATTCACTATTCATTTAGTTTGGGCCACACCCGGAGGTGCTCTGGGGCCACTCCCGGGTGTCCTCCAGGACCAGGCAGGGATGGGGATTGAACCCAGGGCTCCTGCACACCAAGTATGTCCTCCATCCACCGGACCCAGCGGCCCGGTCTGTCATTAGTGTTTTCATTGTTCTTCTCCGAATGTCTAGATGTCTAAATATTTCCAGACACTCAGTCGCCCTTCTGGAAGTCACATCTGCAGAGCCTTTGGCCAGCTCTGTTTGGGACCAGCTGCTCCTCGGGCCTCCGATGCAGTCTTCTGCATACGGACCTCCTGGTGAAAGGAGCTAGGAAGGCTAGGAAGGAGTTAATTAACTTGCAAAATTGCTTTCTGTAAATAGTTCAGCAGCCTTGAGGTTACAAAATTGGATTGAATCCAGTAGATGTGTAAGGTATGGGTTAGACATAACTATTTAAAGATAGATAGAGTGTTTTGACCATTCTGGAAACTGAAACTATGTGACCGGGTCAAGGTGTTTGAGTCAAGATACTGCAAGAAAAACTGCAAGGAACCTAGCAAAACATGTATGTGCAAAATATGTGGGAAAAATATGTGGTCTTTGTTCTCAAACTGTATAAAAGATGGCCTGTTTCTGAGTTCGAGGCTCTCAGCCTCTGCCCGCTCTCGGGTATGTTGCAGAGCCCCAGCATGCTGGCTTGAATAAAACCCCGCTTGAATTCCTGCAGGAACATTGTCTGTCTGGTCTCTCCATGCCTCCCAGGGCTAGGGAACTCCTGACCCCAACCCCAACACTGGCTTCAGTTTTCCTCTAATGGTAACTGGGATCTCCTGTCCACAGAGTTTTACAGTTTTTTTTTTTTTTTTGAGGTGTGGCTGGTACCAAGGATCACACCCAGGGTATGGGTCACACACACAGCATGTGCTCTACCATTGAGCCAATTCCCTGGCCCCTCCCCTCTCTTCACTTACATATTTACTTACAATAAATTGAAAAAAAAAAAGAGAGCATATTCTACCAGAAAGGCAGAGAGGGGATACTTTGTGGACTTTCGAAAACATGCCCACACATCACTAACAGGCCAGCAGCTTAGATGAAAAGGTAGAAATCATTTACCCAGAGGGTTTTTTTTTTTAACTTCATGTTTTTTGGCAGATATTTGATGTGGGGTGAGGTCACACCCGGTTATGCTCAGGGCTTACTTCTGGCTCTGTGCTCAGGGATCACTCCTTGGGGGACCCTACGTGGTGCCGGGGTCAGCTATATGCAAGGCAAGTGCCTTCCCTACTGAACTATGTCTCTGATCTCAGCTTATAAAAAAAAGGTTTTTTTGGGGGCCTGACAGTGCTCAGGGATTACTCCTGGCTCTGCATTCAGGAATTATTTCTGGCAGTGATCAGGGGATCATATGTAGAGCTGGGGATCAAACCAGGATTGGTCACATGCAAAGCAAGTGTTCTACCCACAGTACTATCTCTCTGACCCTCTGGCCCTACATACGAAGTACGTACTCTAGACCATAAAACTGTCTTCCTGGCCAAGAACTCCTTGAACTATTATTTGCCTATTTCATTGACACAGTCCTCCGTGCCCTCCCACGCACCCCCCCCCCCCCCATTTCTCTGAGGATACTACTACATGGACTCTGTTTTTTTTTTCAGATTTTTTTTTTTTGCTAATTCCTGTCATTTTTGGGGTCTGGTTACATACCTAAAGGAGAATTTTCCAGTCTCCTGCCCACATTTTGGAAGCCAAGGAATGGAGAAAAGTAGGGCTCTCAGTAGCCATTGTGCAATTTATCACTGTCCACTTCTAGTCATGGATGCGTCACCTCACCTCTGGCCTCCATGTCAGACTTTCCATGGGGTCAAGGCAGGGTTTTATTGAACTTGTTGAGAGTAGGGCGGGGCATTCAAGGTCTTTCTGTCTTTCAACTAACCCTCACCTGTATTTTTTTTTTTTTTTGGCCACACCTAGGGATGCTCAGGGGTTACTTCTGGCTCTGCACTAAGGGATCACTCTTTTTTAATTTGTTTGGTTTTGTTATAGGTCACACACACCAATGTGGGTTTTGCGTGAGGGCCATTCCTTTTGCTTGATTGTTTGGTTTTGATGTTCAGGGCTTACTCTCGGTTCTGCTCTCAGGAATCGCTCCTGGCAGTACTCATGAGGCCATATGGGGTATCAGGATCGAACTGGGTTGGCCACATGCAAAGTGTAAGCTCTCTCCACTGTGCCATCACTCCAGCCCTCAGGGATCACACTCCTGGTGGGCTCCGGGGACCATATGAGGTCCTGGGGCGTTGAACCCAGGTCAGCTGTGTGCAAGGCAAATGCCCAACCTGCTGTACTGTTTCTCTGGACCCTCGGTTTCATATTTTGGTAGTATTGCTTTTGTGTTTTCTTACAGAGCTACATGGCTATCAATTTCTTCCTGTGATATCTGTTTTTCCTGCACAAAGTTCAGAACTTTCTCAGGTCTAGTTAATTAATACTCATTTATCTGATTTCCTCTCCTCCCAAACTCTCACATTTTTTGGTTTTGGGGCCATATCTAACAGTGCTGAGGGCCATATCTAACTCCTGGCTCTGTATTTAGGGTTCACTCCTGGAGGGGCTCAGGGAACCATATGGGGTACCAGGACTTGAACCCAGGTCAGCCGCACGTGGGGTGAGCAGGCTATATGCTGTATTATCTATCTGGCCTCTCTGTCTTCCAAAAATTTTGGTGCTGTTGTTCTCCCTTTTCTCTCAGGGTCTTCATCACACTACTGTAATTTTAGTGAATTTGGAGAGAAAAATAGAAGTAGTCAACTTACATTTATTTATTTATTTTTGCTTTTTGGGTCACACCCGGTGATGCACAGGGGTTACTCCTGGCTCTTTATTCAGGAATTACTCCTGGTGGTGCTCGGGGGACCATATGGGAGGCTGGGAATCGAACCCGGGTTGGCCGCATGCAAGGCAAACGCCCTACCCGCTGTGCTATTGCTCTAGCCCCTCAACTTACATTTAAACCCAAACCAAATCTTTTTAACAAATCCCAAACATCTCAAGATTGCATCCTGAATGCTTGTAAATGGTATGTTTCGATACATGTGATTGAATTTACTAACTAGACGATAAGAGATTAATTTCTTGACTGTGGTTTCCTGAATAAATGAATGAAAGGAGTAGATTTGTGCCCCAGATGAGGCAAAACATCCGTGCCTGGTTTTAGGTCTGATGCTAAACCATCTTGGCTAAATTGAGCACGCTATTATTTAATTGTTCTCATTTTCATAAAAGCCCAGTGATGATTCATTCAGTTAATCCCAGCCAATCTACCAAATAACTCAAATGGGCACACACGTAAAACCCCTTTCCCTCTGGCTGAAAGCATTAATGGTCCAACACAGTACCAAGAAAAGAGGTTGGCTCCTAGTATGGTTTTCGGTACGTGGGGAAAAACCAGGAGGATGTTGACGGCCTAACTCAGTATTCTACAAAGGAAGATAAGGTCAAGGAGCCAGGCAGAACACAGCATCATCTAGACCCTTAGATGCTAATTACTCTCTACCCCACTCGAGATACTGATGCTACTGCTTGGATTTATTCTCTGTTCTTTTTTCGGTCAAGACGGAAGCTGAGAGCCAGAGGGTGGCCAGAGGGCACATAATCATCGCCAGAGGAGAGCCCGGGTGGAAAAGTGTGCACAGCAGCTGGGGCCTCGCTCTGATGCTTCTAGCTCTCCTTAGAGGTTTCTTGTTGTTTTAATAGGCTGTTATTCTCCTACGCTATCATATAGAAGATATTAAGAAAGGGTTTGAAAGGCCTCTTTGCAATTCCCTGTGAAGAACAAAGAAGGAATTAAAGATTTTTTTATCATGGGAATTTTCAAGCATTTCTAAGAGTGAAATAAAGCCCCGTGTACCCACTGCCAGTTGGGGGGCTGCTGGGGTTTGGACATAGGCTCCACACACTGTCCCAGACCCCTGGTACCCAGCTGATGTACTCCAGACCTCTGGTACCACTGGTACCAGAGGATCAACATTTTACCATTGCTGTTGTGAAATCTATTCTTTGTTGTTGTTGTTGTTATATTTATTTATTGACCTCTGCCCCTCTCGGAGAGCCCAGCAAGCTACTGAGAGTATCTCGCCAGCACGGCAGAGCCTGGCAAGCTCCCCGTGACGTATTCGATATGCCAAACACAGTAACAACAAGTCTTAAAAAAATGGAGACGTAACTGGGCCCGCTCGAGCAAATTGATGATCAATGGGAGGACAGTGTTTGTTTGTTTGCTTTTTGTTATTTATAGAGTCACTGTGGGAAAAGTTAAAAAGCTTTCAGGTTTAAGTCTTGGTCATATAATGATCAAACAACTTTCCCTTCACCAGTACTCATTTTTCACCAAGAACCCCAATATACCCCCCAACCCTCCTAATGCCTGTGAGGCAGATGACTGAAATCTATTTTTGTCTCCCTCCCCAACATCAACCTTATTTCTATTCTAAAATTTATTTGATATAGAGTAAATTATAAGTCAACTTTAGACCATGCTAATTCCACTCATCAACATTTCTGAACAACCACTCATCATCAGGACTGTTTTAAATTTTTTCTTTCTCCTTTTCATAAAATGGCAATGCCATTATTATTATAACCCAAGATAATGAACCATTCTATCATATCACTCAGTACCCCAAAGATTCCAATTTTCCATTTTATCTGAAAAAAAAAGATGTCTTTTAATAGAAGATATGTTTGAATCAGTATCAAATAAGGCCCACTTAAGGCTTTTGATTCCTTAATCGCCAAAGTCTTCTAAAAAATTGTGTCAATGTTGATTTGTGTGTGTGTGTGTGTGTGTGTGTATGTATGTGTATGTGTGTGTGGCCACACCTGGCAGTGCTCAGAGGTTACTCCTTAATGTGTCAAGGTCACGGTCCTCCCGTTGTTCATAGATTTGCTCGAGTGGGCCCAGTAACATCTCCATCGTGAGACTAGTTGCTACTGTGTTTGGCATATCGAATATGTCTCGGGTAGCTTGCCAGGCTCTGCCGTGCAGGCGAGATACTCTCGGTAGCTTGCCGGGCTCTCCAAGAGGGGCGGAGGAATCGAACTCGGGTTGGCCATATTGGCTGCGTGCAAGGCAAACACCCTACCGCTGTGCTATCGCTCCAGCCTTAATGTGTACTCAGGAATTACTGCTAGAGGTGCTCAGGTAACCATACTGGATGCTGCGGATTGAACCTGGGTCAAGTGTTTGCAAGACCAGCATCCTCCAGGCTGTATCGTCTCCCCGACTGTTCGTTTCTATCTTACATATAACTGTGTGCTTTAAACACTGAGGAAGCCATGAGAGTCTTGGCTGCAGTGTCAGCTTTTCAGTTTGGCATGCTTCCAAAGTTTGAAGTGCTTTTGAGGCATGCTTTCCTGGGTACACACTGAGGCAGTACTTCTAGAGTATAATTAGAATTAGTAATTTTTTTTTTTTTGCTTTTTGGGTCACACCCAGCGGTGCTCAGGGGTTATTCCTGCCTCATACACTCAGAAATTACTCCTGGCAGTGCTCGGGGGACCATATGGGATGCTGGGAATAGAACCCGGGTCGGCTGCATGCAAGGCAAACGCCCTCCCGGCTGTGCTATTGCTCCAGCCCCAGAATTGGTAATTTTTTAATGTGTGTGGACTATACCTGGTGCTGCCTAGGGGCGGGGGGTGGGGTTTGGGATGCTTCTGGGCATTGAACCCAAGGCCTAGGTACTCAAGCCCGTGAGCCGGAGCTCCAGTTACAGGCTCATTTGTTTGGTTTTTGGGTTTTTGGGTCACATCTGACAGTGTTTAGGGCCTACTTCTGGCAGGGTTCAGGGGACTGTATGTGGTTCTGAGGACCAATTGGGCTGACTGTGTGCTAAGTAGGTACTTCACCCACTATGATTCAATTTCTTCAGTCTAAAGAGTCATTTTTAATATAACTGCATTTGGCTTACTTACCACTGCAACGAATCACATTTTGGAGACATTTGTTTATTAGGTTTGTGCAGACTTAAAAACTCAGTTGCACTGAAAAATTATGAATTCATAATGCAGGACAATTAGGCTACAATTAGATATATGCACCCCACTGAGTTTGGCAATACACATATGCATGAGGGGTTATTTTAGAAATGCTTTGAAGCAATTCATTTCTAGTAGTAATACTGGAGAAAGAATCAATCTTCTGAGGATAGGATCTCTTGAGCAATAAATACAGATAAATGTTTGTCCTAACGTTTGATGGGCCAGAAAGTTAGTGCAGTGGCAGAGTGTTTGCCTTGTACCCAGCTGACCTGTGTCATCCCAGCATTGCACAGAACGTTCATGAGTAACTCCTGAGCACTACTGGGTGTGGCCCCAAAATGAAAAACCAAAACCAATACCAAAAACCAAGACCCTAATGCTTGAGGTCATTTTTCTTTCACCAGTTCTCTACTTTTGGGGGTATTCTGGCTGGGGTGCTCTGCAGTGATCAGAGAGTGGGGGGTTTATACAAGGGACTGAACATGAGAGTCCCACATGCAAAATTCTTCCCCCCCTTTTTACTGAAAAAAAAAAAAGTTACAAAGCTTTCATGTTTGAGTTTCAGTCATACGATGATCAAACACCCATCCCTTTGCCAATGCACATTCTCCATCATCAAAGTCCCCAGTATACCCTCCCTTCTATCCCTCTCCCCTGCCTCCATGGCAGACAATTTCCCCCATACTCTCTACTTTGGGGCATTATTGTTTGTAATGGGCTGGAGCGATAGCACAGCAGGTAGGGCGTTTGCCTTGCACGCAGCCAACATGGCCGACCCGAGTTCGATTCCTCCGCCCCTCTCGGAGAGCCCGGCAAGCTACTGAGAGTATCTTGCCCGCACGGCAAAGCCTGGCAAGCTCCCCATGATGTATTGGATGTGCCAAACACAGTAACAAGTCTCACAATGTTACTGGGCCCGCTCAAGCAAACTGTTTGTGATATAGATACCAAAAGGCATCATGTTTGGAAGTTTGGTCCTTTATCTACTTTCAGCACACATCTCCCATCCCGAACGATCCCTCCAACCATCATTAACTTAGTGATCCCATCTCTATCCCAGCTGCCTTCTCCCCCAACATGCAAAGTTCTTTAAGTCATTTTCCAGGTCCATGTTCTTTGTGTTTTAAAATATCTTCTTTAATTCTACAATCGTATTGAACTCTTTTTGTTGTTATTTGTTTTTGGGCCACATCTGGCAGTGCTCAGAGTTTACTCCTACTTCTACACTCTGGAATCAGTCCTGGCAGTTCTTGGGGAACCATATGGGATGCTGCGGATCAAACCCAGGTCAGCCACATGCAAGGCGAACACCCTTCTCTCTGTACCATCTCTCTGACCCCTGAACTTCTATCGTATGAGTGTCTATGCTATGTCCCAGACTCATTATAGACTGGGTCCCATTTGATTCTGAGATTAGCCCACAGGGGTAATAGTTCTATTGTGAATTCCACAGTTCAGGGGTGGGGTGAGTTTCTCCAGGTCACTCAACTTGAAAGGCCGTAAGTGAACTCTGAGGAGATCTGCCAGCGCGGGTCAAAATCAGTGCCAAAGGCGGTGCCCAGTACTAAGATGGGCTCTTACCTGCTCCGTGGAAGCCCCCGCAGACATACAGCTTTCCGTCCACTACCCCCGTGTTGGTAGAATTGGTTCGAAGGGAGAGCAGGGGGCTGGGCAGAGGTGGACCCTCTCTCCAGAAGTCTCCGTCGGGGTTGTAGATTTCCACTGCGTCCAGGCACTTCCGAACCTGCCCCTTGTCCCGACCGATGCAGCCAATTCCGCCTGCGAGAATAATGAGGTCCCGAAGTTAAGAGGGTCACTAACGAACAGTTCACGACCAGCAGCACCCACTATGCTGTGGCTTAGGTCATAGGGTGAGGGGCTTTTGACTTTGTCTTCCTTTCTCCTTTCTTCCCTTCCCTTCCTTCCTCCCTTTCTCCCTCCCTCCTCTCCTCTCTTTCCTCCTCTCCTCCTCTCCTCCTCTCCTCCCTCCCTCCCTTCCTTCCTCCCTCCCTCCCTCCCTCCCTCCCTTCCTTCCTTCCTTCCTTCCTCTCCCTCCTTCCTTCCTTCTCCTTCCCTCCTTCCTTCCTTCCCCTTCCTTCCTTCCTTCCTTCCTTCCTTCCTTCCTTCCTTCCTTCCTCTCCCTCCTTCCTTCCTTCTCCTTCCTTCCTTCCTTCCTTCCTTCCTTCCTTCCTTCCTCTCCCTCCTTCCTTCCTTCCTTCCTTCCTTCCTTCCTTCCTTCCTTCCTTCCTTCCTTCCTCTCCCTCCTTCCTTCCTTCCTCTCCCTCCTTCCTTCCTTCCCCTTCCTTCCTTCCTTCCTTCCTTCCTTCCTTCCTTCCTTCTTTCCTTCCTT
This sequence comes from Sorex fumeus, assembly GCF_029834395.1. Classification (NCBI taxonomy): domain Eukaryota; kingdom Metazoa; phylum Chordata; class Mammalia; order Eulipotyphla; family Soricidae; genus Sorex; species Sorex fumeus. The sequence goes on from NW_026606129.1 coordinate 13,206,637, forward strand.
CCTTCCTTCCATATTTGGGCCACACCAAGCAGGGCTCAGGGTTTACTCCTGGCTCTGTGCTCAGGGATCACTCAGTGGACATGTACAATGCCAGAGATCGAACCCTGGCTAGCTGCATGCAAAGCAAGCACCCTACCCATTGTACTATCCTTCTGGCTCCTTCTCTTTCTTTTCCTCTGCAGTGCTGGGAACTGAATCTGTATCTCACAGAGGCAAGGCACGGCCTCAACTGCGGGGCCACATCCCAGGCCATCTGTACTTTTCTTTCTTGTCTGCTACTGTTTCTAAGACAGTTTTGAAGCAATAGAGATGTCTACAATGGAAGCGGAGCCAAATTCAGAGTCATTTTTTATCGATGATGTTCTGTCTGCGCTAATCCACGAGGCTAATCACAGAGGCTGGAGTTATATAAACTCGTACTCATTCTCACTGCGAATGTCCCCGTCACACCAAGGATTTCAATTTTGGATGTGAGGAAATCTACTTTGAGAGAAGCTTGTCTGTGGATCATCAGCAACAATTTCATTCACTGGTGAGCTAACGACAGCCTTTTCCACTTCTCTTGGTTGCGAGCCTCTACTTTCTTCACTGGGTAAATCTTTCCCAATGAGAGACCGTTCTGTGGCTGAATTTCAGATTTGGGAGTCAGAGAGACAGTACTGCTAGTGGGGCACTTTGCTTTGCATGTGGCTGACCCAAGTTCAATCCCCTGAGCAACACCAAGCATGATCCCTGAGCACAGAGCCAAGAGTAAGTAAACGCTGAGCACAGCCAACGTGTCCCCCTAATTAAACAATAAATTTCAGATTTTTTTGCTGCTTTTTTTTGGGTCACATGCAGCTATGCTCAGGGGTTGCTCCTCACTCTGCACTCAGGAATTACTCCTGGCAGTGCTTGGGGGACCTTATGGGATGCTGGGGATTGAACCCGGTTCAGTCGCATGCAAGGCAAATGCCCTACCTGCTGTACTATCGTTCCGGTCCCAAATTTCAGATTTGGGGTCCAAGGAAGGCTTGAAATCCAAATGCCCAGTGCATTTTTTGATTATCTCTGGCACATTTTATTCACTGATAGTCACTGAGCACTGTTGTATGCGGGGTAACGACATGCTAAGTGATCAGGAGCTTGGGAAGATGAAGAAGGCGTTTCCTGCTGGTAAGAGATGAGTGGGGCAGAGAGGGTCAGGCTGCAGGATGTGATGGATAGCTTTAAAGAGATACAGATTGTACTGAGAGGCCTGGAAACTGCATTGGTGGTATAAATAGCACGTCCCTAATTAGGACTTTAAGTGTAACCCTCCCTGGGAAGTTAATGGAATAAGAATTTGTAGTCTACTAAGAAGAAATAGCTTGGCAGATGACATTTTCCCCTCTCCTCCCTCTCCATACCCCACTGACGGAAAGGCCTGGAAAATCACGGCTGTCTCTTGATTTGGGGAGAGGCTCCTGAGACCAAGGGGCTCTCCCTGGAAGGTGACCTACTCCTTGGTGGGAAGACCCCGCTTCTCGATGACCTGAGAGCAGACCCTCAAAGAGCTCTGATCTTCACCCCCACTCAGAAAGCCCCGAAGAAGCCCGCCTTGGGCAACAAAGCTCTCTCCTCCAGGGCTCCTGAATGGTGTTTGGTCACAGCTACAGCAACGACAAAAGTCAAACTAAGGGACCCGAGTGGCAGGAGGGCAGTGCAGGTAGGTTTGCCTTGCATGCAGCTGACCCTGGTCTCATCTCTGGCACCTCACTGGTCCACCTTGCTCCATCCGGAAGTGATCCCTGAGCTCAGAGCCAGGAGTAAGTCTTGAGCACCACTGGGTGTAGCCCCAAGAAACCAGAAAAATAAAATAACAAAAACAACAACAACAGAAAAAAACAAAACAAAAAAAACCGACGACAACAAATTAAGAAATGCTGTGATCTCAGGCTATCTATGAAATGTCTCATTTACTGAGAAATTAACTGCTTACACTATTATATGAAGTTTCTTTTCCTTCTGTTATTTTATTCCATTTCCGGCTAGTCAGCTGGTATTTGCATTATCCCCTGTTTTTCAGTATTTTGGTAGGGGGCAGTATTTCGGTCTGAGCCACTCAGCAGCACGCAAGGCTTCACGCTTGCTCAGAGATCACGCCTGGGAGATCAACTGTGGTGACAGGGACTGCATTCAAAGCGGGTGGTGCCTCAGTCCCTGTGTACTATCTCTCCGGCCCTGTTTTCCGTTTGATGAGTCAACCTTCAGCTCCGTGTGTGTGCTCCTTAGCACAGTGCCCGCCACACTGTACAACTGTAACGAACGAGGGACAAATGGGACTTGTCCTTTGCTTTCGGCAGGTACAGCTTCCATGAGCTCATGGGGGGAAAAGGCCATTTTTCACTGCACTGATATTCACAGCACCTGACACTCAGTTCTTAACGAATCTAAGAAAAGGGATGGGGCTGGAGTGATAGTACAGTGAGTAGGGTGTTTGTCTTGCATGTAGCCAGCCTGGGTTTGACTCCAACACCCCATATGGTCCCCCAAGCACTGCCAGGAGTAATTCCTGAGTGCAGAGCCAGGAGTAACCCCTGATTATCACCAGGTGTGACCACCCCCCTCCAAAAAAAAAAAAAAGGAAAAAGAGAGAAAAGAGACACAACAGCTGGTGTGTTTCTCACAGCTGGGGCCAAACGCCAGGCATCTAAGGTGATTTAGGAAGGAACTTTTGGGTTTCCTTTTTTGCTGATGGAGATGGTTTCCTGTCTCAGTGGAGATCTGTATGAATTCAGTATGAATCCAGGGACTGAGGGTATAAACTCTGGGCTCTCTGGCTGCTTTCTCTCTTATCTGCTGGGATAAATAATTTAGTCCATCTCAGTGCCAAGTCTGAGCTGCAGCGCTTCCCGGGAGGGCCACGCTGGTTGCAGTTAGCTGTACGGCTCGCCTGGCCCTGGGTCTTGTTCAATGTGCGGGCTTCTGACTGAGTTTAACCAAATGTGGAACTGCCTGTCTGTGGGACAAGATGGCTGTAGAGAAGAGGTCAGACCCAGGGTCGCCGATCTTGGTCACACTGTCTAACAGAAAGAGGGAGGTCATTGCACTGCAGGCTCCATGAGCCATGTTAGAAGTCTGTTTATCTGACAACCACTTTCGAAAGCCAGTAGTAAGTGGGTGCAAACAGGTTAAATCGGGAGACAGGCTGGAGCACGGGGAGCCAGCAACACCCCAAGTCTGCCCCATGAGTTTCACATAAAAACCCTGCCCAGCAGAATACGCATCAGGAAAAGGAGACGAATCTCTTGGTTTGGCGAATCACTAGAGCATTAGAGAAGCCATTTCATTTCTCTGTCAGAGTCTTTAAAGACGCTGTTCAGCGCTTAGACCACAGAGCTAACCTTATACATCTGTGCCCTCTCCGCTGGGTTGGCAGACAGGTCACCTGCTCTTTCCCAGGGAGATGTGGGCTTACTGGGCACCCTGGGTTTCCAGCCGCAAGCCCCTAAGCACGTTCCCTGACTCTCAGCTGCAATTCCACCACGAAGCCCCGGGGCGTCACCTCTCCCCTAAAACGGCGGACGTTAATGAGCATCAGTGGAAGGTGCCTCCTGATTAGATAAATAATCAAATCCAAGCGTGATCTTTATTAATAAGTCAGCACCAGCACACAGGAGAACTCTTTTGATGAGAGAGATCCTCCGGTCGGATCCGCGCATCTTCAGAATGCCAATGAGCCTCCTTCGTGGGGTTCGTGGCGACGCCTTCCGATGCTCCGAGCCTGACTTTCCTTGATTCAAAAATAGACACACAGAGAGAAGAAACCATCTTGGAGAAAAGGTCCTTCAGTGCAAAACTGATCCTTTGTTTTTTTTTGCGGTGCTGAGGGGAGGTAGATTGTCAAGGATAACTACGTGCTTCCCTCCCGCTGTTTTCATTTCTCCAGAGCATCAGACCTCTTTCTGTGTTTGGCTATTAAAGATTCTTTCCCTTTGGTGATGGGGTGAGGAAAACTCCCCCCACTTGAAGCCTGGCCCGGAGCTGGCTGAGGGCAGCAGGGCAGAGCCAGTTCTGAGGCCCAGCGGCCACAGTACCTTGGGTAAGACAGGGCTGGCCGGGAAGGACGTTGTACCCGCAGGGCTACCATCAGGTGGCCAAGTTTATTCTGTTCTCCTCTGGCCGAGACTCCAGAGCGGCGGGGCATTCTGGAACCATTTTTGACAAGCTCCCAGGGTGGCTTGCCTTGTTCCCGAAGCTTTCATCAAATATTTAAGGGGGCAGGCCGGCATGGGATGGGGGAATTGATCCAGACCCTGGGCATACAGCCACGTGGCAGCGTCGTAGCTGGACAGCTGGGGTCCCCCATTTCGCTAAGCCTCAATTTCCTCATCTGTAAGTTAAGGATAATAACGGTGATTTTAGCCATGGTTGCAAAGATCAGCTGATTCAGTGACTCTGCAAAGGAGAAGCAGCAGAAGCTAGCACTCTGCTCAGGAGGGTGACAATCGGAATTTTATTTGTTCTGGTGTACGACAGGTCAGTGTGGAGCCTGGGTGGGGCTCTCCGTTAATGCTGCTTTCTTTCCATTAGGGTCGCTGATGTTAATTAATGTTAATAAACCGGTTTTACTGAAGTTGCTAAAATTATTGTCAGTTTAGTTATTTTGGTTGGGTTTTTTGTTTTTCGTTTTTTGTTGGTTTTATTTTGGGGCCATGTCTGGTGGTGCTCAGGGGTTACTCCTTGCTCTGCACTCAGGAATCATTCCTAGGAGTGCTCAGGGGACCAAATGGGATGCCGAGAATCGAACCCGGGTCATCTTGTGGAAGGCAAACACCCTCTCTGCTGGACTATTGCTCTGACCCCTTTTGTTATGTCTGTAGTAGCTGCATTGTTGATCAGACAGTCAAATCTCTCGCCATTTCTCCCTTTGGACAGAGAAAGTTTGCTTTGGTTTGGGTTTAGGCATAGCTGGTGATGCTCAGGGGCTACTCCTGAGTCTGCACTCAGGAATTCCTCCTGGCGGTGCTCAGGGGACCTTATGGGATGCTGGGAATCTATCTCGGGTCGACCACGTGAAAGGCAAACGCCCTACCTGCTATATTATTGCTCCAGCCCCTGGATAGAGAAAGCAGAAAATAAGCTGAGTTTTTCCTTCTTCCCCCACCCTCCAATCCTTCTGGCACACATAGCAAGGTGGTGGGGTGGGGTGGGGTGGGGGAGAAACCCCTCGCTGTCTTTTAGAGCACAATCTTATATATATTTTCCACTTGTAATTTGCCCGACACATTTTGATGCGACCCTGTGCACAGAGATATAAAAGAGAGCCACACCAAGTAAATACTTGACCGATAAGATCGTCGATTTGCTTGAGCGGGCCCAGTAACGTCTCCATTGGAGACTTTGTTGTTACTGTGTCTGGCATATCGAATACTCTCGGTAGCTTGCCGGGCTCTCCGAGAGGGGCGGAGGACTCGAACTCGGGTCGGCCATGTTGGCCGCTTGTAAGGCGAACGCCCTACCCGCTGTGCTATCGCTCCAGACCGATAAGAAATCATGCATCTTCCTTCGTCAGGAACACTTTGGGTAGGGGCCACTGAAAGGACTTTTACTCCCAGGAGTAAAGCCAGCCCCACGTGTAGAGATGAGTTTCTTTCTGCTGCAAATATCAGCCACGACCCAGACCTCCAAACCAGCTATCGGCATCCACAGCATTCTTCCTCCCAAGTTGTTCATGTTCAGGTTTGTTTTCTTCCCTCATTTTCAGGTCCCATCTTCGAAGTCTAAGTCCCCAGAAAATAGCCTCTTATAACTCAAGGCGGGGGGCATTGGCAGTATTTTTAGAGGGGGGGAATCTCCAGGTTGAAAGCGGACTAGCTTGCCCTTTATATAATTCAGAGACCTGCCAGTCTAGGGTTGGTCTCCTAAAATATAGCCAATAATTCTCATCTGGATCTGAGATGTTCCTTTCACCGGCACACCCTTCGATTTTCTTTACCAGTTATTTTTTTTTCTCTTCATGCTCAGAAAGCCTGCCTGTGGTTTGCTCTATGTGAGGAATTATATGTAAATCAAAGCAAAGAGGCGGAAGTGCTGTTCGTTGGAGCCGAACATGGTTTGATTTTTGGAGGGAGAAATCAAGGGCTTGATACGAGGCCGTTCGCATCTTATGCTGTTCATAACAAGCAATACAGAAGAGAGTGTGGGGGAGGTTGTCTGCCGTAGAGGCAGGGGGAGGGCTGGGATGGGGGGATACTGGGGACCTTGGTGGTGGAAGATATGCACTGGTGGAGGGTTGGGTGGTCCATCAGGATATGACTGAAACTCAAACAGGAAAGTTTTGTAACTGTATCTCATGGTGATGAAAAAATAATAATAAACAAATAAAATTAACATTCTGAATACATTAAAAAAAGATGTGGAGCTCATGCTCAGTAAAATCAGTTTAATCCTAGCTGGATAAAAAGGAGTACTCCTAAATTAAAAAAATAAAAGAAAGAAAGAAAGTGCTCGAAATGTCTTGCCATTTCCAAGTAGAAATGTAGATAGTGGAACAGAAAATTCTGGAGACTGGAGGGATAGTATTGAGGTTATGGCAATTAGCTTGCACGCAGCCCACAGTTTGGCCCCCAACATGACATAAAGTTCCCCAAGAGTGACCCCTGAGTACAGACTGGGCCTCATTTTCTTTTTTTTGTTACTAATTAGAAATTTTAATTTTTATTATTTTTTATAATAGTAAATTTTTTTTACAATAGTACAAATATTATCATCTTATACTTACAGTGCCATCTGCCATGCCCATCATCAGAGTGACAAGATCTCTCCACCACTGCCCCTAAGTCCCTTACCCTGTCCCACATAGCACTCTGTGAACTCAGTTGGGTCTCATTTTCTTGAACTGGCCCATCAGGCTGAAGTAACTTTGAATACTTGATGGGAATCCAAAGTACATTTATGATACATATTTCATATATACATATATATGTGGTATATATATATATGTCTATAGATCACACAGATATTTAATTCACACTTGCTGTGCTCAGGGCTTACTCCAAGTTCTATGCTCAGGGACCCCTCCTTGCACACTCTAGGGGACCACACGAGGTGCTGGCCATCAAACCAGCTCAGTCCTGTGCCAGGTCAAGTTCCCAACCCGCTGGGTTATGGCTCAGGCCCCTGAATATATTTCACTATTTCAGAAGCAATTCTGAGTTATTCAAAAGCATCACTGATACTTCAAAGTCTTAACTGCTTCCCACTTCATCCCACAGAAACTGCTTTCAAAGCAGAAGCTCTGGTGACCCACTTAACTCCAAGTTTTCTAGCAGAGCTTCTTGGTCCAGACTCCCAGCGAGGTTTTAATTAGCCTGAGCTCAGCAGGTTTATCTTCCTCAAAACTTAACTCACAGGAGCCACCACTGAATTCACGTCCTGCTTCATTCTTCATTAAAGTAGAATTTAAAACCTTGGAAACAAGGAGCTGACATTTCCTCCTGCCAATAGGTGATGTTAGTGGGCACTGAAGGGACTGCTAGCTTAGAGAACATTTAAAAAAAATTGACTCGGCAATAAGTTGGATGAAATGGTTTAACTCTTTCCCCTCCCTCCCTTTAATTAAACACGGTGATTTACAAAGTTGTTCACGATGATTCGTCACAGGCATTTGATACTCCAACCCCCATCTCATCACCACTGTCACCTTTCCTCCACTATTGTCCCCATTTTCCCAATTGCCTCTCCAGCCTGGCCCCGGTAGCAGGCCCACAATAATTAATTTTATAGCTCGGGATAGTAGATGCGTGCTGAAAGTAGATTATGGACCAAGCATGATGACCTCCTGATACCTGTGTTGCAGACCACAACACCCAAAAGGACAGAGCGAGTAAGAGGGATTGTGCCTGCCACAGAGGCAGGGGGTGGGAAGGAGTGGGGGGGGGGAGGGATACTGGGAACATTGGGGGTGGAGAATGGGCACTGGTGGAGTGATGGGTACCTGAACATTGTTTGACTGAAACACAATTATGAAAGCTTGTAAGTCTGTGACTGTATCTCACGGTGATTCATTAAAATGAAAAAAATTTTAAAAATCATGGGGTGAGGGGATGGGGGGTTGGAGGGATACTGGGACCCGTGGTGGTGGAGAATGGGCACTGGTGGAGGGATGGGTGTTTGATCAGTGTATAATTGACACCCAAGCACAAAAATTTGTAAATCTACAAGTGTATCTCATGGTGTTTCACTAATAAAAATTTAAAATAAATAAAAAAATAAAACTGAAATAAAAAAGAAAAAAATTTTAAAAAATAATTAATTTAATATTGCTTGTTATCACTAAATAGATAATGGAATGACCACAAAATATTTTTTTTGTGTAGGAGTACTGCTATTTATTCAGCTACTGATTAGCTGATTAAATCGGGCATGAACTCCATCTTACTTTTTTTTTCATAATTTTATTTATCTATTATTTTTTCTTCTTATATTTATTTATTGAATCACTGTGAGAAAAGTTACTAAGCTTTCAGGTTTAAGTCTCAGTCACACAATGATAAAAAACCTCTCCCTTCATCAGTACTCATTTTTCACCACCAAGAACCCCAATATACCCCCCCTCCCACCCCTCCCAATGCCTGTGAGGTAGATGATTTCCACTTAACTATTCTATACATTGATTACATTCATTATTTCGACAATGACCAGAAAATATTTCTGTAGAAGTTGTAAAAATTGCTCTAGCTAGTTAGCTTTAGCTTTCCCAATTTAAAAAAAAATTTAAAAAGATAATTTTTTTAGTAAAACAAAATCTTAAAAATGCAAGTCATCGCTGAAAGACCACCGTTTAATTTGGTCTCTCCCCAAAGGGCTTAAACTGGCTTTGTCACTAAGTCCAGGCCTGCATTACCCTGGCCAAAACACTTGCTCCATGAGGCTAGACAGAGAATGGTGGGTGAGGCACTTGCCTGGCATGTGGCTGCCCTGGTTTCAGTCCCTGGCACCACATATAGTCCCCCACGCTCACCAGGAGGGATCCCAGAATGGAAATAGGCTGGTCTGAAAAACCTGGGTTTTCTACAAGGGTATCATTTTCTCATAGGCGTCTCCAGATTACTTAAATTATTTTAAGCTTTCCAGGAAGTTAGCCAACAGAGGAGTCAATTAGAGTGTAAGGTTGATAAAATACACATGTAATTGCATGAACAATGGAGTCACTTAAGCAAATAATCTAGCCAGAGTGTGCTTTCTCTCTCTCTCTCTCTCTCTCTCTCTTTCTTTCTCTCTCTCTCTCCCCCCCTCCCTCTGTCTTTCTCACTGTGTCTCTGTCTCTGTCTCTCTCTCCTTCCGGAATTCTTCTGTTGTGAAGGCAATTTATAGATTGCCAGGAAAAGTACCCTACCATCTAATACACCCATTTTCTAATTTGATTTAATCCCAGAAGACATTTTTCTCTAAATTTAAATTGTTCATAGTATTTATGATTTCTCAAAATCCAACATCTCCACAAATAAAAAAAATGAGCACAGATGTGAACTGAGGCCAGTATTCTGATATCTTTACCACTCCTCAAAAATGCACAGCATGAGTCTTAACGTCCAGTCGTTTAGGCGCCAGGATACATCGGGCGTAGTGTCTGCCTTATATGCTGGCAATTCACAGTTCAATCCCCGGCGTCCCATATGATCCCCTGAGCACTGCCAGGAGTAATTCCTGAGCATTACTGGGTGTGGCCCCCAAACAAACAAAATTTAATGTCTGGTAGTTTCATGTCATCATTAGTTCTTTTTATTTTTGTTTTTTTTTTTGGTGAGGGCAGGGGGGCCCACCCAGCAGTGCTCAGGGCTTAGTTCTGTCTCTGCACTCAGGAATCACTCCTGGTATGCTCAGGGGGTGGTGGGGATCGAACCTGTGTCTGCTGCGTGCAAGGCAAGTGCCCTCTGGCCCCCTCACCGTTAGATCTTGATGGGAAAAAGTACTTCCAAGGGGTGTCATAACAACTTCGTGCCTGCCCCTTGCAGTAACGCAGGCTGCATGGATGTGTGTGTCACGGGGGCCTGCCATCACGGGATAACACGAAGGATGCAGATCACAGTGGTGCTGTGATCCCAGACACGGGGGGCTAGAGCGAATCCTGCTGGCAGCAGCCACCTGGGCCAGTAGCAGAGTCCAGTCCCGGGAGGATCTGGGCCATCTCAGGCAAGTCACACAAAGGAAAGCAGTACACTGAGCATTATTAGGGCACTGGAGCATCAGTGGGCCCCTTGATACTTATTCCAAGTCATAATAGTAATAATTACTATAATTATCAAGCTCTCAGAGGCCAGGCTCCGTGGATGAGCATTGAGACAATCTGGTACTTAGCACTGAGAAGCTCCTCAACGACTCCTAAATTTCCTTCAAAGAATATTCATGCGTCGAAGTTGTTGCTTTAACCAGGGCTGGTGCATAGAGGCTGAAAACCGGCGGGTTGGGCCTTTCTGGTTGAGCCCTCCCAGGCCCCCCAGGGGCTCACGTCTCCCGATAGAGTTCAAGACCCTACGGGTCATGCGTGACCTGCATAAGACAGGGCCTAAGTTTCATTCCTGGTGCTGCTGAATATAAATTAAAGATGTGCTGGGTCCTAAGGATGAAAGTCCTTCCTGGGCGAATGAACACCAGTGGGATCGAATCCCAAGGACCACTCTTTCATCCACAGAACCGCTCAGACCTTTCTTCCTCACTTTGGCTGCCATGGAAAACAATTAATGAGAGAGTGATGGTTGGATACTAGGCTTTCACTGACATCTGTGTCATGTAGACTGATGCCAATTTATAATGCTTAACATTTGGAATCTATGTCATGTTAGGTATAGAAGAAAGTTAAGTCAATAAAAAAAATTGGGGGGGAAAAAGTAAACCAAGCAGTTCAGATTCTTTTCCCCAAATAGTTGTGGAAACTGCCATAGATTTTTTCTTTGTTAAGCAAAGAGCCTGTGTCCTGGCTAATACTTCATTTTTTCCTTTCTTTTTAAAAAATATTTTCTGTTAACAATAGAAATTTAATAGCAATACATATTTTTTCATATTCTCTTTGCCATTCAATACTAATATTTTTTCTACCAAGATTAATGCTCTAGAGAAAGTAGAATAATTTCTAAGTAAAAAGAAAAGATAAATTGACCATTAAAAGAGTTGGCATTGTTGGGATCTTTATTTTTTTTCTATGATCATATCTGGAGTCCAAGGTCACAGAGGTCAATACATTAGGATCCTCTGTGAGCTGTATTATGGATTCACTACCAGGATCTCACCATTCTACAAGGAAGTGATCATCCATGTCAAGAGAGGGGTTCGGCAGGGTAATACCATTTGACCGAAACTCTTCAGTGCCACTCTCAAGCATGTCATGCGACAACTGGAATGGGAAGGAATGGGAGTGAAGATAGACAGTCGGCAACCACACCACCTCCACTTCGCTGATGACATCATTCTTAATAACACCAAACATTAGCCAAGCGGCACAAATGCGGGCCGACTTCGACCGTGAGTGTGGAAAGGTCAGACTACAGCTGAATCTCACGAAGACAATGTTTATGAGAAATGGACTAACATTCCATTCGCTCTCAACAAAACAAACATCTCCGAATGCAACAGTTATGTGTACCTAGGTTGAGAAGTCAACATGATGAATGACCTGGCACCTGGGTTGCACAGGAGGAAGAACGTCAACTTCTGGAACGCCTTCAATAACGACAAAAAAATAGCTAAGAGGAAGAAGAACCCGCGGCTCCAGGCACATCTCTTTGATTCCACTGTCCTTCCTGCATTGACATACACATCAGAGACCTGGGCCCTATGAAAACAGGATGAGAACGCTATTCGGGTCTCCCAAAGAGGAATCGAAAGAGCTATGCTTGGAGTATCACACTTCACTCAAGTGAGAGAAAGAATCTGGAGTTCTGACCTCCATTTACGATTGAGAATCAGGGACGCTGTCTCGTATGCCAAGGCATCAGAAATCAGATGGGCTGGACACGTAATGAGATTTGGAGATGACCACTGGACTAGAGCCGTTATTGACTGGATTCCACGGCTGTCAAAAGATCATGTGGTCGCCCACCTACGAGATGGTCAGACTTCTTCGTCAAGACCCTGAACGATCAGTTTGAGGCTCTTCATGTTCCTGGAGTGTGAGCAGACGCCATTGGGCTACACTAGCACTCGACAGGGATGAATGAAGATGTTACTGGCGCCTGCTCAAGCAAATTGATAATTAACAGGATGTCAAGTGATCAAGTGATCAAGTGATCATATCTGGAAAAAGGTCTAACATACCGGCCAATCCCTTCCTTTAAGACTCTGTATTTTGATACAGCATGGCTTGATTTGTTTACTCGGAGTATCAGATCTACATAGCCATTGTTCTAACCCATGATCCATAATTAAAATCCTGCTGAGAGACACTCTATCTTAAAATGACTCCCATAAATAAAATCTGTCTTTAAGAAGAATCAGGAGGAGTGGAGAATATCAGAATAACCCCTGGTTATTTCCTATTTCTTTGGCCCAGTGAAGACCCCAAAAGGAGAGGAAGAAATACATACAAAGTTCCTTTTTTCTAGAAAGATGGAGAAAAAGACAAACTCAGGTTGAGTGTGGAAAATAATACAGAGCGGTGTGATGTTAACCCCCAAGAACCAGTGATGAATAATGATTCTCCGTGGGGAGTACAACACACCCTGTTGTGCTCAGGGCTTACTCCTGGCTCTTTGCTCAGAAGTCTCTCCCAGAGGACCATAAGGGCTACCTGGGATGGTACCTGGGTCAGTCACGTGCCAGGCAAGCATTTTACCTGCTGTACTCTCTGGCCCCTGGTCCCATAATAAAATATTTTGTTTTGGGGCCACACCTGGCGGTGCTTAGGGCTTACTTCTGGCTTTGTGCTCAGGGATAAATCTAGGCAGATTTGGGGATCCTATGGGGTGCTGGAGATCGAATCTGGGTCAGCCTGCATGTGGGCAAGTGCCCTACCTGCTGTATTATTGCTCCAATAAATTATAAAAACTATATAATTTGGTCTTATATTGTTCTGGGGTCATATCTGGTGATGCTCAGCGGTTACTCCTGACTCTGCTCTCAAGAATCATTTCTACTAGAACTCAGGGGATGATATGGGATGCTGGGGATCAAATGAAGGTTGATTGCTTGCAAGACTGTATGATCTCTCAGGCCTCCTAAAAGTTCTTTAAAAAAGAGAAAGAAATGTCGCTTCTGTGTCTTCGTTATATTATATCATCATATTCATAATATAGGCTGGAGCGATAGCACAGCGGGTAGGGCATTTGCCTTACAAGTGGCCAACAGTGCCGACCCAAGTTCAATTCCTCCGCCTCTCTCGGAGACCCTGGCAAGCTACCGAGAGTACGTCGCCCGCATGGCAAAGCCTGGCAAGCTACCTGTGACGTATTCAATATGCCAAACACAGTAACAATTGTCACAATGGAGACGTTACTAGGCCCACTCGAGCAAATCGATGAACAACGGGAGGACAGTGACAATGATTCATAGCATTATGATTCTCTGAGTTCATGACCCACAGACGTACACAAACCAGTCCCCCCTCACCTGTCCCTCTCCTCACACTGCCCTACCCAGGTTCGCCCAGTCTCCCTCCATCCACCACGCGTCCTACTTCTGTCTTACCTCCAAGCCTCTGCTCTGTCCTTCACCCTTCTAGTTCTTTCCTGCCGTTCCTAGCCTCCACTCTTTCCTGGAGCACATTCTTTTCTCTGCCACACTTACTGAATTTTACAGTTCCTTTCAAATCTAGCTCCTTTCACTCTTTCAGTGAACATTTTTTCATGCCACAAAATGGAAGCTCCAAAAGATATCTCTAAGGCATTCACCCCCTGCACCTCCATCTATAATTCTACTCAAAAGACACCATCGCTATTCATCACTTCCTCCACTGTGGGGTATCTCATTGGGGTTCAGTTGGAACATCACTTTTTTTTTTTTAGTTTAAATAAATTGATAGGGAACACACCTGGCAGTGCTCAGGGATTACTCCTGGCTTTGAACTCAGGAATTACTTCTGATGATGCTCAGGGGACCATTATGGGATGTTGGGGATCAAACTCAGGTCGGCTGCATGCAAAGCAAATGCATCCCCCACCCGCTGTCCCCACTTGCTCCAATCCCAGTTGGTACATCACTTTTGCCCTCTTAGACTACCTGCAGCTTGGATGTAACTGGTAGATGGGGCTTCCACAACCATAAGCTTCGATAATCTAGCCTAGCTCAGTGTCTCATTAGGGTCTGTGACCCAGCATATGGTTGTAACAGTGACAAATAGAGACCCAGAGGAAAAGCAATTAGAATTTTAAGTGAGGTAGTCATAAATGATATGGCATAATGTTCTTGCTCTTAAAAATCATATAACTATGACTATTTAAGCACATTAATTATTTGCTTCATGCTGTGCAGGCAGCCAAGAGATAATGACTTTTGCAAAAAAAAAATCTATTCAAATGCTCCATTTGCTTTCATTGCGTATTTCAAGTTTGTTTTTTTGCCATCTCTTTGCGATCCACCATCTTCCCCAAGTTTCTGCCAGTTAGATACCAAAACAGATGAGATGAAATAAAGATGCAACTCAGTTCTCCAGCTGGTTGGTCAGGATCCTCCTTCATATAGGTATCGGGAGTGTGTGTGTGTGTGTGTGTGGGGGGGGGGGTGACCATAGAAAATGATGTTAGGAAAATGAAATGTGCTCTCAAGAGCAAAATACTCAATAGAAGAGAAAAAAGCACAGGATTGAAGGAGGAGCAGGGAATAGAGAAGGTCACCTAGAATTGTTCTCACACTGGTGGAAATGAGTTCGTCTTGCCCCATCTGTACTGGCTAATACAAGACCATGCATCTTCCAGAGATAAGGAAGGATGCTTTCCGATTAAACATTATCAATAATGCCCCTGGAAATGTGATGGATGAGGTAAAATGAAGAGGACTGGGCATCAGCGGTGGCTTTGTCTTATTTATGGTGATTTATGCTCTTCTCATAGCGCCAAAAAAAAAAAAAAGAAGAAGAAGAAGAAGCTTGCAAGAACCACTTCATCAACTAAAGGCAATCAAGGGCTTTTTCCCATTTCAAAATATTTGGCTTGTTAGTCGAGGATATGTCACTACAGTTTACACCCTCCCCAAATCAACCTCACCACTGGATTTGAATCCCAACAGATTTGAAAATTCCATTACAGTCATTTTTCCAATAGCAGGCTAATGGACTTTTCATTAAACTTATCTGTCTTCTAAAAAAAAAATGAAAGAAAAAAATGTGGCATACACACACGTACACTAGGATTCAAGAGCAGGAAAAAATATTTCACTTTTACTGAGGCAAACTGCTGAGGAAAAATGAAAGCCCTTGGACTTTTAAAATTAATCTGCTGCTTCTTACCCAAGACATAGATCTCGCCGTTGAGTGCAGCCGTGCTGAATCGGTACTTGGAATACTTCATGGGCACACGCTCCGTCCATTGATCTTGGCTGGGGTCATACTGCAACAGTTTGTTGCTTAATCGATCAGGTTCTTCATCAGGAAGATCCATCTGTATGAAATATGACAGGTACTATAATAACAAACCACTTCTGAGGCCTTTGGGAGGCCACAGATGCAATTAATCAAAGCCGACAGCCGAGGAGATAGAGGGAGGTTAAGAGCAACAACCCAGACTCAGAAAAGCGTCAAAGGCCATGACTCGGGGGTTCTAAGTACATTGTCAATATTAGAGGAATTTATATCCTGTAATAATGAGGCTGATGTGTTGAGTCACGGCTAACGATTTGTGAACTGAACAGCGAGACCAGAGAACACCAGTCAGTAAAGCAACAGTACAAGCTTTGAGAAGAAAACCACTTTGGGGAACAGGTTTAAAAGTACATTTCATTATATCAGATTTTATAGTGGTGGGTTTTTAATATTCATTGTAAGAAATGAATTTGAAGAATATATGAGGCATTTTTTCTTAGTAGTATATTTTAAAATCTAAATTCAACAAAATTAGGATATGTTTACACTGCAATTGTGATCTATATAGGAATGATCTGAATTCAATTTGTTTTTGTTTTTGGACCATATTCAGCAGTTCTCAGGGCTTATTCCTGGCTCAGTGCTCAGGAGTCACTCCTGGCAGGGTTCAGGAGACCATTCTATGGTGCCAGGGATTGAAACTGGGTCTGCTGTGTGCCAGGCAAGATCCTTACCTGTTCTACTGTCTCCAGTCCCTGCATTTCAATTTTAAAGCTATATGGTTAGCATAAATTATTTGCAGTTATTTGATGTGTTTATAGATATCTTCACTGACAAAAGGCAGTAGGCAGTGACTGCGTGTTCTTTTACTGATGTGTCGCACCCAGGAACTGAGAGTGAAGTATTGCTTTTTGGTCTACAATGCATCAGGAACTCCTCTGACTTCAGGCTAAAGAGGCTTAAGTAGCTTTTGTTTCAGATGCAGGTGTTCAATCCAGAAATAACCACCACACTGATGGAAGCTGTATGCAATTAACTGTAGTTAACTCTCAGCGCATACAGTTACGCTTAGCACATTGCAATCACAACCCCACGTTACCCTGTCACTGACTGTTTTGTACTAAGTACAGATGAGCAAAAGCCTTTGCTATGAAATATTCATGTGTCATCTGTTCAGAGACATTCTACATTTATAAATATTGACCTTATTGTTTCCCTTTGCCGTTTAATTCCAGCATTTCATCTATATTTTACTGAAGAGAAGCAAAGGGAGGCTTCATCTCTATTTATTTGGAAGATAAGCAGAGTTGTTTGGGGAGCTCGGTCCTGCAGAATGAACTAGGAAACGGAGAGTTCTGCAGAAGCCTAATTACGAATAATTCACCAGGTTTCCGTTCCTAGCTGTGATTAAATCTGTATTGCCTTGAAATACACAGTCCAGCCTTTCAAATATATCAAATGTGAAATTTAACTTTTAAATAAAGGTATGGCATGGTATAAATGGGAAAACCCAAGCTTGTCAAAGAGAACACACAAAAAATAAGATACACTTCTCTTTCTACGTATATGTATCAGTTTTTATCATGAAGCACCTTTGGAGAAACAAGAAATAAGCAAAAACAAAAAATCAGTGTCATGGGGATGGACAATGGGTGATGATTCCTTTGTAACCGGAAAGACTGGATGGGTGGGTGGGTAGTCACAGGGCAGCTGGGTACTATCACAACAACACTATGGTCCAGGAGGGGCGTCCTGGGAAGAGAGAAGGTGAGGGTGAGGGTGCTCTGGTGACTTCTCAGGTTTGGCTGGCCAGACTTCAAGAAACAGCTCTGTATGCTATCACTATATGCCCAATTCCCAGCCATGGCACCAACTTTCCTACAGTCTAAATATATACATGCAGGAATGATGGTGCCAACATGGGCAAAGACCTGAGAGTTCCTTGCCTCGGGTCACACAACGATGGAGCAGACAGCACGGGGTTAAGGCTCCGGCATTTCTCCCCCAGAGAATTCCTGGGTATCAGCATCTTTCCTGGTTAGCCAGCCGGAGGAGGGTTAGGAAGAACTGAGCACAGAGATGGTCACGTCTCAGATTAACACGCATTAGAATGCATTCTCCCAAATTGCTTCTCGAAGACTGTTGAGTCTTCAGTTTAATGTTTTATACACCAGCGAGCATGTAACCAAAATGTTAGCCATACGCTTTTAGTACTTAACAAAGACAGCACCTAGCCATGCCAGGAGACAGGAAAAGCCTTTAACCTGGGGAGTCCAGCCTCCAATCACATAAAGTTTATTCTTCACTGTCACCACTGCGTGGCATGCCAAGGGTAGTGGAAGGGGAGACACCCTTTTCCAATAGTCCTGTTCTACACTGTACTTATCAACACAGTTTGTAATCAGATACTGGTTCTTAATTTTCATCTGTCCTCCTATCACATAGAGGTCATTGTGGACACTGCCCAGAGCATACAGCTCTCGGAATTCAGTTGTGCATAACTTTTCCCAGAACTGGTTTCCTCTATCATGATACCTGTAAGTGAAGAGAGAGAGAGAGAGAGAGAGAGAGAGAGAGAGAGAGAGAGAGAGACTCAGAATTAGCAGCAACACAAAACCCGCGTACCCAAGAAATATACTCAAGTTTCTTTTTCCACCTAAAAACAATTTGTTTCTTCTAACTGGAGAGAAAAAAATTGTCAAAGATTGCTTCTGGGTCAGAAATATAAAGACCCGGAGCTGGAGCGATAGCACAGCGGGTAGGATGTTTGCCTCACATGCGGCCGACCCAGGTTCAATTCCCAGCATCCTATACAGTCCCCCGAGCACCGCCAGGAGTGATTCCTGAGTGCAAAGCCAGGAGTAACCCCTGTGCATTGCTGGGTGTGACCCAAGAAGCAACAAGACAAAACAAAACAAAACAGAAATATAAAGGCCAACGGGGTGAACACCTACTTTGCATGGGGGAGACTTAGGCTTGATTCCCAGCACCATCTGGCCCCTAAGCGCGACCAAGAACAGCCTCTGAGCACAGAATTGAGAATAGCTCCTGAGCTCTGCCATGTGTATCCCGAAACCAAAAATAAGATTGGATTATAGATTTGCACTTTTCAAAAAAGAATTGATGAGGGTTCGGAAAGGTAGACAGCACAGTGGTAGGGCACTTGCCTTGCATGCAACAACCTGACTTCTATCCCTGGAATCCCATATGGTCCCTGAGTCCTGTCGGGAGTAATTCCTGAGCAGTCAGGAGTCAGCCCTGACTACTGCTGGGTGTGGTCCCCCAAATAACACCCCCCCTAAAAAATAAAAAAGGATTGATGAGCTAAGTACAATGTACATTAAATAACCACAACTACCTAGAGAATTTTAGGAAACAGTCTATTGGAAATAGATTATCAAGCACAGTCTTCATTTTTTAACTCTGGAAGAGAAAGTCAAGGACAAATAGGAGAAAAGGGAGTTGGAAAAAAGAATAGGAAAGTCACTGAGAAAAATTATTTTTAATTTCACTATAAGAATAAGAAAAAGTAAAAATATGTAAAATGTCTTCTATGGAACTGGAGGTCTCTCTTTAATACTATGCTAATTTATTTTAGAGCAGAAAATCTGAAAATATCTCAATTCAGAGATTTCTACTGGGATCTTAAGAGTTATACAGAATCTTAAGCATTGTTCCTGTGGTCCTAAATGACTTAGAATAGTCAAGACTACCCGTAGGTGTAAAAAATTCCACCTGTAGGTGTATATGGGCATTTGGCATCTATTTTAGTCTTCTGGGTATGATATTTCAGTAATTGCATCTATGAATAATTATGTTCATCTGGGAAGAGTTACTAGGTATGAGTTTATATGTGTATATACGTGTATATATAGGATATATGTTCTCTCAATACTTCTAGAGTGCAACTCATTAAATAAGTGTATGGGCGAGTGTGTGCATGCATATAACATGTGTGTATGTGGGGGGGCATTATACAGTGTGAACAGGCTTTGGTTCATTCATCTTGTCTCTTGATAACTGTGTTTCTTTTCTCCACTCGTGATTTGGGGCACTGAGTCCAAGAAAGGCGAACATTCTAGGGGAACAGTGGGAGAAGATAAGCACAATTAGAAGCTCCATCCCAGAAAACTACAGAAGGAAAACCTGGAATTGAAATCTAAAATTTAAAAAAGCCAGGAAAAATAGCAAATAAGAAAAAAAAAGCTGTTATGCTTAGGAACAAAGTCCTCATAGTATGCATGTTTTATTGAAAGGGGAAAAATTAAAAATATATAAAATTAAAAAAAAAAAGCATGGCTGAGTAACTGCATCAGACAGCCACAATCCTCACATAGGTTTTCCCCTTGTTGATGTCAACTTTTCTCTCCCACAGAGTAACTCCTGGCTTCCAGCTTGACAAGGAAGAAGATGGAAGTTTGTGCTCCTTCCCTGGTGGGCATGTCTGGCTTGTCACAAGCGGAAGGTGGAAATCGACCCGTTACATGAGCGCTGTCTTCTGTCACTTTCTATGTTCAGCCCCTAGAATCACCAATATTTTCACTATTTTTAATTACAATGATTTTTAGAAGAGAAAGAAGGACTGGGTATCTGCATATACAGGGGCTACTGCATTAAAGCTAGTGAATGTACACATAAATAGAATGAAAAAAAAGACTTGAGACACGACATATAAGAAAATAGTTGTAGAATAAAATATGGCTTATGAGGTTTGGAAAAGGAATTTGCTGGGTCACTGACTAATCTTATTTCTGTTTGGACATTGAACCGAAGATGAAGGGAGAGAAAATGTCCGGATCAAAATATGACTTTTATTATTAAGAAAAATAAATCGTGAAAAAAAATAATAGTGAAAAAAGCATTCTATGTTCATAGAGGTTGACATGTTATTTTATTTTATTTTATTTGCTTTTTGGGTCACACCCGGATATGCACAGGGGTTACCCCTGGCTCATGCACTCAGGAATTACCCCTGGCGATGCTCAGGGGACCTTATGGGATGCTGGGAATCGAACCCGGGTCGGCTGCGTGCAAGGCAAACAGCCTACCCGCTGTCACTCCAGCCCTGAGGTTGACATTTTAAAGATAACATTGATAATGGCTGTTTCCATGCTGAAGTACGGGGGGATAAGTAAAAAAAAAAAAATGGAAAGGCACATTTATTTTTGTTTTGGGGGCCAGGTGTGCTCAGAGCTTACTCCTGGCTCTGCACTCAGGGGTCACTGCTGGTGGGCTTGAGGGACCATCTGAGAGGCTGGCAATCAAACCCAAGCCGGCCTCACGCCAGACAAATGCCCAACCCCCTACTCTCTCATCTCTCCGGCCGCAAGAAAGAAACATTGTTTCAAAAAAGAAACGGTTCGGGGAGTCAGAGAAAGAGCACAGTGGGCAGGACGCTTGCTTTCTCTGCCGCCGGCCCAGGTTCAATCCCGAGCAACCGTCAAGGGCACCCCAGGCACCACCGGGTGTGACCCCTGAGCACCCCAGGCACCACCGGGAGTGACCCCTGTGTCCCCCCAGCCCCACCCCTCCCAAAGGAGATAAGACACAACGGCTGACTTAGAACCCGACCACGTCAAAGTCATCCCGACCCACGTCCCCTTAGGACGCCAAGGGACCAACCTGTAGATCTCCACGTTCCGGCCCTTCTGCCGGGCGAGCCTGGGCGCGCTGGCCTCCCCGGCCACCACCACGGCGTTGCTGTCCATCACCACGCCCGCGCACACGGTGCCCAGGCCCTCGCCGTACTTGGGCGACGAGATGAAGTAGGTCTTGCGGGCGACGGGGTCGTAGCAGAAGCTGGCGTCGCCGTAGCTCCGGTGCCGGGACCGGATGCCCGCCGAGTTGTTGCCCAGGCAGAGCAGGAGGCTGGTGGTCTCCATGCCGTAGCGCAGGGGCGCGTGCGGCGGCCGCGGGGCCTTGCTGGCGGCGAAGGCGCGCTGGATGCGGGCGATGCAGCCGGCGTCGCTCAGCAGCAGGGGGCTCCGGCGCAGGGCCTGCCGGAGGAACGGGGGGCTCACCAGCTCCAGCCGCACCTGCTGCAGCAGCTCGGGCAGGTGCGCGGCGCGCAGGGCCCGGTCGTGGTCCACCCAGCGCAGGACCAGCTCGAGGATGCTCTCCTCCCGGGACACGTTGAGGTCGTCCGACCTGATGAGCGCCAGGAACTGGTGCTCCTCCACGTCCAGGATTTCCTCCTGCAGGCAGGCCTCGGCGAAGTGCTGGTACAGGTACTTCCGCGACCGATCGCAGAGGTCCTCGGCGCCGATCTGCTTGGCGAAGTGGTAGATGCCCACGCAGTTGGAGGCGTCCATGTGGTCCATCATGTACTTCTGACACACGCCGAAGACGTCTTCCATCTGCATGAAGTAGGCGGCCGTGGCGACCGTCTGCACGTTGGCGTTGTCGATCTGAAGCGCCGCGCTGTACATGTAACGGAGCAGGACCGACACGCTGTCCGCCGTGATGTCGTGGAGGGTCACCTCCCTCTGAGAGCACTCCAGGAGGCCACAGGTGAACATGGCTTTGAAATAAGGGCTGAAGGCGGCCAGGACCAGTCGGTGGCAAGGAAATCTCTCTCCTTCTGCTATGAGCACCACATCGATCATTTCCGCGAATTCTCTCATGTTCTTAATTTGCTTCAGCAAATTCAAGCTATGATGACATTTTCCTGCGTCCTCGAGTTTGCATTCCATGATATCCTCTCCCGACTTTTCAGTTCCTTCTCCTTGAGGTTGAGCTTGGTGCTTAAGGGGCTATTTGCATGTCTGATTACTCTAAAAGCGACCGAGATGGCACAGCTCAGCCCTGATGGAAAGAAAACACACAGTTGCCTTTTGAGAAATAGTTTTATAATTTAAAAAGGCAGCAGCGGTTTTGAGAAACGTTTATAGGCAAATGTTATACATGCCATATAGAGTATTTATACATATGTGTGTGTGTTTAATCTTAAAACAGCTACGTGAGTATCTAAAAATGCTTATTGACTGCATAAACAGCAAGTTATTTTTTATTTTATTATTATTTTTTAAATTTTTATTAGTGAAACATCACGAGGTACAGCTGTAGACTTACAAATTTTTATGCTTGGGTTTCAACCATACAATGATCAAGTACCCATCCCTCCACCAGTGCCCACCCTCCACCACCACGGATCCCAGTATCCCTCCCACCCCCCCACCCCACCCCCACCCCCCCTGCCTCTGTGGCAGGGCATTCCCTTTTGTTCTCTCTGTCCTTTTGGGTGTTGTGGTTTGCAAAAGAGGCAATGAGTGGCAATCATGTTTGGTCTATAGTCTACTTTCAGCATGCTTCTCCCATCCTGGGAGGACAGCAAGTTATTAACTACAGACATGATATTTTCCTTTGTATCAGTAGAGATTTTTTCCCCCAGGAGAGCTAGGAAGTTCTCTCTCTAAAGGTGAAGGAAGCAGTGATAAGTTAGGCATTTTGCAATTCCGCCTATAAATTGCACCTCATCCCCTGGCATAGGGTGTAGGATGTTAGGTAATGATCTTTGTACTTTGTTGGAATATAGCTCCAAATATTAGGCTTAACATTGGTTTGCCCTTTCCCCCTTGCCACAAGGAACTCAGGTTTATTAAAGTGCTCCTGAGGCACTTCCATTCCATTGTGTTTATCTGTAACCTCTTCCCCATGCTCTCCTCCCCACCCAGTTAATCAGCTTTTCCCCTAATCAGTATCTGTTAATTTGTAAGGTCAAATCCTTCTAGGACTTTGAAATTGTATTGTAAGTTAATGTTGCCTTTCTCCTCTCCTTATGTCTTTTGAATAGTTTACTTTAAAGCAATGTCCTTTTTGTAATAAATATAGGAAGACAGTTAATATTATGCTTTGTAACTTAGGGTTTAATTGGCTTTGAATATTATTCACTCCCGGGCATCTACTTTCTTGATTTAAGCCTCAGTTGCCCCAGGTTCCTAACACCCCAAAAGCAGGGTCCTGACAAGGGACTGAATGGACCCAGGGCAAGTGGTGAGCTACCCTGGCATCGAAATGGGCCAGGTCAAAGTGCCACGATTCTTAACTATAAATTAAGAGCTTGATCATAGACAAATGCTGTCATGATCCAAACGACGAGACTAGGACCCTGCTAGGGATAGGAAAGACTATCTGGCCTGAGCTCTGTAGTCCGAGATTAAGATGGCCCTAGGAGAGCAATTCTATAAGTTTAAGGTATTTCTTACTGTATCCATACAAAATGATTTATATTATATATGCTTATATATTTGTTGGACAAGGAGAGAAGAAACACACCCAGGGGATCCTGCTCTAGGATGGGTTGATCTGATAATGAGAATCTGTCCTAGAAGTGGCTTTCCCCGAGGGAAAGAATTCTACCCCTATTGATTGTGACCACACCTATGTGTAATTGTTACCCCAACCCCTCATGCTGGGGGATATAACGAGACTGTAAGATTGGGCTAGGGGAGGCAGAGGAGAAACTGAAGTGAATGGAGAGAGGATTGGAATAAACTGCAACTGACACCAACCAGCCTGGCCCTCATTCCTTCCTTCACCTGCCCATTGCCATCGACCTCCCCAGGGTTGGGGAACCAGCGTGAGACTACCGAACACGGGCAGTGGGAGAGATAGAGCTGCTGCTGTTTTTTTTTTTGAGTTTACACAGTACTTGAACTTTTTTTCTTTTAAAATTGTGTGTGTGTGTGTGTGTGTGTGTGTGTGTGTGTGTGTGGCTGGAGCAATAGCACAGCGGGTAGGGCATTTGCCTTGCGTGCGGCCGAAACTGGGTTCGATTCCCAGCATCCCATATGGTCCCCTAAGTGCTGCTAGGAGTAATTCCTGAGTGCATGAGCCAGGAGTAACTCCTGTGCATCGCCAGGTGTGACTGAAAAAGCAATAATAATAATAAAAATAATAATAATAATAATTGTGTGTGTGCTGGGATCAAATCTAGGGCCTCACACATGGAAGAAGGAAAGAGCTCTGCCTCTGAGTCACCTCCTTGGTCTGGGAAATAGGCTTTAGGATGCAATTATCAAGCAAAGATGGGGGTACACCTCCAAAAAAAATCATGGCAGGGAATCTTGTAGGGTGTTGGGGAAACAAAAGAGCCACTAAAATTCTGCTCAGGGCCTGGAGAGATAGTACAGTGGGTGGGTAGGGCACTTGCCTTGCATATGGCTGACCTGGTTCAATCCCCGGCATCCCATATGGTTCCGTGAGCACCGCCAGGGGTAATTCCTGAGTGCAGAGCCAGGAGTAAGTAACCTTTGAGCATCACCTTAATCTTAAGACAGCTTCGTGCGTATCTAAAAATGCTTTTGGCTGCATAAACAGCAAGTTGTTAACTACAGGTATAATATTTTCCTTTGCATCAGTATGACACAAAACCAAAAACACAACACTTAAAATTCTGCTCGGATTTTGTTACTGGGCATTAACTGAAGACCGTGGACCACATAAAGATTGTTTCTACTTGGGAGCTCACAACCAAATGTCAGCTATTGACAGTACTTGAAAATAAACATTTCTCCCTCCCAGGATGGGAGAAGCATGCTGAAAGTAGACTATAGACCAAACATGATTGTCATCCATTGCCTCTTTTGCAAACCACAACACCCAATAAGAGAGAGAGAACAAAAGGGAATGTCCCCTGCCACAGAGGCAGGGTGGGATGGGGGGATGAGGGGTGGGAGGGATACTGGGATCCATGGTGGTGGGAAATGGCCACTGGTGGAGGGATGGGTATTTGATCATTGTATGGTTGAAACCCAAGCACAAAAATTTGTAAGTCTACAACTGTACCTCATGGTGTCTCACTAATAAAAATGTAAAAAAAAAGAAAATAAACATTTCAAACTAAATCATCCTGACCTTAGAAGATGCACACAAGTATCCCAAGTTTCTGCTTCTCTTTGTTCTTTCTGTTCATTTGTTCGGGGCCACAACCCTTCACGCTCAGGGCTGACTCCTATTCTGTGCTCGGGGATCACTCCTGATGTGACTCAGGAGACCGTAAAAAGGACCAAGGATGGAATCTGGGTCAGCCATGTGCAAGGCAAGCAATCTTCCAGAAAGCCTGCTGCCCTAACCTCTCTTTGTTCATTAATTCATAGAGGCAGAGGCCAAAGTACTTCTCACCTTAAAAAAAGCACCAGTCTACTGCAAGTCTCTTTAAGCTAGAAGTGGCTGCATTCCTTCCCGAGGGGAAAAGAAGCAGGATGTTCCAAGGAAGCTAATTAGGTGGTTTGCTTTAAAAGAAAGCCAGTCCAAGAGTCAGAAACAGTGATGGCAGGAGAGAGCTAAGCCCCTGCAGGCGTTCTAACAAGAGAAAGACCTTGTATGTAAAGAGAACCAAAAAGTCTGGTTGCAAAGGAGGGAGAAGAGGTGGTGATTTCAGTAAAGGCAGAGTGAAAGTTTTCAGCTGTAAATAAAATTTATTATTATTATTATTATTATCATCATCATCATCATCATCATTTGTTTCCAAGCAGTGCTCGTGGGGACAGGAGATAGGGATATATCTGTGGGACACTCCCAGCACTATTGTCCCAGCCAGGCTGGACAGGTCAATGCTAAGACACGGAGGTGTGCTTTCACTAAGGCCCAGGCTGCTGGGCGTCATCAAGGACACCTCACCAGTGCTGGAATCCTCCAGGGTCACTTGGTAGGACTTGGTGGTGGACATGCGGGGCCAGCGACTGAACTAGGGCCTCACACACCTGAGTTATATTCCTGATCCAAATAGCAGTTGTTTTTGTAAATTCCTGTAATCCCATAAAGGATTAGAAACCTTGGACCAGAACCATAGTACAGAGGGGTTAGGGTTAGGGTAGTACACTTGCTTTGCACACAGCCTGGGTTGTTCCCCGGGACTCTCACAGTTTCTTGAGTCTACCAGGAGTGATCCTTGAGCACGGAGTCAGGAGTAAGCCCTGAGCACCAACATGTGTGGCCCCCATACAAACAAACAAACAAACAAAAACAGAAAAAAGAATTAGAAATCTCATGTGCCTTTCCGGGTACTTTGTACAGGGCTGAATTAAAGTTCGTTTCAGGAAACAAATATTAAGCATCATAGGAACGTCTAATTACATAATGGCAATTATAACATCTAAAAGTCACCGTGTGGAATTATAATAACTAGCCAATTGTAGACTCTATAGCCTCTGATGACACCTTCCTTGCTGGCGTTTCTGGCACAAATGACTCAGCTTCATTTCAATAAAAGCTTAAAAGTTTCTTTGGGAGTGTTTTCAGGCTAAAAGTCAAACCTGACTTTTTACCTTTTTACTTTTTTTACGAAGAGAATCCAATTTTCAAAGATTTCACACAGATAATCCAATGTGGAAACTTAGGAGGTCATAGATTTCTGAATTCTCCTCCAGCAATGTCAGGACTAGTCCAAATCTTATTATGTGGACTTCTTTACACAGAAACATATCAGCCAACTTTACATATGACAGCTGTTTCTTGGGGCTCAACAACATAAATCCTTACTTAAAAGGAAGCAGATCTTAAAAAAAAAAATCCCTTGATTCCGTTTGTACTGACATACCAGAATCCTAATACTTACATTATTCGAAACCCACAAGCAGGGGTGGGTAGGTTGCTTGCCTTGTGAATGGCCAACCAGAGCTTGATCCTGACATTCCACCCATAAGGTCTTTTGAGCACTACTGGGAGCGAGTCCTGAGTGCAGAGGCAGGAGTAAAACCTGAACACCACTGCATGTGGCCCCCAAACAACAGCAACTAAAGAAACCCACATGCAGTTTCCAGTTCGGATCACTAGCCCTGACACAATGCAGAAGATTAGGATTCATCAGTTCCTAAAATTTTAGTTGTTGCTCAGACAGAAGTAAAATGCTGATCACCCCGATGTGATGGGCTGGAGCGATAGAACAGTGGTAGGGCGTTTGCCTTGCAAGCAGTCGGCCCGGCCGAGCTGGGTTCGATTCCTCCGCCCCTCTTGGAGAGCCCGGCAAGCTACCGAGAGTATCTCACCTGGAACGAACAGCAAAGCCTACCAAGCTCCCCGTGAAGTATTCAATATGCCAAACACAGTAACAACAAGTCTCACGATGGAGACGTTACTGGGCCTGTTGGAGCAAATCGATGAACAACGGGAGGACCGTGACTGTGACCCTGATGTGATGACCATAATTTGAGGATTCTGGGTCTGTACAGCAGGAATGAATGGCCTCGGTGGCACAGGACTATTTTCATAAAAATCCATATTGCATTAGTTACCAGGAGATGAGAAATGGACCAGTCAGCATAGAAGTGCTTGTTTATCAATATGTTATAGCTGTGATCACATGAAAAACTTTATAGTAGACAACGGAGCGCATCCCCAAATCCCCAAACTGCTTTCTCTTGGTGTGGCTAGGGTGGGGTTCACTCATTCCCCTCCCCACAACTGCTGTGTTGAGGTCATAGATAGCACTAATCAGAGTGATGCTCAGGTCTCTGGTTCAACACTGGAGGTGTCCCTGTGTCTAGAGAGGGGGTTATGGAATGTCTGCTGCCATGGCCCCACAAACCAGCATGAGAACAAAGAAAACAGGTGAAATATGGCAGATAATCCAGAGAAATGTAACAGAAACTGCCCAAAAGCTGCATGTTTTCAGTTCTGAGAGGCCATTCCTTGGACTATTGAATCTTCTTCGAAATGGGATCGCTTTTTATCTGCACCAAAGAGTCCTGACTGGCCTAAGTGTATATGCAAACACAGTGGAATAATAGATAAATTTCACTTTTGTTTATAGTGTGTGTGTGTGTGTGTGTGTGTGTGTGTGTGTGTGTGTGTGTGCTGTGCCCCAGCAGTTCCCAGGGCTTACCTCTGGCTCTGCACTCAGGGGTCACTCCTGGCGAGGCTTGTGACACTCCATGCAGCACCAGGGATACACCCAGGCTGGTTGCTTGCAAGACCAAGGCCTCACCCCTGCACTATCTCTCTGGTCCCTTATTTATGTTTTTCTATCTTTTGTTATTGTATGCTGATAAGAAAAGGAAATAGGGGTCCTCTACTTTGTGATAGATACTGAGTTGCTTCTCGGTCACTGCTCTCAATTTCTCCCTTCTCATTAAATGACCACACTTTACAGATGCGGAAAATGAACCCCGAACCCAATTTCATCTGAACCCCAAAGTCTGCAGACATATTCTCTTTCAAGTGGTTTTAATTTTATCCACTAATTAAAAATGGTTTTTAGAGAATGTCCACTCTTAAATTACTCTCCCAAGGTTACTATATAGGAACCATCTAAATATTTTGTCAAAAATATTTCTTGGGGGCCGGAGCGATAGCACAGCGGGTAGGGCATTTGCCTTGCACGCGGTTGACCCGGGTTCGATCCCTGGCATCCCATATGGTCCCCCAAGCACCGCCAGGAGTAATTCCTGAGTGCAGAGCCAGGAGTGACCCCTGAGCATTTCTGGGTGTGACCCAAAAGGCAAAAACAACTAAGTCACAGGGATATATTCTGTGGGCTTTTGGGGGGCTGTTCAGGAGGTCCAGGGGACCCATCAACAATTCTTTCTTTCCTTGGGGTGGTGCGCACCCAGCAATGCTCAGTACGCTTCTGGCTCTGCACTCAGGGATTCCTCCTGGAGGTGCTGGGGGGTGGAGAATTGGGGGTGGGGGTGGGAACCGTATGGGATGCCAGGGATCAAACCCGTGTGGGCCACGTGCAAGACGAACTCTAGCCCTCCACAGCAATTCTTGGCCAATAAGACTGGTTTGTAAGCTCTGAGGGCGCAATGCTGATCGGACCTCACAGGGCTGGGACTCCCCAGGTCAACAGTTAAGTCCCCCGCAGTTCTGGGGGGCCTCTAAGGTTACACACTGTGTTGTCCTGGGGTGGTTCCTTAGCAGGAATGAAACCCGGCCCCATGTGCATTAGGCCTTACTCAACCGGACTATCCCAGCCCAGATTCTGCGGATTTTGAGACCTGCTCCCTCTAGTGGCAGGGACTGAAGCAAACGCTAGAGAGAAAAGACTTGGCGGCTTCAGGCCATAAGATCACTTGATCACTTGACATCCCATTACTCATCGATTTGCTCGAGCGGGCGCCAGTAACTGGTTATTGGCCATAAAATCACTATGGATAAAATGGGGATTGTGGATACAAATACATGGCTCAGACCATGGCCTTCGAGTGCTCAGTAAATGGAAATTACTGGTGCTGTACATGGTGGAGCTCGGAGGCTGGAACTGTGGTCTTCGGTCTGGGTGATTGAGGAATGAATTCTAATCACTGCTTTGTTATCTGGTCACCTCAGCAAGTTTCTGTTTCTTTCAATGTTTTCTCCCGGGGTTAGTTTTGAGAATTATCTACGAATAGCTGCAGAAATGGCTCAAGTGGTAGAACACGGGCAAGCAATTTCATTCAATCCCTGCCACTGCATGGTCCCTTGAGCACCCCTGGCTATGGCCATGGAAGTCCCCAGCCATACTGGGTGTGGCATGGACACCAGCCCTCCCTCCCCAGCCATGCCAGGTGTGGCAGTGGGAGACAATTTGGGAACGTTAAATAACGTGATGCATATACACCATGTAATTAGCTTGGTAAGATATGTTTGGGAAGGCAGGACACACCTATACAAATACAAATAATTTTTAAGTAACAGCAATGTTTGAATACATATGTAAGTTGTCCATATGTGGGTGCAGATATAGCTTCTAAAAACGAGAAAGCTGACAGAAACTTTTTCTTCTAATGAGGCCGCAGACAGCATTCTCCTTTTATCAGCAAAACAAAACTGTATAAATGTTCTCAATGATATCAATGGGAAGTTATTCTCTGCTCCAATTTATAGAAGGCAGAACTGGCGCATTCAGGCTAACAGTACTCATTACCAGGGAGGAAAAAAAATGAGTTGCAAAGATAAATATAAATCACAAGAAGAAAGCCTAATTACTTTGCAAGTCAAAAATGCAGCCATACCCATGTCCATTATGTTTAGTTCTGAGAAACAGGACTGGGGTGGGCATATGTCCATTAACTTCTACTGCCAGTGTTTTCCTTTTGCAACGTTTAATTGATAAGCTTTACATTCTCGTTCGAGTTGTTTCTTTTTTTAATATTGATTGATACAGGACCGTGCCCTCTTTCCCATGAAAACTCTCCATGGTTTGAAGTTAAAAACTAATTGCAGGTGCCAGAGCGACTTGCCTTGCACACAGCCAACCCAGGTTCAATCCTCAGCTATATGGCCCCCAGCACCACCAGGAGTAATGCTTGAGTGCAGAGCCAGGAGCAGTCAACCCTGAGCATTACTGGGTATAGCTCCCCTCTCACTACCCCCCCCAGAAAAAAAAGGCTGGAGTGATAACACAGCGGGTAGGGCGTTTGCCTTGCACACGGCCGACCCGGGTTCGATTCCCAGCATCCCATATGGTCCCCTGAGCACCGCCAGGGGTAACTCCTGAGTGCAGAGCCAGGAGTAAGCCCTGTGCATCACCAGGTGTGACCCAAAAAAACAAAAACAAAACAAACAAAAAGAAGCTATCCCCAAGCACTATAGAGTATACAATTTATAAACTAGAGATACATTTATCAACATAAACAAATGTGGCACACATAAAAAAGTTTATACAATTTCAAGCCCATGTTAAATACGCGGAACAGTATTCCAGAAGAGCACATGCAGACGTCATTCTGACGAGGAAATAAAAATAACAACTGGGAAAAGGTAGGAGAGTTTGGTGTGTGCTGATGGGGATCACACCTGAGGCCTTGCATGACCCGCCCGCCCCCCTCCCCCTGTGGGAGGTTTTGTTAAAAATATTCTTCGAACTTTTCTGTGAGCTTGAAATGATGTCAAAATAAAGCTGAAAAATGATACGTACCACTGCAATGGGACATAAAGAAAAGCAGGGTAATTAGCAACACCAATTTAGGAGAGTGGTTGCCGAGAGAGGATATGGAAGGAGGTGGTTATAATTGGAGAAGTGTGACAAGGAGTTTCAACTGCATAATTCATGTTTCGTTTCACCAGCTGTATGGCAGAGACCTCATATATAATTCTTGATGCCTTTTAGCATGTCTTATTATGCGAAAGGGATGAAAATGAAAAGCTGTATTCACATGATGCACATACATGTGTGTGTGTGTGTGTGTGTGTGTGTGTGTAGAGAGAGAGAGAGAAAGAGAGAGAGAAAGAGGGAAGAAGAGAGCCATAAAGGAATACTTAGACACTTTATAAATTTTTCTTTTAAACTGTTAAGATTATGAGTGGAAAGTACAAAAGCTTACATGCTCTGAAGTTAACTTGACCGAGAACTTTTTTCAAAAAAAATTTTATTCTGGGGGCTGGTTACTGGTTACTAGTAACATCTGGTTACTCCCGGCTCTGCACTCAAAAATCACTCCTCACATTGTATGACTGAAGCCTGTAACTGTGTATATCATAGGGATTCCATTAAAAATAAAGAAAGAAATCATTTGTAAAAAGGAATCACTCCTGGCAGTGCTCGGGAGACCATATGGGATGCCAGGGATTGAACCTGGGCCAGCGGCATGAAAGGCAAATATACTGCTCTGCCATCACCCCGGCCTCTGAGAACTGCTTTAACACTCGTGACTTCAGCCCTTCCTCCCTCCTCTTCAGTTTTCTTTGGCATCTGCTTTCCGTGGAGGAAGGACAAAAACAGTTTCTTCCTATTTTTCTTGGTGCAAAAAAAGAAGTTGCTGGAGTCCTAAATTAGTTTGTATTTCTTCCTCCCCATAGAAATGATCAGGATGAGGAGTAGGTTCTAGGATAAGATGATAAGTTAATCAACATCAAAACCTGAAGTTTGATTTTTGAAAAACCTGAAAAGGTGTGCAGTGACCTGGTCAGAAAGCTAAATCCAAGCTGACCTAAAACTCCTTTTGTTGGACTTTATGAAGTGTTCTCCACTCCGGCCAGGCAGGTTGGCCTAAAGAGAGCAGAATACGACACCTCAGTTTCAGAACGAAAATAAAGACCCTTTTTTTTGTACGTTGGAGACCAACAGGAGGAACAAAATCAGGACCCCACATAATTTTTCCCCCCAAAATTTGGAGCTCATTTTCAGCCCCATTTTAGTTATTATCCTGCTTCACCTCCTGATTTTCCTCTTTTTTCATTTTCTCAATCTTCCACTGAACTACTCATAATTAAACACATACAGCTCCTTTTTCTTTTAAAAATTAACCTTTAGGGGCTGGAGCAATAGCACAGCAGGGCGTTTGCCTTGCACGTGGCCAACCAGGGTTCGATTCCCAGCATCCCATATGGTTCCCTGAGCACCACCAGGGGTAATTCCTGAGTGCAGAGCCAGGAGTAAACCCTGTACATCACCAGATGTGACCCAAAAAAGCAAAAAAAAAAATAACCTTTAATTTTTTGGTTGTCTTTTTTTTGGGGGTGGGGTGTTATACCCAGCTGTGTTCAGGGCTTACTCCTGGCTCTGTACTCAAGGCTCATTCCTGGCAGGCTCAAGGAGATTGTATGTGGTGCCAGGGATTGAACCCACCCAGGCTGCTGTGTGCGAGGCAGTGAAAAATATTACTGGCTCTTTACGAATCAGCTCCAGTCCCTCCAGGTAGACCTCCCTGTCTGCCTCCTTGCCAAAAAAATCACCCAAACTTAGTGACTTTGGCACGGTTGCTCTTGGATTTGACTTAAGTATGTGGGAGAAAAAAAAAAGCATTGGAAAAGAGATTCATGCATCTTTGAGAAATGTTGTTGCAAAAATATTAAGGAATTCATTGAAAATGATGGCGCTAAAGAATACAGTCGCAGGTCACAACAGCTTCATAAAAGAAACCCCAACATAGATCAGTGACCTTGGAGACAAAAACACAGGAAATCAAGAAAAAAGAAGCGGGAAAAGGAAAGGAATTAAACACAAAGCAGAGCAGGGTAGAGAACTGCTCGAATCATTTCTGGATGCTAATATCTTCCTGCGAAGATGCTGCGGGCATGGAGGCACTTGGTACAGTCTGTGCAGTGAAACAATGATTTGCTTAGTTCTAATTTTTTTAAAGGTTATGTTTCCTTTAGGCTTTCTACATGTGAATAAACCATTTTCTTGAAAAAAAAATAGGTCATACTTTTTTTGAAAGGAGTCACATCTGGCAGTGCTCAGGCTTCCTCCTGGCCCTGTGCTCAGGGCTCACCCCTGGCAGTACTTGGGGACCATCTAGGGTGCTGGGGGTCGAACCTGGGTCAGCCATGTGCAATTACCCACTGTTCAATTTTCCTGTATATCTGTTGCCTTTTTATATTGTTTTATTTTGCTTTGGGTCACACCCAGTGCTGTTCAGGGCTCACTCCTGGCTTGCTCAGGGCTCACTCCTGGCAGGGCTCAGGGGTGTCAGGTATTGAACCAGGGCCGGCTGCAGGTAAATCAAGTGACCTATCTGCTATACTCTCACTCCAACTCCACCTCTGTCCTTTTTATAAGTCAATTGAGACGGATCAAGTTATACTCTCTTTCTGCCCAAGCCAAATCGCCTAGATTCATTCACTTTCCTTGCCTGTCGCAAGCAGAAGGCATTGGGTCCCCCACTTCCACCCTCAAAACAAATGCTCCATCACCAGTGCTCTGAAGGATCCGATCCCCAGTCTTAGAAAACAAGATGAAGCCCCTTCACTCCCCATTGCAATGGGCTGCCCGCAGCCCTGTGTGAGCAATCCGTCCTCAACATGCAAAGCTGGAAGAGGTCCAGCATCTGCTGCAGACGGAAAACAACATCGGCTATGACAGGCAACAGAGAGCCCCAAACTCCCGTGGTGAAAACTTGCAGGACCCGAGTGGCCATCGGCCCCATCTCTGATGGCCCAGTTCTCTCCCCCACGCCCTTTGAATACCCTCCCCCGTCTTGTCCTAGAGCCTTTTTGAGTTGGTTGGTTTGGGGGGCTCCTGGTTCTGCACTCACGCCTCACACCTGGCAGTGCTCAGGGGACCATCTGGGAGGGAAGATGGGGATCGAACCGTTCTGCTGTATGCAAGGCAAGCAGCCCTCCCGCTGTGCTATCTTCCTGGCCCCCGTTGTCCTGCAGTCTTTCAAGAGGGTGACCCCTGACTTCGACCCTGATCTCTGCATCACCGGCAGCTGCAGGCCGGGTGCAACACGCTTGTGGAACATTGCCCTTCGGGGAGTGTCCCTGTGCACTTGGCACAGTGCTCATTGCGCCCAGGCACGCACAGGGGTACCTGCACCCAGAGGGCCCCCCCTGAGAACTGCCCATGTGGCTCTGCAGGGCAGTGGGCCCGGCGGGGCACGCAGAGGCGGACACTCGCCTACCTTTAGGGCGTACACTGTCCAGGCACGGAGCCACAGCAGGGGGGCTGGGAACGTGGACAGGAGGACAGGGACCCCGCGCGCTCACTGCCCCGCCGTCCGGGACTGTCCCTCACGATGGCGCCGGAGCAGCCGCAGGGCGCAGGGCCAGGCCGGGCAGGGTGCCCCTGCTGCCCGCTACGCTGCCCAATAGCTGCCCGGGAGGACGCTCGCTATAAATAGTCTGTGTCAGGACTGGCGGGACTGGCAGGCGGCATGGAGGAGGTGACAGGTGTTGCTCTCCACCCCCACCCAGCTCCCCGCCGCCCAAGGTCGGGCGCAGGGACGAGGACACGCGGGCCCGCGGCTCCCCGGAGATTGCTCTTTCCCATTCTGTTCTTTTTGTGGGGAGATTGTCCTCCTGTCTGCCAAACCCCGGGCCTGAGGGTCCCGGCTCCCCTGGCCCTCCGCATCCAGGGTCTTGGGTTGGGGGTGAGGGGATCTTGCATGGAGGTGGTGGGTTGGGTGGCTTGTCCCTATAATGAGGAATGCTGACAGGTTGGCAGGCCTGGAGTCAGTTGGAATGTCCAGGGTCCCTGCCCCGTCTCTTGTGGGGGGCTGGAGTGGGGGCAGTGGTGGGAGTTCTTTGTAGGTGCTGGGGGCATGCTCACCCCTCCTCCCCCCGCCACCGTGTGTGACCTGAGGTTCCCCCCTCCCCTCCCTTAGTGGCCTTTGAATCCAGCGAGAGTTCCTCTCTGTGTCCAGCGAGTCTGATGTCCCCTTCATTCTTGCAGGAAGGTTTCTTGCTCCTGCAACACCAGTACACAAAGCCCTCCTAGGTCTAGACAGACATGGTGGTTCCCAGGGGGTTCAAGTGGGCCATCAGGGGGTCAGGAGATGATTCTAGGTCGGTGGGTAGAAATTGTCCTTTTGCGGTGAAGGAACAAGGGTACAGTAACCGAAGCGTAGAAAGCTGTATCTCCTCCCCTTCCCACCCCATTATAAAAATGTATTCTAAAATCCATCCCCCAAATCCTGAAAATCAGATTTTTGATCTGAGTTATCTTTTGTTTGTTTTGTTTTGGGGGCCACACCTGGCTATGCTCAGGGCTTCCTCCTGGCTCTGCACTCAGGGATCACTCCTTGCAGAACTTGGGGGAACTTATTGGGGTGCCGGGGACCTAATCCTGGTTGGCTATGTGCAAGGCAAATGCCCTATCCTCTGTACTACCGTTCTGTCTGGAAATAAAATGAAAAAAAAAATAGACAAATCTGAGGTGAGAGAAATAGTATAGCGTGTGGGGCAGTTGCCTTGCACCAAGCCAAGCCAGGTTTAATCCCTGGCACCACATATGGTCTCCTGAGCCCTCCTAGGAAAGACCCCTGAGCATAGAGCCAGAGTAAGCCCGGAGCACTACTGGTGTTTCCCCAAAACAAAACAAAACAGAAAAACCAGGAAAAAGACAAATCCATTGGCTTAATCTTTTAGACAAAAGTGCTGTACAAGCCAACTTCCTATGTTGGCTTGGGAAGAGGGTTGTCAGAGAAATACTAAGTGGTCCAGTTAAATGTGAATTTCGCCTCTGACACTGCTAATTTCTGTGTCCCCAGGATTGGACAGACACTTCGTGTTTCCCCTGGTGGGCCTTTTGCTGTTTGGGTTATGCCTTTTAGTTTGTTTCCTTCCTGGGAGCATCTATCCTTGGCGAGCTTTGCCCTCAGGATAGGGGTTTCCGGGGCCTGTGAAAGCGTTAGATCTTTGTGCTCTGAGGTGTGGGAGATGGAAACTCATGTAGCTGAACCCAGATAAGGAGGAATGTCCTCAAGGGGAAAGTATCACTGAGTATCTCCTAGGAAGGGGAAAATATCGCAGAGTATCTCCTGGGGATGTATCACAGATTATCTCCTGGGAAGCTAAGCGTTAGGTCAGCCAGTTCAAAACAGTGTTCGGGGTGGTGGTAACACAAATTTACTACCTTGCATGGATGTTTCCTTACAGTTCTGGAGGACAGAAGTCTAACGCGGGTCTCTCCTGGCCAAAATCAAGGAGTTGCCAGGGCTGTGTTCCTTTCTGGAGGGGAGAGACTTGTTTACTTGCCCTTTCCAGCTTCTTTCCAATCTTCTCTTGCTGCGGCCCCTGGCTCCTTCCTTTATTCTCAATGCCAGAAACAAAACAATCGGTCTTACACTGCATCACTTAGGGGGTGTGGTGGGGAAATTCAGGGGCTACTCCTGGCTCAGCGCTCAGGGGTCATTCCTGGTGGTGCTGGGGATCGAACCAAGGCTTCCAGTATGCGGAGTATACACTCCAGCCCAGTGAGCTTTCTCTCCAGGCCCCATTGCATCTTTGACATTAGCTGACTTCCTCTTCCACGTAAAAACCAAAAAAAGAGGGGGCTGGAGAGATAGCACAGCAGGTAGGGTGCTTGCCTTGCACGCGGCCGACCCGGGTTCGATTCCCAGCATCCCATATGGTCCCCTGAGCACCGCCAGGAGTAACTCCTGAGTGCAGAGCCAGGACTAACCTCTATGCATGGCCGGGTGTGACCCAAAAAGAAAAAAAGACACACAAAAAAGATACTCAAATATATGTAACATAATAATATAATTAACCATTTTCAACAGGTTGATAGGTACAATTCTGAGGCATTAAGGGCATTCATACTTGCATGCAGCTATCTCCAACTCCATTTCCAGCATTTTTGTCATCATCTCAAAACAAACACAAACTCTGTCCTCCCGTTGTTCATGGATTTGCTTGAGCAGGCCCAGTAATGTCTCCATTTTTTTGAGACTTGTTGTTACTGTGCTTGGCACATTGAATATGTCACAGGTAGCTTGCCAGGCTTTGCTGTGTGGGAGAGATACTCTCAGTAGCTTTCTGGGCTCTCCGAGAGGGGCGGAGGAATCGAACCCGGCTCGGCCAGGCTGGCTACGTGCAAGGCAGACGCCCTATCGTTGTGCTATCGCTCCAGTCCATCATCTCAAATAGAAAACAGTAATTTTCATTCCCCCATTGCACCCCCCACCCCCACCCCTTCACTGTCATTGCCAGCTACTGGGAGCACCCATTCTACTTTATGTCTCTGAGAATTAACCCATCCCAAGTTCACCTCATAGAAGGGAATAGGCAGTGTCACATGCACACACTTTATTTGACTTAGGAGAGTGTCTTCAACATTCACCCACGGGGTAGGTTGTTGTATCTGTATCTGATTCCTTTCTGAAAAGGATTTCTTTTTCCATTGTATATCTACTTGTTGACAACATTTTAAAAATGCGCCAGACAGAGTTTAAAGGGATGGAGTACTTGCTCGAGTACACGCCCTGGGTTTGATCCTCAGCACTGCACGGTCCCTGGTGTGGCCCCCAAACCCAGAGCAGAGCAAACCCATTTCACATTGGTAAGTCAGGTCTCTTGAAACATCCTAGGTCTTTGCTTTAATCCTTGCATGCACCCATATTCACAGGTCCGTGAAGCTTTTCAAAATCTTTCTTTGAGTCCATTTAGCTGCTTCTCTCACCGTTTTCTCCTGCTGCTTGTTTTTCTTCCTTTCTTCTCTTTTTACAGGGAGTTTTGTGTGCAGGTTGTTTGTGTGAGGCTAATGAATCTTTCTCAGCTAGCTTGGAAGGCTGTTTGATTTCCTCTTTGGCCGCTTTTTCTCCCTCTTTTCATCCCTTTGGGGAGGAAGTGGGGCATGGCGTGAAGAGTTCCTGTTCGGAGCCCAGAGGCAGAGTCGGAATCTGTGCTCCCACGGAGCGTGGGGTCAAGGCTCTAAACACCCAGACACCACCTGCCAACTGATGCCTGTGGGGCTAACGTTGATCCTATGCATAGTCTCAGACCAAAGTCGGGTTTGAAGGTGAGCGCTCCTTGATGGGTCCCTGGAAACGGCCCACTCTGCCCATCCTTTTGTGGGGTCTTTCTCTCTCTCTCAAGGCCAAACTTCATTTTCTAGTCTTGATTTGTTCATCACGTTGCTGAGATTTTCCTGTGTGCCTTTGGTTCGATTTTGCCATTTTGATTTCATTTATTCCTGTTTTCTGTTCCCTTGAAGCTAAAATCTTCTGCCCCCTTTTATTATGATTTGCTTTGGGGTAGCTTTTTCTGGCTACAGAACTGTTTTCTTCCCTCACTCCCCGCTCCCATTCTTCATCCCCCTCCCCTCCCGCTTCTCCCCTTCTTTTAAAGGAAAAAGATTTGCACCCCAAATGGCATTTCTGAGAAAGCACAGCTCGCTTCTTATCTGGATCTTATCTACAACCAGCTCGAACAGCCCTATTGATCAGGGAAAAACTGGAGCTGTATCTACCACTGGATCAACAGCCCTATTGATCAGGGGAAAACAGACTCTTCAATGAAAAAGCAGCCTGGTTACTTCAAACTTCATTCATCCCTCACAGGACCTGCCAGGAAGTGACAGATGACTGGGGCTGGTGGCACCGGCTTCTTTTCTTTTCCCTTCTGTGTTTTCATGCTTACTCTCCCGCTGTGGTTCCGCTGCTGGGCCCGAGTGTCTGCTGAGTGATTTTTTTTTTCTTTAAAAAAAGTATCGATTCTCCCCAGCCTTCTTCTTTCACCATTTATTTCCTGTGCTCTTGTGCTCTGCTAGGACCTTTTCAACAAGTTGGACCGCTCTGGGCTCATTACTTTGGGGGTAATGAGCTTCCTCCTTACCCCAAAGGTGGGGGGAAATGGGGACAGCAGCCAATGGGGGCCTGTGAGAGGAAGTGAGTGAACTATGGGAATGTGGAAAACGTTTGGGAGCACCCCTAAACTAGGGCGGTGTGTCCTCTCCCCCACAACCCTCATGGCCTGTGTGTGTGTGTGTGTGTGTGTGTGTGTGTGTGTGTGTGTAGATTTCCAGAGGGAGAAACTCCCTGTGCAGCTAGTGTGGGGAGTTGGCAGGCCCTGAGGGGAGGGAAGGCCCTTTGGAGGTGGCCAGAGCCCAGAGGAGACCCGACTGGAAGGCCCCATAAAGCCCCTTCAAAGATTTCCACATCTCTCAGTGTCCATTATGGTGTGGACAGTCCCTGAACCAGGGACCTGTACAGACAGTGCCTGGGAGACCTTTGCCCTTTCCTGTGACTGGGGCACTAAGGGCCCGAGAATGGTTCATTCCTGGCCCTAGGGCACGGAGGCCAGGCCTGGAGGCTCCCTGGAGGGAAAACCCTGACCCCTGTGCCTTGCCAAGACTTTACCGCGGAGTTGAACAGAGTCTGGATGAATGGGACGGTTTGGCCATCTCAAGTGGTGTGGGTAGGGGGTGGGGGAGCTGTTCAGGGCAACTGCGCCGTGTTCCCTGCTTCCGGCATCTGCTGAGAAAAATGAACAAGGGCAGAAATGGTTTGTTATCTGAGGAGGGAGCGAGCCCTCCTCAAACGGTTCACTTCCAGCTTCAGTCTTGGCAGGTAACAAAGAGAGAGAGAGAGAGAGAGAGAGAGAGAGACAGAGAGACAGAGACAGAGACAGAGACAGACAGAGACCAAAATGGTCCTTGCTGTCCTGTAGTTAACCCCCTAATTTCAGGGGTCTGGAGGCCAAGCTCCTGCAGAGTCAAGAAAAGATTTGACTGTCCCCCAATTTAATTACTAATGGGAAGTAGAGCTTCTGTCCA
Organism: Sorex fumeus; assembly: GCF_029834395.1. Lineage (NCBI taxonomy): Eukaryota > Metazoa > Chordata > Mammalia > Eulipotyphla > Soricidae > Sorex > Sorex fumeus. The sequence continues at coordinate 13,246,968 of NW_026606129.1, forward strand.
CAGGAGGGCGCTTACCTGGGAGGGGGCGAGTGGCTGACAGGAGGAGGCCGAACCTCTGGTAATGGGTTGGAATGTGATGTGCATGAAAAGTGTGATTAACAGTATTGAAATCCCAGCACCTCAAAACAAAAAAAGATTTGTAATGTCTGGGTGAGGGATGGGGGGGGCGGATAATTTAGGGAGGAGAATACTAGGACAAGGGGGGAAGGAAAGTATCTGCCAGAGGCAGGCTGGGAGGGTGAGGGAGGAAACTGAGACATTGGTGAAGGGGAGTGGGCACCTGCGAAGGGATGGATATTGGAAGAATAGATGCCTGAAACTTCATGATAAATATCTTTGTGACTTTGTAATTCACGGTGATTCAGTAAGAAGAAAGAAAAAGAAAGGTGAATAGATATCTCATGCAAGCAATGCTAGAGAACAATAAATCATTTTTTCTCCTCTATCTCTTAGGGAGTCTCACCTTTACCCCTAAAGAATACTAATACTTTCTAAATTGTAAGCTTCTGAAGATATTTATGAAGCATCTGTACAATCATAAAACATTCTGATACTTGGGAAAAAACAAAAGCTGTGTGCACTGTGGCTGGGGACAGGACTCAGAAAGATGAGCGCGTGTGTCACTTTCTGAGGCCTGGGTGGGGCTCCATCATGGGTACCCATTCTGCAGAAAAGAACAAATTCACACATTGATAATATATGGATTTCTTTGCTTTCTAGTGCTGGACATTGAACCCAGGTCTCACGCATGCAAAGTGTATGTTCTACCAGGGAGCCAACTCCCTGATGATAACATTCACTGGAAAAGTCTGAGTGTGAGTGAACGGCGCTATGTAGGGCAGCTGTAAGTCGTTGGCTTCTGTCTCTCGGTATTGTTTTCATTTCTTCCCCTGAATCGGAGGGGGAGAGGGATACAGATGCAGTTTCTTTACTGCTGGGTCCATAGTCCTTCAAAAAATATCTGGTACACTGTTGAGCAAAATCTTGTGGTGAGCCTGGGACTCGCCTTCAAGGAACCTAGTAATTGTATGCGGGAGCCCTGAGTTCCATCTTCCTCACCAGGTGGCCTTGTGAGCTCTGGAGCCCTGCTGGCCATGACTGCAAAACAACAACACAGAACAACACATTCAGGGACTGTGTTGTACAGTGAGGAACACCATTGCCTTGGTGTAGCCAACCCAGGTTTGGTCCCTGGCACCCCATGGGGTACCTGGACCTCCATCGGGAGTGATTCCTGAGTACCAGGTGCGGCTCCCAAACAAAAGCAAAAGACAAAACAAGGCACAGATGAATCTCAGAAGGGATCAGCACACTACAGAGATGTCTCCTCACCCTGCACTAGGCTTACATCACTGGGCCACCTCGAAGGGGGACGGGTGTGCCCCTCCATCTGCCCCCAAATAAATAAGCTTCGACAGTCAGAAAGCTCCAGAACCCAATTGCCACAATGCTCATGGCTGACACTCACAGGATCTCCCCAAGCCCCCCATGCCTGAGATTGAATCCGCTGAAAAACCCAGGTATGCAGGAAGTGTGACTGAAATCTCCAGGCTTCTGGAGTCAGGAATGGATCCCTCTACCAGTCTCCCTGCGTTTCCCCTTTCCTGGCCGTTACTCCCACAGACTGCCTCTGGGTGCCATTTCAGCATATTGACGGCCACAATCCAAACGCACAAATGAATCTCGGAAGAGAGCAGTACGCTGCAGAGATGCCCCCCCGGCCCCCAAATCACCATCCAGTTAAAAAAAATTAACTCCAAGTCTAGCACCCTGAAAAAAGTTTAGAATTCCAGGAGCATGGCCACAAAAGCGGCTGCGCAACATCTCATACAATTATGCTACTGATCTACCAAGAGTAGATATACCAAATACAACACATTTGATGGGGTGTAAGATTGAAGAAAACCAATCTTGATAAAACTATATGTACATATAACTGAAACCTAAGCACCAAAATTTGTAAGTCTACAACTGTACCTCATGATGTTTCACTAATAAAAAAAACTATATGTACATATATATGTACAATATATATATATTAGCACACAAGACTCAAACTCTGACAATATGTTAATGATCTCTAATAGGCTCCAAGATGAGATACAGCAATTTTCACACACTTTGCTCTAAGGAAACCTTTTTGATCATTTTTAGTCAATTATTCATAACAAGCAATACAACATAAATTACTTAGCATCTGCCTTTTGGGCAGGCTTGGGTGGTGATGGGAAAACTTGAAATGATGCTGGTGGGAAGGTTTAATGATGCTGGGATTGGTGTTGAAATATTGAATGTAATCAATTACTGTGAACAACTCCTTGAAAATAAAATTTAAATAAACAAAAAGTAAAATAAAAGACAAAACAAACAAACAAAAAACCCCAAGACACTCAGAAGAACATGTGCAGTGAGCGAATGAATGACCAGACAGGATTGTAGTGGCAGAGGGCAGAAGGCAGAGGGCAGAGGGCAGGGCTGAGTGTGGCTGGTCTGCGAGTGTCCCAGGAGCAAGCCTGACTGCTGGCAGTTGGGGGCTTGTGTGACCCCATTGGAAATTCCAGCAGTGTCACACCTTCCTGTTCTGTCCTTACTGGCTTTGATGATCTTGATTTTATTTTGTCTTGGGGCTACATTCAGTGTTGCTCAGGGCTTACTCCTGCCTTCCGCCATCACTCCTGGTGGGCTCAGGGAATCATATGAGATGCTGGGGATTGAACCCAGGCCTGCCATGTGTAAGACAAGCGCCCTACCCAGTATACTATGACTCTGGGTTCTGGCTGTTGTGAGCTGAAGCTTCAGAATGTTTCTGCTTGTGCCCATTGTTTGGTGCTCATGACCATACTTCTATGTCATGCCTGTCCTATTTCCTCACCTGGTATAAACATGTTTTTGCTTTGATGATTGGCTGAAGAAACTTTGGTACATCTACACAATGGAATGCTATGGAAATATTAGGAAAGATGAAGTCATGAAATTTGCTTATAAGTGGATGGACATGGAAAGGATCATGCTAAGTGAAATGAGTCAGAAAGAGAGGGACAGACATAGAAGGACTACACTCATTTGTGGAATATAAAATAACATGGTATGAGACTAACACCCAAGGACAGTAGAGACAAGGGCCAGGAAGATTGCTCCACGGTTGGAAGCCTGTCTCATGAGCTGGGGGAGAAGGCAGCTGGGACAGAGAAGGGATCACTGAGTCAATGATGGTTGGAGGAATCATTTGGCATGGAAGATGTGTGCTGAAAGTAGATAAAGGACCAAACATGATGGCCTCTAAATATCTGTATTGCAAACCATAATGCCCCAAATTAGAAAGAGAGTAAGAAGGAAATGTCTGCCATGGAGGCAGGGGTGTGGTGGGTGGGGATGGCAGGAGGGATACTGGGAACATTGGTGGTAGAAAATATTCATTGGTGGAGGGATGGATGTTGGATCATTGTATGACTGAAACTTAATAATGAAAGCTTTGTAACAGTATCTCATGGTAAGTCATTAAAGAGAGAAAGAGAGAGAGAGAGAGAGAGAGAGAGAGAGAGAGAGAGAGAGAGAGAGAGAGAGAAAGATAAAAACATGTTTTTGCTTTGTGGTGCCAGGCATTGAATACAGTGAAACCAGGGTGCCAGGTTCCCAGCGGCCACAAGCTCTGGCCTGTCCAACCTTTGTGACCAGCTCCAGCCTGGCTCAGGCCCTCAGGAAACAATTCTCTGGGTCAGACAAAGGCAAAGCCAAAACCCAGCCAGTGTTGGCTCCTGACCTCAGGGAAATAACACTGGTTCCTGGAGTCTAATTGGCTGAACTGAAATGGGTCTGCCTCACACTTCCCTTTTTTGGAGGATGAGGCAAGAGAGCTAATGCGTGAGAGAGTGCTTTGATAAAGTAACTCAAGTCATTTCCCCCAGAAGTGGCGTGTGTTAAAAAACGGAAGCTTTCTTCCCTGAAGATCTCTGAACTGGGGTAGAAATCTCTTTCTTGCTGATGATATTCACGGCATCCTGCGTTGAAGCAGAAGTAGCACTGTAGCACTGTCCTCCCGTAGTTCATCAGTTTGCTCGAGTGGGCCCAGTAACGTCTCCATTGTGAGACTTGTTGTTACTGTGTTTGGCATATCAAATATGTCATGGGTAGTTTGCCAGGCTTTGCCGTGCGGGCGAAATACTTTCGGTAGCTTGCCAAATCTTCGAGAGGGGCGGAGGAATCGAACCCGGCTTGGTCAGGTCTGCTGCATGCAAGGCAAATGCCCTACCTGCTGTGCTATTGCTCCAGCCCACGGCAGAAGCAAGATCCCTATTTCTTTGGGGGCCTCTCCAATGAAGGATGCTATTAGAAGGCGCCCTGGGGAGCAAGCCAGGCTTTTGCAACTCCTTGATGCTTCTAAGCAAGGCTCCAGGGGCTGACAGCTGGGAAATCTCGTCTCCTGGGTGCCCCAGAGTGCCTTGTTTACAGTCTATCCAGCAGCACTTGCCAGACACAATCTTCGTAGACATATTATTTCACAGATAGGTATGATTTAGGTTTTATTTTCCTCCCCACCCAGGCCTCACTTCTCTCTTTTCTGGTCCTTGCCTTGAATTCTATTTTGTACTGGTGCAAATTATAAGATCAATCACCTCGCTCAGTGATATATGTCACAAGACAATGGCTGGCCTTGTTTTTGTTCTCACTTTGATTTCCAGCCAGCCCAGCACTGTGCCTGGAACAGATGCTCAGTAAATAGTTGCTGAGTAGATGAATGAGTAGAATTAGGGAATTTCTTAAGAACAGAGGTGGAAGGGGCTAGAGTGATAGCACAGTGGGTAGGGTGTTTGCCTTGCATGCAGCCGACCCGGGTTTGATTCCCAGCATCCCATATGGTCCCCCGAGCACCGCCAGGAGTAATTCCTGAGTGCATGAGCCAGGAATAACCCCTGTGCATCGTTGGGTGTGACCCAAAAAGCAAAAAAAAAAAAAAAACAATGGGACTGGATATTTCTCCAAGTGCATAGTGCCTTACACATGGCTGGTCAGGATTCAATCCTCGGCACCATATAGTCTCCAAGCACTGCTAGTAGGAGTGAGCCTTGAGTGCAGAGCCAGGAGTAATCCTGAATATCACTGGTGTGGCCCGAAAATCAAATCAACAAGTTTCCTCCCTTCCTTCCTTCCTTCCTTCCTTCCTTCCTTCCTTCCTTCCTTCCTTAATTAAAAAAATTGAATCACCTTGAGATATACAGTTGCAAAGTTATTCATGATTGAGTTTCAGTCATATAATATTCCAATACCCATCCCTTTACCAGTGTACATTTCCTGCCATCAGTGTCCCGAGTTTCCCTCCCACCTCTGTGGCAGACATTCTCTTCTCTCTCTGTCTCTCCAGCTCTCTCTCATTTTCCTGTGGTTTGCAATACTGTTAATAAAAAGGGTATCATGCATATCACTTTACCTCCTTTCAGCACTCAGTTCTTGTCCAGAGTGATCATTCTCAACTATCATTGTCACAGTGGACCCTTCTCTATCCTAATTGTACTCCCCACCCCCTTGCCTCCTCGTGGCAAGCTTCCAACCATGGACAAGTCCTTCTGCCCTCATTTCTACTGTCTTTGGGTATTATTCTCATACTATGTTTATTTTAATCCCATAAATGAGTGCAATTGTTCTGTTTGTCCCTCTCTCTCTGACTCATTTCACTCAGTATGACACTCTCCATGTCCATCCATGTACAAGCAAATTTCATGACTTCACTTTTCCTAACAGCTGAGTAGCATTCCATTGTGTAGATGTCCCATACTTTCTTTCTCCACTCATCTGTTCTCAGACACTCGGGTTGTTTCCAGATTCTGGCTGTTATGACTAGTGCTGCAATGAGCAGAGGAGTGAGTGCAGATGGCTTTTCTGCATCGATCTGCATTTTCGGACCCCTAGGGTATATTCCCAGGAGCGGTATTGCTGAGTCATATAGGAAGCTCAGTTTTTAGTTTTTTGAGGAATGTTCATATTGCTTTCCTGAAAGGCTGGACCGGTCGGCATTCTCATCAGCAGTGAATGGGAGTGGGACTCATTTTTTGCCTTGCTGGCTTCTTGTCTCTTCCCAGGAATCTCCTGCTCTGCCACTGGTGGGTAGCACTTAACCCTTGAATTAGAGCAATTTTGGGTCTCAGACTCTGCCAGGTGATGAGCTTCTCCAGGCAGGGAGAGACCCCACACATCTCTGCGTCCCCAGTTCAGCACATGGGGTTGAATTATTTGTGCTTGAAGACAAATGGCTCTCCAGAGAACAAATATGTTCGCTTCCTCGTTCTGTGCTTTTGCCCACCCAGCTCATTATAGCTCATCTTCTGAGGCAGTCTTTTAAAAGCATGTACCCAGCCCTTTCCTTCCACCTGTGAACACGCAGTGGGAGTAGAGAATGTCACACCAAATTGCAGAAGGAAAGTTGGGATCATGCAGTTTGCAGAGACGCCACCGCCCCCCTACCCTCCACCCCAACGAAACCCACGTGGGTCTAGCTTCACTCTAAACCCCCAGCCAAACCTGGAATCCTTGGCAGGATAACGGCCTTGATATTGGAAGGGTATACTGCCTCCCTATCCAGATATTTATCTGGCTATTTCTCAACTATTAATTGAGCACCTATTCACTGCCAGGTGTAACAAGATGCTCTGAATATGCACCATCTCGATTTGCTTGAGCGGACACCAGTAACAGCTCCATTGCAAGACTTGTTGTTACTGTTTTTGGCATATCGAGTACACCACGGGGAGCTTACCAAGCTCTGCCGTGCGGGTAGGATACTCTCAGTAGCTTGCCAGGCTCTCCAAGAGGGACAGAGGAATCGAACTCGGGTTGGCCGCATGCAAGGCAAACGCCTTACCCACTCTGCTATTGCTCCAGTTCACTGTGAATATAGCTATTAATAAATCAGGCCCGGTTCCTAGAAGAACAGAGTCTGTTGAGTAGACAGACATGCTCTTATTTCCCAATTTTCTTTCCCTGTGCAGAGAAGCACTTCCTTCATCTTAAAGGAAAAAAAAAAGTCTGGTCTGAAATGTCCTTTCTAGCAACTTTTCTCTTTTCCTTTTACTCATTGCTTTCATTCTTAGTTTGTGTTCAGGGCTGGAGCGATAGCACAGCGGGTAGGGCGTTCGCCTTACAAGCGGCCAACATGGCTGACCCGAGTTCGATTCCTCCGCCCCTCTCGGAGAGCCCGGCAAGCTACCGAGAGTATTTGATGTGCCAGACACAGTAACAACAAAGTCTCCAATGGAGACGTTACTGGGCCCGCTCGAGCAAATCGACGATCAACGGGAGGGCCTTTACCTTTACCTTTACTTTTACCTTAGTTTGTGAACTGGGCTGGCGGTTTTAATTCCCGCGTGGTCTTTTTTTAAAATTTTTTTAAAATTATTTTTTTAAAATTTCGAATACCCATCCCTCCACCAGTGCCCATTTCTCACCACCACAGATTCCAGTATCCCTCCCACCCCCCATAACCCCCATCCTACCCTGCCTCCGTGGCAGGGCATTCCCCTCTGTTCTCTCTCTCTCCTTTTTGGTGTTGTGGTTTGCAAAAGAATTAAGCCTGATTTTCAGGGAGAAACGTTGGATGATTTACTTTCCGTTGATGACTTTGTATATAAAGAGATGTCACATGACTGCTTACGCAGCTGTGCGGTTTGGAACAAATGTCCTGGTTCCCGGCTTGAGCTATGCTTGTAGAGGCTCATGGTCACCGGGGTTTCCTCTGGGGAAGGCGGGATGCAGCACCTACCCCATCTGGGACCTCCCGGTGATATCGGCTCTGTTTGGGACCTGGAGCATTCTCTGGGAGCTGTGGGGCCCTCCAGCGGTTTTCTTCTTTGTTCTCCTAGTGGTCTTCACTTCCCTGCTTCTGTCCTGACTCTTCTGCAAAGGTCACTCTCCTGGTGGCCACAAATGGTCCACTTGAAACCAATGCTTTGGGCCATGGGGATGGTGTGTAGGCTTTGCATGCAGGAGTCTTGGCTTGGATCTTGGCACCTCATGATTTCTCGAGCACCCCCAGACGTGACTCTGAGCACTAAGGTGGGTGTAGCCCCTGATCGCTGTGGGGTGTGGCCCTCAAACAACACAGCACAAAAACACAACTCAACAGAAAACCACTGCCCTTCTCAAGCGCTCCAAGATGGTTATAGCTGCTGGGGCTGGAGCAATAGCACAGTGATAGGGCATCTACCTTGCATGCGGCCAATCCGGGTTCGATTCCCAGCATCCCATACGGTCCCCGACCACTGCCAGGGGTAATTCCTGAGTGCAGAGCCGGGAGTAACCCCTGTCCAACACCGGGTGTGACCCAAAAAGATAAAAAAAAAAAAGATGGTTACAGCTGCACTTCATGAAACTCTCTTTGAGACAGTGATTTCATTTAATAGCTTTCACCTTGAGAGATTTAGTCTCTTAAAAAAAAAGTTGAACCTTGGAACCAGGGAAATAGTACAGCAGGTATATCATTTGCCTTGCAAGAGGTCACTATAGGTTTGCTCCCCAGAACTCCATATGGTTCCCCCAAGCACTGCCAGGAATGATCCCTGAGTGCAGAGCCAGGACTAAGCCCAGAGGCCCCCAAACAAAGAAACAAATGACAACAACAAGTTGAACTTGATAAAGAAATCTGGACATAAATGCGATGTTTTAAAACATTCTCATTGCCCAATCAGTGCTCCAACTGATAAAAATTCATACTCAGAAATATATTCAGTTAGAAATATACCCCAGATTCTCAAAGTTGGAGTAGTTTACATCCAGAGGAACTATGATCTCTTCCTTGGATTTTCTTCTAGAAAATCTGTGAATTGAATGCTTAGCAGTCCGCCAGCATGCTTTCGTTGGTTTTGAGAGTGGAAGCAGGAAGATCAACAAAAACTTATCTGGAAGGAGTGACGTGATTGGAAGGAAGGAAGTGGAGTGTTGGAATAGAGACAGAGGAAAGGCAAGGAGACCTCTTAAAGGGAGAGAGAAGGCATTAGATATAGAGGATGGAAGAGGCTAAAATGTCAACCAGGGTTAGCTGGTTGTTTGATTGTTTGGTTTTGGGACTCACTCCTGGCTCTGTACCAGGCTCACTCCTGGCAGTGCTTGGGGGACCTTATGAAGTGCCAGAGATGGAACTCAGATCAGGTGTAGAAAGCAAGTGCCCTATCCACTGAATTATCTTTCCAACCCAAGGTTAGCAATCTTGAACGAACACGTTTGGAAGGATAAAAATATCAGTGATTGAAACAGGAGGGGCAAAATTGCTTTTCATTTTCCCATTGGAAATTTAAAATGTCTTCAGATTGGCATGCAAAGGGACCCAGGTTCGATTCCTGGTCCTGCATGACCTCCTGAGCACCGATAGGAACTGGTGTCCCTGGTAGCCCTGAGAGCTTCCCACATCACCAGGGAGCTCAAACAAACACAAACAAACAAAAATCAGAAGACATCCCTATAGTCTGAATGCTTACACTACCTGTGCTCTAAGGATATACACCATTGAATCTTAGCTCCTACATCCTCGGTGGAGGCTGGTGGAACATGCATTGTCTGGCAGGCAGCCATGGTTTTAGGTGCTAAGAATGGTCACACGGCAGAAAAGGAAAGAAAAGTACATGGGTTTACATTCTTGTTGCAGAGACCAACAAACCAGACTGGAAGGTGTTTTTCCGGTCGCGAAAAACACTGGGTCTCTGCCCAGTGAAGAGAAATAGAGAAGGGGGCATGGGGAATGAAGTCTGGGGAAGAGACAAAGCTCCTGTGCCCGAGGGGGTCTGTGGGGCCCAAGGGGGCAGCAAGGGGTTCCCGTGGACTCTCCCTGGTCACTTGCCCTGCCTGGTCTGTGAGCCTCAGGGAAGGATTCCTGCAGTGACTTGGAAGGATGCAAGTGGCTGAGAGGCATCGAGGCGGGGTGCGCGGCCTCTTGGACTGAGGCTGGGGGAGGGGGCGGTCAGCGAGGGAGCATCTGAGAAGGGCGGCTGTAAAGAATCCCTTCAAACGTCTCCGTTCCCCCAGCTGAGAACATGCACAAAAATCTCCTAGTACATGCTTTCTGCAGGAGCACACGGTCCCATGTGTAAATCAGCCCATCTCTGGCTCCCAGAGCTCAGACAGACAGCTGGAAAAGCCCGCAGACAGACCGATGCGACAGGAGGAGGCCCTCCTGCCCGCCCGTGCTGCTGGCTCTGTGGCTGGAGTGCTGATTATGTCTCTCAGCAGGCGCTGGGGCTGTTATTAGCAGGCTCCTGGGGACTCCTGTGGCCCTGATGCCTTTTGCTTTTTCTCATTTCATCCTCAAGCCACCCAGGAGGGAGCAGAGTCGGGGCCTCAGAAAGGCAAAAGGGGGTGGGGCTTCCCAGAAAGCCGGGGAGATGCTGGACGTGTCCTCTTCGCTCCCTCTGGTCAAGTCTGCTGTCCCTGCCATCCTGGCCTGTGGATGGTCCCCACAGTGCTGAGCGGGTCTTCTGTTCTCTTTGGCTGCCTTGAGTTACACAAAAAGGGTGTGGGGCTCGCGGGCCTCTCCCCCAGGATCAGCTCCCCGCCACTATAACTGTGCTGGGCTGATGCAGGGCTGATGCAGGGCATCTCCCAGATGCTGATCCTGGGGTCTGGCTGAGAGCGGGGTGCACTGAGAGATAATCAGGTTACAACGGGGTCCTTCGGGCACGGCCTGCGTTCAGTTGGACTCCCATTCTTGCAAGGAGGAACCTGGAGGCAGCCTTGCTTCCAGGGAGAAGGCCTGAGGATGTGAACCCCGCTCCCTACAGGCATCCTGGCCGACCCTTCCCTCAAAGGCCACCACAGAGGCTGGCCCTGCCCGCGTCCTAGTCCTGGATTTCCAGCCAGCAGAATGCCTGTAGAGAAATAGGTATGTCACATACATCACTTTATTTCTCATTCGTATGTGAGGGCCACACCTTGCGCTGCTCAGGGCTCATTCATTCCTGGCAATGCTCAGGGAACCGCAATGCTCAGGGAACCACATGTGGTGCCTGGGATCATATTGGGTCAGCCATGTGCAAGGCAAGAGCCCCTCCCATTTGTACTATCTCTTTGGCCCCATATTTATTTATTTTCCTAAAACACTGAGAATAAACTCCAGATATTGCAGTCTTTAATTATTTTATTTTTTAATTTTTTTTTGCTTTTTTTATTTGGGGTAGGGGGGTCACACCCGCGATGCATAGGGGTTACTCCTGGCTCTGCACTCAGGAATTACTCCTAGCGGTGCCAGGGGACCATATGGGATGCTGAGAACCAAACCTGGGTCTGCCGCATGCAAGGCAAATGCCCTCCCCGCTGTGCTATCTCTCCAGCTCCATCTTGCTTGGGCCCATGCAGGGGGGTCTGATTTTTGTTCGGGGGCCACATTCAGCAGTGCTCAGGGCTTCCTCCTGGCTCTGCATTTAGGAGTCACTCCTTTAGGGTCTCAGGGGATGATTTGGGGTGCCAGGGACTGAACCCGAGTACACACATGCAAGGCAAGTGCCCTGCCCACTGTACTATCTCTCCAGCTGAGATAGCGTGATTTTTTTTTTTTATCTGTAAACACTTCCTCATCGGATCCTGAGAATAAGAATGTTATTTTACATGTCTGTAGTGTCATGATCAAAATCAGGACACTGAGTATCAATAACAGAACTGCTGTCACACCCACAATCTGTGTGGAAAATTTGCCTAATATTATCCTCTGGAAATTTCCCCTAGTCACCCTGAATTGGGTTGATTTGTGACCTCATGTCTTTTCATCTGGAACATTCCCTCGGCTTTCCTTTAAGGATGTTGACATTTTTTAAAAGCTCAGTCTATACTTTGTGGGTTCATTCACTTTGGGTCTAGCATTTATTGCTGCATGGGCCCAAGTAATGTGCTTTGGCCACCCATCTGGCTACTTTTGAGACCATTCTCAATCCTGAGGGAAAGTTGAAGAAAAATGGATAATACCTTCATGCTGTGGTTCTGTCTTCTGCCATTAACCTATTCACATTCCCTTTCAAACCTCACTGCAGAACTTTCTTCACCTCTTCCTTTTTTTTTTTTTTTTTTTTTTTTTTTTTTGCTTTTTGGGTCATATCAGCGATTCTCAGGGGTTATTCCTGGTTCTGCACTCAGGAATTACTCCTTTTTCTTTTTTCTTTTTTTTTCTTTTTGGGTCACACCCAGCGATGCTCAGGGGTTATTCCCGGTTCTGCACTCAGGAATTACTCCTGGCGGTACTTGGGGAATCATATAGGATGCCAGGGATTGAACCCTGATCGGCTGCATGCAAGGCAAACGCCCTCCCCACTGGACTATAACTCCAGCTCCATTCACCTCTTCATTCTCATGGCATTTATGTGTTTGAAACATCTTTTCTCGATGCCGTTAGGAAAGGAATGCCAACAGGAAGCTCTCAGTCTCCATGACTTAATGATATGGGAGTTAAATGATCTGCTTGGGTTTCAATTTTGCTTTTGTCATTTCTTTCTGTCTTGGACAGTTTTCCAAATATCATTGAAATTTCCTTAAAATACCGCTCCATATCTTGCCAGACTCCTGCAAGAAGATCCTGAGCTCAGCGACATGCCCTTAAGTACAGAGAAGCTGAAAATAGTTTGAGATCTTCCTTTTCTTCTTTCTGTTGAGTCCTAGCCATGCCTTGGTATCCATGCTGCTAGGGAGGGTTCCGTGACTTCCCCAACCCTCCAGGCTCACTTCTGCAGTCACATTTCTTCCACTCATTCCACTCACTCTAAGTGTTAGCTGCTGGGGCCTTTAGCACAGGCTCATCCTGGACATACTCTGGGTCCAAAGGAACTGATTTTCCCAGGGTTTACCCCTTTCCTCAAGGCTGGTAGTTAAGGGGTGCAAAGGCCTCTTGTAATTTTTTTTAACTTCTTTGCCTAGTCTCCTTCCATAGGTTTGCTTCATTTTAGTGTTGGTTTATTTGAGACTTGAGGGAGAAATGGCATTAAACACGAACCTTTTTCTTGTAAGGAATTACAAATATTCACCCCTGCCTCCTTTGTATTTTATCACTATGGAGTTCTTTTCAAATTCTGTTGTTTTCTTCCAGCTTGTAACCTCATTATAAAAATATTATTTTTCCCTATCCCAAGACTAAAAAAGAAAATAGCATCCAGTTTTCCTCTGACTTTCATCTATTTAAGGTTTATGACTTTGTCTGTTTAAAATATTTAAATTTTTGACCTATTTGGAATTTATTTTGGGGTAGAATAATGCAGGGATCCAGGTTTATTTTGTTTTTCTTTTTTTCCTCCCAAGTGCTATGTTAGTTGTTCCAATCCCATTTATTGAACACTCCATCTGGAGTGTTCTAATTTGCAATTCTAACTTTCCCCTATACCAAATTTCCTTATTTACTTCTGTCCATTTCTGCTCCATTTTCTGCACCTCCTCTTCTGAGAGGTCTGTTTAGCCTACTTCTATAGCATTCTACCTTAATCCCTATGACTTTGCAACACACATGCACAAACACACACACATATTTTGGTTTTGGGACCACACCCAACTGTGCTCAGGAACTACTCCTGGCTCTGTGCTCAGGGATCACTCCTGTGAGACTCAGGGACCAAATATGATGGTGAGGATCAAATCCAGGTCAATGTCATACAAGGTGAATGTAATGTCCCTGTTATACTCTTAGTAATTTTTTTTTCCTTTTGGGTCACACCCAGCGATGCTCAGGGGTTACTCCTGGCTTTGTATTCAGGAATTACTCCTGGCAGTCCTTGAGGAACCATTTGGGATGCCAGGGATGGAATCAGGTCGGCCACATGCAAGGCAAACTCCCTACCCACTGTACTATCGCTCCAGCCCTTCTTTGTAATATTCTATTTTTTTAAATTTTTATTAGTGAAACACCATGAGGTACAGTCGTAGACTTACAAATTTTTGTGCTTGGGTTTCAATTATACAATGATCAAATACCCATCCCTCCACTAGTGCCCATTTTCCACCACCACGGGTTCCAGTATCCCTTCCACCCCCCCAGCCCCCCATCCCACGCTGCCTCTGTGGCAGGGCATTCCCTTTTGTTCTCTCTCTCCTTTTGGGTGCTGTGGTTTGCAAAACACACGTTAGAATTCATTTTGTGTTTTCAAAAATTTTTTGATTATCTCTGCACATCTATTTTTCTGCTTCAATTTTAGAGTAATTTTGTTCATTTTTCAAGGGAAAGTACTTTGTTATTTTATTTGGAATTACCAACAATCCAAGATAGCAGTTTGGGAAGACAAAATAATTTTCCCACTCTGAGAAATCTGCACAAGATCCAGACCTGTTCTTCCATTGAACAGGGGCCTTCTTATCTCTCCCTTGGTATCATTATTTTTTCCTTCACTAAAAGGATCTTTTGCTCATGGCCTGGGTGTATCTCTCCTGGCAGGGCAGTGAGAGATTGTGTTGTGTATTATGGATTATCATTCATATGGATTTCCCCCCATGATATCTAGTTAGTGTAGGGACAAGATCATACATGATATTCCAGTGACCCCTGAGACAGGCATTTGTCATTCCTGTTCTGATTTTGATTTTTGTTTGGAAAGAACTAGATAAAGCAGAGTACAACGAAGAGAAGCAAATCCACTGTGCATCATCTGGTCATGAGTGTGTATGTGATTTTGGTCCCATGCTGTTTGCCAGGATTGGATTATTGCTTCTCCTCACTTGGAGGGGTGCTAACTACTCTTAACCTGACTTTGGAGGGCAAAAGTGCAGTGAGGTTCGGGTGTTTGCTTTACTCCAGGCCAGTCTTCGAGGCAGCTACAGCGATGACAGATGGGACCGGGAGATGCAGGTTCCAGATTATTACCAGTGAGAGTTGGGGTGTCCCAAGCCCGGAGCGAGGGCCCAGCAGGTAGGGCACTTGCCTTGCACAGGCCGACCTGGGATTGATCCGGCATCCCACATGGTCTCCCGTGAGCACTGCCAGGAGTAATTCATGAGTGCAGAGCCAGGAGTTACCCCTGAGCATCACTAGATGTAGCTCCAAAACAAAACAAAAAAGAGTTGGGGTGTCCCAAATATTGGCAGGTGCCCCAAGTCAACCCAATAAGCGGTGTCCTGTGAATGCCTTAAAACATTGCTCGTTAGAGGGAGGTCCTATCAGAGGTTCTATTCAGAGACCCGATGTTTGAGGGTGAATAGTCCTGGCACTTAGGACAACTGAAGAAGAGTTTTCATTGAAATGTATCTGACCTGTTTCTTGGCCCTCCCCTCCCACCTTGATCCTTTTAATCCCATGCAGGGGACCCTCTCACCATAAAAATGGTTTCCCATCCAGGGCGGGGGGGGGGGGGGGGGGGGGGGGGAGGGGGGGTGGGGAGGAAATAAATTCAGGGCCAGGAAGGTGGAATTTTAGTATCATTGGAACTGGCAGAAAGATTCATTGCTTTGTAGGTCATTGGAAAGAGCAGCATTTCTCAATCCGTGCTCCATGGGCCGATATTAATCATACAAATGCCCTAAGCACAAAAAGTTCTCAGGGTTCCAGGGCCAAATTGGCTTAGGAAAGGCTGCCTGCTAATTTCCCCTCTCACTGCTTTACAATGTGCATTAGCATATTAAAAGTTCTGAGAAGCACCAGCAGTAAAGAACCCAGTTTTAATTTTGCTGAGTGATTAAGCAAGTATATCAGCTCAAGGAAAAGTTTCCTTTAGGCCAAATGGGTTTTCCCCTTAACATCAGTCGCTGGAAGGGCTCAAGACGACCCTCATGGAATTTTACCTCCTCTTTTGTGACAGGCACCCAGCAGAACCTTCATATGTGTGTCCAAGTCAGAGTGTGGCATCCAGACTGAAAAATACGTGCAAAGCCAAATTCCACTGAAACAGACTTTTGCTTTATTCATCATATCAGTGGTGTATTCCATCCAGTGCATTAGCTTGGATAAATGAATAACCCTCTGCACACAAACAACTTTCCAAGGAGAGCACCTAATGCAGTCATTGAATCACTGATTCGAATACTCAGGGCCTTGGGCGTGTTTTTTTTTTTTGCCTTCTTTTTGGGGGAGTGGGTCACATCTGCAATGCTCAGGGGCTACTCCTGGCTCTGCACTCAGGAATTACTCCTGGCAGTGCTTGGGGGACCACATGGGATGCTGTGGATCGAATCCGGGTTGGCCGCATGCAAAGCAAATGTCCTATCTGCTCTGGCCTCATTCTTGGGTGTTTTTAGCATTTCAAAAAGCTGGTCTTGTTTTGAAGCTGGCAATGTTGACTCAGGGGTAGAGTCGCTGGAGATATTTTAGTGTCTAGAAGAATTAAGGGATAGGAAAGTGCAAGAAATAGATCTCATGGCAAAAGTCCTACCTGGCCACCCGTGGTCAGAACTCAGTAACTGCTGGGGCTGGATCAATAGCACAGCGGGTAGGGCATTTGCCTTGCACACGGCCAACCCGGGTTCAATTCCCAGCATCCCATATGGTCCCCTGAGCACCGCCAGGAGTAATTCCTGAGTGCAGAGCCAGGAGTAGCTCCTGTGCATCGCCAGGTGTGACCCAAAAACCAAAAACCAAAAAAAAAAAAAAATAGAACTCTGCTTTGGATTGTTGTGGCAGTTTTAGAGCAGATGCCTGTCATTCTTATACTGGGTGGTTGAGCTGTGGCAGGGACACTGACACAAACCTCGCTGTGACATGAATCAGTACTTAGTGGCAGCAGGGTTGTCCTCTTCTGACCCAGGGGCTAGCTAGGATCAATGCTGTGTAGGAGAATGGCCGAGCAGAGTGGTGGCCAGTCCACTAATCACCCCCTATACCTCTGCCTTTGTCTCATTCACCCCCAGTTGGGACTTTTCAAAGGATGGGACAAGAAAGCTTCGAGCTTGTAGTTATAGACTGAGCTGGAGAGATAGTTCAGGTGTTAAGGCACGTGACTAGCATGTGGCCAACCTGGGTTCGAGCTCTTGCACTACTAGGAGTGACTCTTGAGCACAGAGCCAGGAGGAAGCCCTGAGCACTGCCAAGTGTGCCCCTGCCATGCCCCCACACAAAAACAAAAGTGACCTATAGCAAAAGTTGGAGGAATTTTCGCATCTGCCATAGTGTATGTGCAACTCTTTCGAGGCACCAGGGGACAGTACTGGTGGCACCCCTTCAGAATTCAGTTCGTGGCTAGAAGTGGAAGCTATAGTGTAGAGTGAAGGGAGTCAGAAGAAGAAAGACAAGCACAGGATGGTCTCGCTTCTCTGTGGCATGTAGAATACTGGAGGAGGAAATGTCTTGAGGTAAAGGTGGGTCCCTAGATCACCCTTCACGCCAGTGTTTAGAGAGAGGGACAGAGAAGGAAAGAAATCAAGAGGGTTGGGTGGGGGAAGACGGAGGAGAAGAGAACGGGAAATAATGGGTGAGTGAGCATCAGGGCTTCCGTTATACCAGTGATGTGGATGAGCGGTACAGCCATCATCCAAAACACACACTCAACAACACTGAGAACCTGACATCTAAGTGGCAACCACTGGGACTTTGTGATGTGCCTGTCAAAGCGATGGGGGGATGGGGCGGGCGTTGGGCTGGTGAGGGAATATGGGAACACCGATGGGGGGAAGTCATCACTGGTGGAGGGACTGGTGTTGAAATATTATACACCCCCAACTCAACTCTCAGTAACTTTGTAAATCACAGTTCTTTGACTAAAAAATTGTTAGCCATACTCGGGGCACTTAGCAGTGGCTCCTGAAAAAGTCCTACCTGCTTTTGAAGTAGGCCGAGGGCCTGAGGATGCAACATACTGCATTGGTGCACCAGCAGATGGGTGTGGTGGATGCATGCCTGGTCCTCTACCCACGTGGCCCAGTCACATCCCCCCTTATTCCTACTCCTCCTCCTCCTCCTCTTCCTCCTCCTCTTCCTCTTCCTCCTCCTCTTCCTCTCCTTCCTCCTCCCCCTCCTCCTCCCCCTCCTCCTCTTCCTCCTCCCCATCCTCTTCCTCCTTTTCCTCCCCTTCCTCCTCCTCTTCCTCTCCTTCCTCCCCCTCCTCCTCCTCCTCCTCCTCCTCCTCCTCCTCTGTCAGTCCCAGCTATCACTAGTACTTACTGTGCCTTTGTATTGATTAGAAGGGGCACGTCTCTGGTCATTTATGAACTGATCCACCACATGACTCACTGCAGAGCATCCCCTGAAACAAAATTGGAGCATGACCGTGAAAGTGGAACCAAGACACTGATGCAAACATTCGCTGCCTCTGTTCTAGGCTCTCAACATTAGCCTTCACATAGAAAATATATCATTCTTTGACTGCAATTTCTATCATTTGGCAAAAAGGATATAAACTTTGCTTGTTTGCATTGGGGCTGTACCTGGTACTACTCAGGAATCACTCCCAGCTCAGTGCTCGGGAGTCACTCCTGGAGGTGCTCAAGGGGTCATGCAGGCTGAGGGTCGACCATGGCATTCTGCAGGCAAGGCTTGAACACCTTGAGTTGTTGGCTTTGAGTTGCTTCCCTAGTCCTGAAACTCCAGTCCTGGAGTTCTTAGAAAATGGCAGGAGGCGAGAGAAGAGAAGGGAATTCTAAGGAATCATTCCCTTGCAAATAAGGATGCTAGACAACCAAGAGAATTTGATGATGGGGGGAAAGGCCACAGAACTAGATAAAGAGTGGATTCCATCTAGCAAATTTCTTCTTTCCAAGAAGAAATCCGTTTCATTTCTTCCCTTGCTGCTCCTTGAATATTCATTAGCTGTAGAACCAAACATAGCGTAGGATGTTCTGTTTCCCGTGATAGATTATATATGTGTTAGCTTATCTAGGACGTGATACCAGCCGCTTTATAATTTTCATTTTTCCTGTATGTTTTTCTTTTCTTTTTGGTTCATACCCAGTGTTGCTCAGGGTTTACTCCCAGCTCCACACTCAAGAATTACTCCTAGTTGTGCACAGGGGACCATATAGGATGCTGGGGATCGAACCCAGGTCGGCCACATGTAAAGCAAGTGCCCTACATGCTGTATTGTCCCTCCGACCCCCTGCTTAATAATTTTCTGAGCCTTGAAGAAGCCTGTTGCAGAAGTTGCTGTCTTGGCCTCGTATATCTTTGATTCCACAACACAGCATGAATACGGCAGCGGATTCTTCATTGGCTCTCTCTGGTGGTCACTGGTCTCTGTACCAGATTGCAGCTGTTGTGCTGACCTCATTTCCTGACAGAAATATGCCCCATCAGACAGCTGTGAAAAACAAAACCCCCAAAGCACAAAAATTTAACAGTTGCATGCATTTATTTAAAAAATTAACAATGCACCGCAGGGCTTCTTATGTTAAAAATCTTCGCTCCACATGTTTCAAAGCCAAAGTGCACCCAATTTCCAGAATAAAGCGCGGGGAAACATTAACAGGCGTGAGTGGACTCGATAAGGACGTGGTCCCCAAAGACAGATGTGAGGAGAAAATGATGTGCAGAGAAGCAACAGTGTTTTCCAAGTTAAACAGATTTTCAAAACAGTAAACAGAGTGACAGGCTAAGAACTCAGGTCAGCAGAGGAAACCAGGGAACAATCTATGTGTCTCTGAACTCAAGTGGTTGTGAGGAATACTAAAGGATTTAAAACAGAAACATCATAAAGGCCTGATAGGATGCCTAGTATCACACAGAATGGAGTACTAATGTTTTAAATGTTCTATACTTGTGGACTTTATTTTATAGATTCTTTGTGATAAATTCTTAGTGTCAGTCTCAGTTAACTATAGCTAGTGTCTGGAATATTCCTGGGAATTTCTTGGCTGTCTACCTGGAACATGACTTTGACTTTGTATTTTTGACCTCTGCGTATGCATCTATGTATTTAATATATAGATTATGTATAATCACAACAGCCTTTCGCTTCAAAACAGAAACACAGTTGACATTATTTTTTCATCTGTTTTGAATTGAATAGCTCTTGAATTTTGAGTTGCCATTGTCATTTCTGCTTTAGGGCATATTGTCCAGAGGATTTTTCTGTCTTGTTAAAATGTAATATAAGCCAACAGCAATTCAGGGATTTCTAATCCCTCCTGCTGTGTTTAGCTTTCAGTGGAAAAAATTCCTATGTTTAGAAATCGGTGACCTGTTTGAGTGCTTGTTCGGTGTGTGTCTTATATAATCTTTGTATTTTTTTGAATCTCCTTTGAGATTTTTGTTGTTCTTGTTGGATTTTGTTTTCCTGCACACAATAGCCGTTTGTAATTCCTGGGTCTTATAAGGGGCTCAATATACAAAAAGCAGGAGAAATAACAAGAGCGTCCCATTGACTGGGACTGGAAGATACTGGCTGATGGAAAACAGGAGGAAGCTGGGAGTCTATGGGGGCTCCAATACCTGGGGTGCCCCTCAGCTCTTAGGTAGACTCCTGAGGAAATAATAATTTAGCTTTACAACCATCAGCCAAGGAGAACCTTATATTTATCCTGGCTTTTTGCTTCAAGGTTATTTCTAAGGCACCTTGTAGGAAACCTCAGTTCAGCGGTGGAGAGTAGTTTTTGGGGACAAAGGAGACTGTGACTGCTGAGACAGTTGTAGCCAGGGTATGTGATAGGAGGTAGCCACTTGGAAGAAAACGCCTAATTCTCTAGAATTTTCTTTGGGTGTTTTGTCAAATCCCAACTGACATGTTTGAGGCATAAGTGTCGTAAGTCCTAACAGAAGAACAGCTCTTGGGTAAGAGAAGAATAGGTCTTGAGGTAACAGAAGAACAACTCTTGGGGTAAAAGGAGAACAGTTCTTGGGAAACAGAATTGAACTGATAACTCAGAGGTCAAAGAGTGGGGAGGATTTTTTTTTATTAGTGAAACACCATGAGGTCCAGTTGTAGACTTACAAATTTTTGTGCTTGGGTTTTGATTATACAATGATCAAATACCCATCCCTTCACCAGTGCCCATTTTCCACCACCAAGAGTCCCAGTATCCCTCTCACCCCCCATTCCCCACCCCACCCTGCCTCTGTGGCAGGGCATTCCCTTTTGTTCTCTCTCTCCTTTTGGGTGTTGTGGTCTGCAAAAGAGGTATTGAGTGACAATCATGTTTGGTCTATAGTCTACTTTCAGCATGCTTCTCTCATCCTGGGAGGATCCTCCCAACACCCTTTATTTGGTGCTCCCTTCACTCTCTGAGCTGCCTCTTCCCCTAGCATGTGTGGCTGGCCTCCAAGCCATGGAGTAAACCTCCTGGTACTAATCTCAGCTATTCTTGGGTGTTAGTGTCCTATTTTGTTACTTTATGCTCCAGTAGGGAGGAATTTCAAATTGCAAAGTCAGAGATCATGGCAAACACCTCTGATGTTCAGGTGAAACCCAGAAAGGCTGTTGATTCATAATTGGAATCATACCTAGGGTTAAGGGCTGTGTGTTATTACTAAGAAAAAGTAGAAATAGATCTGAACCGAGTATCAGCAAAACTGAAGTAGTTACTGATTCTCCTGAATAGAACTCGGCATTTATTGAAGAAAGATATCGAAATCCAGAATCTCTATAATGATTCACATCCTGTCCAGCAGTCAATTTAAACAAAACAAAGCAAAGCCAAATGATTTTCTCTGACAAAAAGGAGAAAATATGATTCATAATCAGGAAGAAGAACAGTCTAAAGGAGGAGAGATATAAACAGATAAGAGTTTTATTATAACTGTTGTAAGTTTAAAACTTTAGTAGAAGAAGTTGACAGAAGGGACAACAGATGAAAATTTTAGCAGACAATGCAAACTCTTAAAAGGAATCAATTAAAAACTCTAGGGTGCTGGAGAAAAAGTACAGTGGGTAGGGCACTTGCCTTGCATGAGGCTGACCTGGGTTCCATCTCTGGCACCCTCTAACCCCCTTCCCAAAGGAGTAAACCCTGAGCACAGAGCCAGGAGTAAGCCCTCAGCATTGCTATGTGTGGCCCCAAAACCAAAAACAAACAAAAAATTCTGGACTCTGGACTCTGGATTCAAAGTCTTATAACACAATCCCCAAGCTATCTGAGACCTGAAAAATCAATTACTATGACAAGACCCAAGAAAAGAGCTACTTGAGGGGCTGGAGCGATAGCACAGCGGGTAGGGCGTCTGCCTTGCACGCAGCCAACATGGCCGACCCGAGTTCGATTCCTCCGCCCCTCTCGGAGAGCCCGGCAAGCTACCGAGAGTATTCGATATGCCAGACACAGTAACAACAAAGTCTCCAATGGAGACGTTACTGGGCCCGCTCGAGCTAATCGATGATCAACGGGAGGGCCTTTACTTACTTTACTTACTTTATAAAAATAAAATTAAACGAAAAAAAAGAAACAGTGGTAAGGAAGAAAGCACCAAAAGAAAGTCTAAAAATACCAAAGCCGTTTATTTCCCTTTTATGTAGTTTTCCAAATTACATTTGATAATTGGAACAAAAATCATGTTTGAAGGTAAGGTAAAGGTAAAGGTAAAGGCCCTCCCGTTGATCGTCGATTTGCTCGAGCGGGCCCAGTAACGTCTCCATTGGAGACTTTGTTGTTACTGTGTCTGGCATATCGAATACTCTCGGTAGCTTGCCGGGCTCTCCGAGAGGGGCGGAGGAATCGAACTCGGGTCGGCCATGTTGGCCGCTTGTAAGGCTGACGCCCTACCCGCTGTGCTATCGCTCTTGAAGGTGTTCTGAAAAATATATTGGAGAAGTACATAAAAATTTATTTTAGATGTGGGAGAGTTCAGAGACATAAGCAAGATAAGAAGTTTGGAGATGGGGGGAGGTCACTCATCCGAGCCTGTGGAGATTGGCCATGAGAACGGAGGCAATTGAGTTCTGGAAGTTTTCGGCTCCACAGGCTCAGACAAGCCTCAGCAGATTCACTGAAAAACTCAGATATGTGGGTTTTGTGACTGAAATCTCCAGGTTTGCGACCTACCCCCATCTCCCTGATCTTTCAGGAGCCTGGAAGTCAGGCCCATGAACTGCCTCTGGTGCAATACAAGGTCATTAATGGCCATGATCCAAAGACTCACAAATAAATCTTGGAAGAGGGCCATAAGCTACAGATGCCTCTTAACTCCAATGTCACCATCCGGTTGAAAATTTAACTCCAGCTGTATCACTCTGTTTCAAATTTTAGACTTCCTGACCTCTCATACTCTTCGCCACTGATGTGCCAGGAGTAGCACACCACATTGGATGCAGTGTAAAATAGAAGGCAACTGATCTCGGTTTAAAAAAATGTATTAGCAAGGCTCAACCTGTAGCAGCATGTTAGTAAATCTCTTATACAAGGCCTTAATGGCTCCAGGCTGAGATACAACAATCTTCACACACTTTCTTCTAAGAAAATTTTTTGATCATTTTCAGCAGATCATTCATAACAAGCAATAAAAATAAATTATTTAGGGTTTACTATTGGGACAGGCTTGGGTGGTAGTTGGGAAAATTCGAAATAATGGGTGGTGGGAAGGTGTAATGGTGGTGGGATTGGTGTTGGAATATTGACTAATAAATTATTGTAAACAACTTTATAAAAATAAAATAAAAGATTCAAAAAAATGGAATCACAGTGAGTTACAGAGTTATTCCTGATTAAGTTTCAGGGGTACTGGGCTGGAGAGATAGCACAGCGGGTGGGGCGCTTGCCTTGCATGTGGCCAACCCGGGTTCGATTCCCAGCATCCCATATAGTCCCCTGAGCACCGCCAGGAGTGACTCCTGAGTGCAGAGCCAGGAGTGACCCCTGTGCATCGCCAGGTGTGACCCAAAAAGCAAAAAAAAGTTTCAGGGGTACAATATTCCAACACCAATCCCTTCACCAGTGTCCACTTTCCTCCACCAGTGACTGTTCCCAGTTTCCCTTCTGGCCCCCTGCCTGTATCTATGGCAGGCACTTTTCTCTCTTTCTTTCCGACCTCCCTCCCCCATTAGGAATGGTTGTTTACCAAACTGTTACTCCTTTTAGCACCCAGTCCTCATCCAGAGTGACCGTTTCCCTCTATTGTCCTAGTGGGCCATCCCTTGACCTGTCCCCACAGTGGCAAGCTTTCTTCTCAGGACTGGTTCTGCTCATCATTTCAGTTGCCATCGTGTATGCGTTATTCCCAGACTGTTTCTTTTCCACCTTGTATATGAGTGAGATCGTTCTGTGTCTATCCTCTCCCTCTGAATTATTGAACACAGTATTGAGAAGAAGGAATACAGATCGAAAAGGAAGAAGTAAAATTGTTCCTAAATGAAAGTAGCATGATGATGTATGTAGAAAACTCAGCTCATCCATAAAAGAAACCCTAAGATGCAATAAGTGAGTTCAGCAAAGTTGAAAGAGTAAACATTAGCAAAAAAAAATCAGCTATATTTTTAAACTGGTATTGAACTTCGTGGAAAGCAAAACTAAAAATGCTCCATCAGGGGCTGGAGCGATAGCACAGCAGGTAGGGCGCTTGCCTTGCACGCAGCTGACCCGGGTTTGATTCCCGGCATCCCATATGGTCCCCCAAGCACTGCCAGGAGTGATTCCTGAGTGCAGAGCCAGGAGTAACCCCTGAGCATCACCGCGTGTGACCCAAAAAGAAAAAAAAACAACAAAAAATGCTCCATCAGGGGCTCAAACAATAGTACAGCGGATAATTAATTGGCTTGCCTTGCATGCAGGCAACCAAGGTTTGATTCCTGGCACAAGTGGTCTCCTAAGCCCCACCAAGAGTGACTCCTGAGCACAGAGCCACGGGTAAGCCCTGAGCAGCACTGGTTGTGGTCCCCCCCCAAAAAACAAATGCAATATAATTTATTATTATTATTAAAAACATGAAGTAATTAAGCATGAAAGAGGTAAAACTCGTGTAGAGTTTGTATTCTGAAAACCACTGAAAGTACTGATGAAAGAAACCTAAAAATATCTAAATAAATAGATAAATTATGTTTAAGAATTAAATGATTTATCATAGGTAAAGATGTCAGTTCCTTCCAAATACAAGTTAATGCAATTCCTATCAAATAACATTTTCTCTTTCTTTCTTTCCTTCTTTGCTTCTTTCTCTCTCTCTCTTTTTTTTTTTTTTTTGCTGCATGTAGAGACATCATTGTTCTAAAATTTATATGGATACATAAAGGAACCAAAACAATGTTTTCAATAATAAAATGGGATTTTAAGATCATGACAGTAATCATAAAATATAGTGTTGGCAGAAATAGATACATAAATTCAGAATAGAGAAACAGAAATATACTCACAAAAGTACAGCCAGATGATTTTTCATAGAAGTGGAAGAGCAAAATGTAAGTAGGAAGGAAAGTCTTTTGAACAAATGGTACTAAAGCAACTGAATACCCAGAGTGAGGGGGAGGGAATGGGAAGGGAAGGAGAGGAATTGATATGTTCAACTTCATAAAAATCAAAACCTTTTACCCGTTGCTCGTACAGCCTTTTAGCAAGAAGATTAAAAAACAACAACAAACAACAGGGTTGGTGTTCAAGTGACAAAGTATGTGTTTTGCAGGGGCCAGGCCTGGGTTTGATACCCAACACTGCTTCCTCCCCCCCTACCCAGGACTATTGAGACTGGCCCTTCCAATAGGGACCCCAAAATAGTTTTAAAAAGGATAAAGAAAACCAAGAAATAGAATAAAAGATTCTTGTTTGCTTTTTGATAGAAAGCTGTAGTCTGGGAGAAGAGATTTGCAAACTCTCTTTCAAAGGGCTTGTGATAGTTAGTATACAGACAGAACTTTCAGCATAAATAAAACTAGATCAGTTGTCTGCCATCAAAATGAAAAAAAACCCTTTGTGTCTCAAAGAGAGTGAAAGGCGACCCATAGGGAGAAAATGTCTGCAAAACATCTATCAGATGAGGGATTGTATCTACAATATCTGAAGAACAGTGACAATTGTCTGTATGTATTTTGGCTTATTTTTCCTTCCCTGCCATCACATATGGTGCCCCTGTGCTACCTGGAGTGACCCCTGAGCACAGAGCTAGGAGTAATCCCTGAGCACTGCCGAGCGTGGCCTCCAAACAAACACGATAAAGAGATGTTTTCTATCAGAACATTTCTGTTAGAAAAGCTAAAATTGGGGGGGGGGGGAGCAGAAATGTTAACACTCAGTACTTGCAAGGACGTAGAGAAATTCCATCTCTCGATATTGCTGCTGAGAATCAAAGTGATTCAGGCACTTTGGAAAATTGTTTGCTTCTTTAAGAAAAAGACAACCAACCATACCTTTACTGTACTAATGAGCAATTGCATGCCAGGGTAGGTATTACAGAGCAATGAAAACTTTGTCTCTCGGAAATCCTGTTTACGAACATTGGCTGCTGTTCTAATAATGGTAGCCCCTGACATGTAAGTAATCAAAGTGTCCTTCAGCAGATGATGGTCACACACACTGACACATGTACCCCGTCAAAGCATGCTTGTCCATAAACAGGAATGACCTGCTCATCCATGCAATAACTCGGACAGAACTCAAGCATGTAACACTGAGTGGAAAGACCGTGACTGATTGTGTTCATTCAGTAGTCTCAGAATGACAAAATCACAGAGCAGAGATCAAATCCATAGTTGTCATAGTAGAGCCATGGTGGGTTTGGAGCAGGGGTCGAACTTGACTCTAATGAGGCAGCACAAGGAAGATCTTTGTGATGCTGGAACGATTCTGTATCTCAGTGACAGTTATTCTATGCAGATCTATGGAATGATGGAACTAGACACAGAATTATGCCTCATTTCCCCGGGGAAGGAGAGAGACCTCTGTGAGCTATAACCAACCAGCAGAAATGTATGAAGAATGCACAGTGTCCCTGCAGCTTGAGCAAATCTATCATCGTTTCAAAATTAAACAAAACAAAACAAAACTTGGGAGAATGTTAAACAGGTAAAGAGTATTCCTAGAAGTAAAGAAAGAAACTAAACACAGACTAGATCCAAAAGAATCAGAATTTTGTGTCCCGTGCTAAATAAAACCCCCGCTCCCACCCCAAGAATCCTAAGTCCCTATTCTGAAGCTAGGTGATGAATTGAACCTATGCTTACTTATTGATATGTTCTGTGTAGATATCAAATATTGTTATTTGAAATTGGGCTGGAGAGATAGTTCAGGGGTGAGGCACTTATCTTGCATGTGGCTGACCCATTTCTTTTTTTCTTTCTTTTTTAAAAATTTTATTGAATCACCGTGAGACAGTTATAAGCTTTCATGTTTGGGTCACAATCACACAATGATCAAACACCCATCCCTCCACCAGTGCACATTTCCCACCACTAACATACCCGGTATAACCCCCCTTTCCCACCCTCCCTCTGCCTTTGTGGCAGACATGATTCCCGATAATCTCTACTTTTGGGCATTACGGTTTGCAATACAGACCCTGAGAGGTCATCATGCTTGGTCCTTTATCTACTTTGGCTGACCCGTTTCAACCCTGGCGTGGCATTTGCTTCTGAGCACCAACCAGCAGGAGTGATCCCTGAGCTCAGAGCTAAGAGTGAAGCCTGAGCACTGCAGAGTGTGTCCCCCACACTGAAAAGAAAATGCTCAAGACCTAGTTTGTAAAAATTTCCGTTGTTCCTCTAGGTCACGGTCACAGTCCTCCCGTTGTTCGTCGATTTGCTCGAGCGGGCCCAGTAACGTCTCCATCATGAGACTTTGTTGTTACTGTGTTTGGCATATCGAATACGTCACGGGTAGCTTGCCAGGCTCTGCCGTGCGGGCGCAATACTCTCGGTAGCTTGCCGGGCTCTCCGAGAGGGGCGGAGGAATCGAACTCGGGTCGGCCATGTTGGCTGCGTGCAAGGCAAACGCCCTACCGCTGTGCTATCGCTCCAGCCCTATTCCTCTAGGAGGGGAATTTTAATATTAGGGAGATGGCTTGAATTGTCCTATCTCCAAGATACCTTTCTCCCTCATGAATCGTGGAAGCTGCTATGATGGGAGGTTGCTTCTGTTCGGAGGGTTTGCCTGAGGACCCTGGGAATTCCGAGGGAGGCCTCATTCCAAATCCACAGAGCGAGATCTGGAGTTAATTCTGGTTCGTGTGTGAAAAACATGAACTCCTGGTCCTGGATTAACTTGGGTGGAGTCAGGCAGCTCTCAAGGTTCATGTTCCAATGACAGTCAGATTTTGTGCTGTTATGAATCTGTCTCCAATACATTGTTTGTTTGTTTGTTTGTTTGTTTGTTTGTTTCCAGCTACTTTTGTGGTAGCACTGCAGCACTGTCCTCCCGTTGTTCATCGATTTGCTTGAGTGGGCCCAGTAATGTCTCCAGTGTGAGACTTGTTGCTACTGTGTTTGGCATATCGAATACATCACGGTTAGCTTGCCAGGTTTTGCTGTGAGGAAGAGATACTCTTGGTAGCTTGCCGGGCTCTCCAAGAAAGGCAGAAGAATCAAACCTGGCTTGGCCAGGCCGGCCGCGTGCAAGCCAAACGCCCTACCGCTGTGCTATCACTTCAAAATCTTATCCTTATTCTATCTTCTATTTCATTAGTCTCTACCAACTTCTCAAGGTCTTTCTTGGACTATGTTGGGTAAAATATTACCTATGTTCCACATTTCTTTGTCAGGTGGAAATTCTGTTGTCATACTCTGAGTTTTTTTTTTTTGCCATGTTTAAGTAAGGTAGATATTTTCCTGCCCTTCGTAACTGAGAGGCAAGTTCAGAGCTGTGAGGACCTGTCACAGTTTGGATTTAGTCGTGGCTGGCCTTGAACCCAGGGACTTGTACCTGCTAGGCAAACACCTTTACTGATGAGCCACGTGACTGGCCAGAGCTTAGATTAAGCCCCTTAAAACTTTTCAATTCACACAGTTTCAGGTCATCCAAAGAATTGGCTTTCCTCTTATGTTTCTGTAATGTGTTTCCCAATATGAGTGTCTGGTGATGTTAAATTATGAATTACAAATGGAAAGTATCTTCCTTGAGTCAGCCACAAAGTCATGTCATCCTAAATATATCAATAACTCAATGAGAGACCCAGCTGGATCTCAGAAAGGGGTTCCCTATTATCCGGTGCTCCTAGGGGGGGTCTAACACTCTCCCACCTGCATTTTCAACGGATGTTGTTCTTCCGTTGGATCAGAAACATTTTCTTTTCACAACATTAAAGAAATAAAATTCAAAACCTACGCAGAAAGCTAAAAAATAGAAAGCAAAAAAGCCCTCGGGTTCCCACCACCTCCCCGCTGAAGATAGGTGCCAACATATAGCAGTTCTTCGCTTCCGTCCCCCCCTTCCCTGCAGCCTGGACAGATTGCCCCTGTGCCAGGCAGTCCCCAGGACCTCCCAGCATAAGCCAAAGGTGGCGTATTCACTTCAGAAGGTGGAGAGGCTGGAGGTACAGGGCGGGCTTGACTGGGGGAGCTCACAAGACCAGCTTGGCCTCCCCAGCACACACTTTCTCTCTCTCCGCCCTCCCCCTTGTCCAGCTGTCCAGGAGGGTCATACACACCAGGTTGTGGTGCTCAAAAGCTTGGTAACAGTGCTCACAAAGAACGTGCGTCCTGGAGATCCCATATTTTGTTGGGGTGCTGGGGCTCCCAAATAGTGCCACCAGGATGACACTCAGCACGTGGGGTGGCCCCAGGGAGGGAACGCTCGGCCTCACCCCTGCAGAGCAGGTGCTGTCCCACTCAGCCATTTCAGCCCTGCTTTTCTGCTCTCTGAGTGGCAGCAAGAGGCTGGGTGCTCCTTGTCAGCGATTCCTGAGACCATGTCAGTCCTTATTTATGTCCACCAGAAAAGAGAAGAACAGCTTTTTTTGGGGTGTGTGGGGTTTTTATTTATTGGATCTGGGGATTCAACATGGGACATCAGACTTGCAGGGAAGTGCTTTACTGCTGAGCTGTGGGCTGGAGCGATAGCACAGCAGTAGGGCGTTTGCCTTGCACTCAGCTGACATGGCCAACCGAGTTCGATTCCTCCACCCCTCTCATAGAGCCCAGCAAGCTACCGAGAGTATCTCGCCCACACGGCAAAGCCTGGCAAAGCCTGGCAAGTTCCCTGTGAGGTATTCAATACGCCAAACACAGTAACAACAAGTCTCACAATGGAGATGTTACTGGGCCCGCTCGAGCAAATCAATGAACAATGGGAGGACAGTGCTACAGTGCTGAATTGTAAATCCCTGACCCAAGAGGACACTTTCTTTGGGGGGGGACCCAGAATATCCAGCAAAACCCCCAAGATTTGGTCTAGGGTTCTACCTTTGTGTTTGGC
This sequence comes from Sorex fumeus, assembly GCF_029834395.1. NCBI lineage: Eukaryota > Metazoa > Chordata > Mammalia > Eulipotyphla > Soricidae > Sorex > Sorex fumeus. Next base: position 13,277,085 of record NW_026606129.1, read on the forward strand.
CAACCTGGATTCAATCCCTGGCACCACTTATGGTCTCCCAAAGCCCTTCAGGTGTAATTCCTGAGCAAAGCCAGGAGTAAGCACGGAGCACTGGCAGTATAGCCCAAAGGACACCCGTCCTGCCCCCCCCCCCGATAAATAAAAAAATTCACTCTGATATAACTGACTAAGCTTGCAACCCCAAACCATTTATTTGAGTGTACCTGGGCCTAGAAAGATAATTACAGGGGTTAAGGCACTTGCCTTGCAGGTGACTGACCCTGGTTTCTATCCTACCATTCGATAGTCCCCTGAGTATATAGCCAGGAATAGCCTCTAAGCACTGCAGGATGTGACTCCCAAATAAATTTTAAAAATATATATTAAAAAAAATATATATATACCAGTGAGTGCACTTGAAAAAGGTCTGTACCAGTTGCTTTTCCACATAACGGTTCTTGGACAAATTTAGTCCACATAACTTTGTACCAGTGCACTAGAGCCTGGAAACTCTGCAGATAGGCCTGTGATGATTGCTCGTATGCTGAGATGGGAGCTACACCTTCTTGTTCCCTTTTTAAAAATGTTGTGTTTTTTTTTGTTTGTTTGTTTTAGTTTGGGAGCCATACCTGTTAATGTGCAGGGGTTACTCCTGGCTCTTCACTCAGGAATCACTCCTGGTTGTGCCCAGGGTGTTGTCGGTATACAAGGCAAGTACCCTACTCGCTGTACTATCTCTCTGGCCCCCACCTTCTCGTTTCCATTTAGTTTATAAACTGTAAACACTACTCTTTGGTTCCCTAGGTACAGAATGAAGGGGGTGTTGGACCCCATGATTCTACTCAAGCACAGCATGAACAAACCCAGGTGCTCATGAAGCTATCTATCTTTTAGAAGTGTTAGATTACTTGGGGCATGGGTTAGAGTGTCAATATATAATAATAAGTCATGAGCTGAAGAGATAGTAAAAAGGCTAAGGAAATCTTGCACACAGCCAACCCTGGTTTAAATCTCCAGTACTACATATGGTCCTCCAAACACCATCAAAAGTGACCTCTGAGCACAGAGCCAGGAGTAAGCCCTGAGCATTGCTGGGTGTGGTCCTCAAACCAAAACAGTAAAAAAGGTTAATAATAAATCAAAACAGAAGAGTAATAAACTATACAGTGGTTCTTATCTCCAGTCATTTTTCCCAAATGCAATGCCCTCTTATTTGGAAAGATACTTAATATTTCTGCTTTTCTTAATTATTTTAGATGTTTGGGCTACACCTGGCCATACTCAGAACTTACTCCTGACAGAACACAAGGTACTATATGCAATGTTGGGGATCAAACCAGGGTTGGAGTACTCTATGGCTGTTCCTCCCAAGGATAGAGATTCTGTCAGATTCTCTCACTCAGTCCTTTGACACTTCCTCAAATCAATTTCTAATCTGAACTGTGTGTCTTTCCCTCAGGACTTCTGGACTCTGACCACCAAATTATGGGGTTCATCTGGATCTCAGCTTATGGCCGGTTCCGTGCTGGCCACAGCGGGTTCTGCTCAGTCAACTGCCCATTTTTGTTTTTTCAAAATTTTTAATTTATTGGATCATCATGGATGCAAAGATACAAATTTGTTCATGGTTGAGTTTTAGTTGTACAATGTTGTCTTTTTTAAAAAAAAAACTTTATTTAAACACTGTGATTTGCAAAGTTATTCACAGCAAAGTTGTTTCAGGTAGTCAATATTCCAACACCAGCCCCACCACCAATGTGCCCTTCCCTCCACCAATATCCCTAGTTTCCCACCACCCCTCCCTGGCCAGATCCTTTAGCAGGTACTAATTAATTTACTTTATATTGCTTATTACAACATACATCTCATAATGGCGTTGCTAACGCCCTGGCCTGAGGATTTCCTGAGCTGTTACATGCTAGTCGGGCCTTCTGTGTTATGTTTCTACTCATTGAGCTTCATGGGCTTCTACTCAATGTTCCCATCTAATGTTCTTGTGCCTCCTGGGCTGTCAGCTCAGTAAAGTCTGGAGGTGTTAGGAGGCCACATTTGCGGCTGTTCATTTTGGAGGCTTTGGAGCTGGGACAACCAACCATAGGCATCTCTCTGGTCTCTCTGAGATCAGTCACGAAGCTAGGCCTTTTGTCTGGAGGGAGTCAGATGTGGGTGGGTAGGGCGCTGGGCTGTTGGCAGGGCTGGAACTCCTTCCACCCCCATCCTATCTAGGGTCCAGAGACTTGGCCCAGTGGCAGCCAGGCCTTCCTGCTACAACTCAGCTGCTGGTGTCTCTCTGAGATCAGTCCGAAGCTGAATGAATGTTCAGTGTCTTGATGCTAGTTTTCCTATGGACTCTGACTTGGGGTTTAAGCCATGTGACCTATTGGTGGCCTGTGTCTCTTGTTCTGTATAAAGATGCACACCTTTGTAAGGTGGTCGTGACTAAATGTGTTCATGAGTGCATTGAACAGTAATGCTTCTAAGTGACAATTATGTTCATTATTATTGTGATCAGTGGTACTGTTTTATCATTATCAGTGAAGAAATTCTTTATTCAGTCAGACCAGGATCTGGGATTAGAGCACAGGCAGGAGCAGTGTATCATGTACATATGGGGGCTGGGTCATAAAAGAAGTTCAATCCCTTCCAGTAAAGCATTTCTTTGCTGATAATGATAAAATATTATCGCTGATCATACTACCTCCACTACCCAGCCGTCGCCACACTCCAGGACGCTTTCCGGACACATCATAAGACACTAAATACCCATCTTCCAGAATTGTTGCACCATATTTGATAGGGTTCAAATATGGTAACACCTACAAGGGTGATTAGAGGTTGCCCCAAAAGCCTCTATCCCTCTCGGAAAGACTGGCAAGCTACCGAGAGTATTCCGCCCGCACAGAAGAGCCTGGCAAGCTATCCGTTGTGTATTCGATATGCCAAAACCAGTAATTACAACTGGTCTCATTCACCTGACCCTGAAGGCTTCACCGACATAGCAGCACTGAGAAGGATGAGAAAGGAGAGGCCGACAAAATCTCAAGGCCGACCTAGGCTGCCACAACGAAGGAAGACAAAAATGATCGTCTGTACTTTCAATGCACGTACACTAGCCTCAGATGCATCCATCGAGGACCTGATGGTACAAGCGCGAATGATCAAGTACGACATCATTGGTCTGACCGAGACAAGAAGGCACAAATCTCACTGTGCCATTTTCGACACTGGAGAAGAATTGTTCCTCGGAACATGCGATAAAAGAGGTGTCAGAGGCGTCGGTGTCCTTGTCAACACAAACTTGGCCAAGAGCATTGATTCATTCAAATGCCTAATAACCCGAATCGGATGTTTAAACTTGAATAGATGTGGCTCACTGCCTGCAGTTTCTATCTTCGTTGTCTACGCACCAACATCCAATTATGATGAAGGAGAAATTGAGAAGTTCTACATGGAGCTGGAGAAGTTCTATAAAGAAGACCACACCTTCTACAAGATCATTGTGGGTGATTTTAATGCCAAGATAGGACCGAGAAGATCAGCTGAAGAACTTCACATCGGGACCCATGGCCTAGAATGGAACGAACAGGGTGAGAGACTGTCTGAGTTCATCATGTCGACCAAGACCATCTATGGTAACTCACAGTTCCAGAAGGCAGAATCTAAACGATGGACATGGGAGTCTCCCGGTGGACGATTCCACAATGAAATAGACCACATCATATTCAATCGACGGTTTTGCCTGACTGATGTCGCTGTTGTCCCAAAATTTCGAACGGGATCAGACTACCGTCTCCTTTGTGCAAAATTCTACTTCACAGAGCAGGGAGAAAGGGCTGCAAAGTTCAAAAAGAGAACTCCCAGAATGACCACCAACTGGGAACTCTTTGGTACTATTGCGGCAACATGGGAAGATGCCATTGTTGACAACATTGACGAGGAATACGATCGACTGGTTCAGCACCTCCATGAATGTGCGAGGAACGCCAAGAGAGAGATAGCCACAAAAAATCGCCTATCTTCGAAAACCCTTGAGCTAATTCGCCAGCGTGGTTTGGCGCATGCCTCAGGCAACCGCAAGCGAACATCCGAGCTCGCAAAGCAGTGCAGAGATGCGATCAAGGAAGACCTCAAAGAGAGAAGAGCAGAAGTACTGGTAGATGCGGCAGAAGCCGGGAAAAGTATTCGTAAGGCCCGCCTGTCCTTCACCAACTACAAGACCAAGATGACTGCCCTCCGACGTCCTGATGGATCCATCACATCCTCCAGAACGGCAATGGAGAAGATTATCCATGACTTCTACTCAAATGTCTTCGACAGCCATGTCCACTTGCCGACATACCAAATTCCACAGGATGGATATGTCGTTCCCAACGTTCTCCCTTCCGAAATCCGACACACCATTTCGTCGGTAAAGAAACAAACAGCACCCGGCCCAGACAAGGTCAGACCTGAACACCTGAAGAACCTGCCGTCAGTACTCATCAATACACTGGCTCAGCTCTTCACTCGCTACCTGTCTGAGTGCAAGGTTCCGTCCCAGTGGAAAACCAGCAGGACCCTCTCAAGAAGGGAGACATCCATGACATTGGCAACTATCGCCCGATCTGCCTATTGTCTGTCATCTACAAGTTGTTCACTCGAGTCATCCTAAATAGGATTGGCAGAACACTAGATGAAGGACAACCATGCGAGCAAGCCGGGTTCTGCAAAGGATTCAGCACCATCGACCATATCCACACGATAACCAAGCTCATTGAGGTTTCTCGGGAGTTCAAGATGCCGCTCTGTTTAACGTTCATTGATTTAAAGAAGGCCTTTGATTCTGTTGAGACGGAAGCGGTCATTGAAGCCCTAGCCAATCAGGGCATTCAAGCCCAATACATCAGGATCCTCCGTGAGCTGTATTGCGGATTCACTACCAGGATCTCACCATTCTACAAAGAAGTGATCGTTGATGTCAAGAGAGGGGTGCGGCAGGGTGATACCATTTCACCGAAACCCTTCAGTGCCACCCTCGAGAACTTCATGCGAGGACTGGAATGGGAAGGAATGGGAGTGAAGATAGATGGTCGGCAACTACACCACCTCCGCTTTGCTGATGACATTGTTTTAATAACACCATACATCAGCCAAGCGGCACAAATGCTGCCCAACTTTGACCGTGAGTGTGGAAAGGTAGGACTACAGCCGAATCTTACGAAGACAATGTTCATGAGAAACAGCCTCGTTCCTGATGCCCCATTCGCTCTCAACGGAACGACCATCTCCGAATGCAACAGCTATGTGTACCTAGGTCGAGAGGTCAACATGACAAATGACCTGGCACCCGAGCTGCGCAGGAGGAAGAGAGCGGCTTGGAATGCCTTCAAGAACGTCGAAGAAATAGCTAAGAGGATGAAGAACCTCCGGCTCCGGGCACATCTCTTTGATTCCACTGTTCTTCCTGCATTAACATATGCCTCAGAGACCTGGGCCCTACGCAAACAAGATGAGAACGCTATTCAGGTCTCCCAAAGAAGAATTGAAAGAGCTATGCTTGGAATATCACGTTTCACTCAAATGAGAGAAAGAATCCGGAGTTCTGACATCCGTCGACGATCAAGAATCAGGGACGCTGTCTCGTTTGCCAAGGTGTCAAAAATCAGATGGGCTGGTCACGTAATGAGATTTAAAGACGACCGCTGGACTAGAGCTGTTACTGACTGGATTCCACGGAATGTCAAAAGACCGCGTGGCCGCCCACCTACCAGATGGTCAGACTTCTTCTTCAAGATCATGAACGATCGGTTTGAGGCTCTTCATGTTCCCAGAGCGAGCAGATGCCATTGGGCTACACTAGCACGCGACAGGGACAAATGGAGACGTTACTGGCGCCCGCTCGAGCAAATCGACGACTAACGGGAAGTTAAGTGATTAAGTAAGTGATCACAATAATCTCTCTGCCCCCCTCCCCATCCCGTGTTAAACATTTATAACATATAATCTGCCCCTTAAACTACTTACAATATTATTTTGGGAGGAGGACCCACACTGGTGGTGCTCTGGGCTTACTCCTGGCTCTGTGCTTAGGGATCACTCCTGGCAGGGTTTAGGGGACCACATGGGGTGCTGGGGATCAAACTTGGGTCGACCACATGCAAGGCAAGTGCCCTATCTGTTGTACTATCTCTCCAGCCCGCCTTTAACTCTTCTAATGTTTACATTCCACTGGAGTTAAGTACATCACTGGAGTTTTGCAGCCCACTCCTTGCCTGTCCAGGTCCATGTGGAAGGTCTCACTCCAAAAACATTTGTCTGCAAGGGAGCAACCATGTAGTTAATCCCTGACTCTGGGGATTGAGTGTGTTAACTGGGTAATCCTTCATTTCAGTTTCTTTTTGTTTAATTTGTTATTTTTTTTTAAATGAAGACACCATGATTTACAGAGTTACTCATAGTTGAGGTTTTGATATTCCATGTTCCAGCACCAGTGTCAACTTCCTTCCATCATCATCCTCAGGTTCATTCCCACCTCCAACCCACACCTCAGCCTGCCTCCTTGAAAGACACCTTTTAAAGTCTGGTTGTTGTGGCTTGGATCTCCTGTTCTCATTGAAATTGGCTCCGTGGTTTGGATATATAGCTAAACCATGCCTCTATACCGTTGATGTGCTCAAGGCTCTTGACCCCCGTATCCCATTCCCCCCTCCTTCTTTTTACTTTTCCCTTTGATTTCTTTCCCTCTGTCCCTCTCTTCCCTATATTTTGGGATTAGTGATGATCTAATTCCCCTTACTACATCGCATTTCCTTTTACCCTAGACCACAGAGAAGTGAGATCATCCCATGTCTGTCCTTATTCTTCTAGCTTACTTTGCTTCACCTGATCTCCTCCAGTTCTATGGAAGTAGCAGGGAGTGGCATGGATTTATCATTCCTTGCAGCTTCATAGAATTCCATTGTGCATATATATATATATACATATATATCACATCATCAAAATCCACTCGTCTGTCATTGGACACCTAGATTGATTCCGCATCTCAGCCACTGTATTAAGTGCCGCAATGAACAATGGTGTGCATATGTCCTTTGAAGAAATTTTTTTGTGTGTCTTGGGGGTAGATACCAGAAGTGGAATTGTTGGGTCATATGGCAGCTCAGTATACTGTTTTCCATAGAGCTTGAACCAGACAACATTAATCTTTCAGGAAGGGCACACCCTGCAAGGCACACCACACCTGGTGGTTCTTGGGGGACCACATGTGGTGCTTGGGGATAGAACTGAGGTCACAGCCACCTTTATACTCTCCCTCTGGCCCAATCTTGAAAACATCTTGAGTCACGTGTCTGGCTTGGATGCTGCAAACAGCTGGGGCTCTTCCACGTCTCTGTCCCCACCTCTCTTCTTCCCACAAGGGGCCTCTGCGGCACGGCAGTCTCTGTGCATCCATCTCTGATGTCACGATGGGGACAGACAGGCAGACCGCGACATTCCCTGTTCAGAATAGCCACGTAGTGGTGAGATGGGAAGGGAGAGAAGATGGAAATAGAGAACTTGTGCGCCATCGAGACTGGAACCATCTAAAATCTCAGTAATAAGGAAGAGAAAGTTAGCAAGGCAGCCAGAGGTTTGCAGGCAAGTGGTCAGTCCAGTTTTGTTTTGTTTTGTTTTCCCCTTTTCATTTTTTTTATTGAGTCACCCTGAGATAAAGAGTTATAAAGTTGTTCATGGTTGATTTCAGTATATAGTGTTCCAACACCCATCCCTCTACCAACGTACATTACCCAGCATCAATGTCCCCAATTTTTCTCCTGCCACCCTCTCCCCAGCCTGTCTCTGTGGAAGGCTCTCTCTCTCTCTCTCTCTCTCTCTCTCTCTCTCTCTCTCTCTCTCTCTCCTTTTGGGCATTATGGTTTGCAATACAGATACTGACTGAGAGGTTATCATGTTTGTTCCTCTACCTACTGCCAACACACAGTTCTTATCCAGAGTGGTCAGTTCCAAATATATTTGTCACAGTGGTCCCTTCTCTATGCCAACTGCCTTCTCCCCCAGCACTGGAGACAGGCTTCTAGATATGGGCCAATCCTACTGTTCTTGAGTATTAGTCTCATATTATGTTTTCTTTATATCCCACAAATGTGTCCAGTTTTTAATGTCGGGTACTTTCAGGAGACATGAGCGGGAGACTCATCCTGCCAAAGCTAGAAGTGGGGAATTGGGGCTTCCCAAGCCTTGGGGAGCTGGCCCCAGGGGGAGGCAGGAGGGCAAGGCGGGGGGGGGGGGTGGCATAGTGCCGCATTTCATTTCTTGTACAACCCTAAGTGCCTTGGCTTGCAAAGCAAGCTTCCGGTCCCCTTGGAGTCTTCTTTTCCTACTGAAAAATGAGGATCAAGCACCTATTTCGTGGTTTTTCAAGAACTGGATCAGCTACTTCATCAAAAGCACTCAGGATGGTGTCTCTTACAAGAGTAACGTTCCCAAAATAGCTATTTAACCATTCATCTAAGAGCTTAACATTTCTGGCCAGGAGGCAAAGGGTTTTTATTGACAAGATTTTTGGCCTGATATCCCCAACCCTCAGAAAACGTTGATGCAAGTATACACGAGCAGACGTAAATAGCAAGAAGAATAAAAATGTTCAGATGAGTTTGACACAAAGACAATTCTCCTTTAGCAATTATGAAGCTATAAAAAGAATGAGAGCAGCATTAGTCTTCTCAACACATTTCCAAAACAACTTGGCTGTAGGATAAATTACGTTACAGACAAGTCGTGAGTACCCTGAAAGCTCCTCTACAGAGCCCAAATGAAAATTTCAGGGCTGAATGCATTTAAAAAAAAATTTTGGCAGCAAGAAAATCTGTCAAGTACGAGTGTGAAAATTGCCAAGACCCAAACAAAAGCAAACACATTTCACCATTTTGAGGAGGTATCAAGGTTGAGCTTTGCAGCTGTTGTCCTGTATGAAAGAACACACAGGCCCCCTGGCTAGAAAAACATGGAATGTAATTATGTTATGATGAGCTGGGGTAAAGTGGCAAAGAAAAATTGGGATACAAAGCATGATGGATGTTGTTTTGTCCATTGGAACTGCTGGAATACAGCAGCAGTGCAAAGCAGCTTGATTCTTTTTTTTCTACACCTCCAGCTTGGCAAGAAGGAATTCAGCCGCTTACCACAATCTGCATTTGGTCATTTTATTCCCGCCCTCCCTCCCTGCTCCTCCTCATTCCTCCCTCCCCCCCTCCCCTCTCCCCACCCCCACCCTCCAACAGAATGATGTCAGGTTTGTAGACTGGATTGTAGAGTCATTGATAATGGAAATAAAGCAGTTATTCCCCGCTTTGAGGCACACAGCTCTAATTCTATTGAGTCTAAATTTCCGGTTGCTTATTCGTATTTGGAAAGTTACACAGGATCTTCTCTTAGGGTCATTTATACGATGGCAAACGATCCATCTTGGAAACCAGAGTTTCCGAGGAGCGTGGCGTTGACTTACGCCGCGTCACTGCTAATCACATCTTCAATCCTGATTTATGTCGAGGTCAAGGAGATAGCTCAAGCCATTGATCAAAGAGACTCAATTTGCTGTTTGCTTTTTCTGCAGAGCCCACAGAGGAGCAGTTTGGTGTGGTGGAGAGTTGTCCCGCCCACAGAGGGAAGGGACAGTCTGCAGAATTTTGATTTCATGTTTTCAGATGAATGATGTCTTCCCTATAGAAGAATTCTGAGCCATGATTCGGATATTGCAACCTAGCCAAACTGTATTTAAAAGAAGTCTATACTTTTAGCTTTACTGACTGGGGAATGAGCCATTTCTCATTCTGTATCTGGCAATCTGCTTTCTCAGGTGTCCATATGGGGCCAGGGATGAAATTTGAGACCTGATGCATATTTTAAAAAAAAGAATTTTATTATCGAATCATTGTGAGAGAGACCCTTACAAAGCTGTTCATGATGAGGTTTCAGTCATACAGTGTTCCAACACCCATGCCTCCACCGGTATACTTTTCCCAGCACCAGTGTCCCCAATTTCTCTACCGTCACCCCAACTCACCCTCAGCCTCCCTCTATGGCAGGTGCTTTTCTTCTTTCTCTCTCTCTCTTTCGCTTTCTCTGGGGCTGTTGCATTTAAACCACGCGCCCCACCCCAGTTAGCTCTCTCCCTGGACTCTAGCTGCTGTTTTGTTTGTTTTGTTTTGTTTTGTTTTACTTTTTGGGTCACACCTGGCGATGCTCAGGGGTTACTCCTGGCTCATGCACTCAGGAATTACTCCTGGCAGTGCTCAGGGGACCATATGGGATGCTGGGAATCGAACCTGGATCGGCCATGTTGGCTGCGTGTAAGGCAAACGCCCTACCCGCTGTGCTATTGCTCCAGCCCCCTAGCTGCTGTTTTGAACCCTATGATGGTTTGAACCCTATGATGGTTTAACCCCCAGCGTCCTTCCAATGTTTGGTGCTTTTTACATTTTTCCACCCTCTCCGTCGATGGTGTTTCAGTGACCAGAGCTACACACATGGTTGGCCGTGGTGCTCACACGTTTAGTCGTGTCGCTGGAGATCACACATCAGGTTGTGGTGCTTGTACACCTAGCTGTGGTTTGCACTGGGTGAGACGTCTTTAGTTGTGGTGCTTGCATGCGTGCCCACCAGGGGGTGCTGTGGTGCACACACCTGATTGCTGCCCGCAGGGCTTGACAGGGGTCACACCCAGCTCCAGGGCAGCTGCAAATGACCAGCAGCACCAGGCTTCATGGAGAGCAGAGCTGCTGGGATCGTTATTTGCACATATGACAATACTAGGAATTGGACTCATGACCTCAAGTTTGTCTGGCAGGCACTTCTTCAGTCACTGAACCAACTCCCAGGCCTTTGATCCATGATTTAATCTGTTCCTAATCAAAAGTATGGATGACTCTTGGGAAAAATTGGCAAGTAGATTCCCCTTCCTTCTTCCCTCCCTCCCTCCCTCCCTGCTTGCTTGCTTGCTTGCTTGCTTTCTTTCTTTCTTTCTTTCTTTCTTTCTTTCTTTCTTTCTTTCTTTCTTTCTTCCACACCAAGCTGTGCTCAGGGCTTTCTCCTGGCTCTGCATTCAGGAATCACTCCTGGAGGATTCGGGAGACCATATAGGGTGCTAGGGATTGAACCCTAGTTGGCTGCATGCAAAGCAAGAACTCTTCCCCTGTACTAGCTTTTTGGCCCCCAGGTGTGTGAATTCTAAAATTTACAATGTAAAACGCAGAGAAGCGAGTCACCAAAATGATCTGGGAGAATCACAGCTGAGCTGCAGGAAGTAGTCAGAGTGGACACGCTGACCACTGAAACAGCATGGAGACCAGAACGAAACTTCGAGAGTCCATCGGTCTTTCGGTCAATGGCACCATAACCCAGTGTCCCGGAATTGGCAACATTTAAACAGGCACTTCTAAAGGAAGGAAGGAAATGGCCAGAAGGAGACAATTCTGCTGGTTTGCACTGGGAGTTTTGGGCCACACCAGCGATGTTCAGGACTCACTCCTGGCTCTGCACACAGGACTCACTCTTGGCGGTGGGTGCTTGGGGGACCAGTTGGGGTGCAGAGGATCGAACCCAGGTTGGCCATGTGCAAGTGCCTTACCCACTGTTCTGTCTCTCCGAAACACAGTTTGGAACCACAAAGAGGTTCTGTTCTATGCCCCACAGAATAGATGCTACTGAAGGACCATCCTGAAGCCCAGCCACCACTGGGTCAAGGTTTTAGAGACCACAGGGCAGCAGAGTTGATGCAGGAAGTAGTTTAATGTTGCCATGAGGTGCCTCCAATGCTACATCTTCAGTGGCCTTTCCAGCAATCCGTTTTTATGTTTTAGCTATTTATTTTTGGTTTTTGGAGCCACAGTAGGTGGTGCTCTGGGAGCTACTCCAGGTTTTGTTCTCTGGGGAGTGCTCCTGGCAGTACTGGGGAGATCATGCAGGGTTGGTGATTGCAGGGTTGGGCTTGCCGCATGCAGATAGAATAGCTGTATCATTTAGAAAGGGCACAAAACCAAATTTCTTGATAATAGATTAAGCGATTGAGATGATCACAGTAATTTCAGAGGAAAAAAAAATAAAGAGACAAGAAGATCAGATGATAGACCTGAAGGAATGACCAACACAAAGATGACTAGAATCTCTCAGGTACAGAATCCAAGGCATTGAATAGAAAGAATATTCATAAATAGGATAGAGTAAAAGATCCTTTGTTTGTTTTTTGGGTTTTGTTTTTCAGCCACTCCTGGCCACCCCTGGCCATACTCAGGGATTCCTCCTAGCTCTGGACTCAGCGTTCACTCCTGGTGGGGCTCAAAGGAGCATATGTGGTGCCGGGGATTGAGCATGGATCAGTCACGTGCAAGGCAAACACCATACCCACTTACATCTCCAGCCCAGTAAAAGGTCTTTGTACTGGAAGAACAATCTCTCCTTAAAGGGTGATCACATATTTTTTAGGAGTGTGTGTGTGTGTGTGTGTGTGTGTAAATTTATAAAGAATATTCATTGTCATGGACTGGAGCAATAGCACAGTTGGTAGGGTGTTTGCCTTGCACGTGGCTGACCCGGGTTCAATTCCTTCACACCTCTCAGAGAGCCTAGCAAGCTACCGAGAGTCGAGAATATCCTGCCCACATGGCTGTGCCTGGCAAACTCCCTGTGGCATGTTCCATATGCCAAAAACAGTAACAACAAGTCTCACAATGGAGACCTTACTGGTGCCTGCTCGAGCAAATCAATGAACAACGGGACAACAGTGCTACAGTGCTATTCATCATCATAGGACTTTGTTAAGTTATTGAAATTTTAGACTAAAGACATAATTCTTTAGGCATCCTAATGGAAAGTCAGTCATTTCCTGGGAGGAAATCAGTCTTGGATCACCAGGAAACCAGCACAATAGGAAATAATTCAGCACAGCTTCACTGGTAATGTTCCAAGGACACATCTTGTAAAATAAAATTACTTGACATTAAATAAACCAATTTTGAGATTAAAACCCATTTTAATGCTATGTCATAAAAAAAGAAAAGGTCAGTCTTGTATGTTAAATTCATATAAACAGACTGAAACTAAGCAACTGGAGGAAATGTTTGTTGAACTAAGTGTAAATGTACTAACACTTGACAAAATAAACATAGAAATAGCAAAATGCTGGTGGAAAAAAATTACAAGGATATACAAATATCATATTTCATACTAGGGAGTAAATTTTTTAAATCTAAAATTTAGGCATGATAAAAATATAATAAACCCAAATTTCCCATCGTTTTATAATCTGAGACATCTTTTAGGGACATTTTTATTAAAAAAAAATTTTTCCGGAAATTCAACTCCTTCATGCAAGTTTTTATTTCTTTTTCTAAAATCAAACATTGATTGTGGATTCTCCAGTCTTTACTTATCTTTAGACTTATGTCTGGAACAAGATTCTCATGTCTAACACCTTTTTTTCTGCTTAGCAAGATTTTGGGCAGGTATTTTTCCAGAGGGAATTTTTTTTTTAAAAGCTTGCACTAAATTTCTTCTGTATTCTTAAATTACTAGAGTTTTTCTGTTCATTTGATGAAAACTTTAATAATTTTTTTAAAGAAGTATGTGGAAGGCTGGAGAGACAGCACAAGGGTAAGGCACTTGCCTTGCTGACAGCAGACCCTGGTTCATTCCCCAACACTGCATATGATCCTCTAGCACTGTGAGCACAGAGCCAGGAGTAAGCCATGCACATGGCCCAGTGTGGCCCAACCCCCCCAATAATAAATATGGGAAGTACTCTTAGAAGTTATACTTGTAGGAAAGCATAGCTAGTACAAGTTTAGACAAGTATTATTTGGAAATTACATCAAAAAGGATCACAACAGTCAACTGCAGAAATGCAAGCAGTGTGGTAGGAAGGAATAATAGGAAGGTCCTTCCCTGGAACCGAATGGATCCCCCAAACTGGCTCTGGGATCCTCCACGCCAAGGCCCAGACCACGTGGGTGTTGAGGGTCCACACTCAGCACAGCCTAGAGAGGACGAAGCAGATAAGGAACATCAAGGAGCAGAGACTTGAGGTCAGCAGCCATATCCCAGTGGGGACCCTCACGACTTCAATTGCAGATGCATCTGCCTCAGAAAACTCTGGTCCCTAGGTTGGCAGCAAAACCAAAACTGCGACCCACCAGTTGGAAACTTCTCGCTCATGAGGCTGAGCAGGCTGCACTGGGTAATGGTCGTCAGGGTCTCTACCACCCCCAGTTCAGTCATCCACCAAGGAGAGAAGGAAATCCTAGCAGTAAGAAATGGACAGAGATGGGAATGGAAGACGATTGTACTGGCTTTGGCTGGTAGACCAGATGACCGAAACAATTTGCATCCTCAGTGCCTTGATTATTATATCTAAAGATTCTCTTTGGGGGTAATGACAAATTCCATTTTTTTGCCTTAAAAAGAGGCCTGGTAGGGACCTGAGTGATAGTGCAAGGGGTAAGGCACTTGCCTTGCAAGCAGTGGACACAGGTTCAATCCCTGGCACCTTGCCAGGAGTGATCCCTGAACACAGAACCAGGAATAAGTCCCGAATGCAGCTAGGTATGACCCAAAGAACAAAATTAAAATAAAAATTTTTTAAAAGAAACCTGTTTTTTTCCCTCAATATACCTTTAAAGGTTTTTAATAGTTTCAGATCTGGTCAAGATTTTTAAGAACCTCATTTTAAATTTGTGGTTAAAAGCTTACAGCTTGTTTTAAAAATCAGCAAAGTACATACACTCTTAGGTAAAGGCCTTAAATAACAACAAAATAAAATCCAAGGTAGGTAAAGTTTCAGGTAATAGACAATTCTACTTTTTTTGGTGGAACTTTAAATATGCTATATATCTTATATATCTTTTAGGACAACTTGGTAGTATCTTGGCTAAAAACTTTAAAAATATACTACTTCATTTTTAAAAAATATGTTCTATAAAGCCAGAAAGATAGGACCGCAGGTAAGTTGCTTGCTTTGCATGTGACTAACCGTGTTCAATTCCCAGTATCCCATATGGTCCCCTGAGCCCTGAGTACAGAGCCAGGTGTAGTCCCAAAACTAATAAATAAATCTTAAAAACAAAATATGTTCTAACTAACTGATTAAATGTTGTACAAAAATACTGCAGTGTTTTCATGAGAATAGAGAACTTCTGCCCAGATGTTTCATAAAATTTGCTTTTATTGGGTTAGAGCAATAGTGTAGTGGGTAGGGCACTTACCTTGCACTTGGCCAACCTGAGTTCGATCCCCAGCATCCCATATTGTTCCTTGATCTTACCAGGAGCGATTCCTGACCACAGAGCCAGGAGGGTGCCCCAAGAACAGCTGGGGGTGGCCCAAAAGACAACAAAAATGTTTTTACTGAATCCCAGAACTGCCTTCCATAAAGGATGCTTGTTTATTCTTTTGCTTCTATCTATTACTTATTATATAATTTTCTCTATATGCTATTATTTTTAGATTCCCAAGGTTTAAATTGTTTGCACCTGTTTTATGATTGGAAGTCTTCCAAGCTCTGGTTATGCAAATAGCCAACAAATAAACATAATTTACCATAAGATAGCTATGTAGATATTCCTTCTAGAATTAAGACTGTGCGGGGCTGGAGCAATAGCACAGCGGGTAGGGCATTTGCCTTGCATGCGTCCAACCCGGGTTCGATTCTCAGAGTCCCATATGGTCCCCCAAGCACTGCCAGGAGTAATTCCTGAGTGCAGAGCCAGGAGTAACCCCTGAGTATTGCTGGGCATTACCCAAAAAGCAAAAAAAAAAAAAATAGAATTAAGAATGTGCTCCACAGGGCAGAGATCTTCACCTGAATGTAGCCAGAAGGCCCAGAAGCAAACACAATGTTGGTTCGCAGTAAGGGCTCAATAAATATGTGAAAACGTTGAATAAAGGAAAATACTCGGTGTTATGACTGAATTCATGGAGAGGAAAGTGAAATTCTTTGCCACTGAAACTGCTGGAAAGATGTCAGAATCCACTGAAATTCCTCAAAGTGCCAGAAGAAAGTGAATATGGCTCATTTTTGAAACATCATTTCCCTAGTGCTTTGGGGGAGGCTCGGTGACTAAAAGCATCTGCCTTGTAAGTGTAAGTCTTTGAGTTTGACCCCCAGTGCCAACCACAGGTGCTGAGTGTCATCCTGGCAGCTCTGCTTTCTGGGACCCTGGTGTTCTAGCACTGCAGCAGAGCGGGTGGTCTCAGCACATAACCAGGTGTGTGTGAGCACTGTAAGATGTGGGACCCCCCTTAAGCACTCCAACTAAAAGATGCATGAGCACTGCAGTCCGGAGTGTGATCCCCAGTGAGCACGCTTCCAAGTTCCATAACCGAGTGTTGGGGCCCCACAGCCAAGCAGGCAGGTCCTGGGGACACATTGCATGCAATATCAGCAGCAGTGGGAAAGGAAGTGGGGTGGGGGGTGACTAACCTCTTACCCCCAGACAATGCAACCAGAATGTCTGGGAAAGGGCGTGGGAATTGGCTTCTTTAATATGCTCTGAATGTGATCAAAGGTCAAGGACCAGCATTCTGACGCCACCAACCTATTTCCATTCAAGCCGTGTTCATTTCTTCAGGGTCACGCACAGCTGCCACAGTGTATTTCCCATGTGGTATGCTAATCAGGTCCTTTGGTGTGTTTTGCTCAAGTGTGTGTGTGTGTGTGTGTGTAATATAAGTATTAAGGTCAATCAGCTCTAAGGATTTTTTTCTTTTTTGTTTCTTTTTTTTTTTTCATACCCAGTGGTTCTCAGGGCTTACTCTTGGCTCTGCTCTCAGGAATCATTCCTGGGGGACTGGGGGGATCATATGGGATGTTGGGGGATCAAACCAGGGTCTGCTGCATGCAAGGCAAGTGCCCTATTCACCATACTATCTCTCCAATTCCAGTTCTTATCTTTCTGTAGCTGCATTTTTTTTTCTGTGCACAGAGTTAAGGTGTAGCTGGGTCAGACCATCAGATAGGTTCCAAACTCTTTACCCCAGAGCCTTTGAGATGTGCCTCCGGTGTTGTTCTGTATTTAGTACTGTCGGTAAAATGTTTGGTGGAACACTCTCTAATTGTGTTGCCTATTCTTGCCTGCTCTAACTCTCCTTGCATAGAATTCTTTGTCTTCTAGCTCTGAATTTTGACCAGATTCTGTCTGAAAGTGAGTCTCCTGTAACAAAAGAAACAGCCTTGTGGGCTGGAGCAATAGCAAAGTCGGTAGGGAGTTTGCCTTGCACATGGTCAACCTGGGTTGGATTCCCAGCATCCTATTTGGTCCCCCAAGCACCACCAGGAGTAATTTCTGGGTGCAGAGCCAGGAATAACCCCTGTGCATCACCTGGTGTGACCCAAAAAGCAAATAAAATAAAATAAAATAAAAAGAAACAGCCTTTTGTTCTCAATGCCCTTAGCAAATGTCAACAAATCACAAATATATCTAGAGAAATCAAGACACTGATTGGTTTTTTTGACAATATCGTGTAGTATTTGTTATTAATTTGACACATGTCATCATGGTATTGTGAGACAGTTTTTGTGTTTTAAGGGAATCAATCTTTTATTGGTACCCACTGAGCTATTTGTGGGTAAAAGCTGTTTGTGATTTTCCTGAAAATAATCTGTGATGGAAGTGATTGAAATTGCAGATGGAGTAAGACTGACCAACTTAGATGCCATTCTGACTGAGGAATGAGTTTGTGGGGCTCGTTATGTAACCTCTCAACTTATACCAATGTTTGAAATTTTCCAAAATGCAAAGTAATAAGAAGCTATGTCAAAAAGACAGATGATAAGTTCAGGAGAAATCATTGCATCACATATCACAAAGGCTAGTCTGCTTTATTTTTAGAGTGCCTAATAATCCAGAACTAAAGGAGGTAATGATCCAATTTTTAAAAATCACTACAGAAAAAAAAGAAAGGCAAGTGGCCCCAAAATATATCAAATATACTTCAATCTGTGAGAAGGGAAGGTAGCATTTATGAGAATCACATCCATTATCAGATTGGCAAAAATAGAAAAGTGTAGGGCTGGAGAGAGAACTCAATAGGCCTGGAGTGCATACTTTACATGTGGGACCCTGGGTTCAATTCCCTGACATCCATTATACCTTGGAACTACTGGGAACTACCCAAGAGCACTGATCCAGGAGTCACCCCTAAGCATCACCATGCATGGTCCCCAAACCCAAACGAATATAAAAGATTAGCAACATATTTTGTTGGCCAGACAAGGAAAAAAACCTTTTTTTGTATAATATTGGGGGAAAGGTCAGCTCCCCAAATAATAAACTAACAATGTCTTTAGAATTCTCAGCACCTTTAACTCTTTGGGTGAACAAGATGTCTGTAATCATATCACATAGA
The DNA here is from genome assembly GCF_029834395.1 of Sorex fumeus. Classification (NCBI taxonomy): domain Eukaryota; kingdom Metazoa; phylum Chordata; class Mammalia; order Eulipotyphla; family Soricidae; genus Sorex; species Sorex fumeus. Next base: position 13,295,439 of record NW_026606129.1, read on the forward strand.
TAGGCCCAGCACACCTGTGAATTGAAGCTTGGTTTACATGAGAGGAAAGCAAAAAAAGTAACCGGTGTTCATTTCCAGAGGATTGGACTCAATATACCATGGCGTATGTTCTGAATGAACTAGTGATGGTCATAAAGAGAATGAAAAAAAAAACGAGATATTTATATGCGGTTTCTCCAGGGGCTGAGGATTAAGTGGAGGGAAAATCAGAAAGGCAAAGTAAGGTTATGTTCCCTCAGGTGGAAATCCTGACCTCTGGTATCCCAAATATGATCTTGTTTGGAGATGGGACTTTTAAAGAGGGGACCAAGTGAGAATGGGACCATTGAAATAGAACTCCCACATAATCCAGGGGTACCAATTCTGGTATCCATCCCCCAAACACAAGAACATTTATTCCTTAGGCTATATGCACACCTGTGTTCATCACCGCACTTTGTATGATGGCCAAGAGATGGGAATAACCCAAATGTGCAATGATGGATGAATGGATCAAGGAGTTATGGTACCATAATGGAATACTGTGAGGTTGTGAGAAAGAACCAAATCATGCAATCTGCAGCAACAAGGATGGAACTAGAGGATATCATGCAGTGTGAAGTCAGACAGAAGGAGAGGATGATCTCGCATATGTGGGAATCAAAGATACACAGCAAGGGAGCAATCATGATCCAAAGGCAGCATCATGGGAAAACTGATCTACACAACTGATGTGGGCCAGACAGTGAAAGGGAGGGGAGTTGGGGTGTAGGGGGAGGAAGATAGATATACTGGTGACAGTGTGATGTTGGAATTATGTGCATGAAAAACCATTATTAATAGCGTGGTAAACCACAGATTCTCAATTAAAAATAGTTTGATCACTTTCAGAGCCAGGAGATAGTACAGTGGGTAGGCATTTGCCTTGCATGCGACCAACCTGGCTTCGATCACTGGCATGACATAGGGTTCCCCCAAGTACCCCTAAGCACAGAGCCAGGAGTAAGCCCCCAGCATACCAGGTAGCACTGTAGCACTGTCCTCCCATTGTTCATCGATTTGCTTGAGCGGGCACCAGTAATGTCTCCATTGTGAGACTTTTTGTTACTATTTTTGGCATATTGAATATATCACGGGGAGCTTTCCAGGCTCTGCCATGCAGGCAGGATACTCTTGGTAGCTTGCCAGGCTCTCCAAGAGGAACGGAGGAACTGAAACCGGGTAGCCCACAAACTAATAAATAAATTAATAATAATCTTTTTTTTTTTTGCTTTTTGGGTCACACCCAGAGATGTACAGGGGTTACTCCTGAATCTGTCTCAGGAATTTCCCCTGGCAGTGCTCAGGGGACCATAGGGGATGCTGGGAATCAAACCCAGTCGGCCATGTGCAAGGCAAACACCCTACCCGTTGTGCTACTGCTCCAGACCCAAAATAATCTTTTCAGTGAGATTTTACTTAAATTTTACCAAGACATGCAAACGACTGTGTGAATTAAGAGAAGAGGGGGGAAAAGCAGACGGTGTTGAAAAGATTATGGTAACTGCCTTGGGAGCAGAGAATGAACATTCTCGGAGAATGAGCGTGTCTTGGAATTAGCACACTGGCCTCGTGCTGGTGGTTACTTTAGTCACGTACCATCCCTCGTGTTAGTGACTCTGACCAAGAAATGCAGGAAATTGGTCTCGGTGACCACATCCTGTCCTGACCCAAGATTTCTGTGGCTAAGAATTGCTTGTGTACAGGGCTGGTGTCATCATTCGTTTGCTTCCCTTTAAGAAGACCAGGCACAAGACAGAGCTTTCAAATTTGAAATGGAAAATCTTTTGAAAAGGTGAAAGTAGTAATGTTCAGCATAAAATAGTTCTAAAAGCATCTCCCCGAAAAGTGGGGGCATGGGCTTCTCAAATTGTGTTTAAGGAACCTGGGGACACTCCCAGGGACCCTCAACCAACAAGGCAGACAGCTCAAGGCTAGGCCCAGGGGGGCGGGGGGTCGATGCTCCGTGGGCCCTGCAATTGAAGTCTTAAGTTGAGTGCATGTGAAAAGAGGAAAGATATTAAATTCAGTTATAATTTTTATCAGCAGCTTAAAAGTATATTGAATTTATGGACAGAGTGTCTTTCATAATAAACTATACAAAGGATGCATTGTAGTTGGCTTGTGGAAAACAAAAGTTGGGAGGTTTTGTGAGAAACCACAGGAATGTTTTGTTTAGTTTTGTTTTTAAATTTATTTATTTATTTTTATTAGTGAGACATCATGAGGTACAGTTGTAAACTTACAAATTTTTGTGCTTGGGTTTCAATTATACAATGATCAAATACCCATCCCTCCATCAGTGCCCATTTCCCACCACCACAGATCCCAGTATCCCTCCCACCCCCCATCCCCCCATCCCACCCTGCCTCTGTGGCAGGGCATTTCCTTTTGTTCTCTCTCTCTTATTGGGTGTTGTGGTTTACAAAAGAGGCAATGGGTGACAATCATGTTTGGTCTATAGTCTACTTTCAGCATGCTTCTCCCATCCTGGGAGGATCCTCCCAACACCCTTGATTTGGTGTTCCCTTCTCTATCTGAGCTCCCTTTCCCCCTAGCATGTGTGGTTGGCCTCCAACCCATGGAGTAAAATTCAACCACAGGAATGTTTTAGACAAAATGATACCTGCCAGAGACTGGAGAGATAGCACAGCGGGTAGGATGTTTGCCTTGCGCGCAGCCAACCTGGCCAACCCGAGTTCGATTCCTCCGCCCCTCTTGGAGAACCTGGTGAGCTACCAAGAGCATCTCGCCCGCACGGTAAAGCCTGGCAAGCTACCCATGACGTGTTCGATATATCAAACATAGTAACAAGTCTCACAATGTTACTTGGCCCACTCGAGCAAATCAAATCAGTGAACAACAGGAGGACAGTGACAGTGACAGTGACCTCAGAGCTACATGCAGTTGTGCTCAGACTCGGTGGCAGTGGAGATCCCATGTAGTGAAGGGATTGAGTATGTGCCCCTGACCCCAGTTCTACACACACCCCCATAATTGTTCTTACAGAATATTTTGAACATTCCTAGACTTTTTTTGGTTGTTTGCTTTTGGGTCACACCCACAGTGCTCAGGGCTTACTCCTGACTCTGAGCTCTGAGCTCAGGAATCACTACTGGTGGGTTCGGGGGACCCTATGGCAAATGCCCTCCCCTCTGTACTCTCTCTCTCTCTCTCTCTCTCTCTCTGGCCCCTCCTAGATTTTTTTTAAATAGAAGCCACATCTAGTGGAGCTTAGGGACACACAAGGTGTCCAGCGATTGAGCTTATGGTCTTACATGTTGCCAGGCCTGTGCTCTAGCTGGGAGCCATGGACCCTCCTGGGAGTCTTGGGTCAAGCATTTGAAACATGGTAAGACTGAAACAGCTCTCTGTCCCTGTGAGGACAGAATTCAAGCCTCTGAGCAACACGATCTGCCTCTGCTCATCCTTCCTGTGCCTCATGAGTCCTTCTCCCCCTCCAGAACTCCCCATCCTGGCCTTGACGGCAATTCCCAAAGCTCATAACTGGGCTGGAGCGATAGCACAGCGGGTAGGGCGTTCGCCTTACAAGCGGCCAACATGGCCGACCCGAGTTCGATTCCTCCGCCCCTCTCGGAGAGCCCGGCAAGCTACCAAGAGTATTCGATATGCCAGACACAGTAACAACAAAGTCTCCAACGGAGACGTTACTGGGCCCGCTCAAGCAAATCGACGATCTACTGGAGGGCCTTTACCTTTACCATGAAGGTTCTCTAACTTCCCATGGAGCGTCTGCTGTGAGGGTTCAACCATGTTTGCTGGTTGGATATCTCAGGGTGTTTTTTTTCTTCTTTTCTTTTTTAATTTTTTAAAAAATATTTTTTTAATCAAATCACTGTGAGATACAGTTACAAAATTGTTTATGCTTGAGTTTCAGTCATACAAACTTCCAACACCTGTCCCTTCACCAGTGTACATTTTCCACCACCAGTGTCCCCAGTTACACCCCCTCCCCACTTCCATTCTCTGCCTGCTTCTATGGCAGGCAGTTCTTTCTGTCTCTGTCTGTCTGTCTGTCTGTCTCTACCTCTCTCTGTATCTCTGTTCTCTGGCTCTCCTCGCTCCTTCCTTCCTTTTTTTTTTTCTTTTTGGGTCACACCCAGCAATGCACAGGGGTTCCTCCTGGCTCTGCACTCAGGAATTACTCCTGGCGGTGCTCAGGAGACCATATGGGATGCTGGGAATATAACCCGGGTCGGCTACATGCAAGGCAAATGTCCTACCCACTGTGCTATTGGTCCAGCCCCCCTTCCTTCCTTTTTTCCTTCCTTCCTTCCTTCCTTCCTTCCTTCCTTCCTTCCTTCCTTCCTTTTTTTCTTCCTTCCTTCCTTCCTTCCTTCCTTCCTTCCTTCTTTCCTTCCCTCCTTCCTTTCTCTCTTTCTTACTTTTTCCTCTTTCTTTCCTTCTTTCTTACTTTCTTTCTTTCTTTCTTTCTTTCTTTCTTTCTTTCTTTCTTTCTTTCTTCCTTTCTTCTTTCTTGTCTATGACATATTTCACTGAGCACAGTGCCCAGATCTGCCCAGTCTGTCTGCCTGGCTGTCCCCCTTGCTGTGAGGGGCTCCTGGACTGTTTCCAGTTCAAGCTGCCCATGAGTGGAGCTGCTCACATGTTCTCACACAAGGCCCTGTGGAGGCCTGTTTCTGCTTTCTTGGGAAAATACCCAGAAGTAATAATGCAGAGTCACCAGAGAGGCATACATCTTATTTTATAAGAAACATTTATTTTATACAAAACAAACTTTTATCAAAGAACCATTTGACACTTTGAGCCACATTCCATTCATCCTGGACCATAGCTTTGGACACTCCATCTTTGTAACATTAAACATTTTGGTGGAGAGGCCTATATATTTTTCTGTTTTGTTTTTGGGCCACACCCGGCAGTGCTCAGGGCTTCCTCCTGGCTCTGCACTGCACACAGGGATCACTCCTGGCGGTGCCAAGGAGTGGGATGCCAGGGATGGAACCTGGATTGGCCGCACACAAATCAAACGCCCTACTCACTGTAGCATCTCTCTAGCCCTTTGGTTCTGAACTGTGACGCTATCTAGAAGATTCTTAAGTGTATGTGGTGGGGGGTAGGGGAGACGGGTGGTTGAGATAGAAAGTGGGTACTTGTATCTTTCAGGGAAACTGCAGTTTATAATGAGGTAGAGGTGGTGGTTTCTCTAGCAGCTGTGATATGACTAGACATTCCCTGGGCCCCATCCTAGCTAATGATTTGTTCCGTCTGTACTCAAAGCACCCCAGACTTTTCCACTCTTTTCTCAACCACAGACTGGGATGCAAACTGAGACTTGGAATCCCCAGTCATCCCCTCTGAAACAAGAGGAAGATGAAAGAGCTGGTTTCCGGGGTGCTTCTCTGCATTTAAATGAACAGATAGGACATGATCAGATGAAGTCGATTGTTGTGGGGTGCAGACTTCTGAGGGAGGCGAGACTTCTTGGGGAGAAAGCACTCTGGGGAACCCAGTCCAGACTTCAGGGGCCATTTTTTCCTTATTTCCTTTGGGTCACACTGGCTGTGCTCAGGACCTCCTCTGGCTCTGTGCTCAGGGATCACTCCTGGTAAGTCTCGGGGGAACCATGAGGTACCGGGGATCTAGCGCGTGTTGCCCTCATACAAGACAAGTCACTCACTTGCTTCGACTCCTTCATGGTGTATTTTTGGGTGCCCAGGTGGGATGACGTTTACTCTGACCTGAATAGTGAATCAAAATACTATTAAACCTAAAATTTTCATTTCAGGACTTTGTATTTCAATCATGTTGCAAATCCAAAGAGTTAAGAAAAAATTTTTAGACTGTCAAAATTTTACCAGAAGCATTTTCTGTGTTATTATTATTTCAAGGCAAAATTTCTATAGAGGTTGATTTTTTTCTTCCTCTGTCTTTTGCTGGTTCCCAAGCATCATCCAAAGATGACAGGTGAGATTAACTTTAATTTTATCTTCTCCCTTGGATTTTAAAGCACAGCTTGTCCACCCCACTCTGTTGCGGATATTCTGATGCGATTACCCCATGTGGGGAGACTGTGAGCCTTTCCAAGTTAATGTCTGTGTTCTGGCGTGATCCTATGATGACAAGATGCCACAAGTTCTTCTCCTTAATTTCCTGTCCCAGATCTAAAATTAGCCCGTTTCCAAGGAGGCTTATTAGTCTGCTAGTAGGAAATAATATTTAGGCATTGTAATCTTGGTGCTAGGGAGGTCAACCTACAGCTCGCTACTGTTTTGAAACACTGCTGAGAAATGCTTTATTTGGGGGGATGTTGGGGGCACACCCTATTGTGCTCAGGGCTTATTTCTGGCTCTGCACTCAGAGACCACTCCTGGTGGTTCGGGGGACCAAACCGGAGTCAGCTGCATGCAAGGCTAGCTCCTTTCCTACTAAACTATCTCTCCAGCCCTGGAAAATTTTTATCCTTAAGAATAAATGTTACAGGGGCTGGAGCAATAGCACAACAGGGTGGGCGTTTGCCTTGCATGCAGCAGACCCGGGTTTGATTCCCAGCATCCTATATGGTCCCCTGAGCACCGTCAGGAGTAATTCCTGAGTGCAGAGCCAGGAGTAACCCCTGTGCATTGCTGAATGTGACCACCCCCCCAAAAAAGAATAAATGTTATGAGGTTATAATGGCATTTTACATTCCAATGGAGAGTGATGGGTTTTTACTTCGTTTTAATCTTTTGCAACAGAAAGTTTGATTCCTAATAACATTTTATTACATGTTTTATTACTAGATGTCTTTCAGAATTGCATTACTAATGTTATTGCTAACTGCATGATTATTGAAACCCTTTCAGATTTCTTTGCATTTCTTTGCCCTTAGAATATCTCCCACTGGTTAGGGTTGTGCAAATTTCTGTGTGAAGTCAAATCATAGAACCAGTTGTATTTTGATGTATGTCTAACTTTCATTCTTATCCCCTTGAGCTCAACCTGTCCATACTTTATAGTTAACCTATTCACTCTTGTTTATTTATTTATTTATTTTTATTTGTTATTGAATCACCATGAAATTTAGCTACAAAGCTGTTTATGGTTGGATTTCAGTCATACAATGTTCCAACACCTGTCCCTCCACCAGTGTACATTTCCCATCACCATGCCCCCAGTTTCTCTTCTGCCGTCACCCCCCACCCCTGCCTGCCTCTATGGTAGGCACTTCTCTCTCTCTCTCTCTCTCTCTCTCTCTCATCTGTCTCACTCTCCTCTCTCTCTCTCCCCTCTCTACTTTTGGGTATTATGTTTTGCAATACAGATACAGAAAGGTTATTATGTTTATTCCTTTTCCTACTTTCAGGGGGGGTGTGGTTTTTTTTATTCTTTTTTAAAATATTCTTTTTTAAAAAATTAACATGGGATACAGTTACAAAGCTTTCATGATTGAGTTTCAGTCATAAAATGATTGAACACCCATCCCTCCACCAGTGTACATTTCCCATCACCAATGTCCCCTGTATCTCTCCTGCTACGTCCCTTCTTCCCTCTCCACCCCCTGTCTCTATGGCAGAAAATTTGCTTTTTACTCTCTCTACTTTGGGGCCTTCTGGTTTGCAATACAGATACTGAGAGGTGATCATCTTTGTTCCTTTGTCTATTTTCAGCACACATCTTTCATCCCAAGAGATCCCTCCAACCATCATTGACTTAGTGATCCCTTCTCTATCCCCGCTGCCTTCTCCCCCAGCTTATGAGGCAGGCTTCTAACCATGGAGCAATTTTCCTGGCCTTTGTCCCTACTGTCCTTGGGTCAGCACACAATTCTTATCCAGAGTGATCATTTCCAACTATCATTGTCATAGTGGTCCTGACCTATCACTTTTAGATTATCCTTCTAATATATTTGTTTAATATATAACATTACATATAATTAAACTTTTCTTCATGAGTGGCATACAGAGAGCAGCTTCTGTGGGGAATTTATTTCAAGAGAATTTGAAAACACAATTTTTATTTTTTGTATTTGGGCAGCTAATGATCATTGGTGCCTGCCCCCTCCATACCAAATATATATAGATACAAAATATGTTAACATATTATATAAAAAAAAACACATTTAGGAGCCAGAGAGATAGTGCAGCAGGTAGGGCTCTTACCTTGCACCTGGCCAACCTGTGTTCAATCCCCGTCACGTTAGATTCAAATGTGAAGTGGTATTTGCCCTAAGAGGGGGCATTGGCCTACTTAGACTTGTCGGTGGGGCTTCTGCAGACCAACGTGGAGGGGCAGTGCTCAGGGACTGCTCCTGGCTCAGAGCTCGGGATTTGTTGCCAGTGGTACACGGGAGACCATGCGGTGCTGGGAATCGAACCCCTGGCTCCTGCATGCAACATGTGCTCCAGAAGAGACTTTTTGTTTTCAATCCTTCCCCAAACCCCGTAAAGCACCTGATCTTTTTGGGGCACTTCCCCACGTGGCCGCCTTTCCTGGACATGCTTGTCTTTCTGGTCACGAGTTCCCTCACAAGCCGGGCTGGTGCCAGTCTTCTATGTCCCAGGGCCCCCCACACCTTGCAGGAAGCTCTGAGTGTTCTGGCAAAGGACAGAAGGTGTGTTCAGGCCTGACTCACAGCCCCATGCAGCTGGTGAAGCTGCTCAGGGCCAGCGGGTGGCAACTGCCATGCCATGTTTTCTTGTTGGGAATGTGGGACTGTCTGGGAAGGAAGACCCTTGGGGACGCACAAAGCCTCTTCTCGGCTGAGACTCTGCCAGAGTAGGGTGCGGAAACCTAGATGCTGAAGGCGCGGCTGGGAACTTGGCAGACAGCAATCTGGCCTCTGTGCAAATAGCAGCTTACCAGCCCATTAATGGCCCGATCGGTGGGGGTCTTCTAGAACAACCCTTGATTCCTTCTCTCCCTCACGAGTCTGCTCTGCCCTGGGTAGGCTGAAGTGGATCTCACCAGGCTTGACTCATGTCCCAGGACAGACCCTGGACTCCTGCATCCCTGCACCCTGTCACCCCTCGGCCTGGGCCCCTGTGGTGTGGCCAATCTCTGACTTCCCACCAGAACCTGATCTTTTCATTCGGACCCGGGGTCACCGAGCTCGCCTCTGAATTTCATTGTTTTGTAAGTGGGTTTCTCTTCTGGGAAGAAAATTAGCAAACCACCCACAGGAGTGCTGCAGTACATTTGGCGATTACATTTAGCTTTAAAAAAAAAATACAGTGCTTACTTTTTTCAATTATACAGAGAATACAGTCTTAGAATAGAAAATTGGGAAGTATTAAAAACTAGAAAGGAAGAAATAATTATCCACGACTTCACTGCCTAGAACACCCACTGCTAACATTTTAGTGGGGTTCCTCCCAGTGATTTTCTATGAATATTTATATAGTTGGGTTCATTTTCTGGATACACTATTTTATCTTACTCTTTTCATTTAAAAATTGTAACATACCCATTTGCCCATTATGAATGGCAGATATTTAGTATTTAGGTAAATAAAGAGGTCTTTGCTTGATTTCCTCATAACTGTCAGTGAAATGTAAGTCACATATATTTTTTCTGCCTTTGCCATGTTAGAGATAAACTTATTAAAATTAAAAAAAATCAAAAATGACAAGAAGATCTAATTTTGGAAAAAAATCTTCGTACTCTCTTTACTCGGATATTCATGTTATTGATTGAGTTTGTCTATACTTAGCTGATATTTTATTTTTCTATATTTGCATTTTTATAAGTATATGTTTTTACATTCTATATCACAATTACACTTAAATTATATTCTTTTAATCTTATAAATGTTATATAAAATTCTATATTCAATAAAACAGAGCATACAATATATAGTTATTGTGTTCTAGAAGTCTTATTATAATAATCTATAAATATTCAAATTATATCAAATAGTAGTACTTCAGTAGTAGGAGATTTTAACACCACCTCTTAGTGCAATATGGATTGAGTAGGCAGAGAATCAATAAAAAACATTGGCCTTAAAGGAAGAAATGGAAGAGATGGGTTTAATAGATGTGGGACTATTCACTTCTCCAAAAGTTAAGTACACATTCTTCTGCAGTGTACGTGGGACAGTCTCCAAGAGAGGTCATGTTTGGGAACACAAAACAAGTCTCCATAAAATCAAGAGGATAGAAATCATATCAAGTATCTTCTTAGATCACAATACTTTTTTTAAAATTTAATCATTTTTTTTATTAGTGAAACACCATGAGGTACAGTTGTAGGCTTACAAATTTTTGTGCTTGGGTTTCAGTTATACAATGATCAAGTACCCATCCCTCCACCAGTGCCCATCCTCCCCCACCATAGGTCCTAGCATCCCTCCCGCCCCTCATCCCCCCCCCCCCCCGTCCCACCCTGCCGCTGTGGCAGGGCATTCCCCCTTGTTCTCTCTCTCTTCTTTTGGGTACTGTGTTTTGCCAGAGAGGCATTGAGTGGCAATCATGTTTGGTCTATAGACTACTTTTAGCATGTCTCTCCCACCCTGGGAGGGTCTTCACAACACCCTTTATTTGGTGCTCTCTTCTCTATCTGAGCTTCCTTTTCACCTAGCACATGTGGCTGGCCTTCAAGTCATGGAGCAAAATTCCTGGTACTAATCTCAGCCATTCCTGGGTGTTAGTCTCCCTTTTTGTTGCTTTATGTTCCCCAGATGAATGCAATCTTTCTGTGTCTATCCCGCTCTTTCTGACTCATTTCGCTTAACATGATACTTTCCATGTAGTACCACTTGTATGTAAATTTCATAACTTCATCTTTTCTAACAGCTACATAGTACTCCATTGTGTAAATGTACCAAAGTTTCTTTAACCAGTCATCTGTTCTCAGGCACTCAGGTTTTTTCCAGATTCTGGCTATTGTAAAGAGTGCTGCAATGAACAAACAATTGCAGATGTCACTTCGACTATACCTTTTTGCCTCTCTGGGATATATTCCCAGGAGTGCTATAGCTGGGTCAAATGGGAGATCAAATTCTGATTTTTTGAGAATCGTCCATACTGTTTTCCAAAAGGGTTGGACCAGCCTGCATTCCCACCAGCAGTGAAGGAGGGTCCCTTTATCGCCACATCCGCGCCAGCACCTGTTGCTTTTGTTCTTGTGGATGTGGGCCAGTCTCTGTGGTGTGAAATGATATCTCATTGTTGTTTTGATCTGCATCTCTCTGATGATTAGTGATGTAGAGCATTTTCTCATGTGCCTTTTTGCCATTCGGATTTCTTCTTTGCGAAAGTTTCTGTTCATTTCCTCGCCCCATTTTTTGATGGGGTTAGGTGATTTCTTCTTGTGTAGTTTAACCAGTACCTTGTATATCCTTGATATCAACCCCTTGTCGGATGTGTATTTGGTGAATATTCTTTCCCATTCTGTAGGCTGTCTTTGTATTTTGGTCACTTTCTTTTGAGGTGCAGAATCTTCTTAGTTTAAGATAGTCCCATTTGTCTATCTCTGTTTTCACTTGCTCGGCCAGTGGCATGACATCTTTGAAGATGCCACTAACTTCAATATCGTGGAGAGTTTTGCCAACTTTGTCTTCAATAAACATTATGGATTCTGGTCTGATGTTGAGGTCATAAATCCATTTCGATCTTACTTTTGTGCATGGCGTTAGGCAGAGATCTGAGCCCACTTTTTTGCATGTAGCCATCCAGTTTTGCCAGCACAATTTATTAAAGAGGCTTTCCCTGCTCCATTTTACTTTTCTTGCCCCCTTATCGAAGATTAGATGATTATATGTTTGGGAGGAGATGTCAGTATATTCAACTCTGTTCCATTGATCTGCAACTCTGCCTTTGTTCCAGTACCATGCTGTTTTGATTATTACTGCTTTGTAGTAGAGCTTGAAGTTAGGTAGGTTGATTCCTCCCATTTTCTTTTTCCCAAGAATTGCTTTAGCTATTCGTGGGGGCTTATTGTTCCATATAAATTTCAGGAGTGTTTGCTCCATTTCTTTGAAGAATGTCGTGGGTATCCTTATAGGGATTGCATTGAATTTGTACAGTGCCTTGGGAAGTATTGCCATTTTGACAATGTTGATTCTCCCCATCCATGAACAGGGGATATTTTTCCATTTCCTCGTGTCCTCTTTTATTTCCCGAAGTAGCGTTTTGTAGTTTTCTTTGTACAGATCCTTTACTTCCTTAGTTAAGGTGATTCCTAGGTACTTGATTTTCTGGGGCACAATTGTGAATGGAATTGTTTTCTTCATGTCACTTTCTTCTCTTTCACTATTTGCATATAGGAAAGCCATGGATTTTTGGGTATTGATTTTATAGCCTGCCACTTTACTATACAAGCCTATTGTTTCTAGGAGTTTCTTGGTAGAGGTTTTAGGGTTCTCTAAGTATAGTATCATATCATCTGCGAATAGTGAGAGCTTGATTTCTTCCTTTCCTACCTGGATGCCCTTAATATCTTTTTCTTGCCTGATCGCTATTGCAAGTACTTCCAGTACTATATTGAACAGCAGTGGAGAGAGTGGGCATCCTTGTCTTGTCCCTGACCTTAGGGGGAAGGCTCTCAGTTTTTCCCCATTGATGATGATGTTTGCTGTAGGTTTGTGGTAGATGGCTTTAACTATATTGAGGAAAGTCCCCTCTATCCCTATTTTGGCAAGGGTTTTCATCATGAATGGGTGCTGGATCTTGTCAAATGCTTTCTCTGCATCTATTGATATGATCATATGATTTTTATCTTTTCTTTTGTTGATATGATGGATGATGTTGATTGATTTCCGAATGTTGAACCATCCTTGCATCCCTGGGATGAATCCTACTTGGTCATGATGTATGATTAGATAACAATACTTTACAAGTGAAAATTTACCACAAACAGAAAAACTCAGTATACTTGGAAACTAAACTACTTACTACTGAAGGACGAGTGGGCCAAAAAGGAAATCAAACAAGAAATCAAAGGATCCCTGGAAACAAATGAGAATGAGACACTAGTTACCAGGACCTGTGGAACACAGCAAAAGCTGTTCTATGAGGGAACTTTGTGGCAATGCAAGCATTTGTCAGAAAACAAGAAAGATCCAAATAAGTAACCTAACTGCAAAGGTGAATCACTAGAAAACCAAGAACAACAAATGGAGCCCAAAGTAAGAAAGAGGAGGAAAATAATAAAAGTTAGAGTAGGAATTAGCAATACGAATGGAACAAACAACAGAAAAAGCCATGAAACAAAGAACTGCTTTTTCTGAAGAACAATCAAGATTGACAAACTTTTAGCTAGACTCACGAAGAAGACAAGAAAGAAAATGTCAATAAATCAGATCAGAAATGAGAGGAGTGATGTTACAGCAGACAACACAAGAAAGAGTTTGCGAACAACTATGAATGATCGTGAACAACACTTTGTCACAAAATTGGAAAGCCTAGAAGAGGTGAATATATTTTGGGGATGTATAACCTCCAAGTGTGTGTCATGAGGAAGCAGAATACATGAACAGAAAACTACTGACAGCATCAAAAGTTATCTCCAAGGGGCTGGAGCAATAGCACAGCAAGTAGGGTGTTTGCCTTGCAGGCAGCCAACCCATTCCTAGCATCCCGTATGGTCCCCCGAGCACTGCCAGGAGTAATTCCTGAGTGCAGAGCCAGGAGTAACCCCTGTGCATCGCCACGTGTGACCCAAAAAAAGGAAAAAAAAGTTATCCCCAAACAAAAGCCTGGCCCAGATGGATTCACTGGTGAGTGCTTTCAAGCCTCAGAAAAAGACCCATTTTCTATCCTTCTCAGGTGCTCCCAGAAAGTCAAAGAACAGGAATTCTTCTGAATTGTTTATCAGAGGTCAACATTATTTTGTTACTCAAAAAATAGACACATAACTTAAAAAAGAAAATCACAGACCAATATCTCTGATGAACATAGATGCAGAGATTTTTTTTCTTTTTTTTTTCTGTTGAAAAAGATAAAAATCAAGATAAGTATCCGTCATTCTCCACTGGAATGTAAAATGCTTTTAAAACCTCAGAGCATTTATTCTTTTTTTAAGTTTTCAAATTTTGTGTTTTATTCTGGTAATCATTGTAAAAGTTATGATTCATTACCTTGTAGTTATTACAAAATAATAAAAAGAAACTCCTGATTTCAGTTTTGTTATTTTGGAACCACTGAGAAGCAGGACCAGCTTGCTTATGATGGGCAACTGAATCACATAACTCTAACTTTATAAGTTAAGTGATCCACCACTAACAAATTGGGGAAAATCAGAAATGAATAACCGAAAAATCACTTCTTTATTTTTTCCATTTGTTTGTTTGTTTTGTTTGTTTGTTTGTTTTTGTTTGTTTGTTTCTGAGCCACATTAAGCAGTGCTTAGGACTTACTCCTGGCTTGTACTCAGGTATCACTCTTGACAGAGCTCTGGGGACCATCATAACATTTATTCTTAAGACTAAAGTTATTTTCAGGGATGACAGTGGGTAAGGCACTTAAAAGAAATTATGACTAGAATCAAAAAGACCCTGCACTGAGAGGGAAAAAATATTCATTCACTGCACTTCTGACAAAGGGCTAATATCCAAGACTTATAATACTCTCACAAGATAGAAAAAATAAGACAAAACAGAAAGCACACAAAAGCAACCTCATCAAAAAGTGGAAACAGGAGCGAAACAGATGCTTTCTGAGAGAAGACACAGATGGCCATTAGATATATGGAAAAGCACTCTTCAGTTATCATCAGAGTAATACAATCAAAGCAATAAGGAAATATCACCTCACGCCAGTGAGAAAGGCATACATCCAAAAGGGTGGAAACAAGTGTTGGCAGACATGTGGGGACAAAGGTGCCTTCTTCGTGGACATGTTGTCCAGTTCAACATACAGAGAAAATAGTACGGAGATGCTAAAAAGACTTAAGAATACAGCATATGACCGAGTGATTTGATTTCTTAACATCACTAGTATCACTGTATCACTGTCATCCCGTTGTTCATTAATTTACTCGAGCAGGAGCCAGTAACATCTCCATTCATCTCAGCCCTGAGATTTTAGCAGCCTCTCCCTACTCTCTTCCCGAACACTGCTGTATTGGAGGTTCTTTCAGGGTCAGGGGGATAAGACCCATTATTGTTACTGTTTTTGGCATATCGAATATGCCACGGGTAGCTTGCCAGGCTCTGCTGTGCGAGCGGGATACTCTCAGTAGCTTGCTGGGCTCATATATATATATATATATATATATATATATATATATGCACACACACACATCACTGTCCTCTCATTGTTCATTGATTTGTTCGAGCGGGCCCAGTAACATCTCCATTGGAGACTTTGTTGTTACTGTGTTTGGCATATTCAATACATCACAGGTAGCTTGCCAGGTTCTGCCATGTGGGCGAGATACTCTCAGTAGCTTGCCGGGCTCTCTGAGAGGGGTGGAGGAATGGAACTCAGGTTGGCCATGTTGGCTGCATGCAAGGCAAATGCCCTACCGCTGTGCTATCGCTCCAGCCCATATATATACATATATATATCTATACATATATACATATATATATCTCCTATGATTTGTTGCCTACTCTCTGAACCCCATCAAATATGATGTGATAATTGTGAAGAATGGGTAGAGAGTGTCTCACGATGTGTTGCGTGGCCACAAAAGTGGCCACACAGTCCAGGAATATGTTCACTCATACGTGAGGCTCAGCATAGAGCCTAGCATAGCATAGCAGAGAGCACAAAACATTAATTAATTAATTTAAAAATACATTTTCACTCTAATGCTCCTTTGCTGTGCTATTTGTCCATGACCTGGAAACAATTGTTCCCCCCATTCATTTCTCAGGCATCTGTGTGGGCTTGTAACTTCTTTGACATATGATTGCTAACATATTATTGATGGTGTTTTGTGCACTGCAGTGGCAGAATTGAGCATGTGTTCATAGACAGTTTGGCTCTCCAAACCACGTGACCTGAAGTCTGCATGACCAAGGGACTTTGCAGGTACAATCAAGATTCCTGATCAGTTGTCCTTACAATGAAAGTGATCCTTGGTGATCACTCTGGACCCTATGTAAATCCTTACATTCCTTTGCTTTCAGATTTTATTCCTTTTGGATTTATCAAGAGAAAATTCTATTTTGAAGCTACACTAAAGTGTAGGCATTTGCTATTGGGTGCAGTAGATATCATTTCATATGATTGATAGTCAGTACCTGGCTCCTTGAAGAAAATGTTCACAACCATGACTAGTGTTTTCTGCTCCTTGGTTTTTAGACTAATCACACATGTTTTCTGTACATGTGAGGAAAATGTTACTGTGGGTTATCATTGAGAATTTCTGAGTGGTGACATAGGATCAAAGGGGACAAAGACAGGGCAAGGTTGGGATTGTGGTCCTAAGCAAAGGGAATTGCTAGTATAGAAATCCTCAAGGATGGGCCTAGGTGATACCTGATAACCAGGATGAAGGGAAGGACATAGGCTGAGCCCCAGTCACCAACAATGGAAGACAATTATCTCAATCTCCTACCTCTGCTTTATCAGTCCACCTATTTGAAACTCAATGAAAATGCTCTCTCTGTCTCTCTCTGTCTCTGTCTCTCTGTCTCTTTGTCTCTCTGTCTCTGTCTGTCTCTCTCTCTCTGTCTCCCCCCCACACACACACCCCTGCCCTGTGAAAAGGGCATAAAAGGGGAAAAAATTTCTGCCTTGCTCTGGAATCGTATTTAAGCAGAACTCTCACATAACCTCGGAGCTTCCCTTCCTACCCCTTCTCTTAAATACAGGTTTCCCCAAAATTTGGCCTTTAGATCTCTGGTCCTTTCCTTTCAATTTTGACTGCATGAGGACCAGAACCTGAAGTCTGCATGGCCAATCCACCCCAACTGCTCCCCACCTGCTCTTAACAACAGCAGCTAAGTAACTTTTTCTCAGGGACTAGCAGGATATCTCTGGAGGTCAGCCACAGTCCACGGAGATGAATTTTTCTTTCTCTACCCTTTTCACCTTCACCTTTTCTGAGGAAGTATTATGGGTCTGTGTCCCCAGCCACCTAGAGAAAGGGCTCACGCTGCTTCTCCAGGTTTTTTGTTTGTTTGTTTGTTTTAATTTTTTCTCTGATTCCCACTCTGAAATTCAGATGACCTTACTCCATCCTGTCCTTCACTCCCATGGTATTGTTCAAGCTGAATCTCATTAAAACTGATCACCAATGAACAGGTGACCGGGGCTCTGGAAATTCTATTGACAGCTATAAAAACGACTGAGTGCAGTGAGGTACAATTCACTTTTGTTTTCCTTGGGGTTAATAATTGTCTTTTTATCTTTACATCCTTAGCTTCCTATCAATTTATGGCCGATTCCATCCTAAACCCTTTAAGTATTATCTAGAGTTCCCCACAATAAAGTTGCATGCAACAGATATGAGCTTCTCTTCCCAGGGAAGTCTCTTCTGGAACTTTCTGCCACTTCTCGCTGGCCTGCTGCTCCACACTCTTTCTAGAATATTCTCTGCAGGGCCATCCTGAAGATAGTCTTCCCTTCTTCCTCAATCAGAGCTGCTATTTCCAAGACCAGCTGGAAAATAGCTTTGCTCTCTTGGTTGAGTCATTCGTTTGAGAACATCCTCTAGAAGCTTCTCAAGAGAGGAGTGTAGGAGGTTAACTTTTGAGACCATCCCTCTGACAGCCTTTGTTTTGCTCCCCCACATAACAGAGTCTGGCTGAGGAGAAACCGTGTTCCAGTCAGGAAAGGACAGTTGATGGAGCAGAGAGCGAGGTTCAGCAGTTGAGCTGGAACAACGGTCTCAATCATGAAATGGACAATGATATTGTCCAGATGACAAATTTGGCAGATAGCGAAAACTTTCTGGTTTTGAATTTGGCCTGTATCATCCTGTCAGCTCACACAAACACATTTGTACGAGAGGAAAATTGAGGTCCTAAATACCTTTTAATAGCATGACGTTTATTTCATTCATTGGGTTTTGGGTCACACCCAGCTGTGCTCAGGGCTGACTCCTGACTCTGTATTCAAGGATCACTCCTGGCAGTGCTCAGGGTACCCTACACAATGCCAAGGATCAAATTGGAGTTGGCTGCATGCAAGGCCTTACCTCTGTACTCTCTCTCTCTGTACTCCAGTTTTAAAGGTGGGGGTTCATGCTTCCTCTCACTGTTTTAAAACAAATTTAGGGGGATTTCTCTTCAAGCCTGTGCTCTCCCTTGAACACATTATCTTGCTTGCTTATCTCTATATTTCTTTGCTTTCTTTTTTCCACTCTGGAGAATCCTCTATTTTCTCTCCCTTTCAAAAAAGTTTTTTAAACATCAGGACTTACAACGTTGTTCATAATACAGTTGTTTCAACCATTCAACGTCCTTACACCAATCCCACACCAGAGTCACTGTCTCTCCACCATGCCCCTATTTTCATAACCACACTCCAGACCTACCTTCTTAACAGGCACAAAATAATTTATTTTATATTGGTTTTTAACAACTAAATGGCTAATGGAATCATGAAAAATATTTCAGTAGAAGAAAAATTTTAAGAATTGTTTTACCTTACCTTGGAGTCATTAGGTACTTTCTGGGATGGTTTTGTTTGTTTGTTTGGTTTTTATTTTTGGAGCTACACAAGCAATGTTCAGGAATTTCTCCTGGCAGTGCTCAGGGGACCATATGGGATGGTGGTGATTGAACCCGGGTCAGCCATGTGCAAGACAAACTCCCTACTCACCGTACTATTGCTCTGGCTCTTAAGTCTTTGTCTGAGGGTTGACTAAGTTGTTTGTTTCTAGTTGAGCCTTTTGTGTTATTGTTTTTATTTATTGAGCTTAGTTGGCTTCTATATTACTTTCCCATCTAATTTGGTGTGCTCCTGCTGGGAAGTCAGTATTGTGGAGTTTGGAGTTGTTGTATGTGGCCATGTAGCACAGAAACTCCAAGATCTGTAGAACTGGGGCAGATGAGTTTACATGATGGTGGCTGTGGGGTGTGGGTCCAGGAGGCTGCCCTCCACAACTCTGAGAAGATCCCAGAGTTCTCAGCCTGAAAGCCGGTGTACCTAGAATTTTCACTGGTTTGGCGTCTCTGTAGAGAGTAGTCAAGAAGCAGTGGAAGTTGGCTGTTGGTATGGCCACGGCTGTGGAGTATGAAGAAGCTGCTGGGGCTTTGGCAGGACTGAAACTTAGCCTGTCCCCCTCCTGAGGACGCCTCAGAGTTTTCAGCAGAGAGACTGGTCTACCTATTAATTTTAGTAGTTTGGATTGCTTGTCTTCCAAGATTCCTGTATTCTCCCTTAAACATATACCTCTCTCTCTCTCTCTCTCTCTCTCTCTCTCTCTCTCTCTCTCTCTCTCTCTCTCTCTCCTGACATCTTTCTAAATAAGTTTCAATAAAAACTAAGTTGCTTCATGTACACACAAAAAAATTAGGGACTAGAGAAGTATCGTCCAGGAAGGCACGATATCTGGTTTGACATGTGGTCATTTCTACCATGACCAGGGTTTGATTCTCTGCACCACATCTGATCCCCTAAGCACTGCCAGGAGTGAGTGCAGGGCCAGGAGTAAGCCCTGAGTACCACCCAAAGCAAGCCAAAACAATAATAATAAACATAAATGTTTGGTTTCTTTTAGGGGTCACTCCTGGTGGTGCTCAAGGACCCTTCTTTGCTACAGAACCAGAGCGTCCATATGCTCAGGGGACCATATGTGGTGCTGGAGATTTGGACCAGGGTCACGACTGCCACAGCTACATACAAAGCAAGCTCCTTACCTCCTGTCCTATGTTTCCAGTTCATTGGTTCAAGTCATCACAGGAAAAAGTAACAGAGCTGATGTGATCTGAGTTGCTTTTGTCCCTCAGTAGGATCACTATGCATCATTAATTTTTAATCTTCACCTGAAAAACAGGACTTGAAATCTCCAAGGCAGGGAGAAATTGAAGCCAGGAACCCTAAGAACATAAATGGTTCAGAATGTATCATGAATGTGTAGTGCTCTATCTGCCTGCTCTGGGGGCCAACTGTATAGTGGAGGGGTTTCTGAATTAACTTCTATAGGGAACCCATTGTACATTCAAAGATGAGTAACATAGGGCTGGAACAGCCGGTAGGGCACTTGCCTTGGATGCAGCCAACCTGGATTCAATTCCTGTCATTCCATAGGAATACCCCCCAAACCCCCCAATCACCGCAGGTGTGATTCCTGAGTTCAGAGCTAGGAGTAATCCCTGAGCATTGCCAAGTTGTAGCTCCCAAACAAACCAAAAAACAATGAATAATACAACTTCCCACTATGGCGTCATCATGGTCAATGCTCCCTCTCATCTCCTACACTTGAGCAGACTGCTCCAGCCACACTGACTTTAGAGCAAATACCATGTGCCAGACGTCTTTGAGATGTTTTATTTCCCCTCCTTCCCTTCCCTCTGCTACCATTACAGCTGTTTGTCATGACCCGTTGAGCTCCGGGTGGGGTCCCAGGCAGTCAAGCCCCTGGGATCTCACTGGCCCATGGTGGTGGTGATGGGTATTGAGCCTGGAGCCTTACCAGTGAGCCACCTCCAGCCTCCGAAGATATTTTCTATGTCAAATGTGTTGATGATGCTCCCTGTTCTGTTAGCAGCTCCCAGCCATGTTCTCTTACCCAATCTCTTTAACTGAGGCCCCTTCCAGATGCCTTTGGAACTGCTCCCTGCTCCACGGTCGGGGGACCCACATGGATGGTGCCTGCAGCTGAGCTCTGAGATGGAAAATCCCTGTCTCATGAGGCTGGGGGGCTTGGTACTCTGAAATTTGGCCAGCGGGTAGGACTGCAACAAGGAGCTCATCAAACGGTCAAAGAGAAGGTGTGATTCCCGGTCCTCCCTGAAAGGCTAGTGGTAGGGCGTTTGCCTTGCGTGCAGCCAGCCTGGCTGAGCCGGGTTTGATTCCTCCACCCCTCTCGGAGAGCCCAGCAAACTACCGAGAGTTTCTATCGAATGTATCTCGCCGCATGGCAAAGCCTGCCAAGCTACCCATGACACGTATTGAATATGCCAAACACAGTAACAACAAGTCTCACGATGGAGATGTTACTGGGCCCTCTCAAGCAAATCGATGAACAACGGGAGGACCGTGACCGTGACCGTGACCCTGAAAGTCCCATTTGTTCCTTGGTTGTGCTCTGCAATTCCAACAGCCAGAACTCCCTTTTTCTATTTTTATTTTATTTTCCAGAACTCCCTCCTTTGACTCAGGAGCTCTTCTCCCTGTGTTTAGCCTCGTCCTGGGTACTTGAATGCTTTTGGTACTGCTGGCAGAACTTCCTTTCTGCAGTAACCACCACCCTCACCCCCGAATTTTCTGCCTCAGTGTTCAAACTTGATTTGATGTATTGTTACCAGTGAGGGAGGGGGTGAAGTTGAAGCTGATAACCCAGTTTCCCACACTTCATCTGCTAGGGACAAAAACTGTGCTGGGCTCAGGCGAGCAGGAGCCCTGAGTGCTGGGCTGAGTGTGGGCCCCACGTTCTTAGGCCACACGAACCTTCAGGGTGGCAGTATTGGGGTGGAAGATTGATGCCGTCACCAGGAGGAGTCTCCTGAGTCAAAGATCCCTAAGAACTTCCTTTGTCTTTAAAATTGTTGTTTAGTCACCACGAATGATAAAGTGATTCACGATAATGTTTCAGGCATACAATAGTCCAACACCCATCCCTCTGCCAGTGCTCACAATCCCTCCACCAATGTACCCAGTTTCCTACCCAGCCACCACCCAGCCTTTATGACAAGCACTTTTTTTTCATTGGCACTGTGATTCATGGGACTGTGACTGGTAGCTTTTCCTGTGTGATGCTGCACCACCTTCTGGCACCCACCTCTCCTTCTGTGGGGGGGGGGGCACTTCCCTCCAGGTGGTACAGAGGTCCCTTTCTTTTTTTTTTTTTTGTAGGTTTGGACTAGGTTTTTTTTTTAATTTTTATTAGTGAGACATCATGAGGTACAGTTGTAGACTTACAAATTTTTGTGAGAGGTCCCTTTCTTACCCTAGTTCCCTCCATTCCCCCCCAGCATGGCGATCTTCATTCTGAAGGCCAGTTTCCATGTTCTTCATTTCTAGTGCCTTTGGCATTTGTTTTTTTCTCCTATTATATTTATTTATAGCCTGCATATGAGAGAGGTCATTTTGTGCCGAAGACCCCTAAAAACTTCCTTTCTTTTTAATTTAATTTTAAAAAATTGAATCACTGTGAGATACACAGTTACAAAGTTCTCAAGATAGGGTTTCAGTCATACAATGTTTCAGTACCCATTCCTTACCAGTGTAAATATTTCCAGTTTCCCTCCCTCCACTGTAGCCTATGGCAGACACTTTACCTCTCTCTCTCTCTCTCTCTCTCTCTCTCTCTCTCTCCCTCTCCCTCTCCCTTTCCCTCTCCCTCTTCCTCTCTCCTTTTGGGCATTATGGTTTGCAATACAGGTACTGAAACGTTATCATGTGCATCCCTTTACATCCTTTCAGCACTCAGTTCTTGTCTAGACTGATCAATTCCAACTATTATTGTCATAGTGGTCCCTTCTCTATACTAACTGCCCTCCCCCTCCACTTGTGGCAACTTCCAACCATGGCCTGTCATCCTGGTCCTTGTTTCAACTGTTCTTGGGTATTAGTCTCAGACTATACCCTAGAAATTTTCTCTTCCTCTGCCATCTGCTGCCCAGGAAAGAATCCTCACCAGAACCCACCCATGGTGGCACTGTGATCTTAGCGGACAGCCTCCAGAACAGTGGCAAATAAGTTTCAATTATTTATAATTCACCAAGTTCACAGCACTATTATAACTGTCCCAATGGACTAGCCTATTACTTCTCCCCCTTGGAAACATTTCCTGCATTGTCATTGGAAGAAGAGTTGGGTCCAAGGAACCAGAATCTCTCTTGAGTACATCATTCCAAGTTAGCTCTCTCAGAACTCAGATTCTTTCCTTCATAACTTCCTATTTTCCTCCAACTTGCCATTTGAATCAGTTTCAAATATACTCAAAAGTTAAAAGAAAATGCAGTGAAATATTGACGTACGTGGTCCAAATTCACCAGCTGCTTCCATGTCGCCAGCTTTTGTTCTAACATCACTCCTCTCTTCACATGCACTTAATTATACATTTTTAAAAAGCCTTTCTAACTTTCTGTCAAATGCTATTTCACCCCTGC
The DNA here is from genome assembly GCF_029834395.1 of Sorex fumeus. Lineage (NCBI taxonomy): Eukaryota > Metazoa > Chordata > Mammalia > Eulipotyphla > Soricidae > Sorex > Sorex fumeus. The sequence continues at coordinate 13,318,594 of NW_026606129.1, forward strand.
ATAAAAGAAAGAACATTCTCCTACGTGATAACCACACAATGATCTCATTAATGAATTTAATATTCACACACTATTATTTAATATATAGTTTGCATGCGAATATCCCCACTTATCCCAACAATGTCCTTTGTGGGATTTTACATCAAAAACTTAAACAGATGTTTGCATTTGTTTTTTATATTTAAAAAAATTCCTTTCGACTAGAATAGCTTCCCCTTCTTCTGTGTGTGTGTTGTGTGTGTGCATATGTGTGTACATGCGTATGTGTGCATGAGCGTGAGTGTGTGTGTGTGTGTGTGTGTGTGTGTACCTGAAGGTACTTAAAGACACTCATTTTTAGAGTCCAGGTCAGTCTTTTTTCTTTCTTTTTTTTTCCTTTTTGGGTCACACCCAGCGATGCTCAGGGGTTACTCCTGGGTTTGCACTCAGGAATTACTCCTGACAGTGCTTGGGGGACCATATGGGATGTCAGGGATTAAACCTGGGTCGGCTGCATGCAAGGCAAACACTCTAGCCGCTGTATTATCGCTCCGCCCCCCCCCCCCCCCCGCCAGGTTAGTCTTTGCTCAGAGAGTTCTTTGAGTTTTTCTAATGTTTCTTCATCACTAAATTCAAGTCATTCCTTTTTGGAACCGACACTGCAGAAGTCATGCTGGGACTCCAGGTCAACTTTGCCTCTTCAGTGCTCATGTTAGAGTTGATCGCTAGGTTTAGGTATTGTTGTAACAGTGCCCTTCTCTCCTTAGAAGAAATGGATTTGATAAATCCTTTCTTGGTTGTGGTTTCTAAGTCCTGTGCAGAGAATAATTGTTTTTGTTTGGGGGCCAAACTCGGCGGTGCTCAGGCTAACATCTGGCTCTGAGCTCAGGGATCACTCTTGGCAGTTTCTGGGGAACAGCTGGGGTGCGGAGTATCACATAGTAACTTAAAGCCAATGAATGACCTGAATTAGAAGAGAGCGACCATTGATAGGGCGCCCCCTACGGATTCCATAGAGTATTGCATTTTATTCAATGGTTATGGATCAGTTTTACAGAGGAGGAAGTTGAAGGTAAGAGAGATGTGAGTGAAGCTCCAGAGAGATGAGATAACCAGTAGGGCACTTGCCTTGCATATGACCAACCCGGTTCCAATCCCTGGCACCTATATGGTTCACCGAACTTGCTGGGAGTGATCTTGAGTGCAGAGCCAAGAGAAAGCTAGGTGTGGGCCTAACACACACACACACACACACACACACACACACACACACGATTTGTCCCCAGCAGCATCCTACGTGAAATATTGATATATTTGGATTCAGATCCAACCCAGTGTGACGATGCTATTGCTCTCATTTCTTTGCCTCACCAAGAAGTCTGTTCCTGCCTCCTTACTCTGTGGCCGGCCGGGGATGTGCTTCCAACTTGCTTTCTAAAACTCAGGCAGTGGTTTTGAAAGCGTCTGGAAGCTGCCGGAGACTGGAGATGTCAGGAAGGGCCCATTTGAAAAACGTCAGGATTTGTGCTTACAAGGCATGTGTGATAGGATCAGCACTCAGTTATTACTTGTCGGCATTAAGTAACCACTGACTGTGACAATTCTAGATTTAAGAAACAAACAAAAAGCACAACCAAGCAGGCATGTCAAGATAACAAAAACAGCACCTGGAAGCCCATTGCATCAGCTTCTCTCAAGGGCATTCGAGAGATCACTGTAGCATCGCCAAAGGTCTGAGCTGCCGAGGTCCCAGAAGTCTCCAGTCTCTCCATCTTTCTCAAGGAAATAGAAACCCCCACTGATAACTTGGCTGAGGGCCACATTAAGAACAACATTTCTCTAATTAGGATAGAGAAGGGACCAATATGACATTGATAGTTGGAAATGATCACTCTGGGCAAGAATTGAGGGTTGAAAGTAAGTAAAGGGATATACATGATACCCTTTCAGTATCTGTATTGTAAACCATAAAACTCAAAGGAGAGAGATGGGGAGGGGTGCGGGGGGATGGGTGCCTGCCATGGGGCAGGGGGAAGTTGGGGACATTGGTGATGAGAAGTGCACACTGCTGAAAGAACGGGATGAGTGTTGGAACACTATATGACTGAAACCCAATCACAAACAACCTTGTAACTGCATCTCACTGTGATTCTATTTAAAATAAATTAACTAATACAAATTTTAAAAAATGAACTACATTTCCCAGGCTTCCTTGCAACTAAGCGCTATTCTTTCAGTGCTAGCACTAGGTATATTTTCCTTAGAAGAGTATCCTATGAAACAGCACTGACCATGCAAGTGGAAGCAAACATAAACAAATGGGACTAAATCAAAGTAAGAAGCTTCTGCACTTAAAAAAAAAAAGTGACCAAAATATACAAAGAGCCCACAGAATGGGAAAAAATATTTTCCAAATACCCATCTGATAAGGGATTAATATCCAGGATATACAAGACACTAGCTAGTAGAATTGTACAAGAAAAAAACCTCCAACCCCATCAAAAATTGGGGAGAAGAAACGAAAAGAAGTTTCCTCAAAAAAGAAATACAAATGGCCAAAAAGCACATGAAAAAATGCTCCACATAAATTAATTCATACAAATTTTTAAAAAATGAACTACATTTCCCAGGCTTCCTTGCAACTGAGCGCTACTCTTTCAGTGCTAGTGCGAGGTTGCATTTTCCTTAGAAGAGTATCCTACTTCCAGCCAGCATGTAAAATGCAAATACATGAAAATGGGCGGCAGGAAACAAATATAGATGTGGTGATGTAGGTGACCACAGAGTCCCCAGTGACTTAAGGAAGTGACAGAGGCGAATAGAAGCACATTGAAGTTTAACCAAACAAAGCCCAACCCAAACTGGCAGGGGTGCAGGGGAGGGCAAGCCCCAGCCGGAAGCTGGACACACCTGGATTTCAGAGGAGGCCTAGGGGGAATGGACTCTGAAACAGTGGAGGGCTCGAGGAAACTGCAAAAACAGGAAAGAGTCTACTCTACGAGAATGTTCCCAGAGGGACTTGGAGGCACGTCCTCCCATCACCATCATCCCAAAGAGGCGAAGGAGAAGTCAGGGAGAACAGGAAACAGCCTGACAGCCGCACACGCGGTATGCAGACTTCTGGGAAGAGGAAATCCATCTACAGAACTGGAAAATATTCACACCACAAAACAGTAGATACAAGTCATACAGAATTAGAGCCTGTTGTGTTTTGTCTTGGCTTGTTTGCTTTTTAAGGCTGCAAAGCAAATGGTCACAAGCGTGCTTACTCTGAGCCCTTCCAGTATAGCAGTGCTGGAAAACTTCCTTCTTTTGGCGGGGGGGGGGGGGGGGGGGGGAGGGATTTGGGGGTAGGACCTGACACCCAGTGGTGCTCATGCTCAGGGTCCCTCAGCAGGGTTTGGGGGACCCTGTGGGTTGCCGGGGATCAAACCCAGATCGGCCACATGTAAGGCAAGCTCCTTACTGCTGTACTATCTCTCAAGCCTCCCAGACTCCCTCCAGCAGGCTGGGAACCATAATCCTACCTCAAGGTCACAGCCATATTCACTGGCATCATCCCAGCGGGTGAACACTAATGGCTGTGAGAGTCTGAAGTGTCCTGAACACTCGGTTCTTCCCTATAAACATCACCAGAAATAATCAATTAACAGACCTGCGTGTACCTGCATCAGTGGTTCGGAAAAGAACGAGGTGAGCCCATTCCAAACCCTGCCTGGTTAGCTACCTCCAGGGCCAGGAGTGGTGCTAAGGGTAGGTCTGTTCATTCAGGTCTCAGAAAAGTAGGGATGATTGTGTAGGAGGAGCTCTTGGAAGGCATGTTTGGACTGTAGGAGCAGTGTGGGGGCACTACAGAGGATGCAGAGCAGGACCAAGTCCAGGAGAAGTGACAGGGGAGCTAAGAGCTAAGAAGATGGGGGCCGGGGAGATAGCACAGTAGGCAGGGTGCTTGCATGCAGCTGACCCGGGTTTGATCCTGGCATCCTATATGGTTCCCCGAGCACCATCAGGAGTAAGTAATTAATGAGTGCAGAGCTAGGAGTGACTCTCCTGAGCATTGCAGGGTCTGACCCAAAAACTAGAAAAAAAAAAGGAAAAGAAAAAGAGAGAAAAGAGCAGAAGATGCGTGTGCAGGGAGGAGGTTAGAGCCTTGTTGTAGATGAGCCCAGATCCCGGCATTGTGGGGTGCCAGGAGAAATGCTCCTGGCCTAGGACTCAAAACCCTTCCTGCGAGCCTGCAACTCATGCCCTATTTTTATGTGAGAGAGAAAGTAAGACTATTTGTGTTTGTATTTGGGGCTGTACCCAGCAGTGCTCAAGGCTTACTTCTGACTCTGAGCTTGGGCATCACTCAGATGCCAGGGACCGAACTTGGCTCTGCCCTGTGCAAGGCAAGTACCCTGCTTGCTGTGCTATTGCTCTGGCCCCAGTTAGAATATTTTTAAAGTCACTTGTATGGGGGGGGTTGCCTAATGGGGGGGAGTATACACTCAGCTGTGTTCAGGTTTTACTCCTGTCTCTGTGCTCAATGATTACTTCTGCGTGCTTGGGGACCGTATGAACCTGGGTCAGTTGCATGAAAGTAAGCCCTTACCTTCTTCAGCTCCAACTTTTTTTTTTTGCAAGGGTGACGGCGGGGGAGGGGGCACAACTGGCAATGCTCAAGGCTGACTCCTGGCTCTGAGCTCAGGGATCACTTCTGGCGAGGCTCAAGGATCCACATAGGGTACCGGGGATCAAAACCAGGTCAGTCGCACGCAAGGCAAATGCCTACCTCCTATGCTCTCGCTTCCCACCCACCCTCACTTTTTTTGATTTTTAAAGGATAGACGAACTCATGACTGATAGCCCAGGCCGTAGTTAGCTTCCTCTCGCCTCTGCATCCCTCCTCTCCTGCTGTTCTTGGTACCTGGTACACACACACACACACACACTTCTTCTGATGAGCATCCTGTGTGCGCTTCCTCTCCTGGGTCCCTTTCCTCTCCTCTCCTGCCTCCAGCCTCCTTCTCTTGCTTTGACACTTCACCCAGATCTCCTCCTGAACTCTGAACCAGTTTTCTTCAAATCAGGACCCCTATTTTGTCCACTTTTTGCATCACCGGCACAGAATTTGAAAAGGCTCCCAGTGAATGGATAAATGAACAGACGATAGAATTACGAGTCTCCCCATACAAATCCTCACCCCTTTGAAAGGGGATTCCTTCTTGACTGTGACTGTGCTTGGAAGTAGTACACCATTCCTCCTCCAGAAATTCAGTGAGCCTCAGTGTCCCGTGATGTACTTATAACCCCCTGCCTGAAACCCTGAATTACAGACATGCCAGGGCTCCTGCCAGCAGACCTGTGAACGGGCTCCCAGCCCTAGTATCACCCCCACTGCAGAATTTTTTTTTGGGGGGGAAGAGGATATGCTTGCAATTTTTTTTACATTTTTTTCTTTTTTATTAGTGAAACACCATGAGGTACAGTTGTAGATTTACAATTTTTTGTGCTTGGGTTTCGATTATACAATGATTAAATACCCATCCCTCCACCAGTGCCCATTTTCCACCACCATGGATAATATCCCTCCCACCCCCATCCGCCCATCCCACCCTGCCTCTGTGGCAGGGCACTACCTTTTGTTCTCTCTCTCCTTTTGGGTGTTGTGGTCTCCCACTGCAGAATTTTAAATCTACATCTCTGTTCTGTCTGTTCCCTGTCTCCTTCCAGTGAGAGCAGGTGATCTGATTGAGAGCCGATTCCAGAAAATGTTCAGAAAGGTTCAAAGCTCAGAGATGGGTGCGCTTTGCTGCTGGAGCACCCTAGGGCACTCAAAGGCTTTTGAGTGGGGTCTCCAAGGGGGTCTGCTCCAAGGGGGTCTGCTCCGAGGGAATACTGTATTCTGCCTTTCATCTGGCGTCAGAGATGCTGGCAGTGCTGGCACCGCTGAAGGCACACTTCATGCTACTTCTGGTCAAATGCTAACTTTAGAAGTGTGGCTTTAGTTTCTCCAGGCTTCACCAGGAAGTCTGGTGTGGTCTTTCAGGCGGTGCCCAGGGCTTACTCCTGGCCCCGCACTCAAGGATCATTCTTTGTTGTGCTCAGAGGACCCGATGGGGTACCGGGGATCGAACCCAGGTTGCCTGCATGCAAAGCAAGCACCCTACTCGCTCTGCTATTGCTCCTGTACGATTGCCCCCGGGTGGCAAGTCTTACAGTTGCTTATACTGATGGTTCTCCAGGCCAGCACTACAGGCAGCCCTCCTGGACTGAACAATCCCCTGCCTGGATGCTTCTTTAGATCATGGCTCTGCCTTTTCATACTAGTTGGAGTTTCTTTGGGTAGAGACTTAGCTTAAAGATCCCCTCAATTCAGAAAGATCATAAAATTCTTGTCTAGAAAAATTCCACTGCTCCACTTTATCCCCCAACCTCTGGATTTAAATTTTGTTTTCAGGGCCACACCCACCCATGCTCAGGGGTTATTCCTGGCTCTGGGTTCAGGGATCATTCCTGGTGGGCTCAGGGGACCATATGGAATACCAGGTACCGAATGTCGGTCTGCCGCATAAAAGGCAAGTGCCTTACTCTCTGTAAGATCTCTCTGGCCCTTGGATTTAAAAAATTAATTGAGGATGAACTCCCTCTTCTGAACATATAATAAAAATGTATATATCATATGTGGGCTGGAGCGATAGCACAGTGGGTAGGGCGTTTGCCTTGCACGCAGCCTACATGGTCAACTGGAGTTCGATTCCTCTGCCCCTCTTGGAGAGCCTGGCAAGCTACCAAGAGTATCTCGCCCGCCCGGCAAAGCCTGGCAAGCTACCCGTGACGTATTTGATATGCCAAACACAGTAACAACAAGTCTCACGATGGAGATGCTACTGGGCCCACTCGAGGAAATCAATGAACAACAGGAGGACAGTGACAGTGACAGTGATATCATATGTAAATATTATATGATTTTTGATTATACATTTTGGGTTGTTTGGGGCTATACTCAGTTGGGCTCAGGGGCTATGACTTCAAGCTCAATGCTGGCAGGATTGAGGGAACGAAGGATAGGGGAGAGGAAATATTGATTGCTCCTGGAACTGCTCAGGGGAACCATGTGGGGTTATAGAGTGAACCCTGGGCTCTCTCGTGCAAAGCAACAAGGGCCAGAGCAATAGTGCAGTGGGGAGGGAGGGAGCTTGCCTTGCATAAGGTCGATCTGGGTTCAACCCCTGGCATCTCATCTAGTCTGAATAGCACCAGGAGTGATTCCTGAGTGCAAAGCATGTGCTCTAGTCCTTTGAGTGAGCTCCCCAGCCTGTGAGCTCATTTTTAATATTCTCTAAACGGTGTGTTCCAGTATAAGTGGTCTGTTGAACTAGAGAGATAGAACACTCTGCCTTGCACACTGCTGACCCCGCTTGAAATCCCCAGCACTACATATGGTCCCATGAACACCGCTAGGATAATCCTTGAGCATAGAGCCTTGTGTAATCTCTGAGCAGCTGTGGTCCTGAGTTTAATATTAAAATATATATATATATATATATATATATATTTTCTAGTCTTAGGGTCAGAGCGATAGTACAGTGGGTAGGACACTTACCTTACATGCCCCTGACCCAGGTTTGATCCCCAGCATCGTATGGTCCTCTGAGCTTGCCAGGAGTGACTCCTGAGCACAGAGCCAAGAGTCAGCCCTGAGCATGGCCAGGTGTGGCCCCAAACAAAAGGGAAAAAATGATGAAATATAGTGGTATGTTGTCTACTGTGGTGGCTAAGTGGAATATATTTTTTCTTTGTGTAGATGTAGGTGCTCTACCTACTAGTTTCCTGCCTGGATTTAACCTGGGGACAGAAACCCTCAGGGCTTCTCCCTCACGGGGTCCCCTCCTGACACTTCCTGTGTCAGACAGTTGGCACCTTTCCAATCCCAGGCCTTTGCTCTCTCAGTTTCTGTATTTCACTGTGCCTGCATCAATGGCCTTATTGGACTCTAAGGCAAGGCAAAGTGTCATCAATATGTTGAAAAGGTCTGGAAGTTACTTTTAGAAGATGGATTTTTAAAAACCTAGTGTTTCGATAAAAGGAAAAAGTGGTCAGAGAGGTAGCACGGCCCTGTAACAACGGCCTTGCATGCAGCTGACCTCACCATGGACCTCCATACCCCATAGGGTCCTCTGAGCACTACCAGTAATGATCCCTGAGCACAGAGCCAGGCACAAAGTCTAAGCACTGGGTGTGGTTCAAAACCCAAAAGAAATGAAATGAGACACTAAAGAAATGTAAACCTAGTGTTTTCACAATCTAAGATGTGGCTAAATCCAGGCAGGGGTTTCAGGAAGCAGGTGAGGAAGGCAGTGACAGGCTAGAATGACGAGGGAGGGGCCGGGGTGGTAGCACAGTGGGGAGGGTATTTGCCTTGCACGCGGCCAACCTTGGTTTGATCCCCGGCACTCCATATGGCCCCCCAGCACTGCCAGGAGTAATTCCTGAGTGCAGAGCCAGGAGTAACCCCTGAGCATCGTCGGGTGTGACCCAAAGTGTCAAAAAATTAAGAATGGCAAGGGAGAGGGGGAGGGGGAAGGGAGAGAGGCCTGAGTCTAGATTCCTGTGGACACAGAGTCCCGCTCTGCGTGTTTACTATGCCTGAACTGTGTGCAGAATTTCTTGGGTGAGACAAAGTGAGGTGTTTTCACGGGATGCATCTCTCAGATGACTTCTGTTCCACTGGAAACTTAAATCATCTGTTAAGCCCGGGATTCTGGGTTCCCAAGTGGCAAGATGGACAGACAGAGAACACGAACACGATAATGCAAAAGCAGTAGTTTTATTCCAGTTATACTGGGGTCGGACTGGAGTGATAGCACAGTGGGTAGGGCATTCGCCTTGCACACTGCCGACCCAGGTTCGATTCCTCCGCCCCTCTCGGAGAGCCCAGCAAGCTACCGAGAGTATCCCGCTTGCACGGCAGAGCCTGGCAGGCTCCCTGTGACGTATTCGATATGCCAAACACAGTAACAACAAAGTCTCCAATGGAGACGTTACCGGGCCCGCTGGAGCAAATTGATGAACAACGGGAGGACAGTGCAGTTCTACACACTAGGGTCAATTATCTCACCCAAAGAGTGGTCTCTTGGTAGTGACCCCAACTTTAGGCAGCAAGCAGTTTATATAGGGCTTGATTACATGAGCAGTATGTGCCTTATTGTTTCAGAAAGAAATCTTGCTTAGTTACCAAACAAAGGTGTTTTGGCAAGTGTCTGGGGTAACTGTGATTAGACAACAATTAAACAATAATGTCCAGTATCAGTACCAATTTTAATGATTACATAGATTTCTCATTCTTTTAGGGTTAAGAAAAAGCAACTTCTGGGGCATTGTGAGAATTGGTTAATTGAGCCCAGATGCTAAGCCCAGGAACTTTCCCAGGGGGGTTCAGGTTGGCTAGTTACGCATTGTCTTATTGCTGGGAAACTGAATCTGTTTCAGTTTCAGGAGCTGAACCTGAGGCCTACCTGATTTTTCTCATTTCTGCCTCCTGTCATGGCATCAGTTTCACCCTTACACATCATGCATGCCATGATGCCAGCAGCTGGGAACATGAATGACATTTTCTCTTGGGAATGTGGATAGAGTTCACAAAGGAAACTCACTTCAAGAATACGCTGGGTTCATCATTAATCATCAGGGAGATGCAGATCAAAACCACAATGAGATATCACTTCACACCACAGAGACTGGCCCATGTCCACAAGAACAAAAGCAACCGGTGCTGGCGCGGATGTGGTGAGAAAGGGACACTCCTTCACTGTTGGTGGGAATGCTGACTGGTTCAGCCCTTTTGGAAAACAGTATGGACGATTCTCAAAAAATTAGAAATTGAGCTCCCATTTGATCCAGCAATACCATTCCTGGGAATATATCCCAGAGAGGCAAAAAAAGTATAGTCGAAGTGACATCTGCAATTGTCTGTTTATTGCAGCACTCTTTACAATAGCCAGAATCTGGAAAAAACCTGAGTGCCCAAGAACAGATGACTGATTAAAGAAACTTTGGTACATTTACACAATGGAGTACTATGTAGCTGTTAGAAAAGACGAAGTCACAAAATTTGCATACAAGTGGTACTACATGGAAAGTATCATGCTAAGTGAAATCACTCAGAAAGAAAGGGATAGACATAGAAAGATTGCATTCATCTGGGGAACATAAAGTAACAAAATAGGAGACTAACACCCAAGAATGGCCGAGATTAGTACCAGGAATTTTACTCCATGACTTGGAGGCCAGGCACACATGCTAGGGGAAAAGGGAGCTCAGATAAAGAAGGGAACACCAAATAAAGGTGTTGGGAGGACCCTCTCAGGATGGGAGAAGCATGCGGAAAGTAGACTATAGACTAAACATGATTGTCACCCATTGCCTTTTTTGCAAACCAAAACACCCAATAAGAGAGAGAGAACAAAAGGGAATGCCTGCCACAGAGGCAGGGGGGATGGGGGTTGGGAGGGATACTGGGATCCGTGGTGGTGGGAAATGGGCACTGGTGGAGGGATGGTTATTTGATCATTGTATAATTGAAACCCAAGCACAAAAATGTGTAAGTCTGCAACTGTACCTCATGATGTCTCACTATTAAAAAAATTTTTAATAAAAAATAAAATAAATTAATTTAAAAAAAGAATACGCTGGGTTGGGGCTGGAGTGATAGCACAGCGGGTAGGGCATTTGCCTTGTATACATCCAACCTGGGTTCGAGTCCCAGCATCCCATATGGTCCCCTGAGCACCACCAGGAGTAATTCCTGAGTGCAGAGGCAGGAGTAACCCCTGAGCATCGCCAGGTGTGACCCAAAAAGAAAAAAAAAAAAGAACACGCTGGTTGGGAAGGGCATGTGCTTTGCACACAGCCAACCTGGGTTTGACTCCTGGCTCTGGGAGTCATTTGGTTACCTGGGCCCCACCAGGAGTGATTGATTCTTAAGCCCAGAGCAAGGAGTAAGTCCTGAGCATTGCTAGGTGTGCCCCCTCCAAAAACAAAAAAGCAAAAAAAAAGAAATACATTGGGTTACCAGGGCCCAAAAACACACAGCAGAAAAGCCATCTGCACGCCTCTGTGCATTGCAGCACTATTCACAATAGCCAGAATCTGGAAAAAACCCAAGTGCCCCAGAACAGATGAGCAGATACAGAAACTATGGTGCATCTACGGAATGGAACATGATGCAGCTGTTAGGGAAAATGAAGCCATGAAATTTGCTTATCCATGGATGGACCTGAAGAGTATCATGCTGAGTGAAATGAGTCTGAGGGGCAAACATAAAATGATTGCACATTTGCGGGATCGAAAAAAAAATCACCATAATATGTGAATGATACCCAAGACAGTAGAAACAAGGGCCAGGACAACTGCTCCATGGTTGGAAGCTTGCCACAAAGTAGAGGGGGAGTTGTTAGAACAAAGAAGGAACCACAGCAATAATGATACTGAGTCACTCTGGACAAGAACTGTGTTATGAAAGGAAGTAAAGGGATATGCATGATTGCATGATACCCACTCAGTAACAGTATTGCAAACCATGGTGCCTTAAAGGACAAGGAGGGGGTGGGGGAGGGAGGAAAAGTGTCTGTCATAGAGGCAGGCTGCGGGTAGGGGCAGGAGGGAAACTGGGGACACTGGTGGTGGGAAATGTATAGGAGGAAGAGATGGTTGTTGGAACTTTGTATGACTGAAACCCGATCCTGAACAGCTTTGTAACTGTGTCCTGAACAGCTTTGTAACTGAATCTCACTATGATTTTATTAAAAAGGAATACAGAGGGTTTGTCCAAAATGTGTTGCTTCAAGATGTCATCAAAGTGACAGTCATCAGAGGCCTCTGTAACACCCAGCCTGCCTCCCCAAAGCCCTGTTCTCGGTCACACCCACCTACGGCTAGTGGCTGCCCACGTGGGAGCTCACTCTAAACAACAAACAAGTGAGTAAACCAGGGGAAAGATGTCAGGCGGGCAGCCACGAAGAACACATGCCCAGTATCACACGCTCTGGTGATGATGAGAGATGCACACGGCCAAGGATGTCACCAAGAAGACGAAATAGGACAGGTGATGGAGAAAGGGGCATTGTTTTGGTGTGGGCCTCTCTGAACTGACCCCAGAGCCAAGAACGGAGGACATGAGTGCGAGAGTCATGCTGGGTTGGAGAAAGAACTTTCGAGACCCAGGGCCCTGCCAGAGCAAGTGGTCTAAGTCAGGTCACAGTCAGATGGCGGGGGCTGCCAGAGTGTAGGAGGCTGGAAATGGAGAAGGCAGATGGGAGCCACATGTAGAGACTTGGAGTCAGGTACCGTGGACCTCCAGGGCCAGGCATGGGGCTGGGCCTACTGTCTCCTGTTTTGCCTGAAAAGATAGAACTCTGTGCTTTTAAAAAAAAAATTTATTAGTGAAACACCATGAGGTACAGTTGTAGACTTACAAATTTTTGTGCTTGGGTTTCAGTTATACAGTGATCAAGTACCCAGCCCTCCACCAGTGCCCATTCTCTTTCACTGCTGGTGGGAATGCCGACTAGTTCAGCCCTTCTGGAAAACAGTATGGTTGATTCTCAAAAAATTAGAAATTGTGCTTTTTTTTTTATTATTATTTCTTTTTTGTCCTTGATGAAAGGGTGAAAGGCTTAAAAATGCTTCCCCGGGGCTGTCTTGGGCTCTTAAGCTTTTGTCTTTGGTTTGCATATCTTCTCTTCCACATCCCCAAGAGTTTCCGGAGCTCAGGGAGTGTTTTTAGATCCTCCATTTTCTGACGGGGTCAGTCTTGCTCTCAGCCACTTTGTCTGTGTTCTCTCACCGGCAAGGCGATCTCATTTAGAATGCTAGCTGCTGTCAGGCCTGTGGCGGGTTTTGTTCTTTCCCATAGTGAGGAACCAAATTGCACTGTGTTTGTTTTGTTTTGAGGGCCACATCTGGCTGTGCTCAGGGCTTACTCCTTACTCAGGGATCTCTCCTGGCAGGGCTCGGGGAACTGTGTGGGATGCTGAGAATCAAACCCAGGTTGGTCACGTGTAAGGCAAGTCTCTTCCTGTACCTGATGCATGCGTTCTCTGTCTCTGTCTCTCTGTGTCTCTGTCTGTCGCTGTCTCTGTCTCTCTGTCTCTGTGACTCCGTCTCTCTCTGTCTCTCTCTGTCTCTCTCTCTCTCTCTCTCTCTCTCTCTCTCTCCAGGTGATGTGATTTCACCTATTCTTGGTCGATCCAGACCCAGAGTCTGGATAAATAGAAAATATTGTTTATTTGCTTTTGTTTGGGGCCGTACTCAGCTGGTCTCAGGCCTTACTCCTGGCTCTGTGTTCAGATCTCACTCCTGATGGTACTTGGGGCAGGGGAAGGGGGGGACCATATGTCATGTTTGCGATAGGCTGCTGTGGGTTGACTGCACGCAAGGCAAGTGCTCTACCCACCGTACTACCTCTCTGGCCCCCAGCCCCACAGTCCTTGAACATCATTGCCATGGCCAGTGCTTTCCCACAGGGAACTCCTGAGGCTGCTTTTGAGGTTCTGCATCTAGTCAGGGCCAGTGGTTTTCTGGGGGCTGCGCCAGCACTTTCCTTATTGGTCAGTCTCTGTGCCCCTGTTGCCCGCCCTGCCCCAGTCCTTCTCTTGCAGTGCTCTTCCCCGTCCACCCTGTAAGCTCTGACCCGCCTCTCTGACCTCCACGTCTCTGTGTTGAATCTGTTCTGATCAGTCCGCAGGGAGGTGGCCATGTCCCGCTCAGCATTTGCAGAAAGTTGTTCAGACCGTGTCAAGTGCTGCTCCCCGTTCCTGGGTGGCTCTGGGGTTGGGACAGGCACAGGACTGCTCACTCTGTCTCTGTCTCTGTCTCTGTCTTTGTCTCTCTGTCTCTGTCTCTGTCTGTCTTTGTCTTTGTCTCTCTGTGTCTGTCTCTGTCTCTGTCTCTCTCTCCAGGTGGTGTGATTTCACCTATTCTTGGCCAGTCCAACCGCAGTCTGGATAAATAAACAACAAATTGTTCATTTGCTTTTGTTTGGGGCTCAGCTGGGCTCAGGTCTTACTCCTGGCTCTGTGTTCAGATCTCACTCCTGATGGTGCAGGGGAAGGGGGCAACCATATGCCCCTGCTTGCTCTGTGGAACCACCTTCCCCACCTTCCTTCCTTCCCTTCATGCTGTCATCATCGTCATGCCTGACATCATGCAGTGACGACCCTACTTGGTTCAGATACAAAGGGGCTGGGGACACACTCCTTGTGGTACTAGGGGTCACAACAGCTACTCTTTTTTTTTTCTTTTTGGGTCACACCCAGTGAGGCACAAGGGTTACTCCTGCCTCTGCACTCAGGAATTACTCCTAGCCGTGCTCGGGGGATTCTATGGGATGCTGGGAATCGAACCCTGGTCGGTTGCGTGCAAGGCAAATGCCCTCCCCGCTGTGCTATCACTCCAGACCCACAACAGCTACACTTGAACAGCACACCTGGAGCATGCTGGGGATCAGTGCTCAGTCTCATGCCTGCAGGGAGATGTGTCACCACTGAAGCACATCCCAGGCCTGAAAGCAGCTTCTCTGATCCCCAGGAAAGAAACTGCAAATGCTTTGCCCCCTGTCGCTGCTCTGTCCACCTCCTAGAGGCTCCTGCCTCTCCAGGCCTCCATCTCTCTGTGAACCGATGTGGCTGCACTCTTTTATTATGGTTCTATTTTTAGAACAGCAGCCACGCGCCCTACTGTTCTGGCTCGATTTCTAAACGATCAGGAGAGCTTCCACTCTCCCCCTGAATCGCACATTCTTCCCCACATCTTATTTTATTTTTCAATTTTATTTTATTTTTTATAAAGCTATTCGCAAGAATTCATGACATTTAATATTTAAACACCAACCCCACCACCATGGCACCTTCCCACTACCATATTTCAAATGTTTCCACCCAAAATCCCAAACCATGCCCCCCCAAAGCAGAAAAAAAACAATTAATTTTGTATTGCTTGTTATGAATAATCTGCTAAAACAGTCCAATAAATTTTTCCTTAGAGGAAAGTGTGTGAGGATTGTTGCATTTCATGCTGGAGCCATGAAGCCCTTGTATAAGAGATGACAGACATGTTTGTTAAACCCTATCAAATGTGTGCTGCTCTTGGTACATCAGTGGGGTAAAGTATAAGAGGTCGCTCCAGGAATTCTAAAATTTAGAATATGATTATGCAGCAGATTCACTCTTGGGTGAGGCTTTGCTGCTCTCTTCCAAGAGCTCTATTTCTGAGTCTCTGAATCTTGGATGTTGATGAGATTATATGGCGCCAGGGGCAGTTTGTGGGTGTGACTGCCAAGCTACTGGTAAACTTGGGCGATGGGGAGAGAAGGCCCAGTCCCGTTCTGAGTGAACTTGGAGATTTCAGTCACGGGTCCCGCATACCTGGGTCATTCTGCAGATTCCCTCATGTCTTCTCAACATTTTAAGCACCTGGTCTTTGCCGTTGACTTTGGGGGCCGGGGGAGCAGAATGAACAGAGTTTTGCCTCTTGCAGTATGAGTGTGACCTTTATCCCATGCTCTGGCCCCATGGTCTGTTCTTGCCTCTCCTCTGTTTCTGGGGCATGGAGCAGAAGGAAGAGCCTAGATGTGGATTGGTACACATCTTTGATTCAGCAGCTGACTGGCAGCTCTGGTGTCAAAACATCACCTAAATAACAGAAGCAGGAATGTTTTTTTAATTTTAATGTTTTTTAAACTTTGTTTGAGGGCCACACACGGCAATGCTCAGGGCTTACTCCAGGACTTGTACTCAGGGTTCACTCCCGGCAGTGCTCAGGAGGACCGTGTGGGATGCCAGGGATAGAACCTGGGGCAGCCATATGCATAGCAAGCGCCCTACCCACTGTGCCATCTATAGGGACCCCTGAAAACTTTTTTTTTAATTTTTATTACTGAAACACCATGAGGTACAGTTGTAGACTTACAAATTTTTGTGCTTGGGTTTCAGTTATACAATAATCAAGTACCCATCCCTCCACCAGTGCCCATTCTCCACCACCACGGATCCCAGTATCCCTCCCACCTCCTATCCCCCCATCCCACCTTGCCTCTGTGGCAGGGCATTCCCTTTTGTCTCTCTCTCCTTTTGGTTGCTGTGGTTTGCAAAAGAGGTGTTGAGTGACAATCACGTTCGGTCTATAGTCTACTTTCAGCATGCTTCTCCCATCCTGGGAGGATCCTCTCAACACCCTTTATTTGGTGCTCCCTTCTCTATCTGAGCTGCCTTTTCCCCTAGCATGTGTGACTGGCCTCCAAGCCATGGAGTAAACCTCCTGGTACTTATCTTGGCTATTCTGGGGTGTTAGTCTCCTATTTTGTTACTTTATGTTCCCCAGATGAATGCAACCTCCGAAAGGTTTTTTTTTTTTAAATTAATTTCTATTAGTGAAACACCATGAGGTACAGTTGTAGACTTGCAAATTTTTGTGCTTGGGTTTCAAATATACAATGATCAAATACCCATTCCTCCACCAGTGCCCACTTTCCACCACCTTGGATAATATCCCTTCCACCCCCACCCCCCATCCCACCATCCCACCCTGCCTCTGTGGCAGGGCATTCCCTTTTGTTCTCTCTCTCCTTTTGGGTGTTGTGGTCTGCAAAAGAGGCACTGAGTGGCAATCATGTTCGGTCCATAGTCTACTTTCAACATGCATCTCCCATCCTGGGAGGATCCTCCCAACACCCTTTATTTGGTGCTCCCTTCTCTATCTGAGCTGCCCTGAAAGGTTTTTTAAAGGCTGAAAGGATGCCATAGTGGGTCAGAGCAAATCACGTTCCCCACCGTCATAGACAAAACTCAAATCACAGAGGCTTAGTGGGGTAAAGGATTCTTTCTTATTTGTGCATGGCTGGATGCAAGTAGTGGACGGGAATTTCTGGGCTCCTTGAGGTCACCCAGCCTGTGCTCTGCGATGCCATCCTCAGAACCCTCCCCTCTTCAATTGGGCTGGAACCCAGGGAGGAAGAGGAAGAGAAGTGGGGAGAGAGCAGAGGGGGAAAGAAAGATTATAACAGGGGAGACTTGATCATTAACATAACGAGGTCCACGGATAAATTAAAATTCAACGTAATATACTTTTTAGATCCCAGACTTGAAACCTTGTGTATGTCAAGAAGAGGCCTTTTATTCTGTTGTATGAGATGGTTTGAAGTTTCTTATTTACACAGGTCAAAATCACATAGGAATCACTCATTTGTTTCTTTATTTTCTGATCATTCTCTTCGCCCATTCTTAGAATTTTGTTGGGAGGGAAACTGGAGAAAGTGCTGGAGGGAAGGTCACACTGGTGATGCTGGAATACTGAATGCTTGAAAAAACTATATAATGAACAAGTTTGTAAATCACGGTGTTTTTGGTTTTTTTTTTTCATTTCTTTTTTTTAGTAAGTTTTATTGGATCACCGCAGGTACAGTTACAAACTTGCACGATTACGTTTCAGTCATACAACGGGGCGCCCATCCTTCCACCAGAGCACATTTTCCACCACCATTGCTTTCCTCCCCGCCCCGACCAGGGCTCCGGCAGCCGAAGACCTCCAGGACCAGCCACCACCATGCTGAGACCACTCTCCGCACACATGAAGGTACTGGCAGAGGGACAAAACCACGCGGGTTCCGGGGCCGAGACCTCCAAGCCCACTCGAATTGGAGTCGAGCATCTTCCACCCAGATCCTCCAAATTCCAGTAGGTGGGGGTCACACCCACCACCTGGCCCCCTGGTGCCGTGTAATCCCATCAGCGGCCAAGACTCAGAGACTATAAAATCCAGATCCCGGAACCGCGCGGCCGCATTCGCGGCCGCGCGACATCTTAACAGAACCTTTTTTTATGACATCTTATTGTCTTATTTCTACTTTGGACAAACTTGCAGGCTATCGAATGTAGCCTGCCCACAGGGCAGAGTCTGGCAAACTCCCCGTGGCGTACCAAATATGCCAAATACCAGTAACAATGATGGGTCTCACTCTCCTAAATAGCCTTGAATATAATCTCAGGGCTAGGATGAAAGAGACGTTACTGGGGCCTGCTCGAGGCAATCGACGAATAACAGGATGATGAAATGAAATGAAATGAAATTGTTCCCAGTGTCCTTCCTGCCACCCCCACCCCATTCCACTCCCTGCCTCTGTGGCAGGTACAATCCTTCTTACTCTCTCTCTAATTTGGGGCATTATGCTTTGCAGTACAGATACTAAGAGGCCGTCATGTTTGGTCCTTGGTCTACTTTCAGCAAGCATCTCCCATTCCAGGGAATCCCTCCAATCATATTTACTTAGTGGTTCCTTCTCTATCTTAACTGCTTTTTCCCCCAGCATGAGGGGCCGGCTTCCAAACCATATCATGGTGTTTTTAATAAAAATTATTTTTAAAAATAAAAGAAAAAAGGGGGAGGCACTGGAGTGATAGCACAGCGGGTAGGGCCTTGCACGCAGCCAACCCGGGTTCGATTCCCAACATCCCATATGGTCCCGTTACACACCGCCAGGAGTAATTCCTGAGTGCAGAGCCAGGAGTAAGCCCTGTGCATCGCCGGGTGTTTACCCCCCCCCAAAAGAGAGGGTTAGCTTTGTTAGTGGGGGTTGGCTGTGGCCGTGGACATACCAGGGGCCCCACCCTGCACCAGGAACCCCCAGAGGTTCACGGATATCTGGGCCATGTCCTCCAGCCGCATTCTCTCTCAAGGAGGAGGGCGGGCAGCGTCTGGCTCTGACACCCCATACATGGCCCGTGCTGAACAGTTGTGGATGGGAGGCCAGGAAGAAGGTGTTTATTTCTTCCAGGGGACACTGCCTTTTCAGTTACTCTGCGGGAGAGCTGCTGAAAATTCCAACATACGAGAGTCGAGAGGACCTGGCAAATTTGATCGCCTTGGGATTTTCCATGGTTTTTCATGGGATTTTCCACGGTTGCTGGTGTTCTCTGTATATTCAGACCCCGGGTTCAGCTGGAACTTGTCCTGGATCAGGTGTGATCTATTTGAAAAAGCTCTTTGTCCCAGTGACTGGAGATGACACCTGTGTGCTCATCGTGACCAGTCAGCTGCCAACAATGCACCCACAGATGGACAGGACCATGGTGTGGCTCTTATCATGATTGTAAACCAAGAATAGCAAGGAATCTTGATCAACAAAGGGTCAAGACCTGGACATCATATAGCACACCTGGGGCTGTATACTGTGGTTGCAGGAGAGGAGAGGGAGAGAGAGGAGGAGGTAGAAAGAAGAGAGCGGGGAGACAGAGAGAGAGGAGGGAGAGAAAAGAGGGGGAGGGAGGGGGAGTGAGAGAAAGAAGGGAGGGAGAGGGAGGAGAGAGAGAGAAGGAGGAGGGAGAGAGAGGGGGAAGAGGAGAGGGAGGAGGAAGGGAGAGGGAGGGAGAGAGAGAAAGAGAGAGAGAAAGAGAGAGGAGAAAGAAAATGAATTCTTAGCTCTGAAATTCCACTTGTGTAGGACCCAGAGAATATGTCTTAGGATTTCTCAGGCTCATTCTTTGCTGATGAATTTGGAACATGAGAACTAAAAACTTAGGAAGGGGGAAAAAATCCTGTCCATTTTTTTGAAGCCACACAAGCCCGCTAGGACAAAGGCAGCTCGAGTCGAGGGAACGTTGTCCTGCAGCCTGTCTGAGACGGTCTTTGGAGTGACCCTAACTTTGCTTATGGATCGGCAGTGCCTTGCCAATGAAAACTCCATCCAGGTGCTGCTGGCAGGGAGAGAGAGCCTTACACCTGTGTGAAATGCCCCTTCTTGCTCCCCTAGCTCTGCTCTGGGCCATTCCCCTCCCTCCTCCCACCCCGTTGGTCAGTGTCTGAGCCAACACCCACAGCTTGCCGCCCACATGTCTTCTTCTGCGAGGGAGTAAACACCCTTTTGCAAGGTTACAGCCAAGAGCTGTAATATCCGTAGCCTAATTCCACAAAGGTGCTCGTTGACCTTTGTATTGGGATTGTTTAATCTTTCCCCACTGTTGGGACCGGAGAGATAGTACAGCAGATAGGGAGCTTACCTGCAAGCGGCCAACCTAGGTCCAGTGCCCGGCACTCCAGAGGGTCTCTGGAGCACCAGGAGTGAGATCTGGAAGCAGATGCAGGAGTAACCCCTGAGCACCGCTTGGTGGGGCCCTCCCAACCCACTCAAAAAAGAAAAACAAAAATACTGCTCTTCTCGTTCTTGTTCTTGTTCTTGTTCTCCACTGACTTACAAGAAACCAGAGTCTTGTCAATGCCCATTTGTCCAGGAACAAGGTTGATCTTTATTTCTGTCTTTCAAAGGTATTTAATATGGGTTTAGTGTACTTCTTATAAAGTGTATTTGAAAGTATTTCATCGACTTAATTGCAATTGAAGAATGAACTTTCTTTGCCTCATTCTAGTCGGCTTTTATTTTACAATTTTTTAAATAAGACTAGTGATTTATTTTTAGGTATTAGTTTTAGGTATTAGGGCTAGAGCGATAGCAGAGAGGGTAGGGCGTTTGCCTTGCACGCAGTCGACCCGGGTTCGATTCCTCCGTCCCTCTCTTGCTGGAGAGCCCAGCAAGCTGCCGAGAGTATCCCACCCACACGGCAGAGCCTGGCAAGCTACCGTGGCATACTCAATATGCCAAAAACAGTAACAACAAGTCTCACAATAGAGACCTTACTGGTGCCCGCTCGAGCAAATCGATGTATAACGGGAGGACAGTGCTACAGTGCTATTAGTTTTATATCCTGCTCCCTTAAAGATGTGTATTTCTCTTTTGGTGGGGGGGGGGGGAGTGGTTCCCGAGTGATACTCACAAGGCCTCTCCAGGTCATGGTTGGTCAACCAGGCATGTGGTTCAGTGCAGAGACCTGGGGATGGGGTGCTGCTCTGGCCCTACTGTACTGTCGGGGTCACCCTAGGGGGGGTGCAAGGATCACCACAGTTGCCCTTGGTGATGGCCAGAGGACCACAAGGTGCCAGGGATCAAACCTGAGTCTACCCACTGGCCCCATCATTGCTTCTGCTGCTCTTCTTGTTCTTGTTCTTGTTCTCTTCCTCCTCCTCCTCCTCCTTCTCCTCCTCCTTCGCCTCCTTCTCCTCTTCCTTCCCCTCCTCTTCCTTCTCCTCCTCCTCGTCCTCCTTCTCCTCCTCCTCCTCCTTTTTCTCCTCCTCCTTCTTCTCCTCCTCCTTCTCCTCTTCCTTCTCCTCTTCCTTCTCCTCCTCTTCCTTCTCCTCCTCCTTCTCCTTTCTCCTCTTCCTCTTCCTTCTCGTTCTCCTTCTTCTCCTTCTCCCCCTCCTCCTCCACCTCCCCTCCCTCTCTCCCTCCTCTCCCTCCTTCTACTTCTCTTTCTCCATCTTCTTGATGATCATGAACCTATAGTAATGCTTGTGGCAAACAGTGCAAGTCCACCCAAGGAATTTTTCACTCTTGAAAAAGGAATGGATAGAATTGTGTCTTTCTCAGAATCTAATTACTGTTGATAAAGAAAAGTTGTTTTGACTTTTTGTTTCATTTTTGGGTTTTTTTTTTTTGTCTGTTTGGGTGCCATGCCTACTGATGCTCAAGGATTGCTTCTGGCTCTGGACTCAGAAATCACTCCTGATGGGGCTCAGGGGACCATACGGGACATCAGAAATCGAACCTAGACTGGCTTCTCCTCCTCTTCCTTCCCCTCCTTTGCATGCAAGGCAAAGGCCCTCCCTGTTGTGGTACCACTCCATTGCGTCTACTTTTTTTTTTAACTTTTTTAATTTAATCACTGTGGGATAGACCCTTACAAAGCTGTTCATGATTGATTTCAGTCATACAGTATTCCTCCACCAGTGTACATTTCCAGCACCAGTGTCCCCAGGTTCTCTCCCATCCCCCCCCACCCCCATCCCCCCTGCCTGCCTCTTTGGTGGGCAATTTTCTTCTCCCTCCCGCCCCCCTCCACTCTCTCTCTCTCTCCCTCTCCCTTTCCTCCATTACTTCTTTTTTTTTCCATTTTTTTTATTAGTGAAACACCATGAGGTACAGTTGTAGATTTACAATTTTTTTTCAAGTAAGAGAACTTCAAATTACAATTTATTTGTCATAGGAATTATGTTGATTCTCCAGTTTTGTTTGCCTCTGTTTGGGAAAAATCTTGATTTTTTTTAATTAATTAATTTATTTATTGAATCACCATGGGAAAGGTTACAAAGCTTTCAGGTTTAGGTCTCAGTCATGCAAATACCAAGCACATTTCCCTTTACCAAAACTTATTTTTTACCATGAAGAACCCCAATAAAACACCACCCCCCACCCCTCCCAGTCCCTGTGGGGCAGATGAATTCTAGTTAACACTCTATCTGCTTTGATTAGATTCATTGTTTCAATAAAAGATTCACCACTATTATTTAGAGTTTACCCCCCGCCCCCAAATCAGACATGCTGACAAAGCATTGTGAAGTGATTTGCTTTCTACAGCTGGGTTCAAGAATTAAATGTTGGTTTTGGATTTCTGCTATTTTACTTATTGACCCTGGAAGTATTTCTACTGAAAGTCAGATAGTTAAGAAATTGGTTTCTGTGCTCTGGAGTCATGGCCGTGCTGGAGAGCCGCTAGTGGGGGGCAACTGGTGGCCTCGGTAGGGCGTGAAGGGCGGACCGAAACGCCCCCCTTCCCATGAGGTTTTAGTCGCCCCCAGTCCCCCGGCTCATACCTGCTGTCCACAAGGCTCCCATGCGGCCGCCATCTTTCTTTCCAGAGAGGAGAAGGCGACTGGGGCAACACCCTTTCCCCTCCGGACAGACCTGATGGCCTGGATTAACGCATAGCCCTTTCACTTTTCTGCTCCAAGCTGCTGGGTTCTGCATTAAGTCCTTGTGCTTCTGGGGCTGTGGCCGTGCTGGAGAGCCGCTCGCGGGGGGCAACTGGTGACCTCGGTAGGGCGTGAAGGACGGACTGGAACGCCCCCCTTCCCATGAGGTTTTAGTTGCCCCCACACCCCCGGCTCATACCTGCTGTCCACAAGGCTCCCATGTGGCCACCATCTTTCTTTCCAGAGGGAGGAGGGTGGAAGGGACCAACACCCTTTCCCCTCCGGGCAGACATGATGGCCTGGATTAACGCATAGTCCTTTCACTTTTCTGCTCCAAGCTGCTGGGTTCTGCATTAAGTCCTTGTGCTTCTGGGGCTGTGGCCGTGCTGGAGAGCCGCTCATGGGGGGCTACTGGTGACCTCGGTAGGGCGTGAAGGACGGACTGGAACGCCCCCCTTCCCATGAGGTTTTAGTCGCCCCCAGTCCCCCGGCTCATACCTGCTGTCCACAAGGCTCCCATGTGGCCACCATCTTTCTTTCCAGAGGGAGGAGGGTGGAAGGGACCAACACCCTTTCCCCTCCGGGCAGACATGATGGCCTGGATTAACGCATAGTCCATTCACTTTTCTGCTCCAAGTTGTCGGGTTCTGCATTAAGTCTTTGTGCTTCTGGGGCCGTGGCCGTGCTGGAGAGCCACTCATGGGGGGCACCTGGTGACCTCGGTAGGGCGTGAAGGGCGGACCGAAACGCCCCCCTTCCCATAGGTTTTAGTCGCCCCCACTCCCCTGGCTCATACCTGCTGTCCACAAGGCTCCCATGCAGCCGCCATCCTTCTTTCCAGAGAAGAGAGGGCGAATGGGGCAACACCCTTTCTCCTCCGGCAGACATGATGGCCTGGATTAACGCATAGTCCTTTCACTTTTCTGCTCCAAGCTTCCGGGTTCTGCATTAAGTCCTTGTGCTTCTGGGGCCGTGGCTGTGCTTGAGAGCCGCTCGTGGGGGGCAACTGGTGACCTCGGTAGGGCGTGAAGGACGGACTGGAACGCCCCCCTTCCCATGAGGTTTTAGTTGCCCCCACACCCCCGGCTCATACCTGCTGTCCACAAGGCTCCCATGTGGCCACCATCTTTCTTACCAGAGGGAGAAGGGTGGAAGGGACCAACACCCTTTCCCCTCCGGGCAGACATGATGGCCTGGATTAACGCATAGTCCTTTCACTTTTCTGCTCCAAGCTGCTGGGTTCTGCATTAAGTCCTTGTGCTTCTGGGGCTGTGGCCGTGCTCCAAACTATGATTTTCAGAGAGAAACGTTGGGTGGTTTACTTCCCATGGATCACTTTGTATATAGAGAGATGTTGCGCGGCCGCGCGGTTTTGAGGAAAAGTCCAAGTTCCCGCATACTCGAGCTGTGGTTGTAGAGGCTTCTGGTCACCGGGGTTCCATCTGGGGGAGGCGGGATGCGGTACCTACCCCATCTGGGGCTTCCCGATGATCTCGGCTCTTTTTGGAACCTGTTTTTTTTTTTCCTTCGGGATCTGTGGATCCCGGCCTCCATGTTGTCCTTCTCTTCGGCTGAATGCTGTAAATATGGCCCCATTACTTCTTCTTAATTAGTCCCTTTGTTTTCACAATTTCATGCCCTCGTAGAGTTAAGAGATAATGCCTGGATCGCCGCAGATTAGAGTGACCAGATTTAGTAAATAAAAATACAGGATGCCATATGAACCTTGTACTGCAGTTGCAGATAGATAACGAACATCTGTTCGGTGCTACCTGTCCCTGGTCCACACAGGTCTTCTGCGTGAGACCTCAAGGAACCGGGGACCGGCTTCTTGTTGGGTGCCGCGATGCGCACCCAGGCTCAGCTCCTTGTTTAGGCTGAGTCTTCCTTGGCTGGTTCTCCCTGCCCTCCTTCACCTTCTGCCATGATCTCTCCAAGTATCAAGGACACTGGCCAGAGGCTGTGCCTTATCCAAGTCCCTCCAGGTCCTCCGGCCTGCAGTAGATATCTGGCGCCACGTCAGGGTTTAGCTCACCGAACATGGCTCTATTCACAGGCTTAGGGGTCGGCTGGGACCTATGTCCCATGCAGACTGTGGGTTGGCTGGTACTTGGAATTCGTTGTTTCTGACAAGCTCCCGAGAGAGGTGGAAGCTGCCAGGCATAGCCCATGCTTGGGGAAAAACAGGCTGGGAGACTGAGTCTGTCCCATAGGGATGTGGGTGTTAGAACTTGGGGACCCAGAGCAAAGTCCCCAGTGGCTTCTTCTCTCCATGTAAGGCCTCGAAGGGGACAGTCCACGAGAGGGGATGCAGGAGTTACAGGGCCCATGATTAGAAGCCTGCAGAGGTGTGTCCACAGTTCCTCAGTGGGCAGAGGCAGATGCCATGGCAGAATTCCTTCTGACCCCTTACATTGGCCTATGGTTCATGCGTGCATGCACACACACACACACACACACACACACTCACACATGCATGCAGCATACAATACACACTCCACATACCGTAAGACCTCACCCACACACATGCATACGCACAACACACACATACTCCACATACTGTAAGACCACACTTAAAACAAATGCATGCACACACACTCACACATACCCCACACATGCATGCACCATACGATACACACTTTGCATACCATACCCACCTCACACACATGCATACATACAATACACAACTCAGACCACACGCACGTGTTCAGCACACGTGAGCACACACAGCACACCACCCACTCACTCATACCTCATACATGCATGCATATACCTGAGCACACATGTGCTCAGACGGGGCCAGCATCTGTTGCACTCAGGGCAGTCTCCTCACCCCTCTGGTCTCAGGGGCCACTTGTCCCAAATGAGGGACACACGTTCTATGGTGTCCAGGACATCCTCCAGCTGGAAAATCCTCCCCCAGCTTTGCCAATTTTGCCAGATTTACTACCAAGTGAATCTTGAACTTTGTAATACAGCACAGATTCTCAGCTGAGAGGTGTTTACAGAGGAAATCAAAGGAGGTCGCTCAGCGGGTGGGGACTAGATATCACCTGCTCAAGACAATCTCCAGCACTGCAGGCTTTGACAGAGGGAGCCCCGGAATCAGCTGAGTGTGACCCCAGTGACTTCCTGCATTTCCAGGCCCAGGCACCAAACTGAACCATCAGACTTGGCTCTGCCGGGTTGAGGGTCACCGGAAGTAACGTCCTAACTCCTGAGCGTCACAGGGGAGGCCCAAAGCAAAACGGTGATGTTCAGGGAGAGTTGATGTCATTTCCCAGATCACCTTCTCACCTTCATCATAAAGCATGGGCTGTCTAGCAGGCATTGTTTTATTATTATTATTATCCAAATTTTTTTATTTTATTGAATCACTGTGAGATAGACCCTGACAAAGCTGTTCATGATTGGATTTCAGTCATACAATGTTCCAACACCCATCCCTCCACCCACATACATTCATTTCCCAGCACTATTGTCCTCAGTTTCCTTTCCACCCTTCAACAGGTCCCCCAGTCTGCCTCTACGGGCAGGCACCTCTCTTCCCAGCCCCCCCCTCATTTTAAGCATTATGGTTTGCAATACATAAATGTTGAAAGGTCATCATGTATATCCCTTTGCCTGCTTTCAACACTCAGTTCTTGTCCAGAGTGATCATTTCCAACTAATGCAGGCATTGTTTTAAACATTTTAATATAGTCATAATTCATGGGATCCTCCCCAGATTCTGCTAGGCAAATACCATTCTTTTTCCTCCCCATGTCCCCCAACCCCACCCACAGACACACACACATCCCATTCTTTTTTTTATTATTATTATTAGTGAAACACCATGAAGTACAGTTGTAGACTTACAATTTTTTGTGCTTGGGTTTCAATTATCACTAATCACTAATCACTAAATCCCCGTTATTCATCGATTTATTCGAGCGGGTGCCAGTAACGTCTCCATTCATCCCGGTTGCATGCTAGCGTAGCCCAATGGTATCTGTTCGTTCTAGGAACATGCAGAGCCTCAAACCGATCATTTAGGGTCTTGACGAAGAAGTCTGACCATCTTATAGGTGGGCGTCCACGTGATCTTTTGATGTCTTTTGGGTTTCAATTATACAATGATCAAATACCCATCCCTCCACCAGTGCCCATTTCCCACCACCACGGATCCCAGTATCCCTCCCACACCCCCATCCCCCCACCCCACCCCGCCTCTGTGGCAGGGCATTCCCTTTTGTTCTCTCTCTCCTTTTGGGTGTTGTGGTCTGCAAAAGAGGCATCGAGTGGCAATCATGTTCGGTCCATAGTCTACTTTCAACAACACATCCCATTCTTAACTCCATCTTCTTGTGTAAACTTGCATGTTTTACTTCTTGATGTTTTAGGAAGTTGTTCATGATGATTTGTGACGTTCAATATTCCAGCACCAATGCCACCACCGTGGCACCTTCCCATCACCCTTATTTCCAATTTTCCCTGCCACCCCTTGAGCCCTTATAGCAGGGAGGCCCCGAATAATTCATCTTCTATTGCTTTCCTAACTCCATCTTACTGAGAGATCCCAGATCCTGCCCAGCTGGGAGCGGATTCAAATCCCCAGGCCTTAACATGCCGGATGCTGAATGCTCTCAGACTGAAACCAGGCAGCTGAGAGCGGACGAGGGGAAAGGCTATTGTCGAGAAAGCTCTGCATCTTGCCTCCTCACACCTCCGCAACATTATCTGAACCGTCTGCCCTAGTGGGGCATTTCACGCACGGCTGGTCGGACTTCCCCTCCCTAAACAGAACCACACCCTCATTTGCCTTCAAGGCCCAACCTCAGTGCAAGGTGACTGGCGTTATGCTTCAAGACAAGTCAAACTTTTTTTCTCTTGGACAAAGAAATGAGAAAGACCCACGTGTGGCTCACCCCTGCGAGTGGCCTCTAGCAGAGCCCTTGTTTCCTCCGCGCTTATAATGACCCCCGTGGAATATTTTCCAGCCCTGTAGAACTTTTAACTGCTCCATTAGCCAGATTAGTCGGTGGAAGAATTCCTCCTTTACCGCTGAGTGCAAATCTCATTATAGTGATTGGGCTCCCTGATTACTGACAGCCTGGCCTTGCCAAATGCATTGAAAGGCGGTGCCATGGGGGTGGGAGCCAGCCTGGCCATCTTTGTCCCCTTGATTGTATTGTATTTAATGGCCTTTCCCAACAGGCTCTGATGCTTAAATACACGGCAGAAGTAGCCAGCTAAGGCAAGGCTATGCCTGAGAGCTGGGGGGATGGGAGAGGCCCCTCCCCCGAGCCACAGGAAGCAGAAGCCCGGAAGGGTCATGCTGGGCTGGATGAAGGAGAGAGCCTGGACCAGGAAATGCTGGTGGCAAGAGGGGGACACCCAGGGAGGGGCAGTGCCCACGAGGAATTTCATCAGGCCCTTCCTGGCCTGGCCCAACCTGACTGTCCATGTGACCACTGATAGGAAGGTGTCGGAGGAGAGAGGTGCTACACCCTGTCACTAGCTTCATCTCCTTTCCATCCACCCATCTCCTCACCTCCCTCTTTCCTTCCTCCTCCCTCCCGCCCTCCTTCTTTCCTTCCTTCCTTCCTTCCTTCCTTCCTTCCTCCCACCCTCCCTCCCTCCCTTCTTTCCTTCCTTCCTTCTTTCTTTGCTTCCTTCCTTTTTTCCACTTTCTCTTCCTCTTTCTTTTTCTTTTCTCCCTCTCTCCCTTTCCTTCCTTTCTTCCCTCCTTCCTTCCATCTTCTTTGTTTCCTTCTTTTCTCTCTTGCTCCTCCCTTCCTCCCTCCTTCCTTACTTTCCTTGTTTCCTTCCTTTTTCTTCTTCCTCCCTCCCTCCCCCTCCCTCCCCCTCCCTCCCTTCTTCCTCTGTTCCTCCTTCCTCCCTCCTTTATTTTCTTTCTTTGTTCCCTTTCTTCTTTTCTCTTCCTTCTTTCCTTTCTTCCTTCTTTCTCCTTCCTTCCTTCTTCCCTCCTTCCCTCCCAACCAGTGCTCAGAGGACTCAGAAATTCTCAACAAATTGGGCGGAGGGTCCATTGCCAGACCCCAAGGCTGTGTGTCACTCTGACTCCATGTTCTGGGGGCCCATGGGATGATCCCTGTACCATAGAACCCCTGCTGTCTGCTCTCCTGGTTCCTAAACTCTATTTATCTAGAAAAGAAATAAGGTCAGGGTGGCCCGACCCAGTTGTGAGGGGCCCCCACCCTCCTCTCGGGCAGCAACCAGTTCTTCCTGAAAGAGAGAGGTGGGGACACTCTTGAGAACCTTTCTGTACCCACACACCTTCTAGAGCTTTCTCAATCCTGGGCAACAGTGCCCCAAGCTCTCCTCTCACGGAAGAAATGACGAGAAAGGAATGAAGACTTCAGAAAGGAAAGGGGGCACAGCAGTGAAGCCTGGGGTGCAGGCCTGCTTAGGGGGTCTCCAGCTCTGCCTCATACCCACAGGCTGTTCCTCTGAGCACTCGGCAGGGCTGAGCCAACCCAGGCGTCCTCCCTGCTCTGCCGGGCCGGCAGCTCTCTCCCTTCTCCTCATAGCTGGGGTTTGTCCCCTCCTCTCAGACCTCAGAGCTGTTCCAGGGCTGCGAGGGTGTCCCAGGGCACAGACACAGGAGGAGGCTGCTCACTCACCGTGAGCATTTGCCTCTCATTTGTGTTTTTGACAGAGGCTGGTATGACGCGGCTTGATGATGGGGACATGTCATTGTTCCCCGCCGGCATCGCACTCAGTCCTTAGCCTGCGTGGTCCTTCCCCTCTCTCCCCTCACTAGCCAGTCATAGAGAGACACAAGGATCCGCCTCTGCTCCGCACTGAGGAGCAAAAGGCAGCCGGGCAGGGCTTGGAACCCGGGCTGTCTGGTGCCCTGATCAGAGGCTTCCCCATGGACCTTCTCCCGGGGCTTCGCAGAGAGCATCTTCAAAGCAATACTGCTAGCTGCCATCTCCTCCTCTTGTCTCCTCTCCTTGGACCTCAGCACAGGCAGCTTTCTGCCCTGATTGATCCGTGAACCACATCTTTCCCCCCTCCCCAAGGTCATCCATGTACCACAGACCCTCCCCCCAAGTCATCTGTGAACCACAGCCTTCCCCCCCCCCCCAAGGGTCATCCATAAATCACAGCCTTCCCCCAAGGTCATTGTCAACCACAGCTCCCCCCCCCAGGTCATCTGTGAACCACAGCCTCCCCCAAGGTCATTTGTGAACACAGGCTCCCCCCCAAAGTCATCCATCAACCACAGCCTCCCCCAAAGTCATCTGTGAACCATAGCCTCCCCCCAAGGTCATCTATCAACCACAGCCTCCCCCGCAAGGTCAACTGTGAACCACAGCTTCCCTCCAAGGTCATCTGTGAACCACAGCCTCCCCCCCAAGGTCATTCATCAACCACAGCTTCCTCCCCAAGGTCATCCATCAACCACACCCTCCCCTCCAAGGTCATAGATGAACCACAGTCTCCCCCCACCCAGGTCATCCGTGAACCACAGCTTCCTTCCGAGGTCATCTGTGAACCACAGCCTCCTTCCAAGGTCATCTGTGAACCACAGCCTCCCTCCAAGGTCATCCATCAACCACACCCTCCCCTCCAAGGTCATAGATGAACCACAGCCTCCCCTCCAAGGTTCCTAGGAGCCGCATCCTTCCCTCCAAGGTCATCCATGGATCTCCTTGTGAATTCTGTTGAAAGCAGCTCAATTCTCTCCTTAGGCTTGTGGAAGAATTCTTCTTGGCTGTTCTTTTCTTCCGACAACAAGCCGGACCTTTGGGTTCAGTGAATTCACACCTCCCACATCTTCCTCCTTCCTTTCCACCCTCTCTGTGAACTCTCCTCCTCCTCCTCCTCCTCCTCCTCCTCCTCCTCCCTCTCCTCTTTTCTCCTTTCTCCTCATCCTCCCCTTCCTCTCCCCTCCCTCCCTTCTCCTCCTCCTCCTTCCCCTTCTCTCCTTCCCCTCCTCCTCTTCTTCCCTCTCCCCCTCCCTGCCTTTCCTTCCTTCTCTTCCATCTCTCCTCTAAGCCTGCTTTCTCCCTCCAGTTCACAGTTCCTGGGCCACTGAACCCACCCTTTGGTATCAGCCGCCAGGTCCTTCCTACCCTGCACGTGCCTTCTGAATCTCGTGCTGCATGTGATCCATCCAGAGAACTCAGAAACATCTAGGGGCGACACCGGACCCCACTCCGCCTGCTTGAGACAGAAACCCAGGAACCAGCTGCATTGGAGGCGGGTGTTGCTGAGGGTGGGCCAGTGGGCAGTAGCGCGGATCGCCTGAAGGGGGCAGCCTCCACCCAGAAGCACTGCAGGCGGTAGCCAAGACCCTGGCCCCGCCTTTGGCCTCTTAGAGGATTTCCAGAAATCAGCACTAGAATGTCAAACGTCCTGCTTCTTCCATGTTGCTTACTAATTTAAATCTTTTGAAAGTGTGTGGAGACCAAGCTAAGCCTCCTGTTGACGGGAGATGCTGCAAGAAGCGGCCAGGCCACCCCACCCCTGCTCTCTGCCCGGGTCTTCCCACGACTGAGCACACACACAGCCATCATTTCTGGGCGACGTTCCTGGCTCCAGCTTGACCTCACCCTTTGGTTCCAGGCCCACACCCCCACTCAGCCCTCTCCCTCCCAGCATAGCTGTCTGGAGGATGCATTTCTCTTCTCATCAAGAGAAGCTAGGATACCATCATCAATCAGTTTTAAAATGCAGGTAGAAAAATTTCATAAGAAGGAATCGGGGAGATCGGACAGTGGAGAAAGTGCTGGTTTGGCACACAACTGACCTGGTTTTTATCTTGACACTGCAGATGGTCCCCCGAGTGCCTGCCAGGCGGGGCTCCTGAGCAGAGGGCCAGGAGTAAGCCCTCAGCACTGTTGGGTGTGGGCCCAACACACACACACACACACACACACACACACACACACACACACAACCTGTTTGTTTATTTTTTCTTCAGGTGTAAAAGTATTTTGTGGAGTTAGCACTGACTTCAGGAGCCCTAAGCTGTCAGTCCTGATTCAGTGTGACCTAATTGCCCACCGGCTTTGGTGTTCAAACACCATCTCAGCCAACACTGACTAAAACCCAAGGGAAAATCTGACTCTCCAGTTCCAGGGGAGAAGGCAGGCAGGGTCAGCAGGATTAAGTAATTTACTGGGAAGTTGCAGAGCGACCCAACGAAGCATATGATTGAGTCTGAGGTGTTTTCATCTTTCTCCCAAGTTTGCCCAAGGTTCGACTTCTGTGTCATTCAAGTCCCGTCTCTATTCCCCATCCTCTGGTTCAGCCTCTAGGAAAAACAGTCTTGGGATTTCCCCAAAGTCAGACGAGATCTCCCACAGTATCCAGAAATTCTACTTCTTAGCATCTAGCCCAAGAAATATTCATTTGAAAAGCTTACATGCACACAGATCATCACTGCAGCCCTAAGTACAATAGCCAAGTTATGGAAAAAAGCCAAATGTCCAACCACAGCTGAGGGGATCAGATGTTGTGGTCTGTATTCACAGTGGAATACTACTTGGCTAGGAAGAATGTTGAGATCTTGCAGCTGGCTGCACCTTGGACGGAATTGGAGGCGATTGTGTCAAGGGACATGCATCAGAGGGGGAAGGATCTGCACGAGGAGATCTCACTCAGCTGTGCAATGAGAAGCAGAACAAGGAAGAGACAGTATCACACAGTGACAAACCTTTGCCTTTGATTACAAAACAGACGCTACCAAGCAGTGGAGGGTAAGGAGTGGGGGCGGGGAGAGGCAGGGCAGGCAGGGAAGGAAGAAGTGAAGTAGAAACAACACCAGAAGAGTGAAAAAAAGGTTGTGGACACTTTGGCAGTGGTGAAGTCACGGAGACTTTGCTCATCAACATCATAAACGTGAACGTGATTTGAATCATCTTACCAAAACCCCCATTAAAACCGCGAAGTAAAAAGTCCCACCTCTCTTCCCCGCTCCAATTCTCTTTCACTGGCAGTTATTTATAACTGATCTGCAAAAGATTCAAAAATTCCCATGGTGGCAAAAATCTGTCGAGGTTTATTTGCACTTTTATTTTTGTTATTTTACTTTCAATATTGTACTTTCAAAAATTCCTAACGAGGGCCCGAGAGCTTGTACAGGGATTCGGATCCTTGCTCTGCATGTCACCAACCGTGGTTCGAATTCTCAGCACCTACGATTCCCTCCCAAGTCCCGGCAGGGGCCAGCCCTGAGCACAGAATCCCAAAGAGTGCAGGGTATGGCTCCAAAACCAAATAAAATTGCAACTGTGGGGACAGAGTGATAGTACAGCAGTAGTGTGCTTGGTCCTCAGCACTGCTTATGATGCCCTGAGCACGACCAGGGGCAAGCCCCAAACACCCCTACTTTGCTCTTTTTTCCCTCCCTCCTCACAGCTCTTTCAGCATTTTCACTCTTTGCAACCCTCTGTCACTCTCTGGCAGACCATGCAAGGATCAGAGACGCTCCCCTTGAATTCCCACCCTGTTTTTCATTCATTCTCTGCTTAGCAGTAGATTCTGCAGTGAAAACTCTTATTACATATCAGTTCCTCAAGGATCCTCCCGCTTAGAGAAACCAGGGGCCCCTAAGATCTCAGCGGCCACACGGACAGTCAGGAACTAAGGTAAGAAAGAACCAGAGGTAGAACTACTGCATCTGCAGAGATGGGGGTGATGTGCCTTCCCTGTTTCTCCGAGAAAGTACAACTAAATCTCCCTGGACATGAGGTACCAAAGGGACCTGAGACTATGAAGGTAGAGGGAATAGCTCAGCTGAGGAGGCCACAGAGCCAGGGAACGACATGGTTTTGAATTCCCTGAGCTCTTGTTTGACTTCATGTTCCAGACTTGGAACTGAAAAGCCAGCCACCCAGAAACACCACGGGCATCCATCAGACAGCACCCAAGGAAAAGTCTGATCTGAAGAAAATTTCCAGATGTGAAGCTTTCTGCCCTAGCTAGACATCACAGAGGGTTTAAGAAAGATCCAGAATCTCCAACATAATTGTCCAGGTTCCCAGAGAAAATCACCCTTCTCATCCAGAGTTGAATGAATAAAGCATCAAGAGACAACCATAGAAAGAATAGATTTTTTTCCTCCAAGCAGCTGCGATAAAAATGTTTCAGTGAGCTATTAGAAGCATGCCTGAAACCCGGGGAAAATAGAAAGCCTCAGCAGAGTCGTAGGAAACCTAAAGAAGATCCAAATGGAAATGTTAGAATTGAAATGCCAATAACTGAAATTAAAAACTGAGTGAATCCGTTCAAAGAACTGCCGGAAGGGGACCAAGGCAGGAAGATCCTGGAAAACCGTAAATAAACTGGGGTGGGGAGTGAATGAACAGAGTCTCTGGCACCTAGAGGAATATATATATATATATATATATATATATATATATATTTAATATCTGGCATTCATGTCATCAGAGCTTGAGAAGGTGAGGAGAAAAGATGGTGAGTCTTGAGCAAACCACCTAAAGAATTAATGGCTTAAAATGTCTTAGATTTGGCAAGAGACATAGCCCTTTGGATTCAAGATGCTGAGAAAACCTCAAATAGCAAACTCCCAAAGAAATCCATCACGGTCAAACTTTTGAAAGCTAGAGACAAATATCTTGAAAGCAGCAAGAGAAAAATAGTAACTTACAATGAGAGAAAAACAATTTGAAGGACGATGATATCTTCTCCGATAACTTGAGGCCAAAAATAAGTGGCAAAACATGTTTCAGATAATGCAAGGAAAGAAATGGGTACCCGGAATCTATAAAAAACATCCTTTGGGGTTGCAGAAAAAGGGCTGGGGATGCTGGGAGTGCAGCTCAGTGGTAAGCGCTTGCCTTGTATGTATGAGGCCTCTGGTTCTTCATTTTAAAAAAGGAAGAAGAGACACAGAAAGATTGCATTCATCTGGGGAACATAAAGTAACAAAATGGGAGACTAACACCCAGGAGTGGCCAAGATTATTACCAGGAATTTTGCTCCATGACTTGGAGGACGGCCACATATGCTAGGGGAAAAGGAAGCTCAGATAGAGAAGGGAGCACCAAATAAAGGGTGTTGGGGGGATCCTCCCAGGATGGGAGAAGCATGCTGAAAGTAGACTATAGACCGAACATAACTGCCACTCAATGCCTCTTTTGCAAACCACAGCACCCAAAAGGAGAGAACAAAAGGGAATGCCCTGCCACAGAGGCAGGGTGGGATGGGGGGATGAGGGGTGGGAGGGATGCTGGGACCCGTGGTGGTGGAGGATGGGCGCTGGTGGAGGGATAGGTACTTGATCATTGTATAACTAAAACCCAAGCACAAAAATTTGTAAGTCTATAACTGTACCTCATGGTGTTTCACTAATAAAAAATAAATAAGTAAATAAATAAATAAATAAAAAAGGAAGAAGAGAAAATTTAGCTGCCCTCAGATAAAGAGAAGCTTGGAGAATTTTTGCCAATAAACCTAGCCTTAGAAAAAGGTTAAGAGGATGTCTTTGAACAAAAACAAAATGATAAAACAAGAAGGAAGAAGGAATACAGACAAATAAAATAGATCTTCCTTCTCTTCTTAATGTTCTAAGTGACAATAGATGATTGAAGTAAAATTACAACAATCTGATGCGGTTAATCAATAAATATAGAGAAAATGTTTAAGACAGTTATAAATGGGGGAGAGTTGAGGGACGTAGGGGATATTTAGTTTCTGTTTCACTCGACTCAGTAAGATGACATTGGCAAGCTGTCGTAGGCACCACTAAAATCTGTATGAAAAGATACACTCAGAGCATAGGAACATGCTAATGTAATGCAAGGGGTCTGGAGCAATGTACAGAGGCTAGGGTGCTTGCCTTGCATATGGCTGACCCAGATTCAAGCCCCAGCATCCCACAATCCAGGTTCATTCCCTAGCATCCCAAATGATCCTCGGGCTCCAGCAAGAATGATCCCTGAATGCAGAGCCAGGAGTAAATCTGAGCACCGCTGGGTGTAACCCCCCAAACCAAGAAAAACATAAACAAAAACAAATAAAATGTAATGCTAAATAAATCCTGTTCAGGTAACCTCCAGGAAGGCCAGAAAAAGTAACCAGAGAAAGGAAAAGAAAAAGAATAAAGTAACGTGCAGTCCTACAATAATAATCATTACATTAAATCGAAGCTGTCTAAGTTTACAAGCAAGAGAGATTAGCAGAGTCGATTATTAAAATGACTCAATGACAGTCACACCTCATTTAATAACAAGGATGTGTTCTGAGAAACGTGTTGTTGGGAAACTTGTGGGGCAGGTGTCAGAAAGCATGCTTACACAAAAGTCCAGATGGACAACCCCAGACCTCGACCTAGGGAGTTGCTTCCAGAGAACAGAGATTGTGTCTGTGAGCTGTCATTGAGGAATCATCATTAAGCAACGCACAGCTGTGTATGTGGTCTAGGAGAAACTCTCTCCATGTCCAGTAAGGTAGATAACCTCAAGGAAATGGCAAAAAACAAACAGACAACCTTCACCAACATATTCTGTCCTATCTCTCAGAGGATTTCAAAATCACAGGATCAAAACAACAAACACTAATTCTATTTCCATACCCTAGAATTGAACCCACGGGGACGGAAATTAAAAATACACCCGAGAAGCTGGAAAGAGAGTTAAGAAGCCCCGGCTGCAAGGCCCTGGGTTAGACCCCTGGCACTGCATGGCACCCCATGTACCATCAGCTATAACCTCAGAGACCCAGCACTGCTGAGTCTCGAAAGTGCCACCTTGCTGGACCATCCCACCCGGTTAGTCAAGTAGCCTCCGGCCCCTTCAGAACCACTTGGGTTCCCCCCACCGCCCCCTCCTCAATAAAAATAAAGACAAAGGATTTCCAATTTCTAAAAAGAAAATGAAAGATCTAAATCAGATAAAACATACAGAAATTATAAACTGGCCACTCATACAACACTGACAAAAGATTCAGAAAAGCTCTAACCGGACATCTAACTGGGCAACAAAACTCAAGACAAAAAAAAAATTCTCTCTTCATCAAATTTAATATACTTTTTAAAAACACAATTCCCATCATCACAACCCTAGCAAGATGTTCTGTAGCTATCACAAAATTAGTTTCAATTTTATTTCAAAAGGTGAAAGAGCATAAGCAGTAAAACAACTTAATTAAAGAAGTATAAGCAGGAGGCAGTCAGTCCCATTTCAAGATTCCCGGGGTGACAGCGAAAAAATAGACACAGAGATGAGATTGATGGAACCAAACAAGTCACCCAGAAACAGGTCTTCAACTACGAACTAAATTTTGACTAAGGTGCCAAAGCAATTCAAAGCAGAGACTGTCTTTCAATGAGCGCAAGCAATCTAATACCCATTGGCAAACAAATGGACGCTGGTCTAAACCGTGGTACATTTTACAGAAGTTTAATTCAGAAGATCAGAGACAAAAGGAAAATGATAGAACTTGTGAGAGAGGAGTGTCAGAGAACGTCCTTGGAGACAGGACTAAGCAAAGAGTTCTTCTTCTTCGGACTAAGCAAAGAGCTGTTGTTGTTGTTGTTGCTGTTGTTGTTGCAAAGAGTTCTTCTTCTTCGGACTAAGCAAAGAGTTGTTGTTGTTGTTGTTGTTGTTGTTGTTGTTGTTGTTGTTGTTGTTGTTCTTCTTCTTCTTCTTCTTCTTCTTCTTCTTCTTCTTCTTCTTCTTCTTCTTCTTCTTCTTCTTCTTCTCCTCCTCCTCTTCCTCCTCCTCTTCCTCCTCCTTCTCCTCCTCCTCCTCCTTCTCCTCCTCCTCCTCCTCCTCCTCCTCCTCCTCCTCCTCCTCCTCCTCCTCTATTTGGGTCACACCCAGTGATGCTCAGGGGTTACCAGGGGTGACTCCTGGCTCTGCACTCAGGAATTACTCTGGCAGTGCTTGGGGGACCGTATGGGATGCTGAGAATCGAACCTGTGTCTGCCACATGCAAAGCAAATGCCCTGCCCACTGTACTATTGCTCCAGCCCCAGCAAAGAGTTCTTAGATTTGACAAAAGTACATCCCCGGGACTGGGGAGGAAGCTCAGGGGTAGGACCCACCTGGTCTAGGCAGAGCCCTGAGCTCCGTCCCCAGCGCTCCCTCCCCTGGTGACTGACCCCAGGGTTTCCAGGGGACCGTTGCTGGGAGTGGTTGTTACCTACTTTTTAAAAAAAAAGTAACCCACCCATGAAGGAAAAAATATTAAAGTATGTCTCATCTAAATGAAAAAAAAAAAACTTTTGCTTGGGGGCCAGAAAGATAGTCCAGGGGTTAAAGTGCTTGCCTTGCACATAGCCGACCAGAATTCAAACCCTGGCACCACCTATGGTCACCCAAGCATCACCAAGAACATTCTCTGAGCTCAATCAGAGCAAGGAGTAATCCCTGAGCACCACCAGATGTGGCCTCAAAACCAAAATAAATAAATGAATAAAATATTCTGCTTTGCAAATGACCAAGAAGTTGAAATGATCTTTGTAAATGATCATTTACAAAGGAACAAATGTTAAAAGGATGAAGAGATAAAGTTAGGGAAAAAGATTGCAAGGCACATGTCCAACAAAGGACTAATATCAAAATATGTATTTAAATATAGAACCACTGTCATTGTCCTCCCATTGTTCATCAATTTGCTTGAGCGGGCCCAGTAACGTCTCCATTTTGAGACTTGTTACTGTGTTTGGCATATTGAATACGTCACGGGTAGCTTGCCAGGCTTTGCCATGGCGAGATACTCTCGGTAGCTTGCCAGGCTCTCCAAGAGGGGCGGAGAAATCGAACCCGGCTTGGCCAGGCTTATTATATATTATTATTATACAGAGATTTGATTATTTTTTCTTGCATATAACATAAGAATAATTTTATATATACTAAAAAAGAAGCCAAAACCCCCAAATAATTCATAAGAAAATGGGGAAAAAAGATATAAAGAGACATTTCACCAAGTAGGATATGCAAACATTTCACCAATAGGATATGCAGTTAGCAAATAAAGGTAAAGGTAAAGGCCCTCCCGTTGATCGTCGATTTGCTCGAGCGGGCCCAGTAACGTCTCCATTGGAGACTTTGTTGTTACTGTGTTTGGCATATCGAATACTCTCGGTAGCTTGCCGGGCTCTCCGAGAGGGGTGGAGGAATCGAACTCGGGTTGGCCATGTTGGCCGTTTGTAAGGTGAATGCCCTACCCGCTGTGCTATCGCTCCAGCCCAAATAAGCACCCAAAAAAGATATTGAACTTTACATTAGTAAAATGCAAACTAATACTGCAAGAAGATATCACTACACAGACAATCAAAATACATATCATGACAGCACTAGTTACTGGCAAGGCTGTTAAATGAATTTGAATTTAATATGCACATGGACTGACTTTCAGTCAGCCTTTTGAAACTGCACACATGCAGAAACAAGCACACACATACAAGACTGCACACAGACACACACCACACACAAGGACACACACATAAATGGATATCTCATTTGTCCTTGTCTGTACATGTAGTCTTTGTGGTGTGTGTGTCCATTTAAAGAAATCCATTTAAAATTTCTCTTAAAATTTTAAATGGATTTCCTTAATCCATTTAAAAGTGAAGGTAAAATGGTGTAACCAGCCTGGAAACATTTTAGCAGTCTAAAGAAACTAAATAAGTCTTTGCTATACACTCCAGTGATTGTATGCCACAATATTTATTCCAGAGAAATAAAGACTTAAACTCACACAAAAACTATTCTATGAATGTTTGCAAAAATGTTCTTCATAGTAGCCCCAAACTGGGAACAACCCAGATGTTCTCCACCTGAAGAATTTATTAAACAAACTATGAAGTCCCTCCACTTGTAAGGGTTACATCCCCCAAAAGAAATGCATAAGGTAAAAGGCAAATCCTGGACCGGAATGATAGTACAGCAGGGAGGGCATTTGCTTTGCATGCAGCTGACCTGGGTTCAATCCCCGGCTTCTCATATGGTCCCCCAAGCACCACCAGGAGTAATTCCTGAATGCAGAGCCAGGAGTAACCTCTGAGCATTGGCTGAGTGTGATCCAAAAACAAAACAAAACAAAACAAAAATCCTCTCTCTTCTAAAAAACTTTACCATCCCTTCATGGTTACAGAGGAAGTAGCACTAGACAAGACTTAATCGTGAGAATGGCAAAAATCAAATAAATAAATAAAGGCAAAAAGATCACACCACACTCTGCGTAATCCAATTGGTAGAACATCCTGGAAATTTTGAAATGGAGAACAAATGAGTCGTTTCAACAAGGGTTAGGGGAATGGGGATAGGGGGAGCAGAGGCGGTACACAAGGACAATTCTTGCGATGTCCGTGCCTGGACCCTCAATGTCATTATCCTGTCCTAGAGTTTTATGAGGAGTTTCCATTGCTATAGAGGGCATGAGGCCTCTCTCTGTATTACTTCTTCCAACGCTCTGTGAATGTCTACAATGACCCCCAAGTAGTTTTGTTTGGGGTTTTCTTGAGGGCTATTATTTGTGTGTGTGTGTGTGTGTGTGTGTGTGTGTGTGTGTGTCTTTTTTGAGTCACACCCAGCGGCGCTCAGGGGTTACTCCTGGCTCTGCACTCAGGAATTACTCCTGACTGTGCTCAGGGGAGCCCATGGGGCTGGGGAGACTGGGGATCAAACCCGGGTGGGCCGTATGCAAGGCAAACACCCCCCCACTGTATTATCGTTCTGGCCCAAAAGTTATTTTGGGGAGGCCACACTTGGTGGTGCTCAGGGATTACTCCTGGATCTGTGCTCAGGGCTCATTCCTGGTGGGGCTTGGGAAACCATATGGGATGCCGGGGATTGAACCTGGTTTTCCTGTGGGCAAGCAAGCACCCTTCCCGCTATCCTACCTATCTCTCCAGCCCCATAGTGTGGTTGTTTGTCTATTTTTTAATTTAAACGTCAGATACAGAAGGGCACAAACCGAATCTCGTAACCCCCAGATTCCCAGTCTGCACGCCACCCTCGAGACTCGTTTCCTTCACGAGAGGCGCCCACGTGCTTTTAGCTGCCATTTCCCCTCTACTTCCCCTGACAGCTCCAGCAAAGCTCGTCCTTCCAACTTCCACACAGTGTACTCAGTCAAGAATGTTGGAACTGGGAACACTGGGAACAATCGCTACCTCCAAGGTGGATCCCCCGCTCCCCAAGTGAATAAGCAGAGCCTTCTCAGCAGAGTCAATTTGAAGGCACCCCAGCCCCCTAGAATTGTGCTAGAAGTTTCCACTGGGATAGAGGGCATGAGGCATGTCTCTGTTTTACTTCTGACCCGGGGCTGCTGCACCCAACGGTGCAGTTAAAATAAATCCCGGGCAGTTAAAATAAATCTCGCCCGCAGAGAAGGCCTTTAGCCACTTCTTTAGCTGAAGTTCGAGGGCCAGCCAGGCCTCTGCTTGGCTCAAGCTCCCTGGCGCTGACCTGGCCAAACTCTTCTCCAAGGCTATTCTATTTCGTAATCGAGAGCACAGGCTTATGTCACCCTGTAAACAGCGACATTGAGACATCGATTGGGGGCGAGCTGCAGCTCTTTTCAACACCGCCCTGATGTCAAGTTGCTTACAAGAGTGAGACACAAAAAGCTGCGGAGGTCTGTGCGAGAGGACGCTTAATCGCAGGCCTGGGAACACAGGTATTGTCTCTCAGGGCTACAGGTGGGAGAAGGGCAAGCCCAGGATAAATGGAGGCACGGCTGGACCCAGAGGACCTGGACTCCAAGTCCAGTGCTCATTCCTAAGTGCCCCACGCCCCTGCCCCAACTACATTGCCTGGCCTCTGTAGGCAATGAGAGATTTTGTTGTGGGGTTCAAACTCCTAAGCACAGAAAGAGTTGCTGTGAATGAGTGGAGGTGGAGGGCCAAGGACTGGACAAGCACACCTGCAGCTTTATGTTTCGGGGGGGGGGTCTCTTCATGTGTTATGAGTCATGATGTGTGTGGATTGTATGATATGACTGTGTCTTCCGGGGGATTGTATGATATGACCGTGCCTTCCTATGCGTGTTGCAGTGATTTGTGTGTCTCCATGGGTTGGAGGTTCTGTGCATTTGAGGATGCATATGTCTGTGTTGTCTGTATGTGTGTGCTTGTGTGTCCGCATGTGCACAGTGTCACAGGACTGACAGAGGGGCAACATGTGTGCACCTGTGCATGTGGCCTGCGTGCCTGTGTGATTTGATGTCTGAGTATCCATGTGTGGTTCCTGTGGGCTGTGTCTGCCTGTGTGCTATCAGTGTGTGTGTGTTTGTGTGTGTTTGTGGAGTCTTGTATAGTGTGCATGTCTGGGTGTGGTATGTGTGTCCTTGTGTGTGGTGTGTGTGTCTGTGTGCAGTCATTTGTAGTGTGTGTATGTTGTTTGTGTCAACATGTGTG
This sequence comes from Sorex fumeus, assembly GCF_029834395.1. Classification (NCBI taxonomy): domain Eukaryota; kingdom Metazoa; phylum Chordata; class Mammalia; order Eulipotyphla; family Soricidae; genus Sorex; species Sorex fumeus. The sequence goes on from NW_026606129.1 coordinate 13,360,694, forward strand.
AAGTTTTGAATAGTGTGTGTGTCCTTGTGTATTGTAGTCTTGTGTAGTGTATATGTGTGGTGTGTGTCGGTGTGTGGTGTGTGTCTGTGTGCACAGTCCCGTGCAGTGTATGTGTGTATGTGTGGTGCTTGTGTCCTCACGTGTGAAGTCTTCAATAGCGTGTGTGTCCTTCTGTATTGTAATCTTGTGTAGTGTATATGTGTGGTGTGTGACTGTGTGTGCGGTGTGTCCCTGCATGCACAGTCCTGTGCAATGTGTGAGTGTGTGTGTATGTGGTGCTTGTGTCCCCATGTGAGAAGTCTTGAATAGCGTGTGTGCCCTTGTGCATGGAGTCTCGTGTAGTGTATCCGGTGTGTGTGTGTGTGTGTGTGTGTGTGTGTGTGTGCGCGCGTGCGTCTGTCTGTCCTTGTGCACCGCGTCCTGTGCGGTGTGCGTTCGCGTGCAGTCTGCAGGAGGCTTGTGTCCCAGGGCGGGGGTCTGCGCGCGCGCGCGCGCGTATATGTGTGTGTGTGTGTGTGTGCGCGGCCGCGCGCGGGGTGCGCGCGCGGGGAACCTTCCCGGGAGCGCAGCTGGCTTCGGGGGCCCATGACGGGTCCCCGGCGGGTGGCAGCCCGGGCCCGGGCGGCGGGCTGCGCCCTGCTCCTCCCCGCGGCCCGGGCACACGTGGGCCCGGGGCGCCGCCTCCCCGCGCCGCCCGCCGGCCCCGCGCGTCCCCACCCTCCGCGGGCCGCCCCCGCCGCCGAGCCGGCCCGGGGATAAAGTGGCGGCGCAGACGCCGCGCCCTGTCGCCGCGGAGCCGGCGGCGCGCAGCTCGGCCCGGTCCCGACCCGCCCGCCGCAGACGAGGAGCCGCGCAGTCGGGGGAAGGCGACGGCCGCGCGGCCCCCGCCCCAGCCAGCCGGTGCCGTCATCAGAGGTGGGGAGCGGCTCGGGGGTCCCGGCGCGCGCGCGCGCGCACGAGAGCGTGTGCGCGCGGGTCCGTGCGCGCGCGCGCGTCCTCCCCTGCGCCCTCGCGCCGGCCCCCGACCAACTTGTGCCCCCTCCCGCCAGCTGCCTCTGCCCAGGTGCCCACCGGGGCCGCGCGGCGGACGGCGCGGCTGGAGTCGCCGGGAGGCGCCCCCCTCGGGGACGGCGGCGACGCGCCTTCCCCGCGCTGTCGAGGACGGCGGGAGGCAAAGTTTGTCAGGAGGCTCCGGGGTGACTTTGCCCGGGGGACCCGCGGTTCGGTGCCCGCGCCAGGTGCCTCGGGGCGCGCGCGGAGCTAGTTCCCCAGTTTCGCGGCCGCCCGACCCCTCGCCTCCCCCCAGCACCCCCCAGCGGATCTGCTTCGGAAAAGTGATGACATGAACTTGTAGTGGAGAATTGGCAGGCGCCGGTCCCCGCCCTGGGAAGGGAGGGGACCCCAGAGATCGGGGCGATCTGCCAGCCGGCTCCGACGCGCAGCGCCCCAAAGCCCGAGAGGCAGGGCGCGGGGAGGGGGATCAGGGCTGCTTGGATGCCGCCCGGCGCCCACCGACATGAGGGAGCATCTCTCTTAAGCCCGGGTCTGATTCTCGAGGCCGACGTGGTGGTGGTGGTGGAGGTGGTGGTGGTCGTGGTGGTCGTGGTGGAATGCAAGAGCCAGGACGTGATGGAAACAGGTTTGTCGCGGCATCTTTGGAATTTCAGGCAGGAGGAATTAATCGGAGTGTCGTGCACCTCGTTATTGTGCCCCTTTGAAACTTCCTTGGGGAATTTTCAGATACATGGGGTTTCTTGCAGCTGGGTCTTTATACCCACAGAGCTGACTATAATTTCCACTTGATTACAGCTAAAATAGTCTTTAAGATGAAGTTTCCTGAAATGATTTAAAATACACACAGATGGGCAGGGGTGGGGAGGGGGGGGAGCTGTAATGAGGCACTTTTAAAAAAAGAGCATTTTTTCCTTAAGAACAAATGGGATATATATATATATATATATATTAAATATCTTTGAAATGGAGGTATGTGTGTGTGTGTGTGTGTTTAACTGCTTTTTTAAAAAAATGTTACTGATTCTGAATGAGGCTCTCTCACTGTTTTTTGCCATCTTTTGACTTTGGAATATGTCTTCCTTTCTTCCAAGGACTTGAGGATCGTCTCAGAATGCCGGAGGAAAGTTCTCCCAGGCAGACACCACAGAATGTTCCCTACCAGGATCTCCCCCATCTGGTCAACGCGGATGGCCAGTACCTCTTCTGCAGGTACTGGAAACCAGCACATGCGCCCAAGTAAGTCTCCTGGTCTGCCCCGTGTGCAGGGAACAGGCACCCCGGCCCCTCCTCCTCTACTCCCCTCCCCCTTTCCTGCAGGACCCCTTTCTACATGACCTACTTCACAGATCATCTTCATGTCAGGCTTAGCAGGGCTAAAAACGCCAGGATTTATACATTAGCTCCCCCCCCCCCCCCACAGTCCCCCAACCCCCGTTGAGAAGCTGGAGTTTGGTCAGGGCTGATTACTCAGCGGCGAGCACTCGAGTTGCATGTGTGAGGTCCTGGGTTGGATCCTCGGGTCTGGGGCGGGGGAGAGAGAAGTAGGAGTTCTATTTTCATTTTATAACAACTCGGCTACAGATTCTACCGTATGGCAGTTTTCAAAAAATTCCACATGACTTTATTTTTTTTTCCTTGGACTTGGTTTTCTGTTGGTTGTGCGGGCTTTCCTTCTGAACTCAACCCTCCCAAATGACAGAAAGCCACCTGATCAGATAAGCAAATCCTGTATGGATGCATTTACATTGCATAAACATGTGTGTTTCATGCAAACCTAGATGGTCACCTTTGTTCTCGCTTCCTGTTGGATTAGGAGCCTCAGAAGTGCTGTGGGTTTGCAACTAGGAAGAAAGGGTCTGGGTATTTCCTTCTGATTTCTCGCCAGCGCAATTACTTTGTACATTTTCCATCAAGAATTTGTCTTGCTATTAGAAACGGGCGTTGGGACAGGCATACAATAAGACAGCTGGTCTCCCGCGGCTCTCCTCCTCTCGCACAAAACAGGGAAAACCCTGCGTGTTTGTGTCATTAGAGAAAGAAATCGTGTGTGGTAACCAATTGGCCTAGTGACAAATGAACATTTCCTGTTCATGGGCATTCTACCTGTTCCCTGGGCCTTTGGCCTCCTGGGGAATCCGGTGTCGAGTCTGCCTCCCTTTGTGTTCCTATAAGCACCCAACCCTGGCCTGGCTATAATATTTCTCTGTGTCTTTAAACAAGATAGATAGAATTCAGGTAGCGGTGTATTTAAAAAAAAAAAAAAGAAAAAAGAAAAACAAGAGATGCAAACTTACAAAGATCTGGTTTAAAATCCTAGCTTTCGGACAGTTCTAGCAATTCTTCTTAGTATTTTCTAGCAGTTCTGATGATATCTTTCATAAAGATTTGCTCCAGAGTGTGCTGTTTGTATGTGCTTCTGCCTGGTGGGGGAGGGGGGTTGGAGAAGGGTGGGGAAGAGGAAAGTTGAGGGAAATGAGAGAGAGTTCTTTCTCATTCAGGCTTGTTCTGCGCCCTCAGATCCCTGGTTGTAGAATTGCATGTTCTCGATGAAGTCTTCATGACTTAGTGGTCCTTCTTTGTGAATTTTCAAGACTTCAAAAGAAAACTGGTGGAGGGGAGGGCGCTGGAGCGATAGTCCAGTGGGGAGGGTTCTTGCCTTGCAGACAGCCAACCCAGGTTCCATCCCCAGCATCTCATATCTTCCCCCAGAGCACGCCAGGAGTGATTCCTGAGTGCAGAGCCAGGAGTAACCCCTGAGCATTGCTGAGTGTGGCCCAAATCAAACAAACAAAACAAAAACTAAAAACAAAAAACAAAAAAATAAAAACACCCCCCTCCCCAAAGAAAAGAACAAGCAATGCAAAGTAGAAGTTTCCATGTCTCCCGTGTCAGACTTGGGGGCTTTCTTGGTTGCAGGGCCGGGGGTTGTCCTAGTTTGAGGGGGGCAGAGCAGGTTGTGAGTGAGCTCAGAACTGGGCATTGGCTGCTTTTCCTGGGCAGAGGCTGGTGTGTGCTTCCCTATGCCAAGGGTGCCAGCAGTGGGCACTTTCTCCATGGTTTTGCTCCTGCCCCAGTTAGCAATGGCATCCCGGGAGATGGGCTGCCTCTGGGAAGCTGGCACTGGCCTTGTGGATCTGACGGGAGTAAGAGCTGAGGCCACCAGCCCCTCGGCTTTGAAGATCAGAATGGCTGGGAGGGCAGAGAATGGCCATGCTTCGTAGTCCCTGGCAAGTCCCTGAGTGTCCATCCTGGTGCTAGCTCCCAGCCCCCATAGCACTCCCCCCTGACCCAGCCACCCAGGGGCCCTGGAAACTGATGCAGATCCTTAAATTCCCTTTGGGGGTCCCTGCCCCCACTTCTATCCAAGGATCTTTAATGCATTTCACCAGAAGCAGCCCCAACCCATTAGAATGTTCTGGAGGCCCCCTGCTGGGGAACAGATATTAATTAACCTTGCCATTGCTGGAGCCTGGGAGGAAATGCTGGGGGGCGGGGAGGGGAGGGTGCGCCTGGAGGAGGGTCCAGGCAGCCTCCCGAGAGGGGTGGGGCGTGCAGAGGGGCGTCAGGGCAGAGGAGTGATTATGCCAACTGTGGCTCAGGAAGTGTGTCAGTATCTCAGTAAGAGACCCAGCTGCTCAGGCCGATAGCAGATGCCGGGCAGGCCCGGGCGAGGCTTCTCTGCATGTCGGGTCTTTCAGAATTGCAGTCTCCTGCTCTGAGGAAGGGGGAGGGGACCTCAGGTCAGGGCTGGCCTTGCTGTCCCCTCCAGGAAGCGCCCGCCAGTTCTTTCCCCCACCCCCCCCACCCCCAGTGCAATGTGTCTTCTACTGCTAGAGGTGCAGGCTAATACTGGTTAAATATCTTTTCACTGTGCTGCTTTTTTTTTTTTAATGCATGAACAAAACTTTCTTCAGGTCCTTAGGGTCTCACAAGCCATCCTAGGTTCCCATGCCCAGAGGGGTCGGCGCCCACCTCTGTTTGGGAGGCCTTGGCACTGCTTTGAGTAAACCTTCTGGTCAGCAAATTGTCTCCAGCTGCTAAGTAATGTCAGAGCACCTGCTGTGCTGGGCTGGGCTGGTCTCTAAGGGTCCACCCCCACCCCACCACCACCTCCCCGCCCCGCCCCGCCTCACACCAACCCCAGGAGGTTGCCAGCCATACTGATCACAGGTGGCAACGGCATTAGGAAACTTGCACAACCAGCTCTTGTGGGACCAATGACATCTTTATAGATACCAGTTTCCTCCTGGGGCACCCAAGCAAGAAGGTGATATTAATCGGTACACAGCATCCCCAATGCAACTTTTTTTTTGTATTGTATTGTGTACAGTTTTTGTTGAGTTTTGTTGGGGGGACTTCAAGGGATGGTCCTTGGGGAAACTACTCTGGGCACAGTGCCGGGGGACTGGGCAGTGCTGAGACTGGAACCTAGGGCTCCCACGTGTCGAAGGGGCTTGGAACATCGCCGCGGCCCACACTCTGTCGTATTTAACAGAGCAGACCGGGGGCTCAGTACTTAATCATTACGCACCAGATATTTTTAAACCTACACTTGGCAGGGCCAGGCAAATTCCTACGCATCTAGTAGTACGTCCAGTGAGAAGAAACATTATGTTTAACGTATGGCAGAGTCACCTCCGATTCACATCCCGCGTATGTATGCCGGGGGCTGGACTTGTCTGAGCGCCATCCGTTTTATCTTCACTTCAACCTTCGAGGCATATTCTTCTCGGTCTTCCCACTTTCCAGATGAGAAAAACCGAGGCACAAGAGGACTCAGCGGGCAGTGGTTAGATTGGGTCCAGGCTCCTCCGGCTCCAGGCTCTTTGTTCTTCATAGCCGGTTAAGCAAGACAGACTTAAAAATAAATAAATAGGGGCCATGCCCAGCAGTGCTGGAGGAACCCGGCGCCATTCTATGGGCTACTCAGTCAGGGGAGCAGGTGTCCAGCGGTGATTCCAAGCTCAGAAGCAAACAGTGCTCAGGGCTTCTGGCTCCATCTCTGGGCCACATCCCTGGTCCTGAGGAGTAGCGCCTCCTGGCCAAGACGCCCTTTTTATTTGGCGTAGAGGCACAGCACGGTATTCCCAAGCTGTTTGGTCACCTCGTAGACATGGGGAAGTTGATGGCAGAGCACAGAGCCAGGAGGAAACAAAAGGCCTCTCCCTAGGGACCGGTGCTGCTGCTGTCTCCATGTTCAGAAACTGGGCCTTTAAACGAATTCTGGTCCCTAGGTGAATTTCTGCTGCTTCCATTAGTAGGAGAGTAGATTCTGGTCCAGATGCAGAGCCTCAGGGTGTTGAGTTGCTTTGGGGGGCGCTGGTGTCCTCGAGTGAAAGGCAGCAACTTTGAATTTCGAGCCCCTCCCCCAGTTCCCTGAATCCATAGAAAGGGCCACGACTTGACTTGAGTCTCACTTAGCTAATGGCTAAAGGGGCCGGCGCCCGTGCGGTGATCCTATTGGGGGCGGGAGGTTTCTGGAATAATATTCAACGGGATGACATGATGTAGGGCTCCCCAAAGCCCTCCTTAGATGCTGTGTGCCCAGGAAGGCGGGGCAGCCCGCCGCTATAATGATTCGATTATCCAGCTGTGACCCGAAGTCCGGGGTGAGGTCCAGAGTCGTCTTGGTGCCTCTCTGCACGCCAGGCATTTCCCAACACCCTGCCTTGGTGCACTTCATCTGCCGGTGGAACTGACGCCTCCCTCGTGATCTGGGTGCCCCAAGGTCCCAGGCACCTGTGGAGTGGCCCTGACTTCAGTCACTTCTGCCACCCGAGCTGGTGCACAATGCTCTAGTGCAGATGTCCCGAGGCACCCGAGGGAGGGAGGGAGGGAGGTGCGCCCTCCCACCGAGTCTGGGATTCACAAGTGACTCATTCTGGAACGGTCCAGCTCGCATCTTGTCTCGGGATCCCCCTGTAACACTATTCAGAGTTGGGCCTTTCCAGCTCACGCTGGCCCTTCCTCGCTGGCTCCTCTCTCTCTCTCTCTCTCTCTCTCTCTCTCTCTCTCTCTCTCTCTCTCTCTTTCTCTCTCTCTCTCTCTCTCTCTCTGGCCTCTGACTTCAATAACAGGCTCTTTCCCTCCCTGTCATCCATCACCAGCCCCACGTAGGAGGGTTAGCTCATCCCTCAGGTCCCTGAGCCCATCCAGGAGAGATCCCTGAGCACAGAACCAAGAGTCAGCCCTGAGCATTGCCCGCCGTGACCCCGAAACCAAAAGCATAGGGAGAAAAACTACCTCCAACGCAACCAACCAGCCCTGTCCCCTCAGGGACCTGCGGTCCCAGTCTCACCAGTCACCCCGATCCCCGACCCCTGGGCCATTATCCCCTCCAGTATGTCCCGGGAAGCTGGGGTGTAGTTCGGCACCCCCAGACAGGTCTGCCTCCTGCCTGTCACCAGCCCCTGGGAATGACACCTGTGGCTTCCCCAGATAAGCACCCGCCCCCCACGCCCACACCCCTGCTGCATCTGGGCCACTGGGCAGTCTGCCCTAGCTGGCGGGCTCCGATTGCCACCCCCGTGGCCTTCTGGAATCTCATTCTGGAAGATCAGCCAGGCCTCCTGCCACCCCAGGTTCTCATCATGTCATGGGGCCGTTGCTGGGGCGGCCATCCCCTGCCCCCCGCCCCACGCTTGTGCAGTGACTCTGCCCAGACACCGTGGGCCCGGCAACATCTCTCCATGTTGCAGTTCCTGGGGGCCCTTCTTCTCCCTCTGAAGGGACACGCATGTGCCTCAGAGCTGCTGCTCTCCTGATTTCCGGTTGGTCCCTCCGAGGGAAACAGCTTGATAGCAGCCGTTTAAGCGCCCCTTGGTCAGTCTCTGTGGCTATGAGGAATTGACTTCTCCTGGCTTCCACCCAACCCCAGCCCCAGGGCCATTTCCCCCGACAGCAGGGGCAAGGGGCAGCTTTTGGACCCCCCAGAACCGAACCTCGGTAGTGAGACAGGCTCCCAAGGCGCCCAGCCTGCTGACAGTGCGTGTCATGTTGGACGTCCTAGTGGGGGACAGGAGCAAAGGCGACATAGGTCAGAGGTGGAAAAACACACCTTTGTAAGACAACGTGACAGGTACCCAGAGGGTGGGGTTCTGTGCAGCTAAGCCACATGGGGCCAGATGAGGAAAGGTAGCCCTTCCCCGAGGGCCTGGACGTGAGGCACGGTGGGTGTGCAGGGCGTGAAGGGTCTGGCGCTCAGTGCCAGGAGAGAGAAGGAAGGGGTGACCCACATCGAGCTTAGGAGCTTGGCAGGTTGGGGGTCACCAGGCAGAGGCGGAAGGAAACGGAATGAAGCCAGAGAGCTGGGGGAGGCCATCTGGGAAGGAGGGGCGTGTGGGGGTGGTGAGGGGCGCTCCCGAAGGTGAACCCCCCCAGGGCAGTGGGAGCTGTGGGAACGCTTTCCTCAGGAAGCAGGGAAGCGGTCTGGCTGCACGGGAACTTGGAAACCAAGCTGTTTGGAAGCGCTTGCCCTAATCTAGGTGATAGGGGAGGAGAGCTGAGTCATACCGCCGGCCGGCTGGCACGGCGGGGAAGTAGGCCAAGGGAGATCAGAACTGCCCAGCCTCCGCCGCACGAGTGGCTACGCAGTTGAGCCACTTACCTTGCGTGTGTGGCGTTGGGGGCTCGAGTCCCAGCACCACACACACACACACACACACACACACACTTGCATACACACATGCATGCTTGCACACATATACACACACGCACACACACATGCAATGCACACACAGACTTGCACACATACACACATTGCCCACACGGGAACACACATACACGTGCACACATACGCACATTGCACACACGTTGCACACACATACACACACACACGCACATTGCACACACAGAAACACACATATACACGCACACGTACGCACATTGCACACACACAAACACACATACACACACGTACGCACATTGCACACACAAACACATATACATGTACACGTACACACATTGCACACACAAAACACATACACACGCACACGTACGCACATTGCACACACAAACACACATACACATGCACACGTACGCACATTGCACACACAAAAACACATACACATGCACACGTACACACATTGCACACACAAACACATACATATGCACACGTACGCACATTGCACACACACAAACACATACACATGCACACGTACACACATTGCACACACAAACACACATACATATGCACACGTACGCACATTGCACACACACAAACACACACACATGCACAGTACGCACATTGCACACACAAACACATACACATGTACACGTACACACATTGCACACACATTGCACACACATACACATGCACACGTACGCACATTGCACACACATTGCACACACATACACATGCACACGTACACACATTGCACACACAAACACGCACACATATGCACATTGCACACACATTGCACACACATACACATGCACACGTATGCACATTGCACACACATTGCACACACATACACATGCATACATACACACATTGCACACACATAAACACACATACGCATGCACACATACACGCACGCACACACATACATACACACACACATGCATGCTCCTGGAGTTTCCCGTGCCTGGGGAGAAGGGGACAGATGGAGGGGACCTGAGCTTCAGGTTCTCCCCCAAGTGAAAGTGAACAGAACTCGTGACCCTCCTTCCCAGCCCAAGGGTAGTTGCTGGGTTTCTCTGATCTGCAGAACAGGGTTGCCACATTGGTGGCACTTTTTGTGTCGTCCCCTGCCACCTCCCCCCACCATCACCCACCCCCGGAACAGCCCAGGAGAAACAGAAGTGCGAGCAAGGCCAAACACAGTGAACTCCCATGAAAAATGAATGTGAGGACCACAACGGGCTCCTTTTCCTGAAGCAAAGGGAGAGATCCTGGGTGCCACGGTCTCCCACAACCAGGAAGCAAAAGTCAATCCCCTTCACCTCAAATCAGTTGTTCCCTAAAACCCAAACTGAAACCCTGGGAAAATAATGGACCCAACCTCATGCTTCCGAGAACTTGGTTTTAATTTGATTGCTCCCTCTTCGTGGTCGCCCCTCAGTGTTTGGGTTTTTGTTTTTGTTTTTGTTTTTTGTTTTTTTTGCCTATTTTAAGAATTTCCCAAAGTTTCTTCCACTTGCCTGATGCTGTCCTTTCTGGTGATTCTGCCTTTGTTACGGCATAGCCAACTGCCTTGTTTTTAAATAGGGCATCTTTTCTGGGCCTTTCTATCTTTCTTTCTTTTTTTTTTTTTTCCTTTCTTTTTTTAAAGACTTCGAATAGCAAAGCTCTTTTGATGGTAAGAGGAAAGGCCGGCTGCTATTCTTGCAGTTGATTTTTCCAACAGCTTCGTTAAGGGATAATTTCTTCCAGTTGCTATAAGAATGTTCTGTAGATACAAATCTGGCTTTGTTTTGCAGTGGCATCCAAGAGGGGAGGGAGGGAAAAAATAGCCAAATAAGCTGCTTCCTGAATAGCGGCCCTTGTCCAGCATTGTCTATTTATCGGCACCTTTTTAGGGTGAGATCTTAATCCCAGATGCACTTTGTCCTTGAATGCAAACCAAACTGTTGGTTATTGTTGAGATGGGCCAAATGGTCTTCAGGGGTGCGAATTTGTACAGCTGCAAAGATAGCCGACCCTTGTCCCTTATTTTCGGGTCATCCAAGGTTCTCCCTGGTGGGAAGTTCTATTCACATCACACAGCCTTGTTCTCTCCGGAGTGGGGGTGAGGATGCTGACAGTGGCCACGGAGGGGAACTGAGGGGGGCATTGCTCCCGCCCACCACCCCGGGAGTCGGTGAGTGCTGGGGGGGTCGCGCACCAGGAGCAGGTGGACATGCTTCTGCTTTCTTTTTTCAGGGTGGAGGAATCCAGACAAACAACCAAGCTGTCTTTTGAGTTATAGCTCACCCCTACACCGGGCACTTCCCAGAGTTGGTGGAGAAACTGGGCATGGGCAGGGGGGATCCTAGAGTCTTTGACCCTTTTGGCATCTTGGGTATGAAGATATAGGGATTTTTCTAGACTATCAGAATCTGGGGGCAGGGAGGCTGGGGAGGGGTGTGCCAACCTCACCGTTTTGCAGATGAAAGAAACTGGAATCAGGGGTAACATGGGGGGTGGCGGTATGTGTGTTTGTGTATGGGTGTGTTTGTGTGTGTGTTTGTGTGTGTGGTTATGTGGTTTTGTGTGCGTGGTTGTGTGGTTTTGTGTGTGTGTCTGTGAGTGTGTGGTTTTGTGTGTTTGTGTGTGGTTGTGTTTATATGTATTTGTGTGTGGTTGTGTTTGTGTGTGTTTGTGTGGTTGCATGGTTTTGTGTGTGTTTGTATTTGTGTGTGGTTGTGTTTGTGTGTTTGTGTGTATGTTTGTATGTGTGTTTGTGTATGGTTGTGTTTGTGTGTGTTTGTGTATGGTTGTGTGTTTGTATGTGTGTATTTGTGTGTGTGGTTATGTGGTTTTGTGTGCGTGGTTGTGTGGTTTTGTGTGTGTGTCTGTGAATGTGTGGTTTTGTGTGCTTGTGTGTGGTTGTGTTTTTGATTGTGTTTGTATGTATTTGTGTGTGGTTGTGTTTGTGTGTGTTTGTGTGGTTTTGTGTGTGTTTGTATTTGTGTGTGTTTGTGTTTGTGTGTTTGTATGTGTGTGTGTTTGTATGTGTGTGTATTTGTGTGTTTGTGTGTGGTTGTGTTTGTGCGTGTGTTTGTGTGTGTTTGTGTGTATGTTTGAATGTGTGTGTTGTCTCTCCATCACACTGTCTTTTCTAGCCTCTCGGGGATTACCCCACACCTTCATCTCAGGGGTGTAGGTCAGATCAGCCCTTCCTGGCAGTTGGAGCAGAGATGAAGAACTTTTCCTTTGCCTCACAAGAGGCTTCCTTTTGGGGGTTGCGTTTTCTCTGGTGAGCACTGTGTAGATGCCCATGGGGTGCAGATTTACTGAATACAGTCACCAGAGGATGGAGTGGGAGGAAGGGGGAAGCTGTAGTAGGGGACCAGTGAGATATTACAGTGGGTAAGGCACTTGCCTTGCATGTGGCTGGCCCATGTTCGACCCCCAGCACTACCTGTGACCCTGAGCACCACCAGGAGTGATTCCTGAGCACAGAGTCAGGAGTAAGCACTAAGCACTGCTGGGTGTGGTCCAACCCTTCCCTCCCAATTGTAAGAGGATTCAAAATCCAGGAGGTCTTAGCAAAAAAAAAAAAAAATTAGTGAAAAGGGCTGGAGCAATAGTACAGCGGGTAGGGCGTTGCCTTGCACGCGGCCAACCCAGATTCAATTCCCAGCATCCCATATGGTCCCCTGAGCACCGCCAGGAGTAATTCCTGAGTGCAGAGCCAGGAGTAACCCCTGTGCATTGCCGGGTATGACCCAAAAAGGAAAAAAAAATTAGCAAAATCCAGGAGGTCTCTAGGAAAAGGGAAGAGGGAAGAAGGAGTCCCGAGAGAGAGAGAGAGAGAGAGAGAGAGAGAGAGAGAGAGAGAGAGAGAGAGAGAGAGAGAGAAGAGAGAGCTGGAAATAGAAATGAGGAAAGGGCCTGGAGAGCGCTGTGAGGGCCGATGTGGGTGCCCTGCCTGCGGAAGCTGGGGTTCGATCCCCGGCACAGCATGATCTCCCTGATAGAGGTTTAGAGATGCTCGTAAAAAGTGGATGAGCGAGGGAAGATGCGTCGAGGCCACTGGTGGTGAAACTGTTTTTGAGGTACCACAGAGGGTACCGATCGCTTCTCTTTTACTCCACGCAAGTCATCCCACCCAGCAGAGCAGCCAAATAGCAGTTAGTGTGTTTGGATGAGACTCAAGCCGACTCACCTGCGGAGTTCTTCCTGTGGGTCAGCTGGGCCAGCTGGGGTCACCTGGGGTGCATTCCTTATCTCTCACTGACATGCCCTGTATGGCTGACAGTATGTCCTGGGCTCGGCTGGGCAGGTTTTCAGCTGCACCTGGCGAGGCTGTCACAGAGGCGCCACATTCAGATTTGGTTTTGGTCCATGTTAACTTTTCATGTTAACCTATGAACATGTCCCGGGCTGGAGCGATAGCATAGCGGGTAGGGCGTTTGCCTTGCATGTGGCTGACCTGGGTTCGATTCCTCCACCCCTCTTGGAGAGCCTGGCAAGCTACCGAGAGTATTCCGCCCGCATGGAAAAGCCTGGCAAGCTACCCATGATGTATCCGATATGCCAAAAACAGTAACAAGTCTCACAATGGAGACGTTACTGGTGCCCGCTCGAGAAAAATCGATGAACAATAGGAGGACGGTGCTAACCTTTCAAGAACTACAAAAGGGTAACCTGTGTCCTACACCTGTGTAGGACACAGGTGCTTTGCAGATCACGGCAGGTGTTAGTTTGCAAATGTCCCACGGTCAGAGCCAGCGAGCCCAGAAACAGTGCACAGAACCGGGGCCAAGGAGAAAGTGTGAGGAGAGAGATTATTTTGTGGTCACTTTTGAAATCTCCTACACCTGAGAAGGGATCTTGGTTCTTTGAGCTGGAAACCCAGACTCCGTGTTTAATTTCTGCTGCAGCCTCTGAGTAACTTTAGACAAAGAACCATCTCTTAGACAAATTCCCAGAGGTTTCCAGAGGTTTAGCATATTATGTGACTCCGGGACAATTTGCATCTTACGGTGATATAAGAACCTTTAAGCTGCAAACAAGAGTTCTTCAGAAACTCTAATTTAATGCCTTGTTTCTTAAACTGTGTGTTAATAATCCCCCATGGACTCCTCATGTGCCATTCAAAAGAATTGTTTTTGAAAGATTTGTTATCAGTAAATATTTTATTTGAGCACCTGTTTTATATACCAGGAGTCACATCAAAATTTCTCAGGCAAAATGGGATTACATTCAGGGGCCAGAGAACTAGTACAGAGGGGTCAGGCACTTGAACACAACTGACCTGGGTTCAATCCCTGGCACCCCATATGGTTTTTGAGCACCCCCCAGAAGTAATCCCTGAGGGAAGAGCTAGGAATAAGCCCTGAGCGTCACCAGATGTGGCCCAAACAGCCCCCCATTATCCCCCCAAAAGAGGTCATAGTAGAAAATGTATAAGAAACCCTGGTCGAAAGTATCTGGCAAGCGGATGAGATTTGGGGGTCAGAGAGATGCTAGAGGGGTTAAGATGCACACCAGGCATGTGACCAGCCCAGGTTCGACTCCCCGAACCACAGGGTCTCAAAAGCATCTGGCTGCAGCCTGGTAGGTCCCAGGTAACCCCCCGCAACACAGGGCCCCGAACAGCACCACGTCCTTGGGCCCTTGTTGGCTGAGAACTGCTGGGAGACAGTACCCTGGGCCCCCTGGGCACTGCTTGGAGGCCCCAGACCCCCCAAAGAGAAGATGAACTTTGAACAACAGGAGCACGAATTGGAACGCCCGTTGGATTCGTCTGCTTGGGCTGCTGTGACAGTAGATCATAAAGAGAAACTCATTTTCTCAAGCCTTGGGGGCTACGGGGAAGAGGCCTCTGGGGAGAACAGACTCCCCGGCCTGGTTGCGGCTGCCTCCCCCATGTCCTCATGGGCCTTATCCTCTGCGGGCACCCACCCTGGCAGCATCTCCCCTTCTCACAAGGATCACTGAGTTCAGCTAAGTTGAATCTCTCCCTGGGCTGGAGAGAGAGCACGGTCGGGAGGGCGCTTGTCTTGCACACAGCTGACCGGGCTTCAGTTCCCAGCACCCGACACGGTTCCCCATGCAGAGCTAGGAGTGACCCCTGGGCACATAGCCAGGACTAAACCCTGAGTACAGTTGAGTATGCCCCCTCAAAAAAAAAGTACGTCCCCCACTTTTTTTTTGCGTGTTGGGTCATACCCAGCAATGCACAGGGAATACTCTTGGCTCTGCACTCAGAAACTACTCCTGGCGGTGCTCGGGGGATCATATGGGATGCTGGGAATCGAACCCGGGTTGGTCGCATGCAAGGCAAATGCCTTCCCCGCTGTGCCACCGCTCCAACCCCAGTGATACCCACTTAAGATGTACTAGTGCCCTCTGTAAGATGTCCCTGGACTAGAATCCCTGCCCTGAAGCCCTGACCACACGGGGTGTGAGTGTCTCAGCCTCTGAATCTCCGTTCTTTACCTCAGAGCTGACTTGTGTTAAGTCTTTTGGAGCAGGCACCGAGGGAGCCCAGGAAAGTGGGGTTAGTGCGGCTGACCACCATTTACCAGTCAGAACACTCAGAACACACTGAGGAAATCCCGGCCAGACCTGGATGGCGCTTCTGCCTGCCCTTCACCTCTGGGCATCTCTGCAATTTCACGGGGTCCCCCCCGGCCGGTCTGAAGTCACTAGAGATTTCCCATTAGCCCCATGTCTAATGTCCAAGCCCCTCTAAGCTCAGCAGATCCTGTTGGCCAGATGCCCAAGGCAGATTTAAGTGGACGCATGCTAGGATAAACTTCACCTTCTCGAGTATAGACACTGGGAAGTGGTTTCTTTCATGCAGCCATGGCCCCGGATTTCTTATTGACTCTGTGTGTGAGTGAGAGAGAGAGAGAGAGAGAGAGAGAGAGAGAGAGAGAGAGAGTGCGCTTCAGGGATATGAACTGGGATGCCTTTGCTCTCTGTTTGCAGTGTTGTTTATGACCTGGGCAGGCTATGGGACCGGTCCTCCACTTGAAGGCACTAGAAAAGAGTGAATGAAACCTAAAGCCATAGAAGGAAGGATTTAATAAGTATTAGGGCAGGAGTGAATGAACTAAAGAGTAGAAAAATGAGAAGGGGGTTAGAGAGGTAGTACAGTGGGAAGTACGCTTGCCTTACACACACGAGACCCGGGTTTGGTCCCCAACATGTGATGATCCCCTAAGTGCCGAGCCAGGAGTAAATCCTGAGCACCACCAGGTGTGCCCTCCCCCCGCCAAAAAAAGAAAGAGAAAGTAAATTAATCCAAAAGTTTGTTGCTTGAAAAGAATAATAAAATGGACAGATATGTTGCTAGGTTGATGAAGAAGAAAAATGAAATTGCCAGACTCCGAAATGAAAGAGACATTATCACTAATCTTTTATAAATTAAAGGATTTTTTAAAATATGGTGCCAGAGATCAAACCCAAGATTTCATATGTGCAAGCCAAGTGCTCTGCTGATGAGCTATGTTTCCCATTAAAAGCACTATAAAGCAACATTGTGAGCACTTTTCAGCCATTAATTCGACAACTGAGATAAAATGAGTAAAATTCCAGGAAGATCCAAATGACCAAAACTGCTTTAAAGAAAAATAAAAAACTCTGAATAGACTTATAGCAAGTAAAGAAGTGAAGGAGTAAGAAGAAAAAAATGAAGAAAGTTTGGGGTAAAATAAATTTACTGTTGAAATATACCAGACAGGGAAAGGAGAATGGATTCCAACACCTCACAACTTTTCCCAAACCTAGGATAGGGGACCCCACCTCGTTCTAAGCTGTCAGTACTACCTGCAGAGTCACTGTCACTGTCGCCGTCCTCCCGTTGTTCATCAGTTTGCTCGAGCGGGCCCAGTAACGTCTCCATTGTGACACTTTTTACTGTGCTTGGCATATCGAATACTTCATGGGTAGATTGCCAGGCTTTGCCGTGCGGGCGAGATACTCTCGGTAGCTTGCTGGGCTCTGTGAGAGGGGCGGAGGAGTCGAACCTGGGTCGGCCACGTTGGCCTCGTGCAAGGCAAACGCCCTACCCGCTGTGCTATCGCTCCAACCCACCTGCAGGGTAAACCTAGCAAAGCAATGCAAGGAAACTGCACTACAGCATTTTCATCAATATTAATGTCCAAGTCTTCAAGAAAATACAAATAAAATGAATTCAACGACATAACAAAAATTATACGCCATTACCAGATGAAATCGGTCCCAGGAATACATCGTTTAATATTTGAAATTAAATTGAGGCTCCTTCTCCATCCTGGAGATCAGCCTACGTCTCAGCCCGAGGGATGTATACTCAGCCTTTCTTTCCCCGCAGAAACGGATCTACTCTTTCGAATACTCTCTCCCCCCATTCTCTCTCTCCCTCTCTCTCTCCTTCCCTCGCCCTCCCTCTCTCTTTCCCTCCTTCTCCTTCTCCTTCTCCTTCTCCTCCTCCTCCTCCTCCTCCTCTGCCTCTTCCTTCTTCTCCTTTTCCTCCTCCACTTCCTCCTCCTCCTTTTCCTCCTTCTCCTCCACTTCCTCCTCCTCCTCTTCCTCTTGTTCTTCCACATTTCTCTAAGTAAATTTCTTTAAATAAAACTGTTTTCTGGGGCCAGAGCAATAGTGTAGCAGGAAAAGAGTTTGCCTAAACCAGCTTCAATCCCCAGCAACCCGAGCCCCAGCAGGACTTATACCTGAGCACTTCCAGGATCCTCTAGGATATTTATTAAGGGCCATGGATTGTGGTCAATAAGCACATAAATACAACTATTTTACTTAATTAGTATAATGCAACGTATTAGTAGAACTAAAAAAAACTCAGTCATGTAGGAAAAGTTTTTACAAAATGCATTTCCTTTTCCTGACTACACAGATTCAGCAAGGGTCCAGGGACCAGGCTGAAAGGGCTATGGCCATCTTTGTCTTTGCATCACGTTGTTTCCCAAGTAACCACCAAGAGCAACTCCCGAGGAAGCCCCTGAACACTTGAGCTGGGAGTAGCCCCCAACTGTGTCCCTAAAAGCAAACCAAACAACAACAACAAAACTGGGCAAAAGACCTGAAAAAAAAAACATTTCTTCAAAGAATTTGTGCAGATGGTCAGTAAGCACATGGAAAGATGCTTGGCACCAGTTCTAAAGGAATTGTAATTAAAAATGCAAGGATTTGCACATTCTCGGGGCCTTCCTTTAAACCAACCAGGCTCCAAGGTCTGGATTGGCCTTGGGAAGAGGCAGGAAATGAATCTTTAGGAAGGTCCAAGCCTAAATCCAAGACCTTGTGAGATCATTCTTCATCAGCCTGGATCCCACCTCCCCAAGGTAGCTAGCATTTTTGAGGATTGGGAACTTGGGGTGGGGTGGGGTGAGATTCATTTCATTGACATAGAAATGGAATCTCAGACAGAAGCACGTTGGTAAGTGGTACAACTCAGCTCTGAACCCAGATCTGTTTCTGTGCAAGGCCCTGTTCTCTCTCCAGTACCCAGATCTGCCTCTGGAGACTTACAGAGCCATCCCCAAAGCCCAGCTGTGTGCTGTTGCGTGCCCACAGTCAGTGTGGGGGTAATTGCCACTCCGTCTTCCCAGACAAGAAAACCGAAGCCAGCAGCTCTGACTGGGACCGGTTGGGGTGAGCACATGCTGTGAGTCCACCTACCCACCCTCGGTGGGGATCCAGCTCTGCTCTGACAAGACTGGTTCTAGCTAGCAGCTGCCCAATGAGGTCATACCAGGGCTCAGAGGGTCCTGGCACCCACCAAACTGTGACTTTGCCTTGAGTTGATCTCTATACACTCTTCTCACCTCTCCTGATTTCTCAATAAATTCCTGATCATGTGTTACCATCCGTTTGGCATTTCCCCATCCAGAAGAACTTAGAACCATCTGCAGACTTGGAAAGTTCATGCTGTTCTCCTTCCAGGAAAGAGAGAGAGAGAGAGAGAAAGAGAGAGAGAGAGAGAGAGAGAGAGAGAGAGAGAGAGAGAGAGAGAGAGATTACATAAGACAGAACCAGAACCAAACATGTTCTTATAGGAAGGTCAGGAGCTGTCTCTTTAAATAGAGAACCTACACACACACACACACACACACACACACACACACACACACACACTCTGTGTCACCCAGGTCTAAAATCATATGCAGCTCCTGCTTGAACAGGAATCCTTGCAAAGCCTTCCCGTGAATCTAAATGGCCCCACCCTCATGGACTCCCACTCTCTTCAGCATCTCCCTTGGGTGGTGTGAGGAGTATCCAGGGAACTTACTGTATTTGTCACTGGGGCCTTTATAACTTCACAGGGACAGGAAAACGGGTGTTGTCTGGTGGACTCGGGGCAGGGGACAGGGGGAGGGGTCTCCTTAGACCCTCCTCCACTTCTGCTTAGTGCCTCACTGGGGTACTTGGCCCGACCCCACTGTGTCTTCTTGGGAGAAGGCGACCCCCCAGCCTCTCTCATAGCAGCCGTTCTGTTTTGCTGCTGTCGAAAAAATCTGCTCCAAGAGAAAGAAGAAAAGTGCTTGTCGTAGAGGCAGGCTTGGGGCGGTGATTAGTGGGAGGGAAACTGGGGACATTGGTGATAGGAAATGTGCACTGGTGAAGGGACGGGTGTTGGAATATTATATGACTGAAACCCAGTTATGAACAAGTTTATAACTGCGTATCTCACGGTGGTAGGTTAGATTCACCTACCAGATGGTCAGACTTCTTCGTCAAGATCATGAACGATCGGTTTGAGGCCCTTCATGTTCCCGGAGCGAACAGATGCCATTGGGCTACACTATCACGCGACAGGGACAAATGGAGACGTTACTGGTGCCCGCTTGAGCAAATCAACGACTAATGGGAAGTTAAGTGATAAGTGATAAGTGATCTCACGGTGATTCCATTAAAAAAAATTACACCCACCACACACAAAAAATAAATAAATGTCTACACCACAGTAAATAAATAAAATTTGCCCCATTTTGGGGTGATATGACTCTGAGAAGGGCTGAAGAGATAGGACATGGGTGTAGGGTGGTTGCCTTGCCTGTGGACGTCCCCAGTTCAATCCTCAGCACCCACATAGGGTCCCCTGAGCCTCACCAGGAGTGCTCCCTTGAGCACAGAGCTAGGAGTAAGCCCTGAGCACTGCCGGGCGTGGCACCCCAAAAAAGCAAATGCAAAAATAAATTAAAAATAAAGACACTGGCGGGGCTGGAGCAATAACACAGTGGGGAGGGCGTTTGCCTTGCACACGGCCAACCTGGGTTCGATTCCCAGCATTCCATATGGTACCCCGAGCACTGCTAGGATTAACTCCTGAGTGCAGAGCCAGGAGTAACCCCTGTGCATCGCTGGTTGTGATGCAAAAAAAAAAAAAAAAAGACACTGAAAAACATCATGGGAAAGTTAAAAAAAATGTAGGAGCACCCCTCCATCACCTCCATGGGTATTTATTTTCCACAGATTTGGGAATGGGAAGATCCTCTGGATAATGGCCTAGTTCTATCAGTCCCTGGACTCAACCTCTGGGGAAACTGAGGCAGAGAGGTTTGTCCTTCTCTTGTACAGATCTAGATGGGCAGCTGCGGGAGCCAGGGCGTCAGAGCTGAGTGAGCCCAAAGGTTTCGAGTCCCTTGTGGGCTGGGGATGAGGAAGCTGAGGGACCGGCTGACTGCCGGGGGTCCCCTATAGCACTGAGCCCAGGCAGCAGTCAAGCCGGGCACACTGCCCCTTGACCCAGGCCACCTGCACTTTCGTGCCCCCTACCACCCCAGCCCACCAATCCTCTCAGCCAATATGGCTTCCTGAGACCCCTTTGGGGGGATTGTCTCCTCACGGACCACCCTTCCTTCAGAAAGTTTCTGTCCCATCTCCGGCTCCTTCCCAAAGGCCTTGGGGAGCAGCTGGTGGTGAGCGTGGGGCCCGGTGAACCCCAAAGCTCTCAAGCATTGTTCTATGGTCAGACTGTGGAAACCCCCCCAGGCCTCCTCAGAACGCTCCCACTTGCCCTGGTTGGTCAGGTGTACCCCCCCCACCCCCCAGCGCCTTTCTTGGTAGCTCTCGGAATGTCCTGGCCAGCCGCCGTGGTTGGCTTTGACTCAGCTGGCTTTTACCTCTGAGTCTATTTTGGGAGGAAACGTTATTCTCACTCAGGAAACCAGTGTCAGGCACCACGAAAGACCAGGTGACCACAGGCAGACCCGAGCCTGCGCCGAATTCGGGCTTTGCTCAGAAAAGGTCCAGGCGATCTCTCTTGACGTCCTGAAAATAGACATTGGCGGGTGCTGGGGGGAGATCAAGGACAGGGCAGCAGCTCTCGGAAACTCCCACTGATGCCACGGGGAAGAACGGGCAGACCCGACCCAGGAGTCAACCTTGTCACCCTCCTCTACTCTCATGCTCTCATGCCAGGCTGTCGAACCTCTCCTGGCCCCTTGGGACACCCCTCCTGGAATCTGACAGCAAGAGTCTACCTATAGCTGGGAGTTCTGCGCCCTGGAACTCATCAGGCCCAAGAACTGTGGTTCCGTTTGGGCCATCCCGAGACCAGCGGTCCTGTGGGTTTTGTCTTTGTTGCGCGTGTCTGTTGCAAGGCCTCCCTGGGGGTAGCTGGGAGCAGAAGAGTCCCAGATCAATGACCCCAGGGTGCGGGGCGCAGTTTGCCCTGAGTCGGGGTGCAGTTAGAAGCGAGAACATCTCTCTTGCCTCTGTGCCTTCAGGTTCTCTGGGCACCTCGCTGTTGGCAGCAAGAACAAACAGATCCTCTTCTGTGTGGTCAGAAAGACTCTGGCAGGGAGATGGTTTCAAGGGCTAGAACGCATGTCCGGCCCATGTGAGGCCCCAAGTTCAATTCCCGGTACTAGGGATTGTGTCCTGTGTCCCCCACAGCACTGAACCCAAACAGCACTACATCGTCAGGTCCACAAAGCCCATCTGAGGATCACCAGGAGCAACCCCTGACCCTTCCCCTGCATCTCTTGAAACCTTTCCCCACCCCCACCCCCAGAAAAAAATGATTCCAGGTTAGAGGTCAGAGGTCTTTTCACCCAGAAATTGAGTTCACCCCTACATCTGAGGTGAAGCGAAACCTTTGCTTTTCTTTTCTGTAATCTCGGGACAGCTGTGCAACTCTTCATTTATGGGTCATTCTGGGAACCCCAGCATGTGTCCACTACCCTTTCGCGATTTCTAGAAGGCAAGTTCCAAAGGTCATTTGGGATGGTGGCCTCCTCGGAGCCCTTGGAAGAAAAGCCCTGGGTCTGAGCCGGCCATGGGTCGGGTTGCCCAAGGGGGGCCATGGAGAGATGAGGCAGCTTAAGGAAGGGGCTTCATCTCCCGGCTTCTCAACAGGCTCTGGGCTGAAGAATCACCAACTCGTTCCTGAAAGCCTCTGCACACCCCCCATCCCCCACCTCCTGCCCCCGCAGCCCGGCCTGTTTCTCTGAAGCCGGAGATGTGGAAGGAGATGTGGAATCATCGTTTCCACGGAAGTTTCTAACTCAGTTTCTGGAAGGCAATTAGGGCCTCACCCTCCGCGGGAACTGACGTGCGTGCTTGCAGGAGCGAGGGAAGACTCGAGCGAGGTCATTAAGCTTCATCAGGATCCACTTCTGCTCATTAGTGCGTGGGGGCAGCTGGCGCCCAGGCCGCCGAGTACTGCTGCCAACAGAAGCGTGGGCCCCGCCACACCTTCCTGCAGCCGCGGGCATGCGCTGAAGTGAAGGGTGTCTCCCTGACCACCCCCCTGACCCTGGGTCTCAGCTGGGCTTCAGCTGGCCCCTAGGAAGCCAGTGTGCGTGGTGAGGGATGGAGCAGGGTGCCCCCCAACTAGAGGCGAGAAAGATGTTCCTTGTGCCTTGAGGTTCCCTGGGCATCTCACTGTCGACAGCAAGAACAAACAGATCCTCTTCTGTGGGGTCAGAAAGACTCTGGCAGGGAGATGGCTTCAAGGGCCAGAACGCATGCCTGGCCCAGCCCAGGCTGGGGGTCGGGGTGAGGTGGGGGACGAGGATTTCAGGAACGAGAGGGTGATTCTTCAACCCAGAGCCGTCGTGGGCTGTGAGGAGTCGAGAGATGAAGCCCCTTTGTTAAGATGTGTCATCTCTCCAACAGCAGTGTTGAACTGGATTTCATCCAGATGTGTCCCTAGAGCCAGGTTTGGGGATTGAATTTGAGTCGACTGTGTGCAAGGCAAGTTCTTTACTGGCTGTACTATCGCTCCAGTTCCTGCTTGTATATTTTTATTTTTCATTTAAAGGGCCCTCCCGTTGATCATCGATTTGCTCGAGCGGGCCCAGTAACGTCTCCATTGGAGACTTTGTTGTTACTGTGTCTGGCATATCGAATACTCTCGGCAGCTTGCCGGGCTCTCCGAGAGGGGCGGAGGAGTCGAACTCGGGTCGGCCATGTTGGCTGCGTGCAAGGCAAACACCCTACCCGCTGTGCTATATTTTTAAAATATTTTTTGTTTGTTTTTTGCTTGGGGGGGCCACAACTACTGATGCTCAGGGGTTAGTCCTGGCTCTGTACTCAGGAATCACTCTTGGCGGTGCTCAGGGGACCATATGGGATTCCAGGGATTGAACCCTAGTAGGCCGTGTGCAAGGCTACTGCCTTACCCGCTATACTATCTCTCTGGTCCTAATTTTTTACATTTTTATTTTTAAAAAATTTATTTCCACAGGTCGCTTAGTTATTTTTATTTATTGAATCATTCTGAATTACAAAGTTACAAAGTTACAAAGATATTTACAGTTACAAAGATATTTACAAAGTTACAAAGATATTTACAGTTGAGGTTTTCTGGCCTCTTTGATGGAAATTTTTTTTTCTTTTTTTTTATTGTGGGGGGCGGGGTAGGGAGTGGTGGTCTCCCAAGCAGTGCTCAGGAGTCTTCGTGAACCCCACCTGAGATTCTCAGCCAACCCAGTCAGCAGTTTAAAGCCAGGATCCGGGGGCTGGAGCGATAGCACAGTGGGTAGGGCCTCACACGTGGCCGACCCGGGTTCGATTCCCAGCATCCCATATGGTCCCCTGAGCATCATCAGGAGTGATTCCTGAGTGCAGAGCCAGGAGTCAGCCCTGAGCATCGCCGGGTGTGACCCAAAAAGCAAAAAATAAATAAATAAATAAATAAAAATAAAGCCAGGATCTGAAGCTGGGACTTCTGGAAGACAGAGTCTGTCCCTCTCTTTCTTGCTAGTTGTGGGTGGCCAGGGTAGGCTGCTGGCTGGGAGGTCTCCCTACTGCCCAGTTATTCAGAAATTCCTTTCGTCTCGCTCCCTTCCTCAGCATGGCCCCTTAGGTTACAGTCCAGCGCCTACAGCTGCCCCGTTGCCGTTTCTGTGCTCCAGACCAGGGAAGGGAGGGAGAAAAACGTAAAGCTAGTCCATTGGTTCGATAAACGTTCTCTAAGGGCGTAGGGGAAACGCTTTCGTCACCTTTCATTGGCATAAGTGAGTTCCGTGGCCCTTGCTGAGAGGGAGAAAAGCTGGGAGAAGACAGTCTCCACGCCGGCAACCACATCCAAACCAGACTCTCCTGGCCGTGGAGGTGGAGGGGAATGGAGTTGAGGGTGCTTCCTCTGCCACTGGCCCTAGAGACTGTCCCTTCGGCCAGGAGGGCCAGTGCTGACCCACCGCAAGGCGAGAGCCCTCTGCGTGCTTTCCCATCACACAGGCCTCTGGGTATTTGTTTCTGGGGAAAGAGGAATGAACAAATAAATAAGAAACTAGTTTTCTATTTTGTTTTCTGCTACATAGCTGAGTGGTGAGTAGTTTGGGGTTCTTCTCTGTCTCTGCCTCATCGAGAGCGGAGACACGGGCTGTGGAATGAAAGGGAACGGGGTCCACTCAGACTTCCTCTATCCACACACTCCCATCAATTGAACCCACGGACCTGGGCCGGGGTCACTGTAGTAACATCCACTCGTCGGCCTGGTCCCAGAGAGGCCGGTGTGGGAGGGCTCTGAGACGTTCTAGAAGCTCCCGAGACCACAGGCCCAGGAGGGGTGGAGGTGCTGGATCTTCTACAGAGAGCAGGAGACAGGATCGGACACCGGGAGAGACATAGCTGGTGCCTGATCACTAGTCACCAACCTCGGCACTCTGGGTGTGTTCCTCCCTTGGCGAAATCAATGCCAAGACCCTGTGTGTCAGAGGCTCCTGGGAAGGGCCCGTGGGGATGTGACTTAGTGGGGTTTCCTCCGTGGGAGAAATGCAGCCCTTAGGGTTCCAGCCAGAGTTTGCTTCCCCCTGGGGATTCTGCTCTCGGGGGCACGGGAGGCTGCCCTGGGTTCATCCGGGCCATGGAGGGGAGTTCTTGCCCCCCACTTGCTGCCTGCTCTCATGCCTCCTGGCTGGGCCACGTCACCTATCACCTCCACTCAGCATAGCCACCCATGCCCTCATGGGCCTGCTGGGAAAGGGCCCAAACAAAGCCTCCTCAGCGGGGCACCGGCCAAGAGGGCGGGCAAGGCAGGGGAGAGGGCAGGCAGAAGTGCGGGGCTGAGACCGAGTGGGTGCAGTAGAAACCTGGGCTTGTGTCACCATGCAAATACTGGGAGAAGCCAGGGACAGGGTGTCCCTCTGGAGGGCAGTTGGTACCATCCAGGTCTGGGGTAATAAGGGCCAGGGTGGGGCCAGAGGGAGAGGAAGGACCCAATGGGAGCAAAGTGAAGACTCAGTGGAGCCTGGCAGCAGGCAACGCTGGTCCCGGGTTCCTGCAAAGGGCAGGCTCAGCCAGGCAGTGAGAACCAGGCATGAGTCCAAACCAGCCTCAGGAGCCAGAGGGGTGAGTCACCACATCCACTCAGTCACACACAAGCTAGCCAGGCACCCACCTTTGCCATCGCCACCCAAATTCTCTGCCTGATGCCAAACTGCTTTGGTGCTGGGTAGGAAACGTTTTTTTCTCTAAACCGGACGAGACTCACCAGCGAGCTTGCTAGCAGCCTCTCAGTAAAAGGCCTTGTTCTGAGGCGGGAAGAAGGAAAGTTAAAGCTTGGGTTGTTTACTGGTCGCTGAGGTCCAGGAAACAGGTTAGACCAGCTCAGACTCTGAGTGGAACACAGCCCTGGAATGTGAGGGCCTGAGGGAAGTGCGGCTGGTTCTGGTGGATTCCCAGGAGGACAGTGTCGCCCAACAGGTCCTGAGGATTGCAGGGTGAGAGTGTGTAGGAGCTTCCCAGCTCGGGGAGAGCTTTGTGAACAGGCGGAGACATAAGCAAGACCGTCCCCGGCAACACACATGTGATAGATACACTGGAAACAGTCCACATGTCCATCTGGGGAGGTGGGGGGGGGGGGGAGTTTGAAGTCTAGACGTGACCCACCAGACTCAAACAGAATACTAGACAGTCATGAAAAAGGTGCCGCTGTGCATACCCACTTGTGGATGAGATCCCGAAGCAAATGGAGTATAACAACCCAGACTCAGCTCAGGTGCTTAAGACATGTTTGTATTTTATGGAAGTTCACACACAGGCAGAGCAAATCTTTGATTACCAACGTGCTTAGAAGATGAAGCTTTGAAGCCAAGCAAGGAAAAGAGCGGCACAGGCAACAGACTTCAGGGCAGCACCTGGGGATGCCACTCTGGTGATGTTCAGCCTGCAGGTGTTCACTTTGTCATAATCCTTTAACCTGCAAGGACCCTTCCGAGATGAGAAATCCCTAGTGGCCAGACTGTTAGCACTGATTGGAGTACTTGGCTTTGCCGCTGGGCTGAGGCTTATTGGGAAGGCTCTCCAGGGCCAGCTAGCAATGTTTCATTCCGGGCTGGGTATTCATTTCATTCCAGGCTAAGACACTCGCTTTACATGCTGCTGACCCAGTTCGAATCCCCCTGGCACTGGAGATGGTCCCTAACTGGAGTAAACCCTGAGCACTGCTGAGTGTGGCTTGTTCCCCCCTCAAAAAAAAAAGTTTAATTCTGGTTTTAATTTTATGCTGCCTTGCAAATCTGGAATGTTATAGGAAATCAGTGGTATTTGGAAACGTGGTATCTGGCATATACGTTGTAGACTGAAATCAGAGAAGGATCGTGCTGCTCTGAATCCTTTTGCCCGGGTTTCTGCTTTTATTTATTTATGGATTTAGGGTCATACACAAGGTATTTAGGGCTGACTGCTGGCCTGCACTCAGGAATCACTCCTGGCAGGCTCTAGGGACCATAAGCGTTGTTGGGGATTAAATTTGAGTCAGCTGTGTGCAAGGCAAGTTTCCTTCTGGCTGTGCTATCGCTCCAGTCCTCGCTTTTATATTTTTATTTTTCATTTAATTTTTAAAATATTTTTGTTTGTGTTTTGCTTAGGGGCCACAACTACTGATGCTCAGCGCTTACAGGCTCTGCAGTCAGGAATCACTCCTGGTGGTGCTCAGGGGACCATATGGGATTCCAGGGATTGAACCCTAGTAGGCTGTGTGCGAGGCAACTGCCTTATCCACTATACTACCTCGCTGGCCCTAATTTTTACACCGTGAATTACAAAGTTACAAAGATATTTACAGTTGAGTTTCAGGCATACAGTGTTCTAACACCAATTCCTTCACCAATGCCCCCAGCTAATTATTTTGACCATTTTTATTGAGATAGCATGTTTCACAATTCTGTTTTTGTTTGTTTGTTTGTTTGTTTGTTTGTTTATTTTTTGGAGAGAGGCAGGGTTCACATCTGGCAATGCTCAGGGCTTACTCCTGGCTCTGCACTCCGGGGTCACTCCTGGTGGTTCACAGGGGACTATATGGAGTGCTGAGGATTGAACCCTGGTTGGTTGCAAGCAAGGTAAATGCCTTCCGTGCTGTACTATGGCTCCAGCCCTACCCACTGTACTATCTCTGTGGCCCCCGGTTATACTTCTTATCCACACATCATTCCAACACCACATCCATCACTAGAGGGCTGGCTTACCCCCACCAGTGTCCCAAGGGCCCCTCCCAGCCACTCCCCCTCATCCCCAGGTTAAGCTCAGTTCTGCAGACAGATTATCTCCAAAATCTCCACGATTTCCATTTTTAGAGGTCTTCCAAGCCAGAAAATAAATAACCTGAGTGCGGAGTCGGACAAAATTGAGTCCTGAGACATTGTTTTATGTTGAGGACACGATAGCCTCTGCATTAAGGGGACATTTGCCTTTGCTTCCAGAAAGCAAGGCTGAGAAGGCGCGTAGGCCTGGCTGCACTTGGCTCAGGTCTCTCCAGGGATCCATCACACGGCATGCAGGGGTGGGAGCCTTCAGAGGAGAGTGTCTGAGGCCCGGGAATGAAGGTCTCCAGCCAGCGGAGGGCATTCCGGTCGGTGTCCTCTGCAGAGAGACGGGCCTGGCGGGGAAGAGGCGGGGTAGAGAGGACGGTGCTGACGAGCACAGTGACAGGTGCATGAAGCACCCGCCCCCACCCCCACCCCACAATGTCTGGTGAGAGCATGGCCTCATAAGCGTCTCTACTGCTAGCCCTGACTGCAGGCATTCCAGCTACACGTTCCCGGGAGTCTCTGCAGAGGGCAAAGCCCCCGCCTTCCAGAACCTCCCCGCCCAGGCGTCCCAGCCACCCAGGGGAGCCGGCAATGATAAGTGCCCAAAGAGAGATGTTAGCAGGCTGATAAATGAGGTGTTAAAAATGCATCCAACTGTCTATCCCCTGTCTGAAGCTCGTTGGTGCTGGATTTGCTTTTGCACATTTATATGGAAATACAGCTCTGCTGTGGCTTGTCATTTTCTAGCTGAATAACTTCAGGGCAGGCCCGCTTTGGAATTTAATTATCCTTCTAGAGGGAGGCCTTTGCGAAGGCTCAGTGCTCAGAAAGTGGCATGACTCTGGACATCTCGTGAGCCATGTTGGGGCCCCTTGGGCCCCCGTGTCTCTGTCTAGGGGATCTTTGGACAGCCAGGGAATGAACACAGGCTGGTCTCGGATCGTCCTGGTGCCTGTCATGCCGAGGGCTGCCGATCTCACCATCTGCTGCCCACTTACCGAAGGGTTATTTTGAGCCACACCTTGAGGCTTAGCTGTGTGTTCATGGGTCACTGTGGGAAGCGGTCGGGCCATATGGGTTGCCAGGGAACCAACCAAGCACCTTACCTGCCGGACTATCTCTCCAGCCGTAAACCAGAGATACTGAAGCCAGATCTCTTTAATCCGACAGTACTTCCAGTGAGAAACTCCGAAGAAATACTAAAGACACTGCAGTGAAGTATGGGCAGCTTACATGGTCAGTGCTGGCGGTGTTGTCTTAGGGGGGACATTTGGGCATTCACAGAACCTGCTTTTTCGCAACTGCAGCACGGGGCAAAAATCTGTGACAGGGCCATCTGTGGTATTGTGAAAGGCTCAGAAGCGCCCTGGGGTTCAGCAGAACAGGGAGCTGTGATTGATTAGGAATGTCTGCTCTGAGTGCAGAGCAGAAGGATGTGGTCCAGGCAGCCGGCATCTGCCCTGGGATTGCTCCTTGCACCCTTCTGGGTCCAGGCCCTGCCGGGGGCTGCCTCAGTGATGCATGCCAATCTCTGTCAGCAACTCCGGAAGGGGGATGTGCTGTTCTTCTTATGGGAAAAACGATGCTAAGGTGTTGGAAACACGATCGAAATGCTGCCTCCGTTTTGGTTGAGTTCTTCTTACCATGCTAAGTTGTAGCTAGACATTTATAAATAAACTATAAATAAATTATAAATGCAGGCATTCGATCAATGCAGAGGGGAAGAACTGGGCAGGCCATAGGCACTGGTGTTCACTAAGGTAGTGACCAGCTGGGAAAATTCTGTGTTTTTTTTTGTATTTTTCCATTTTCTAAAGTGACCCATATTCCTTTTCCAAACGTATTTAATTTATGTGTGTGGGTGTGTGCATCTTTAAAAATATTATATATGTGGAGAGATGGTAGCCTGCTTTATTTTTTTCCTACTTCATAAATTCACCAGGAACATTAATTACTTCTCCCTGGTATGATCTTTAGTTGCTATATAAGGGTATTCTAACCCTTTTTGCTTCAGAGACTGGGGACAAGGACCCTCTCAAGCCCCTTCTCAGCATCCAGCCCTGATCTTCTCCTGAAGGGAGAGCCAGTGGGGACACAGCATCTGCTGTCCAAAAAGACTGTAGACCAAGAAGGGGGTCCTCCTGAGGCATCAGAGATGTGTCTTAGGAACTGGTGTTTAGAGACTTTTTAGTAACTTCCTTCAAGACCCAGAAGAACTTTGGTGCCTATAGAGTAAGAAGGGTCTTGACAAGAGGGAGGTGATTCACATCCAACACCGTTCCTTGGGTATCAAGCTTTTGCAACTGGGACTCGGCTTACCCCAGCACTCACGGAGACACTCAAGACAGAATGTCGGGGGTCAGAGAGATAGTATGGAGGTAAAAGTGAAGGGACTTGCACCATCTGCAGCCATGACCCTGGTTCGAATCCCTATACTACATGTGGTCCCCTAAGCACTGCCAGGAGTAACCCCTGAGTACTACTGAGAGTGGCCCAAGAGCTGAAAAAAGTGTTGTCATGATGGTGGCAGTGCTCAAGTGTGACAACTGAACTGTGGCTGGAGGGGTCCCTGAAGGCAGCAGGCTGTCTCCACAGGAAGTTCTCAGACCCTAGAAGACCGGGATGGGTGCACGGATGAGCTCTCATACTTTCCAGAAGCGAGATGTGGGAGCCAAGCGTGAAGGGTCCACTTACATTGTTATTGTCTTCAGTCTGGGGGAGCCTCCTGGTAGAGTGCGGCTGGGGGTGGGGGGGCTTTGCTTCGTCAAAAAGGGGAGGACGAGGGATTTCATGGATGTGCTAATGTACACGAGACTTGCCTCTCGGGGACCCCAGCAGTGCTGTCCTGTGGTGACCTGGAGGTGCAGGGGCCTTGCCCACCATGGCCAGGTCAGCCTTGGGTCCCCTCAGAGCAGGAGGAAGCGTCTGGATCTCACATAGGACTTGGCAGGGGCATGTTTGGGAGAAGATCCGGGGGTGTGGTCAGCGCTTCTTTCCTGCTCCCAGGACTTCGTGACCTCATCCCTGCCACTCTGCTGAGCTGAGTTTCACCCTTTCACATGCAGTCTGCTCTTGGGCACCCCGATTCCTGGGAGCTGTCCACACCACTTGGCACCCCTCATTCCCCTCCCCTTTGGACCTCATGGTAGCCCCATCTCCTAACCGAAGGCTGAGCATCAGTGCAGATAAGGGGAGTGTCTCTGGTCAAGAGATGTCAAGAAATTTA
This sequence comes from Sorex fumeus, assembly GCF_029834395.1. Classification (NCBI taxonomy): domain Eukaryota; kingdom Metazoa; phylum Chordata; class Mammalia; order Eulipotyphla; family Soricidae; genus Sorex; species Sorex fumeus. The sequence goes on from NW_026606129.1 coordinate 13,391,508, forward strand.
ATGGAGACCCGGGGGTGCAAAATAGTCAGTGGGGCTGAAGGAGTGGTTTGTGGGTCTCCTAAAAGTGCCCTTGTTGGTCTCTATCTTCTCTGAGTCACTTCCTTCTGCCTTTCCTGGCTCCATTTATCCATCCATTTCTCCAATCATCCATCCATTCTCCATCCATCCATCCATCCATCCATCCATCCATCCATCCATCCCTTCATTCCTTCTGGCCCATGACAATCTGTATTTAAGGGATTCAATTCATCCTTCCATCCATTCACTCACCATCATCATCCATTCATCCATCTATCCATCCTTCCATCCATCTATCCACCATCATCCATCCATCCACCATAATTCATCCATCCTTCCATCCATCCACCATCATCCATCACCCATCCATTCCTTCATTCTTCCCTCCATCCATCTGCTCATCCATCTGCTCATCCCTTCATTAATTCCACACAAATGGCACTGAGCTCTTGCTGGCTTCTGGGGTCAGGACCCCAGGATGAGTAAAGGAAGCTTGGCCCAGGACTCCAGGAACTCAGAATCCTGTCCCCTGGACTGGCCTGGATTAGAGAGGTAGGATGTGCTGCAGACACAGCTCGGGAGCTGGGAGGGCTTTGGGGCTCATCCAGACATGGAGGGTGCTGTATTGTGTCAACTCCTGGGCCTGAAAAGAGGCAGTGTGGTGGACAGCCAGGTGACCTTCTCTGGTCTGGGGGAAGGGGGATGGGGCAGGAGACCAGAGGGTTAAACGGTCAGTCTAAAGGGTTTTGAGGCACCACCTGACCATGCCCTGTGGCATGACGACACGGCAGCGTCTTCTCTGCATACAGAGCATGAGGGTCCAGATGCCAGGGCTGGCCTGGTTGGACTCAGGTTCTCCTGGGTTCAAAACTTCCTGGCTGGGCCACCTCCAGCAAGCTGGTCAGCCTCTCTGGGCCTCCCTCTTTTCACTTATAGAATGGGGGGGAGGGGGAATAGTCCATTTCCCAGGTGGTTGTCAGGATTAAGCGTCCCTATGCCTGAGGTCAATATCCGGTCAAAGTAAACATCTGCCATGGACATTGACCATTCTGTACCGGCCTCCTTCCTGCTGGGCTATTTTCTATAAATTCTCTCAGTCTGTCCTCACAAAGACCCCCAGAGATCAGTCATGATTGCTCTGTGTCGCCAAGGCTGAGTGTATGGGTGTTTCTGTCCCTGGCATCTCAGGCGCCTTCACGGGGCACCTTCTGTTTCCATCTTTATTGGACAGCGAGGGGTGGAGTCCTGGCACTTGGCATGGAGGGTGGGGGGGAGGGGCACAGCTACACCTGTGGTTCCCCCCAGGTCCCCTAGAAAAGGCCTCATAGTCGGCCCACATCATCCGCCCTGAGCTCCTGACAGCCGGAGGACCTGGTAGCCAGCAGGGCGGTGGCTGCATATCAGAGGCCAACAGCAGCAAGCAGGCTCAAGAAACTGTCCCCAGAACTGGCAGGCACGTGCTGTGTCCCCTGCATTTGGAGAAACTGTCGGCGATCTCGCCCACCCTGCCGCCAGAGATGCTGCATCATCCAACCGTTCCTCTGTCACGTGAATGGCTCAGTTCCCCCAAATACCTCGTGGCTTCTGGCCAGTCCTTAGTGAGATAAACCCCCCACCCCAACCCAACCTCCGTTTCCTTAGCTGGGCTCAAGAAGCCTCACACTGCTCACTCCAGAGCAGGGCAGGGGTCGGATGTGATCTGCTCGGAACCCACTTGGTGTCTGATAGATCGCTGACTCAGCCTGCACAGACAGAGAGACAGACGAGTGAAAGTGAAGGAAGTGCACCTTGGGGAGCACTCCCGGATGGAACTGTATGAACCTTGGGTGAGGCTGGGGTAGAGCCACACCCGGGAGAGACTAAATGGGATTTTAAGCTGCCTTGGGCGGGAAGGTGGACAGAGACTAGCGGAAGCGGTGGGCTGTGATCTGTAGGGGGTCCGTGTGAGAAAGCACAGAATGTTGCCTGGTGGCTTCCTGTTGCCAGGTGGGCCATAAGTCCTATCTCCCACGCTGGGGGCAGGTGATCTTTGATTCTGGGGGTGTCACTATTTCATCCCCCAGTCACCATTTGGTCCCGTGCGAACCTTACAGTGTCCACCTCCTGTGAGTTTTCACAACACCACAAGGAGATAAAAGATAAAGGGTTGAAAGGGTTGGAGGCAACTCCCAGCCACCAAACACCACCACGGCATCCTACCTGCATGCGGGCCCACCACCGCCACCTTTCTTTCTACCCTTTATCTTCTCTTTTATTATCTGGAGAACCTGGCAGGCTACCAAGAGTATCCTGCCCACACAGCAGAGTCTGGCAAGCTCCCCATGGCATGTTTGATATGCCAAAAACCAGTAACAATGATGGGTCTCATTCCCCTGACCCTGAAAGAGCCTTGAATGTGGCAGTTTCTAAAATCTCAGGGCTAGGATGAAGGAGACGTTACTGGTGCCTGCTCGAGGCAATCGATGAACAACAGGATGACAGTGATACAGTGATCTTCTCTCTTGTGGTATTGTGAGAACTCACAGCTGGCATCCCTGGGCCCATCAGTCCCTCGTTGGGACCCTGCTCTTGGAGTGCCAGGAACTAAGGGCAGCTGAGGCTTAAGTCAAGTAAATACTGATGCCTAGGAGTAAACATTATTTTGGAGTCAATTAACTCCCATGTTACATAGCATAGCATCAACTGTCTTCCTGTGTCTATACAAACAGGACATTGCTAAACAAACCATACAAATGACATAAAGGAAAGAGAAAAGCGATATAGGTTATTAGTTGTGCCTCAGTTGCACTGTTGTGGGAATGGCTCAGTAAACCTTAAGCTCCCTGTGGGAGCAGCAACAACAACTCAGTATTATCCAATAATCCTCCACTGCCGGGAAAGAGATGCAGGAGCCTCACTCCAGGGGTGTGTGAGTGCAGCTGGTGCAGGCCCCAGCCAGGTGCTCAGCGCAGAGGAAGGAGGATGTACCTGGGTGGGGGGAAATTGATATGCCCTCAGGAGAGATCTGACACCCTGCTGGCATCCAGACTGTTCCCCGCCACCCTTCCAGGGTTCCTGCTTGGGGACTGTGGGGGAGCCCCATGAAGGTGCCGCCCCTCTGGTGGGCTGTGAGGGGAGAGAGGCAGAATGACGGGTTGCGAAGACCAAGGCCCCCATCTGCAACTGAGTCTTGGGGGTCACCCTCACAGGCCTTCCCTCATCTCCACCCAGAAGCCCTGCGGGGAGGTGCCCATTTCACAGATGGGGAAACAGAGACCCACAGAGATGCAGGAATCTGCTTCCAGGAGAGCTGGAGCACAGACCAGGCTTCAACCCACCCAGGGGCTTGTTAGGGGCCGGGCATGGAGCATTTGCTCTTGGTGCCCTTGGCGAGGCTGGAGGTGGGGTTACCCCTACATCACAGGTGGGCAAAGTGAGCCCCAGAGAGGCCAGTCCTTTGCATGAGGACGAATCATAAAGGGGTACGCCAGCCTCTGGGGACGGGATGCTGCGTCTCCTCACACCTGGGCAGGGATAGCCCAACCCCAGCTGGGGAACCCAGGGAGGTCTGAGGTGGCTTCCTCTCCAAGCTGAACAGGCTTCCGGGAGCTGCCCCAGTTCCCCGGCTAGATGCCAGGCAGGCCATCTGCTCCTGGAGCTGGGCCCCCCACATCCTCCTCCCCTTGCTCCTCACTGCCTTTCCCTAGAACCACTGGCCCCAGCTGGCTATACAGCTATTAAAGAAATTTCCGGACAATATCATCTCTGCTGGCCTTTTCTGCAACCTGATTTTTGCCACCCTGTGTGTGGCCACCCCCCACTCCACCTCCCATTCTTGCCACTGCACTTGGTCAACCCTGCAGAATAGCTCTGGTGAGGATGGGCAGAGCACAGTTGCCCTGGGCCCCTGAGAGGTGCCCGGTCACTTTCCACACGGCTCCCAGAATGGCGTGGGGCTGCGTCACCCCCAGAGTCCTTTCTGTCACTGCCCTGAGCTCCAGAAAGCCACCCCAGGTCACCGGCTGGCTCTGACCGTCATCCCCGCCCTGCAAGCACGCCTCAGCCAAGCCAAGCCACCTCCTCCCCAAAGCAAAGTCCCAGCTTCAGGGCCTTGTCTCTGGGCATGTCCCCAAGCGGTGCCCAGCCACGCCGTCTCTGTCCCCTTCCCTCCTCTCCCCGCCAACCCTCCCATGCAAACGACACTGCCTGTGCCAGTGGCCCATGTTACGGGTCCCCTGCACTTCTGCTGCGCCTCCCTTCTTTCCACTTGGTTAGTGGTGCCAAGGCGGGGTCAGTGCTATCTGTCTGTCTCCATGTGGTGCCCAGGGCCCGGCATGAGGATTTCCGGACCATCTTAGTGCAGGCAGAGTAGGTCCCACCATGAGCATCCAGGGGGGCTCCAAACCAGATGGCCTGGTCTCCAGAGTTTGCTCTCTGTTCTCGTACTCCCAGCAACGGGGGTGCTTTATTTGCCCGGCATCTGGGTTCCTCGGTGCTGTTTGTTTTCAGAGCAGAAACGCAACCGCAACCGTGTTATCGTGCAAGGCCCCAAAGGAGAAGTTCACGCCCCGCAGTGAAAGTCCCCCCTGTGAAACCTTCCTACCCCCACTGACAGCGAGCCTCTCCCCGAAGATCCCAGACACATGGACACACGGCTCAGAGAGGGCTGGTGGGAGGCCGAGGAGAGGAGGAAGCAGAGGACATCTCAACTTTAGTCTTAGGGTACAGGCAGGGCATAAACAGAGGTGCTGGGGCGGCTGCCATTGTGGGTGGGGGCGGGGAGAGGCCTGAGTGTGGCTTTATGTCCTGAATGGCACAAAGCCGTGGGAACATGCGTGCCAACCCGACTTGCAGAGAGACCCCCTCCCCCGCCCTTGCGTGTGACCTCCAAACCAGCAGAGTCCCCGTCTGTGAACACATCCTACCTACCCTCCACCCTCGCTGGCGGTTTTCTTGAGGATGTGGTCAGTGTCAATGGGACGAATGAGAATTTTAGCACATGTGGATCTGAGATCCAGAGGAGAGCTAGAGATGAGTTCCCGAGAGCCAAGCACAGATTGAGTCTGCCCGCAGGCACTGCAGGCACTGCGGGCGGCAGAAGACTCAGGTCCGAGGCTGCCAGTGGGAGTGGGTGGGCCTGGCTGTGGACTGGTACTGCAGACCAGCCGGTGCATACCTTTCCCTCTTGCCAGCTTCCTGGGGGTGTTCAGGGACCCGGTGCTAATAGTTGAATTCAGCTGTGTCAAGAGAGTTGTTCACACCATGAAAATTGGCCAACGCTATCAATCAGGACCTCACTCCACTCCCCACCCCCCCAGCCTGATTGATCATTAAACAGCTCATCCTGCACCCCACTTGGTTTAGCTGAGCCCCAGAAAGGGAGCCCAGAGTTCCTGGACCGAGGGGGGAATCTCAGAGAGGCAGCCGGCTTTGTTCTGTGTGTCGTAGCGTCAAGTCTCTGGAGGGTTCTAAGTGGATAGGATAACATGATTTGATTCTCACTTTGCCAGCCAGGTTCTGCAAAGCAAAGGCCTGGGTACGGGGTGTGGGGTGTGTGTTTGGGGTGGGAGCAGGGGAAGGGGAGACAGTGACTAGGAATCATGGTCCAGGCTGAAGCTGAATTCAGGGGATTAGCTGAATTTGGGAATTAGAAACTCATGCTTGCTGGCAGCAGCTTAAGACCTGAGCAACGCCGGGGGTGGGAGGGTGGGGGTCAGTGGGCGGGAATGACATGCTTGGCTGAATCTTCAGCTACTGCCCATCTCTGCCACCCTTGGGGGGAAGGGGAGTGTCCTGAGGGGTCTGATTTGCCCAGGGCTGCTAACTCCACCCCCACCCCATCACCCCACCTCTGCAGAGCTGCTCCTGAGTCCCCCAGGTAGAAAATGGGCTCCTAAGTGGCCATGAGTCTCCCCACTGAGATGGTCAGTTCTCGCCTCTGGTCAGTTCCATGGGGCATCTGGATGCTGTCAGTCCCCCAGTCCCCCATCCCCCAGTTCCAAGCCACACCTCAGAACCACAGGAAGCATTTCCTGCCCCAAACAATTGAAGCCAGTGACGTGAAAGCTTTCCAGGGCTGGCCGCCAAACCCGAGGGCCTTGGATCAGAAGAAATGGATGTAGGAAAGAGGCCAAGGTGCCTTCCAGGTGGGCTCTGTGACAGGCACTTCCTGGCCCAGTGGCCAGGCCTTTGCCTCAGGGAGACCTTGACCGCAGAGAAGCCTGCCAAGGCCTGACCACTCATTGTTAACCAAGGAGGCATGAACCAGGAGCGGCCGTGCTCCCGGGGCTGCCTGTGTGCTGGGGCCATCCACCCTGGGTGCACATGTGAGAACCCCTGTTCTAGGGGTTCCGACTGTACCCCCCAAGGACCTGGGAGAGAACCCTCTCAGCTGACCCTGGCAAAACTGAGCAGATGTGGCTGGCAGTTAGAGCACTCAAGAGAGTGGGAAAGGGCCAGGGAGACAGCTCCCAGGGGTGCAGCGTGTGCTTAGCATGTGGGGAACCCAGCCTTGAGCCCCAGAACTTCAGGGGGTCCCCAAGCACCTTCTGAGAGTCAGGGCTGAGCACCATTGGGAGGACACCACCACCACCACCACCAATGAAACCCAACAATAGACTATTTGATCCTTGGTTTTTTTTTTTTTCCTTCCTTTTGTTTCTGGTCCACACACCTAGCAATACTCCGGGAATACTCTTGGCTCTGTGCTAGGGGGCAGGAAGGGAATTATCGCCAAGGATCGTATCAGGGCTATGTGTGAGCTCAATCTGCTGAGCCACCTCTCTGTCCTTGTCTTCTCAGATTTCAGTATCCTGAGTAAGAGCACTGTGGGGGATGCTGATGCTTACAGAGATGATTAGTAACCTTGCCTTAGTGTGAACCAAGTAAATAGGTGTATAGTAGATGCTCAGTGAAAGGGCAGCTGCAGTTCCCCCTCTCCCCATCTTCTCCTCAGCCTCTCAGGTGGCAGTAACTGGTGCGACTCCCAGCACCCAGTGCACCTGCCTGTCTGCCCCAGCTTATAGTAAGAAGGGCGCCTCCCACAGCCTCAGGCTAAAAATATGAATCTGGACATTGAACAATCGAAATGTCTTCTCCTGACACCCTGAGGGGCCAGTGCTGGGTGGTGGAGCAACTACTATGGGCCCTATTGTCATGGGAGCTACGAGCAGTGTTTGAGTGGCCAGACCTTCTCGAAGGTTCCGGTAGTGTCTGAGCACATGGCACAGCTCTGCTCTTTGCTCCTGGGGCTTCTCTTACAAGAATGTTAATTAAAAAAAAAATAGAGCTACTTATTGTGAAACCTCATGACCATCGCCATGCATTCTGTTAATGTGCCCTCCATGAGCTAATCGCTAAAATAAAGTGACTCTCTCTGGGAGGAAAGAAAGTGTAAGGCTGGCTTTGGAAGGAAGGGAGGGGCGTGCTGGATGGAGAACAGGGAAAGAGAATGAAAGGCGTGAACGTGGTGCAAAGGCTAGCTGCCTCTGGGGGGGCCTGAGTGTAGAAGTGAAGAATTCCACATGGAAAAGGAAAGTTGATGTCGGTGAAGACAGTGGCTGAGTGGTTTCCAGCCTGCCCCGTCCACTAACAGCTGCGAGTAGTAGCAGCGGGAAAAGATGGTGATGCAGTGCCTTAAGCATCCACCAATCCCAGAGCGCAGAATACCCAATGACTTGGACAGCGCAGCACAAGAGGAGATAGAGGGAAGGAGGTTTCAGGGCTCAAACAGTAGCACGGGGACACAGATCCTGCATTCATGGGGCTCCCCTCTAGGCGTGGAAGAGGTGGAATCATCCTGAGCTCTGCCCAAGTGGCACAGACAGCCCTGACCAGATAATGACTCTATCTCCTTTGGCTCTGGAATCAATTCTGGTTGGTCCCAGTTTCTTGGCTTGAGTCGTGTCCGTAGGCAATCACTTTCTAAGGTAAATTCTGATTGGTTCAAGTTGGCGTGGCTTGAACCACATGCTTGGCCCTCAGCCAATCACTTTCTGGGGTCAATTCTGATTGGTCCAATTGACTTGGACTTGAATCACATGCTTGTCCCTCAGCCAATCACATTCTGGGGGGGGCAATTCTGATGCTCCAATTGACTTGGCGTTGAGTCACATGCTTGTCCCTCAGCCAATCACTTTCTGGGGTCAATTCTGATTGGTCCAATTGACTTAGACTTGAATCACATGCTTGTCCCTCAGCCAATCACTTTCTGGGGTCAATTCTGATTGGTCCCAGTTGACTTGGGCTTGCGTCAAATGCTTGTCCCTAAGCCTAGCATTGGCTAGGACCGTAGTGGGCTCTGTGTGGTTTAGGCTGGGTAGCAGGTTGAGAGGAGATTGGCACCCAGACAAGACCAGCCCCTTGCCAGTTCTTCTACTGGGAGAGTTAACACAAATTAGCTCCTGGCATCCTCACAACCCTGTCCTGGGAGATACTATTAACTTTAGTTTCCGGATGAAGAGACTGCACCTTGAATCTTCACAGGGTGGGTACCATTGCCTGGGATCACAGTCAGGATGTGGGCTCCAACTTGTGACCCCCACAGCCCAGGAGTAAAATCCTCTATGTTAGGGTGCTGGGCCCACAGGTCAGTGTCCAGTTCTTGGCCGATATCCCGGAAGCTGCAGCCTCGCCCACTTCCTCATTAACCTGGCTCCCCTCTTGCCCCTGCAGGGCCCTGGTTTTCGTATCTCACGGCGCTGGGGAGCACTGCGGCCGCTATGACGAGATAGCTCAGATGCTGGTGGGCCTGGACCTGCTGGTGTTCGCCCACGACCACAGTGAGTACCCCCACGGCTGCTGGCCTGGGCCTGACAATGTGGGGGCTCTCATCTCTGGCCTTTCTCAACCTCCCCCTCTTTCTCCTCCTCCCCTTCCAATTTTCTTCTCTGATTCCTGCCATGAGATTGGGAAAAAATATTCTCCATGGGACATTTGTTTGGGGAGGAAAAAAAGAAAGATGGTATTATGTAAACCCCAAAATATGTCAGACCAGCAGTTTCTGTTGAGTCTGGGATTGAATGCCGACTGATTTGAGGCTTGCACTGAAAATACCAGAGTCGGAATATTGTTTATATAAGGACTCGCCCCAGGCCCAGTAATCCTCTCTTAGACTTATAAAGCAATTTCTGCACAAAATAGGCCCTGGTTTAGTCCCCAGGGACTTCAAATGCATGTGGTGGAGGCAGAGCAAGAACAGCTGAAGCCTCAGCAAGCCACGAGCTGGTTACAGAGCATTTCAAACCGGAACCGTCTGTGCCTCCAAAGGCCAGTCCCTGGAAAATCCCAAATACACACATGCACAAGAGCATACAACAGGCACACACATATGTCCACAGCACATGCATACGGACACACGCAGCAGCCCCCCACGCCAAGTTTGTGATTCAAAAGAATCCAAATAGCATTGTATTTTAAAGGCAGTTCCACGACCCAATTCTGAAGGGTCTTCCTGCATGCCTTGATGACATTCCCCGGGGCTGGAAGGGGCTCCCCCTTAGATCCTGTCTGGTTTAGCAGTTTTACAAGGAAACATTCCCTGCGGATGAGCTGAGCACTCTCTCCACAGCTCACTGCAGAGACACAGCAGCCTGGCCCCAGTCCAGAAACATTGCTTCCCTTTGATCTAATTCGAAAGTGGATAATTAAGTGATGCTGCGGAAAGAGGGAGAGGGGAACTGTGACAGGACTCGCGGGTCCTTGTGGAAGGGAAGGAACGTGGTCTCTGTGCAGAGAGACACTCAGGCCAGCCATCAAGAGCTCTTGGAGACACTCTGCCTTCAGAACTGCAGATCTGGTTTCTCGAGAGTCCTGGGTTGGGCGACTGTGCAGGTATCCCCTGCTTCTTTATGGCAAGTGTGTTCTTCTGTGCCCTGTTAGGAACTTAGAGAAGTCATATTTGAACAGCGACATTTTCCTTATTTGTTTGCTTATAGTTACAAAGTTGTTTATGGTTAAGTTTAAGTCATACATTGTTTCATTTTTAACCCCAGCACTTTTCACTGCCCCCCATAAAGATCCAAGGCAGGATTCACATTTTGTTTGCATTTGTCACTGGTAAAATTTGTTGCACTCTGGGGTCAGAGCCATAGTACAGCCAGGTAAGGCCTTTGTCTTGCACGTGGTTGACCCAGGTTTGAGACCAGGTACCCCCAATCCCTGCCAGGAGTGATCCCTGGATACAGAGCCAGGAGTAAGCCCTGAGCACCACCAGGTGTGACCCCAAAACAAATGGTATGAAAGGAATGTCCTGAAAGAAAAGTTTATATTGACATCCTTTCTTCTTTTTTTTTTAATTTTTATTAGTGAAACACCATGAGGTACAGTTGTAGACTTATAAGTTTTTGTGCTTGGGTTTCAGTTATACAGTGATCGAGTACCCATCCCTCCACCAGTGCCCATTCTCCACCACCAATGATCTCAGAATCCCTCCCACCCCTCCTTCCCCCCATCCCATCTCACCTCTGTGGCAGGGCATTACCTTTTGTTTTCTCTCTCCTTTTGGGTGCTGAGGTTTGCAAGAGGCATTGAGTGGCAATCATGTTCAGTCTATAGTCTACTTTCAGCATGCTTCTCCCATCCTGGGAGGATCCTCCCAACACCCTTTACTTGGTGTTCCCTTCTCTATCTGAACTGCCTTTTCCCCTAGCATGTGCGGCTGGCCTTCAAGCCAGTGAACCTCCTGGTACTTATCTCGACTATTCTTGGATGTTAGTCTCTTATTTTGTTACTTTATATTCCCCAGATAAATGCAATTTTTCTATGTCTGATAGACATATCTTTCTGATTCATTTCACTTAGCATGATACTTTCCATGTGGTATCACTTGTCTGTAAATTTCATGACTTCATCTTTTCTAACAGCTGCATAGTACTGCATTGTGTAGATGTACCAAAGTTTCTCTAACCAGTATATTGACATCCTTTCTGAACTTGTTTTGCTCCTTCACTTTTTTCAAAAGCCTGTGGGCACTGGGGAGATAGCTCAAGGGCGGGGGGAGGGGGGAAGCACATGCCTTGAATGTTTGAGGTTTGCTGTGGGATCCTCATCCCCTTTGCCACCCAAACACTTCCAGGTGTAGCCCTGGTGGTCCCACAGGGCCTGAGCAGCGCCCAATCTGCTTACCTGAGTACAATCCCATTAGCTGGGCGAGTGTCACTACAAATGACCCCTGGGTTCCCCAGGAGCAAGCCCCAACAAAGAGAGAGAGAGAGAGAGAGAGAGAGAGAGAAGGAAGGAGGCAAGAACGGAGGGAAGGGAGGAAAGAAGGAATGAAGGAAAGAAGGAAGGCCTACATTAGCCCCTTTTTGTTAACCAATAGAAATTCAAAGAGAATTATTTTTGTTTTGAATATAAACATCAAGAGGTCAAAGTTTTGTCCAGTATTGACTTAGTGGACTGGGCCTGGCACATTGATATCCAAAGCAGGGGGCGTGGCCTTGCCCGGGGCGTGGCCTAATAAGAGGGTGTGGCTTCGCCCAAGGACCGTGGCCACGCCCCTTGCCCAGGGGCGTGGCCTTTACTGCTTTTACTAAAGAAAGGTTCGCATTGTTTAGACTTTACATGTTGCCTGCTATGATTCAGTGGGTTACCTTTAGGATCTTACCTGGCAAGCTACCGAGAGTATTCGATATGCCAGACACAGTAACAACAAAGTCTCCAATGGAGATGTTACTGGGCCCGCTCGAGCAAATCGACGATCAACGGGAGGGCCTTTACTTTTTACTTTACTTACCTTTAGGATCTGGGAGTAATTAAAAAAAAAATCCAGTGTAAATGAATGGTCATTGCTTCTTGATGCTGCTTCAGCTTTCGAAAGAATTCCTCTGCCTACTACCCTTCCGCCGGTGGAGGAACCTAGATGATCAAAGACTGAACCCAGAATTCCCATTTTCTGAGTTCGGGCTTTTGCTTGTCTGTTTGGATGGGACAGGTGAGGGCGGGGAGGTCTCCCAAGCAGCTCTCCGCAGACCCAGGGGCCACTCCAGGGATACTCAGCCTAACCAGGCCCTGGATCAGTGATAGAGCCCTGAAATACTGTACAGCCAGGTCACCCATCAGGGCTCAGGGGCCCCCAGCTCTGCACCCCACAGTACGAGCGGGAGTGTGGGGCATGCCCTAAGGTGCCAGGGCATTGCGCATGCAAGGCATGATCCCTCACCCCCAAACTATCTCCCTGGCCCCTCCTTGATCTGTTCTGCTTCTTGGTGTCAGTGACCCTCTTGTCAAATGCCCATGGCCAGAACCGTGGGGGCAAGGAACTGTTGCTTGCCTTATTTTGCCGCTGGAAACTTTGAAGAACCAACATGTCTAACATTTTTGTAGAGATCCTCCCAGTGATGTTTTTGTGGGGGCTGGGAGGCTGGGGCTGGGGTCATTCTGGGTCATGTGAAGCTCATAGTATGGAACTCTGGCCCAGGAGTACTCAGCTAGACCCTGGGTGTTGGGGGTGGGGGGTCACGGGGTGCTCAGGAGCCAACTCAGAACCTCGCACATGCCATTCTACCACTTGAATGTTTCCCCCTGGCCCTGAGTAGCGGAGTTTAAAGGCATCATTTTCAATATAAAGGTAGAAAAGAAACAGCCCACCCACCACCTCTTGGCGTTTCCAGAATAGCATCAAACATCGAGGCTGGTTTGCTTTCAGTTATTTTTCTAAATATAATGAAATAAATATAATGAAAGCGGTCATTTATGTTCACCTGCATTAAAGGCGGTGATTTATCGTCTTCTTCCAATGACTCATGGAAATCTCTCGGGCAAGTGCCTAAGAGAAGTGCTTTATCAAAGAAATGAATGCATTTGAGAGTGTGTGTGACTTTTATTGTCTACAGGTGGAAGGAACTCTGGCTGGCTTGGCAGGAGAACACTGAGGAGGGGGTGTTGAGCTGTCCCTCTGGAGATTTTTCTTGAGTGTTTGTTGTTTGTTTGTTTGTTGGCCTACACTCGGCAGTGATCAGAGGCTACTTCTAGTTTTGTGTTTAGGGATTCACTCCTGGTAGTTCTGGAGAACAAGCCCAGGTTAGCCACATGCAAGGTAGTGCCTTCACCCCTGTACTATCTCTTCAGGCCTGGGAGGAACCTTCTGTAGGCTGGGGAAGTGGACATTGGTGGCTAGACCCATTCCTGGTCCTTCTGGCTGAAAAATGTCATGTTGCGAGTGAGGGGTTTCCACTTGGAGCTGCTAGCGAGCTCTTTTTCTGCTGTGTGCACAGTCGGGTTTCATACTGGACATGAACACGTATGAGAGATGTGTGGACTTGATGGTTTCACGGCTGGTGTCTGCAGCCTGGACAGCAGAAGGGTCCGCCTTGAGCACCCGGGTCCCCAGTTTCATCCCTCTGCCTTTGTAAGTGTGGTGTGTCAGTGCCCTGATGAAGCAGCTTCCGGCCACACACAGAGCTGCGTACACAGGACGAGAGAGAATGCTCTTAGAGGGTGCAGTGGAAGCCCCTTCCCCATGCGCCCTCCTGAGTCCACTTCCAGCCACAGTGTGCGAGGACCTGAGCAGGATGTCCATGAGGCCCTGCTCGGGACCAGCGAGGCCAGGGCTGTGAATGGAGGGCCCCAGTAGTCCTGGCCTCTCACCGTGCCCAGCCAGGTTGTCTGTCTGACCTGCAGAGGCTGCTGTGAGGGGTGGGAGGAAAGCGTGGGTGTGGAAATGCTTCTCCAAGAAAACAGCTGCATACAGAGAAGTCTTTGCTGGTTTCTACACCCAATTTCCAGATTGGGAGGGTGTCCCCACCCAGCGGTGCTCAGGGCTTACTCTCGGCTTTGCGCTTAACATTCACTCCTGACAGTGCTCAGGGTGTCGTCCGCAGTGCTGGGGACTGAACCTAGGTCAGCTGCATGCAAGACAAGTGCCTTAACCCCTGTCCCCTCTCTCGGCTCTGTCAGTTGGAAGTCAGGTCACCTGGCTGTCGATGAGACAGGGATCTCTAGACCGTGGTGGGCGTCTGTACATCTCAGCACAGTGCCTGGTGGACCGTGGCGCCCAGAGCAGGGCACGGGGAGGGTGGGTGTCGTTTCACTGGGTCTCTCAAGTTTCACCTCGGAACCTTACGGAATTATCTCCTGGGTGTGTGAGCAGCTTTCCAGCAACACGTGTGCTGATGCCAGGCTCTGAGGCAGTTGCTGTCTGCCCGGTCCCATGAATGCCTCATGCACAGTCCCACGAATCCTCACAGAGGCGGCTTCTGTGGTGCTGCGTTCAAAGGCGCCTTTTTCTCCTGGCAGCAAAGCCCTCCCAGCCGCTGCCAGGTGGTTTGTCGGGACCTAAGAAGCCAGCCACAATAGTCTAATGTGCAGAAGCGTTTTCATCCCCCTCGACACATACCTCCAGATGGGAGGGAAATGAGGGGTAGAACACAGCAGAAGGAACCAGGCTCACCTCAAGAAAACGAACCTTTCTTGGGACAGCCTGGCAGTCACAAGCTTCTCTCACTGGCCAGCACTGCCCCAGACAGCCACCCCTCGTGTCAGGGGCAAAGCCGTTCCTCACACAGAAAACCAGCCACTGGCATCAAGGAGCTTTCTGCAGGGGAAAATTTTGTTGGGAGGCACCAGGCTGGGATAGCAGCAGAGCCTGTGGCAGAGAACACCCGCCTGAGGGGAAGGCCCAGAGGGGTGCTCAGGGACCCCAGGAATCTGGACTAGGAGGCCCAGGTCAGTGGGTATGGCATTTGCCTTGCATGCAGCCGACCTGGGTTCAATCCCCGGTATCCCATAGGGTCCCCCAAGCACTTCTGGGAGTAATGCCTGAGTGCAGAGCCAGGAGGAACCCCTGAGCATCGCTGGGTATGACCCCAAAAGCAAAATAGATAAATAAGTAAATAAATTAGAAGGCCCTGGTGTTCCTCCTCAAGCATCTTCATGCCGGCTGGATGGATGACCTGGTTCTGGGACTGGATTCTGCTTTGGAGGCTGGATCCCCGATAATCTCAGCTCTGCATTCCAGGAAGAATTGCTGGGAGAAGGTGGCGTGTCAGATCACCTGGTGTGAGTCACTTGACAGGCCCAGGAGAGCGGGGGCTGTCCTGTTAAAGGTTGGCCAGTGAGGAGGAAAGAACACCGCTTCCTCTTGGTTTAGTCAAGGGACAGCAAAATGGCATTGGCGACAGGTGTCTTGCACACGGCCAACCCTGGTCCAACCTCCAGCACCTCATAGAGTGAGGAGTGATCCCTGAGCACCACCAGGAGTCGCCCCAGTTTCCCCTCCCCAGTAGTATAAGCATAAAAATATCCTTAGCAGAATGCTCTATCCACATGGACAGAGTGGCCACTTGGAGTCTGGCAGCCAGGCAGGATGGTGTCCCATGGAGCTGGACATAGGCATGGACGGGCCTTGGACAGAGGAGCCACCAGCATGGGGTGTTGCATTGGCCTCAGCAGGGCCTGGCTGCCAAGAAGCCTGGCTAGAGTAGCCACTGGCCAGCACAGAAAGTCCACCTCGGAGACACGCCCCAGGCCTCAGCCCCACTGCTCTGGCCTTCAGTGTCCATTGAGGTCTCTTGCAGATCCATGGCCCAGGGGTCCCTGCTACCCTATGGTATGTGGCACACGCTTCATTTCTGATGTTTTTGGAACATTGGGAGTTTGGGGTCTTTCTGGGGCTGCCCTGCGTTCCCATGAACGCATGAAGGGCTCGGCATTCAGATGTGGAGCAAGCTCCCCAGCCCACCCTCAGGCCCCTGTTCTCACTAAAATCCTGCCTAGAGCCCCTGGAACGCAAGGGCAGCACGGCCCTGGCTGGAGACATACAGGATGCCCAGGGCTGAAGGAGCCATGATATCAGTGAGGACCAAGGTGGCTTGGGAAGCCCAGGAACTGGGCATCGGGAAGTAGGGCACAGGACGGGCCCAGAAAGGGAGAGCTGCCTGCAGGCTGAGGTGGGGGGCCTGCAGGAGTGGGTGGGAGCACCAGCGAGGGGCCTCAGTGGTGTTCTAAGCAGGGCGCAGAGACAGGGGCCCCGCCAGGCACTGTTAAACCGGGCCAACATCTTCCCAGAGGAATCACGAAGACAAGTCGCAATGCAGTAAGCAAAGGGTCTTTATTGGCTGGCTCGGCTAGGTCAGGCTAGGGGTCTTGTCTGGCTCAGCTGCTCTCAGTGACTTGCTGGGACCCCCCACCCCAGCCCCAAGCAGAAGGGCCTAAGTGGCCAGAAAAGATGACCTGAGGCCGTCAGGGGGTCTTCAGACCCACTGGGGGGGACTGAGGGGCGGAAGGTCCCCACAGAGGCTGCTGACAGGGGGCCCTGCCAGGAGGCAGCCTCCTGCAAGTGGCCCAAGGCGCCTCTGTGGGCCCAGGAAACTGTCTCTCTGTTTACAGAGGAGCCGAGAATGTTCTCAACTGATTAACAGTGAATTAATTATCCGCAAATATTTGAGGCAAAGTGTTAAGAGAGGTTCTTCTTTTTTTTTCTTTTTAAACTGGGCTGGGGTGAGTGAGAAGAGGGAATGCTTGTGGGTGGCACTGCTGTGTGGTGTCTTTTGTGTAGGGGGTGCTATCCAGTGAGGAGAAGGGCAAATAGAAAATTCCGGGGAAAAGGTGTGAGTGTAGTGTGAATGTAGGTGTGTGAGTGTGAAGGGGTGTGTTTGTGTATATGTGTATGTTTGTGTATGTGCATGTGTGTATGTGAGGTCATGTACGAGGGTATGGGAATGCAAATGTGTGAATGCACGTCTGTGAAAGTGTGTGTATGTGCATGTGTGAATGTGAGTGTGTGAGAGCATGTGCGAGTGTATGAGAAAGTATGTGTGTGAATGTATGTGGGAATGTCTGCGAGTATATGAGAATTGTATGTGTGGATGTGAGTGTGTGAGTCTGTGGAGTGTATGAGAATGTACTTGTGAGAATGTGAGTGTGTGAGAGTGTGTGTGTGTGAATATGAGTGTGTGAAAGCGTGTGTGAGTATGAGAATGTGTGTGAGTATGAGATGTGTGTGAGAGCGTGTGTGAGTGAATGTGTGTGTGAGAGCATGTGTAATGAGTGTGCGAGAGCGTGTGTGAGTATGAGAATGTGTGTGAGTGTTAGTGAGAGTGTGTATGAGAATGTGTGTGTGTGAGAGTGTGTGTGAGAATGTGTGTGAGTATGAGATGTGTGTGAGAGTGTGTGTGAGTGAATGTGTGTGAGAGCATGTATAATGAGTGCGTGTGAGGATGTGAGTGTGTGTGTGTGAATGTGAGTGTGTGAATGTGAGTGTGTGATATACCTGTGTTTTCTGCCACGGCGATAGTTTGACTCAGGTCCTCACTGGATCATTCTAAAACCAATCACCTTCCATTCCACTCATGAGTTTGTATTTGAAACAATTGAAGATGGTGCTAATTCTTCTTGCTCTCATACGTAGGAGAGGGAAAACAGTGGATTGTGTGGTCCCGGGATGTTTCCCGAGTTTTCGACTCCAAAGGGAGACAATGAAGTCATAGTCGGGGCCAGCAGCGGAAGAGCAGGCAGCCTGTCTGTCGCCCAGTCTCTCAGCCGCCTCGGGGGGCCCCTCTGTGTTCACAGCCCCGCACCCCTGAACCTTCCGGCTTCGGTGCAGATCTCCACCAGGCCATTGGCCATTGGTTTATTTGCCTCTCTCCAATAACAAAGAAACATTCGCGGGCCTCACTTTGCTCCTGGTGAAATGAGGATCATGACAACAGTAGGTCCCCAGTCATGATGATGAGGTGGCATCGCGACTGAGGGGCACGGTGAAGGCAGGTGGGCTTCTCCAAGCCCAGCGGGCAGCAGTGGAGGCCAGGCCTCTGTCCACGCCCGATTCTCAGGCTCAGACCGGCAAACTCCAAGGGGTTTCCTGTGCCAAAGTTACTTGACATCCAACCCGAGGTGACCCCAAATTCGGTGAAGGTGTCGCTGCGAACCGGGAAGTGTGGTGTTGCAGCAGCCCTCGGCTTTATCTGCTCAGATGCAGGAGATAATTCATTGTGGAGCCTCCCGAGCAGTGCTCAGGGCCCGGGCTCTGTTTGCAAAGAGCAGCTTCCTGGGCGTCCCCGCGAGTCACTTGTTGGAGGAGAGGCGTGAGCCTGCGCACACGTGACGCTGCGTTGGAGGGGAGATTGCTGTTCTCCACTGTTCGGGGAGCAGTGCTGAGCCTCCTGCAATGGTGGGGAGCAGGAGTGGCAAAGCAGCCCCACAGACCCCAGCACCCCAAAGACAGCCCAGCCACTGCCTTGCTGTGCGACGCTGGGGAAGTGAAGGAACCTCTCTGATCCTGGCTAGTCCTCCACAGCAGGAGAAAACTCCATCTCAGCCACTCCCACCGGGCCACGGTGTGGGGGCAGGGGGTTGGGGGCTCCACGGAGAGACTCCACACAGAGGCCCGGCTCGCAGCTGCTTTGATCCCATCCAGGTGCTAACCAGGCCCCAACCCACGTAGCTTCCGAGGTCAGAGAAAGTCTGGCGCATTCAGGGTGGTCCTCGGGCTTCCAATGTGGTGCCCAGGCCAGCCAGCAGTAACCTCGTCCTCTCCCGCATGGCCTGAGGGTTCCTGTGCCCACCTCCCCCCCAAAAAAAAATAATCATGCAAAGACTCGTCAGCCCTGGTCTTGTCCAACCCTCACCCCCGCCAGGAGATCAGGCTCCTCCCCCTCCTTCCTTTTGGGGGGAGGCGGGCAGCACTGTCATTTGTGAGTAACATCTGTCCTCTCCCTGCAGATCATGTCCCCCCACATTGAGCATGACTAGTGGCATGTTCTGGGCACCAGACAGGCCTGTTCTATGCCCCCCGGGAACAGAAGAAAGGGGCCCTGGGCACGAGAGGACAAGCGGGCACATCCACTCCCGCCCTCGGTCCCCTTCTCCCCAGCCCGCTCAGGGCAGCGCCCCCTGCAGGGCGGCACTGCCCTCTTCTTCCCTTTCTGCATGATGTCCTGGTGCCCGGGGCCAGATGTTTCTCCCTGAACATCCTCGCATGCCAAGCCCGGTCCTTGCAGCCGGTGAATCCTGCCGGCCAGCGGTCGGGTGGGATTCAGTCACTCAGCCGACAGGGACGGAGAGCCCCATGGGGAACTTGTGGGGGTTCAGAGATGAGAAGGTCGTCAGGGTGAAGGCTGAGAGGAGCCCGGCGTTCCCAGGGGTAGGAGGGAGTGGGAGACGGCCTGGCAGGGATGGGGCATGCAGGCAAGGCTTAAACGGGGCCTTGGCCCAGCAGGGTGCCACCCCGTGGTCCCAGAGAAACACTACTGCCCAGTCCCCTCTGGAACCCTGGTTCAGAGGTTTCCCCCGCTTTGGAAATGAGGCAGGAGCCAGGTCCCATGGCAGGAGGGGCCCCCTGACTCCCCCGCGTCTAAGACGCCGGTTTGAGAAGCTGCAGTTGGGGGGATGGCCAACGCTTGCGACCCGGTGTGGCTGTGAGATAAATGCGTAGCCCAGAGTGCCTGGTCAGCCCAGCCAGCGACAGCGGCCAGCAAAGGCCAGCACCCAGGACCCGCGGGGCACCCGTGGCCCGCAGCCCAGCGGCCCCGGCTACAGCCTTTCTCCCCGCCGCCTCCTCCCTGCTCCAGAGACATCTTTCACTTCCTCGAGAATCGCTGCTTCTCCGTGGGGTATTTTTAGTGTCTGTTCATGTGCTTGCTCCCCGCCAGACTCGGCAGCAGCTCGCGCGCGGGGGATCGTCTCTCTCGCTCGCTCTCACTCTCCCCTCTCTCCCTCTCTGTCTCTGTATGTCTCTGTTTCTGTCTCTGTCTCTCCTCTCTCTCTGTCTCCCTGTCTCTGTCTCTCCCTCTCTCTCTCTCTCTCTCTTGTTCTCTCTCTCTCCCCCATCTCTCTCCCTCTCTCCCTCTCTGTCTCTCTGTGTGTGTCTCTGTCTCTGTCTCTCCTCGTCTCCCTGTCTCTGTCTCTGTCTCTCCCTCTCTCTCTCGTTCCCTCTCTCTCTCCCCCACCTTTCCCTCTCTCCCTCTCTGTCTCTCTGTGTGTCTCTGTCTATCCTCTGTCCCTCTCTGTCTCCCTGTCTCTGTCTCTCCCTCTCTCTCTCCCGTTCCCTCTCTCTCTTCACCATCTCTCCTTCTCTCTCCCTCTCTTTCTCTCTTATGCTCTGTCCCTCTGTCTTTCTCTCTCTCTGTCTCTCTGTCTCTCTCTGTCTCTCTCTCTGTCTCTCTCTTTCTCTCTCATAAGCTGAGTTTTCCAGGCCTGCCAGGTGGCACAGGAAAAAGGAGGAAGATCCAGCTTGGGGAGGGGAGCAGTTAGGCTGAGGACGGACAGGCACATGCAGGAGGCTTCAGACCTGGACACAGAGGACCCCGGTGTGTGTGTGGTGGGGGGCGGCACAGTCCCCAAGCTTGCCATCCTGAAACAGCAAGCTGGGGGTTGGGGGGCTGCTCCCCACCCCAGGCCTGAGTCACAGGTGGCGGCGCCCCTGCGCCTGCCCCCTGGCATTAGAGGTGCCCCTGGAATCTTGGCGGGCACACGGGCAATGCAGCCTGCCTGGAGCCAGACGCCGGCCTGGCAGCAGCCTGGGAAACAGTGGCCCTGCCGAGACTGTTTCCCTGCCGGCTGCCGCCGGCGGGCAAGAGGCAACCCTGGGCCAGGCCAGGGAACCGTTACTGGTGGCCTGTAGCCCTGGGACAGGCCGGGCTGTCCAGGTCCCAGCCGCCTATGGTGTGTGACCCCCAGGCCCTGACCTTGACCGTCCCCACCTCTCACGCCCTTTTGTCAGTGACTTCAGCAGGACTCAGGCTGCCCACAGGCAGGAGAGAGGAGCCGCTGGCATTTCCAGCTGGCCAGGGCCAAGGCTGGCTAGGCGGGACTCCAAGAGGGCCAGGGTGGGGGCCTCTCTCAAGGCCGGGGCGGGGGAAGGGCCCTCGTTCCCTCTGAGCCCCATCTCTCTCAAGTGGCAGCTCCCACAGCATGTGACCGGGAAGTGGCCGGCCCACCGAGAACTAAAAATAAACGGCTGGGCTGCGCGACTGCCAAGTGCCCAGGCACACCAGGAGGACGCGGGCGCCCAGGGTGGCCTGGGGAGCGGCCCCCCAGCTGGGGAGAGGAACCAGGAGGAGGTACAAACGTGGCTTTCAGCAGCCTCGGGTGTTGCGATTGGGCCGCATCCCGGGTCTGGCTGCCCGCCACCCTGCCTCCCGCGCGTGGTGCTGTGTTTCCATGGGTCCCTTCCAGGGAGAGTGACCTTGTCCTGGAGCTCTGGGGAAGGGGCATGCTCGGCCTCTGCCCCACTTGGAGGGAGAAGGAGCAATAGCATAGCGGGGAGGGCGTTTGCCTTGCACGTGGCCGACCTGGGTTCGATTCCCAGCATCCCTTATGGTCCCCTGAGCACCGCCAGGGGTAATTCCTGAGTGCAGAGCCAGGAGTAACCCCTGAGCACTGCTGGGTATGACCCAAAAAGCAAAAAAAAAAAAAAAAGAGAGAGAGAGAGAGAAGCGAGTGCTGTGCGTTCCCCACGCTGGCCTGGACGTCAGAGCGTCCAGGGCCATGGGGGACACAGGAGTCCCCTGGGCTCTGCAGGGTAGGCCAGGCAGCTGGTCTGTCAGAACCCCGGTGTCTTCAGCAGCAGCAGATAAAGCCAGTGATGCTGGAGTCCTGCACAGCCGCAGCTCAGAGACATCAGACAGTGCTGGGTGGGCTCAGGAGGGGCGGGGGCAATTCAGAATGGAGCTTGCAAAGTCACCTGTGGGGGTGGGGTGGGGGGGCCGTGGCTTCCTTGGCACGCCATTGGCTCCTTCCCCAGCTCTGGAAGCAGCCTGGAGGCAGCAGGTGGCCCTGCCTGCTGGCGGACACGGGACCCTGGCGAGAAGCAGATCATGCCATCCCCCACCCCCAGCCCTGAGCCAAGCAGCAGCGTGGTGGAGGACGGGGCTGGCCCCGAGGGCTCCAGAAAGCAGGGGCCTGGCCGCTGACCCTCCCTCCCGCCCTCTCTCGGATCAGCCACCAGCCTTCTCCCCCGGGGACCTGGTGCCAGGTGCTGTTCAGTGACCAACTGCCCCACTGCTGGGCGTCTGCTGGAGACGGCGGCCTTCAGGGTTTGCCCAGGGCGGAACCTGGATTTGGTGCACGTGGTGGCAAAGCTGAGCCGCAGGACAGACCCCATTCGGGAAAACCAGATGCCGCTTCCAAACGCCTCAACTCTGTGCTCATCCTGTTTCCCAGGGGTCGCCGCTAGGCAACCCTGGTGGCGATGTGCCATGTGTCCCTGGAAGAAGCAAGCTCAGAGAGGGAGAGGAACTGGTCCAAGGATGCACAGCCTTGGTGGGGTGGAGGGGGTGGGGCTGGGGCGCAAAGCCAGGATCAAGTTCCTGTGCGCATCTTCAGGGTGGACCGCCACGGGTGCAGGGCTGTCACAGGTGCAGGGCTGTCAGTCACGGCTCAGGGCTGTCACCGGCTGCAGGCCCGGCTTGGGCGTGCAGCCTCCAGGCCAGAGCTCGGGTTTCTGCTCCATCTGGCAGAAGCTCCAGGAATAGTGCGTGACGCGCAGTCTGTCGGGGTACAGGACCAGCTGCCCACCGGCACCTCCTGCCAAGTCTCCACACAGAGTCCCCGACTCCCCCGCGGGGCCCGGGGCCCAGCCCCAGAGCAGCCAGGGTCAGGGCAGGCTCCTGGGGTGCAGACGGGTCCCTTTCCCCCTGCTGAGAGCCCCTGAGGGCCCCATGGGAGCCTGGCTCTGGGCCCCCGCCGGCAGCAGCCTGAGCTCAGTCCTGAAACTGTGAACTGGGGGCGGGGGATGGGGGTGGGGATCCCCCAGGGACCTCAGCAGTCCCACCTGAGTGATGGGCACATGGCCGCTCAGGAACCGTCAGTCGTGGGGGTGCCCAGCACAGACAGACTCAGCAGCGTTGCACCAGGGGCTCCTGGGCCAAGGCGGCCCTCCCCCCGCCGCCAGCACCCCTCCCCCGGCAGCCGGCAGCCGGCGGGGACTGTCACTGCGCTCAGGGCCCAGCTGTCTCCCACCCCGGAGCCGGGGAGAGGCAGGAGCTGGATCACTGAGGCACCATAATAATAATTATTTCTCTCCCGGTCATTGTGCCCGTGTCGACAGATCAACAGATCGGAAGAATCGCTTGGAGGATGGATTCAGTGGAAACTTTCTGACCATAAAAGGAGCGGAGTGTGCCCTGCGCCCCTGGGTGAAGGGAGGCCGGGAGGGAGGAGCCCCCGCCGACCCCCACCAGCCGGGTCCCTCCCTCCTTCCCAGCTGCTACCCTCCCCACCCCCCCATGGGTCCTGGGGTCATCAGTGCTCCCTGGGCTGGACTCGATCCTTTAACTCTTATCCTTGCCGTAACTTGGACACTGCGGGCCGGAGAAAGGGAGGAGGGGGGGTCAGGTGAGAGAACAAGCCTGTGGCTAAGGGGTCTCGGAGACAGCGGTGGACACGAGGAGTGGGCCGGGGGGGCGGGTGATGCCAAAGGGAGGTCGGGGTGCAAGGTGCAGTGCTGAGAACCTGGTGGCACACCTGTGCGGGCACAGCTGTCGAGTGAGGAGGGGTCTGCAGAGGGCAGCCAAGGGCGGGGCGGGGGGACACTTGGGAGGCTGGTGCCACTGTTGGCCCAGAAAGGGCCCCTCGCTGCCCACCTGGGGCACTGTGAGGGCCCCCTGGGTCCTTCCCTTCAAGGACAGTGGGAGAGAAGGCAGCCTCCCAACAGCAGCAGCTTGTCCTGTGTCATGGTAGATGGACTGGTTTCCTCCAAGAAACGCGTCTGATTTTTTTTTAATTTTTATTAGTGAGGTACCATGAGGTACAGTTGTAGACTTACAAATTTTTGTGCTTGGGTTTCAATTATACAATGATCAAATACCCATCCCTCCACCAGTGCCCATTTCCCACCACCACGGATCCCAGTATCCCTCCCACACCCATCCCCCCATCCCACCCTGCCTCTCCATGAAGAATGGTGCCGTACAGGGATTGGCTGGTGCTCACGCTCTCTCTCTTCCTCTCTCCCTCCCACTCTCACTCTCTCTTTCCCTCTGTCTCCCCCCTCCCTCCCTCCCTCTCTCCCTCTCTCTCCCTCCCTCCCTCCCTCTCCTCTCTCCTCTCTCTCCCTCCAGCTCTCTCTCTCTCTCTCTCTCTCTCTCTCTCTCTCTCTCTCTCTCTCTCTCTCTCTCTCTCGGCACGCCCAGTGCCGACAGAGAAGCGAAGTGTGGCTGTGGCTCTTATTCCCCAAGGCAGCTGAGGGCTGTGGAAGGTGGCCAGGCAGGCAGAGTGGGGGCCGGGGCCAGGGGGGTGGATTCTGTTTGCTCAGAAAACTTCTCACCATTGGCTTTTTGCAAGTTTCCTTTGCATTTCTGAGACTCCCTCCCTCGTCCAGTCATTGATTCGCATCATTCATTTGTTCTGTAATTTATGGCGCATCTGCTGGGGACCACGCCTGGTCCTGGTGCCTGTTGTGGATACCTGGGAATACTGTTGGGGATAAAGTAGCCACAAGTCCCTGCCCCTGTCGGGCCACCAGCAGAAATAAGTGTCTCTGAGTCTGCCACTGGAGAGACTTCTCACAGAGAGAGTGAAACGGGCACCGCAGGGCAGAGGGTGGCACCACTCTAAATAAGCGGGTTAGGGCCCAAGAGCTCGTACATACACGAGTCAAGGTGCTTATCTTGCCTGTGACCAATCTGGGTTTGATCCCCAGCATCACATGGGCTTCCCCCAGAGTAATCCTTGAGCACAGAGCCAGGAGTAAGCCCTGAGTCCTGCCAGATATTCCCCCTCCCCCGCCAAAAAAATTACAAGAACAGAAATTAAGCAAAAACACTCAAAAACAAAAAATAGGGGGCTGGAGTGATGGTAGCACAGTGGATAGGGCATTTGCCTTGCACGCAGCCAACCTGGGTTCGATTCCTAGCATCGCATATGGTCCCCCGAGCACCGCCAGGAGTGATTCCTGAGTGCAGAGCCAGGAGTAACCCCTGTGCATCGCCAGGTGTGACCCAAAAAGCAAAATATATATATATATATATAGAAAATCGGTGGGTCTCGCTGAGAAAGTGGGGATGGAGCAAAGCCTGGGAGGAGAGTTCGAGAGCCACGTGGCTGTGTGGGGGTGGGGAAGTGGGGACCCCAGGACCAGCGTCCCAGCAGGAGGGGCGGGAGCACCTGCATGAGAGGAGACGGAGGTGACACCAGCAGGAGGGCTGGGCCCAGTGAACCCCGGTTTGCGCCTCTCTGACGCAGAGATCAACCCCCTGCAAGTGCCACACAGTTCCCATCCCACCGGTGTCCCCATCACGGGCTTGTGATCGGCACATGGGAGCCGGCGTGCCCCCGCCCACTTCCCACCACAGAGCTCAATTAGCCACAACTCCAGCCCCAAGGCGCCGATGACCTGGTGCTGACCACAGCTGCGGCCGTGCTGGACCCGAGCCTGGGCCTGCCCCGAGTGGGTTCCTGGGGCTCATTCTCATTAGCAGGTCCTCCCCCTGGCTGCCCGACACCATCCCTGTGCTCAGCAGCTCCGGGAGGTGCCATGGAAATGCCTTTCACTGGTGAATTCACACATTGAGGAAACCATGCTGGTTCCTGCTGGAACTCTGAGCTCGTCTCTGTGAGAAGTGCAGAAAGTCCTTCGATGAGGAATATTGTCCATGTGAGATGTGGGGGCTGTGTGTGTGTGTGTGTGTGTGTGTGTGTGTGTGTGTGTGTGTGTGTACTGGGCCCCAGACAGCATCTAACAGACAGGTAGAAGTTGGTAATCAGTGGGGAGAGGGCTGTTTTCTGAGATAAATCAGTCAGCAACTCCCAAATAATGCTGCGTAACAAAGCCCTTTGCCCATAGGCCAGAGCGGGCTTTGTCACCCCGGGGGTCCTCCCACTGTGTATGGCTTTTCCTGGGGTTCTGCCCCAGACCTGAGGGTGGGCACCCCTCTTTCCGTGTGCCTCTCTTCTCGAGGGTCCCCATCCTCATGCACTGGCTGAGGCCTCTTTGCGGAGTGAGGTCACGCAGGATACTACCCCACTCCCTCGGCCCCCAGTGATGCATTTTGAAACTGGGATCGGAAGTCTCTTCCTGGCTTCTGCCGTGTTCTTCTGGCCAAAGCAAGTCCCATGGCAAGTCCAGCAGTCATAGTTGGGATATGGTGGGGGGCTGGTAAGGACACGTGGCAGAGAGCATGGCTAGGGGGTGTCTCTCCAGTAGAACTTCGGTGGGTCTGCCATGTGCTTCAGGTGGGAGCAAGTGTGAGGAATTCAGCAGGGTGAAGGGGTCAGTGATCCCTGGTCCCTGGCCCCAGGTGATCAGGGCAGGGAGTATTGGCCAGAGTGTGAAAGCTATGGAAGAGATGGGTTGGACATTGGATCGGTCAGTTTGCATGACAAAGGTGTCCTGAAAGAAAGTTCTTGTCCGGCAGCACCAGGAGGGTCACTTCCCACAGGGCCCCAGTAGGTCCTAGGGGTCAGCAGAAGGCTTAATACAGGCTACAGCAGGTAGGGCGCTGGCCTTGCATGCAGCTAACATGGGTTTTAGCTCCAGCACCATGTATGGTCCCCACTAGATGCGATTCTGGAGTACAGAGCCAGGAGTAAGCCCTAAGTACTGCCAGGGCCCAAACCCCCACCGCCAAAAAGAAGAATACTTAGTATAGTTTAATGCTTAATACTGTCCAAGAGGGCTGCTAGAGTTCCGGCCCTCATATCACATTCCCATGCAGTTGTCTGGAACGCTGCCTCTCTCCTCTGTAGTCTTTTCTGGCAGTTTCATTTGCTCACTTTCTCATCGTTGTTTTTGGGGGGCAGCGGCAGAGGGTGGTGGGGAAGGGGATCTCCTAAATGTTTACAGGGGCCACTCGGGCTGAGCCCTGTGGTGCTAGGGACAGCCAGGACTGCCCCAGTGGTGGTCAGGGACCCCCAGGGACACAGTCAGCACTGCTTGGGAGCGCCCTGCAGTGCCATGGTGGAGGTGAGCTGGGTACCTGCTGGACATGCACCCAACCCTGCACTCAGAACCCAAACAGGTCCAAATTACTCAAAAGAAAGGCGAGAAGGTGGGCATGGGGGTCGGGAGAGCCAGCAGCCCCTGCCAGTCCCTCTGCACAGATACCCAAGACGCAGCCCCTCCAGAACCTCAGCACAGGCCAGACAGAGCCAGGCGCTGCCACGTGGGTTGCCCTACCCCACCCGCACCCACTTACCAGAGACACACACTCAGTGTCCTGCGTTCCTCTTCCACGAGGGGGACATGTTGGGGTGGGGGGGAGCGCCCCATGGAGGCCGGCTGAGGGAGACGCTGTGGCTGGTTCTGAGCGGGTCTCCCCACTCACCAAGCGGAACGGGGGTGGGCGTGCGTGGTTCTGCCCATGATCCCCGGCAGTCCGGGGGGCGTGAATCTGTCCAGGTGAAGTTTCTGCTTTCCTTTTGGGGGTCTTGAACCACATGTGGGGTGTCCTGAGCCGATGATGAGGCTGGCGGGTTGCAGGGAGCCCCCCACCCCCACCCTTGTCCTTACCAAGGGCCCTCCCCGAAGGGGCCACTGCCAAGAGCGGCTGCTGCCGAAGGTCCCACACAGATGCCCACCCCGCCCCACCCCACCCCACCCCCGACGGCAGAAACCCAAACCACAGCCCGTCTCTTTACTTTATCCCCTTGCGGGAGCCAGGGTGAGTCTCTGACCAGGGCAGCGATGCCAGGACAGTGCGGGGGGATGGTCCCTGACACAGGCAGAGGAGCCGGGAGCCTGGGTACACACGTTTAAAAATACATCGTACAAGCTGCCTCTCCCCCAGCCATGGCTCCCCGCGTCTCTCCTCAGATGCTGCGTGGGCGGAGGTGGGCAGGAGAGAGGCTGGTGACAGCCCTGAGCCTTCCCTCGGGTGCTGGGCGCCCCCTCTAGCCCCCACTGCAGGCCCCCTGCACCCCAGTCTGGCCCATCAACCGCAGCCGACAGGCCCTTCCTGGTGCCCGGCAGCCTGGCTGGACAGGGGGCAGGGGTGGACACCAGAGGCTGAGCCATGAGACAGGTGGACCCCGGGGCCCTGCCCAGGGGCCATCACCAGGGCACCCCGAGCCCTCCACGGCCCGTGTCCACATCCCCATGTCAGCGGAGGATCCAGCAGCCGGAGCTGGTACTTCCGGCATTTGGGAACAGAGCAGCATGGAGCTTTTTATAACTTTTCCTCCTGCGTTTGCCTTTTATGGTCATGAGGGTGACAGCGGGAACGTCCCTGGGAGAGAGCGACGTTTCTCCCTAACTCACTGTGTCTCCCTGGGAGGCCTGGGTTGGGGGGGGGGGTACGGGGAGCAGCCAGGGGGCAGCCCGGAGTAGGCTGGGTTCCCCCCAAGGAGACCCAAGCTCAGAGATGGAGAGTGGAGTGAGATCATCCGAGATGCCCCACAGCTGAAAGACCACAGCAGGGGTGACCCAAGAGGGGTGGGACGATAGTACAGCGCGGAGGGCGAGTGACTTGTATGTGGCCACCTGGGCTTCCATCTCTGGCATCCCAGATGGTCCCTGAGCACCGCCGGGAGTAATTCCTGAGCACAGAGCCAGGAGTAAGCCTTGAGGACACAGGGCCAGAAGTCAGCCCTGAGCATCACCAGGTGTAACTCACCATCAAAAATAAAACCGGAAGCGATAGAATAGACCCCTGCTGCAGAATCCAGGAAAATGGCCCGAAGGGTCGTGCCCGAGCCCTCAGGGCGACAGGGCCGATAGCCGTTGGTAAGCAGCAGAGGAAAAGCTGGGCAGGGAGACAGCTCAAAGGACCACTCCCTCCCTCCCTGCATGTAGCAACTTGGCTGGCGCTTCAGCACTGTGGTCAGGGGCGGGGGATGGGGGGAAGGGTGGTCCCTGAATTAAAGAAAGGGGTAGGATGGGGATATGGCACCAGCTTTGGGCCTGAGACCCTAGATTTGATCCTGGCACTGCCCCCAAAACACCAAAAAACAGGGTTTCTGGGGCTAGAGAGATCAGTCAAAGAGCTGGAGCACACGCTTTGCATGTTGGCGCCCCGAGACTGATCCCCAGAATCGTGTGGGCCTCTGAGCACCTTTGGGAGGAATCCCCAGCACTGAACCGAGAGAAGGCCCAGCATTGCAGGGTGGGGCTCATTGGGGTCGGGGAAGTTTGAACGTAGTTCCAGAGGCTAAGGAGCACCCCTTCCCCGCCAACTATGAA
Organism: Sorex fumeus; assembly: GCF_029834395.1. Lineage (NCBI taxonomy): Eukaryota > Metazoa > Chordata > Mammalia > Eulipotyphla > Soricidae > Sorex > Sorex fumeus. Next base: position 13,420,561 of record NW_026606129.1, read on the forward strand.
AGACAGGACATGGCCAGCACTGGCCGGGCCAGTTAACTTCAGCAAGCCCAGGGAGGGGACATGACAGAGAGCCATCACGAGGCAAAGGGATGGGGCCCAACAGCAGGGTGATACCTGCGTGTCCCAGGACCGGGTCATAGGGGGCCCCCGACTGTGGCCTTGAGGGTCTCCGAGGGTGCCAGGTTGCCTCACACCAGTGGGAGACACTTTCTCCACCCACGGCGACTCTGCTGCCCTCAGCAATCTTGCTTTTTCCAAAGAGGAAGTGAGGGTCAGCGAGGTCACGGTGTTCAGGCAGCCAGGGACGCCACCGCACATGACTTTCCATGAAGTAGGAACTGCACACCAGCCCGGCCGGGCCGCCCGTGCTTCTGTCCTGCCAGATTCTTGCTGGAGAATCCGCGGAACAGAGCGTGGGAAACCAACCCCAGCCAGCTGGGAGACCCATCTGGAGCCCGGCCTTGTGCTTGTGGGCAGGCCGCTTCCCACCTGCCCTTCACCGGGCTGTTTTGGAAGCATCCATAGAAGAAGGACACTGCAACATCTTGGGTCTGGGGCGCGACCAGAAAGGTCCCCTCCTTGCCTGCACCCTTTCATGTAGCGAGAACAGAACTATTGTGGACTGGGCCCCGGAAAGCACACAGGGCAGATTGGGGGGGGGGGGGGGGGGGGGGGGCTCTGTGGCCTTCTCTTCCCTCTCTCCTTGTCTTCTCCTTGGACTTTTTTTTTTTTGGTACTCATTCCAACACAGTAACAACAAGTCTCACAATGGAGATGTTACTGAGCCCGCTCGAGCAAATCAACGAACAACGGAGGACGGTGCAGTGCAGTGCTCCTCATTCCCCATTTTCACAGCCATCCCTCCTCTAGTCTTCTTCCCAGGAGAATCTGGTGTTTATTTTATAATGCTCTGTAGAAAATCTGCTTTGTTCTAGGCAAGTCTATTGACTCCGGGAAACCAAAAAAAAAAAAAATCAATCCAGGGCATGACAAGAGCAATTAAATGGAGGACCGCTTCCCCCTCTTAGGAAAATACAGCCACTTCAGCATGCTTGCTTGGAAAGGAGAGAGCATGGAGGAGTCGCGTGCCCAGTGTGCTGGGCATGGGAGGGCGGAGACCGGCTGGGCAGGGCAGCTCTGGCCTTGCAGGAAGCTCGTGAGTCTGAGGATCTTGGAAAACCTCCACCGGCCACTGCGTTTCCTTTACAGCATTCACTCAGCCAGTGACTCCTTGCTTCTGTCTTGGCTCGGAGAGACCAGCTCTAGGGCAATGCTGGGAACAGCCCACCCGCCCACCAACGGAGCAATAGCCTAGCGCACCTTTCCAGTAAAGGAGAGACAGGGATTGGAGCCGTAGCACAGTGGGTAGGGCATTTGCCTTGCACACGGCCGACCTGGTTCAATTCCCAGCATCCTGTATGGTTCCCCCGAGCACCACCAGGAGTAATTCCTGAGTGCATGAGCCAGGAGTAACCCCTATGCATCACTGGGTGTGACCGAAAAAGAAAATAAAAAAAAATAGAAAAGGAGAGAGAGCACCAGTCATGGTTACAGAAAGGCCTCCAAAACACATCACATAAGAAGCCAGAATGACAGTACAGTGGGTAGGGCATTTGCCTTGCATGCAGCCGACCCGGGTTCAATCCCGATCACCCCATATGGTCTCCCAAGCCCTGCCAGACTTGATCCCTGAGCACAGAGCCAGGAGTAAGCCCTGAGCACAGCCAACAGTGGTCCCCAACATCTTGGGTCTGGGACACGGCTAGGAGTTTCTTTTCAGTGCCTGTACCCCCTCACATAGTATGAACCCATGTCCCCTCGTTCACGCAGAGAGAAGACATATAACCGAAGGGAAAGCAAGATGATAATCATGGTCACGGTCCTCATTGATTTCCTCGTTGATTTGCTCGAGCAGGCCCAGTAACGTCTCCATCATGAGACTTGTTGTTACTGTGTTTGGCATATCGAATACGTCACGGGTAGCTTGCCGGGCTTTGCCGTGCTGGCGAGATACTGAGAGGGGCGGAGGAATCGAACTTGGATCGGCCATGTTATCTGCATGCAAAGCAAACGCCCTACGCTGTGCTATCGCTCCAGCCTGAGATGATAATAGCATAACAATTTCTAGAGATACCGACCAGACGTGGGCGTGTGCCCGTGTTGAGGAATACACCCCAACACGACAGGGGTCCCAGCTGGGAAGGAACAATGACACTGATTTGTACATTTGATGATTTGTTGGGGGGAGGGGGACACCAGGGCCACACCTTGCTGGGGTTCTTGGGGCCCACGTGCTGGTGGGATGGGACCCAGGGTCTCATCAACCAGGGCTGGGGCCCCAGGCCAGCGTTCATTGGTGTGGAATAAAGACCAGCCGAGACTCAGTTGATGCGATGCTATGACGTGTTTGTTGCTCTGTGACCGTGTGGGCAGACCTCAGGTGCCCACCGAGGGTGCGCCTTCCCTCAGCCCAAGCTCCCCGCAGCCAGTGTTCTCGGGTGCAGGGACATCTACGACAGTGCCAAGAAGCAGTGAGCCACCCCACAGAACCACCCCCAAACCGGGTGGCCTTCTGTGGTGTGCGGTGGCTGCCGGGAGCACCAAGTGCATCCCGGCTCAGTTGCGCCCCCTGCAGAGTCCGTGGGCAGCCGCGGGTGGTGGGGTGAGGGGCTGCGTCTCTGAAGTTGGTAGCAAGCAAAAAAAAAAAAAAATTAAATTAAATTAAAAAGGGGCTGGAGCAATAGCACAGCGGGTAGGGCGTTTGCCTTGCACATGGCCAACCCGGGTTCGATTCCCAGCATCACATATGGTCCCCTGAGCACCGCCAGGGGTAATTCCTGAGCGCAGAGCCAGGAGTGACCCCTGTGCATTGCCGGGTGTGACCCAAAAAGAAACAAAAATGAAGTTGGTAGCAAAGATGCAGAGCTGGACCCAGGCTTGTTCAGGCCTCCTCCCTTCAGCGCGTCAGAGCAGGTCGGGTCGTGAGCCCGGTGAGGGGCCCAGGGGGGACCCCGAGCCAAGGGTGGGGAGCAGTCGCAGCCACCACACCAGGTGACGCAGCTGACTTCAGCTGTGCTCCAGAGGAGGCACAGGTGGGAGAATATAGTGAGGAGCATGTCCCAGAGCTCCTTCCGGGCATTGCTTTCTTCTGTACCTGCACGTTGGCGGGACGGGGAGGGGTCGTCTGTACTTGATCACGGCCAAAAGACCAAGAAGCGGTGATGGTGGGTGGTCTTGATGGCTCTGATTGAAGCCAGAAACAGCTTCCCTGCCCTCTTCAGCTTGGCTGTCATTCTCTCCCCCCTCCCTCTATGCTCTCTCTCTCCCCCCCTCCCCCTCTCCCTCTCTCTCCTACTCCTCCTCTTCTTCCCCCTCTCTCTGCTCTCCCACTCTTTCTTCCCCTCTCCACCTCGCTCCCTCTCTCTCCCACTCTCCTTTTTCCTCTCTCTCTCTCTCTCCCTCTCTCCCTCTCTCGGTTGGTCCTCCTCTCCCTCTCCTCCCTCCCGCCTTCCCCTCCCTCCCCCTCCCCCTCTGCCTCTTGCCCATTGCTGTTATAACAGACACACACCGACCCCAGTCACAATCATTTCTCAAGAGCCGATATGATTTGGAGGTTGACTGTAGCACCAGGCGATTTTGTTCGCTCCTGTATGTAATCCGCTCAAATCTGACTCTTTCAAAAGCCCCCTCGCCCGTGCCAAAAATTTCAAGTTTATTGTAGAAATTTGGAGACACAGAAAGGTCAAACATTCAAAAAGAACTTCTTTTTTTCCTTTTTTGGGTCACACCCGGCGATGCTCAGGGGTTACTCCTGGCTTTGCACTCAGGAATCACTCCTGGCGGTACTCAGGGGACCATATGGGATGCTGGGAATCGAACCCGGGTCGTCTGCGTGCAAGGCAAACGCCCTACCCGCTGTGCTATTGCTCCAGCCCCCACATTCACAAAGAACTTTTAATGACCCTCCACGCAATCCCTGCAGTGAGACGTTCCTTTCTCTGGGTCTGTTGCAGGGGTGTTTGTGTGTGAGTTGAGGTGATTGCATGTGATTTATGGTCAGGGATCCGGGCCAGTGGATTCAGTCACAGAACAGATGTGCTCCCCTGGAGACACTTGGGTTCAACCTCCATCTCCCCCCGCCCCCGATGTTTGCCCCCGCCCCCTCCTGCGTTCTCTTCCGTCTGTCGTCTGTCTGTCGGTTGCTTCTGGAACAAGGACGCATTTGGAAGCTTGGTGGGAGCAGGTACTTCCCCTTATCAGCAAGGGAAGGAGCCCAGCGCCAAGCAGGCAAGAACCCTGTGTCACCGGCAGCCTGGGGACATACGGTTCCCAGCCGGGAGCCCAGACCCCCTTCCGTGGCTCTGTGCCACGAAACTTCCTTCTATACAGCCACTCGCAGGAAATCCACAGGAAGCCGACTGGTTCCCGTGAGAACAGGGAAACCTGTGTCCCGGGGCGCCCAGTGTCCTCTCTGCTCCTTCCTCCCTGCTCACGAGACCTCAGTCGGTGGCCCCACAATGTCCCGCCCAGCCTGTCACCTGCACCTCAGTGAGCTCAGAGCAAGCAGCAGGTCTGCTCCGATGCTTCCTGCCTCTCCTCAGACTCTCTTGGAATGACAAAGATCTCTTTGGGACCAGAGGGCTCTTTGCTGCCCTTGCTCCCCACTGACTGCTGACCTCCTTCCTCCTCTGCCGCCTCTTAGCTCAGTAGGTTCCCCAGTGGGCTGGTAGCATCAGGCATTTAGGGGGGATGGATACTCTCTGGCTCTGTCTACCCTGAGGCCCGGAGCAGGCTCTGCTCTTTGAAACCGTCGGCTGGGCCCTCTCCCACTGAGGAGTGACATTTGTTTGAAGACCTGAGCAGAAGAGGAATCTACGCTTCCCACTCTTCCCTTTTCTTCTCATGTAGGCACTGTGTTTTAGAGCGTTGTTGACAATAGTGTCTCAGGCATACAGTGTTTCAGCTCCAGTCCCGCCATCGAGCTCCACCCCCCCCCCCCCCGTCACCGGCATCCACATCCCATCAGCAATGTCCATGTCCTGTACGCAATGTCCACATGCCCCCACCAGTGGCCCCAGTTTCCCCCCCAACGCCCCCCAACCCGTCTCCTTGACACACATTTTCAAGTTGAATTATTGTAGTTCGGGCCCAGCGGTGTGTCTCCACACCCGGGCCAAATCCCAGGCCTGATCCTTGCCCTGATGAGACATCCAGAAGCTTCTTCCTGCCTCCAGCCCTGGGATTTCCGTTTCTGTGACCTGTGTCTGAGGGTTCGCCCGTCTTTGAGATCTTCCACTCCCCACCAGGTTACTTTATACACCAGGGAGGCTCCAGAATGTTTCCAGACCCCAGAGTCAGAATGGTCTCTGCTAGACCAACAGAAGATTTGCAGGTTTGAGCAGCTCAAGAGACCGGGAAAGGGCTGTGAGATTCAGCAGATAAGGGCAGGCTGAGGTCCCAGTGCCCCAAGACCCATGCCGTGCCCTAGAGAGGCCATGACCCAGGGTGGCGGGCAGTACTCAGACTTTGTACCAGACTACGGACAGGTCAACAAACTGACATTCACAGCCCACAGAGAAGTGTGTGGGTGGGGTGGGGGAGGACGAGGTGGAAGTTGCCATATGTAAGTGTGTGGTGTAGTATGTGTGTATGGTGTGTGTGTGGTGTGTATATGGGCGTGTGGGCTGTCAGGTGTGTGTGTATGGTGTGTATGTGTGCATGGTATGAGTATGGTGTGTGTATGTGTGTGTTTTGTGCATGGCATATGTGTGTGAGGTATGCATGGTTGTGTGATGTGTATGTATGCATGGAGTGTGTGTGGTGTGTGTGTTTGTGTGGTGTGGTGTGGTGTGGAAGAATGTGTGGTGTGTGTATGTGTAGTGTGTATGGTGTGTGATGGTGTGTGTGTATGTGTGTGTGTGTGTGTGCAGTATATGTGTGGGGTGGTGAAGAGGGGCTGTAGACCCAGAGTTAAGGCCTTAATGCCTTAAGGTTAGAGGAGGCGGGAAGTGCACCAGTGTGCAGATGGAAACCCGAGGACCCATCCCCGGGACCCTGAGGACCCCAAGGATGGTGAGGTCCATCCCAGCCCAGCTCCCGAGATCTCCTGAGGGTGTCCCTGTTATCAGATGTGTGTCTGTAGGGAGCTGAGGGCCGTCACAGGTTCCCTTGTCTCTCTCTGCCACACCATCAAGGTTGGGCCAGGCCTGAGCCTAGTGGCTTTGAAACCAATACAAGAAGAAGCAGGTCTCTGAGTAGGTCCATGATTCCCAGGTTCGCAGTATCTTCAAGAATGAAAACGTAAAGTAACAAAGATGCCCATACTCAGAACTTTATTGAGAAGTTAGAAAGAAGCTCCCCAGCTAAGCAAAGTTCATGCCCAGTTCAATCAGCTTAACCAGTGACTGAATAGAGAACAATACTCCTACGTTAAAAAGAAAGAAAGAAACTCTCAGCTGGGGAGGAACTGAGTATAAAACTAAGTGAAGCGTGGCTCGTTTTGTGGGTTTTGATAGAAAAACTGGGTCTTTGGGTTTTTTTTTTTTTTTATCAAAGTCTCAGAGGATTCCTATTTGTTTTCCAGAGACGTCTTGTTAATTCAGGGCCCATTTGTGTTACCAAAATAAGTTGGACATCTTTTATTCCCACTTAGGCTGGAGGGAACTATTTATTTAAGGCCTTTTAGGGCTATATTTCACCACCTGCCCAGGTATGGTCCTTTATCTCTCAGTCTCCTGTGATGGGGCAGAATTTACAGCCTTGGGAGATTGTAAACATCTTCATTCTTAGAGCGTAGGAATTTGCAGGAATATTTAAAATGTGCATGGGAACAGTTAAAATGGAGCTGCTCACAGCCACGGGGAAGGGGAAACTGAGGTTTCCTCTTTTAACCTGCAGCCAACTTCTCCTTCGTGACGTCATCACCCTCAGTCTCGGGGTCGCCTTAGTTCTCTGATTCTGGCACTTTCTGGAAGCTGGAGAGACCATGCCGTGGGGTGTGTGGTTCTCCAGAGCGGGCTGCACCAACACTCGTCTTGAGGGCTCTGGGCAGGGAGGGGAACAGGAGGAGACAAAGTCACCCCATGGAACAAGAGACCACCATGCTCCCCCGGTCCAGAGATAGACATGATTGCAAAAGCGGTCAGGGCTTGGGGCCACACACCTGGGCAGGCCTGAGGATAGAGGCCAGATTAATGGCCTTGGGAAATAGCACCGTAGCACTGTCCTCCCATTGTTCATCGATTTGGTTGAGTGGGCCCAGTAATGTGTCCATTGTGAGACTTGTTATTACTGTGTTTAGCATATCGAATATGCCACAGGTATCTTGCCAGGCTTTGCCATGAGGGCAAGATACTCTTGGAAGCTTGCCGGACTCTCCGAGGGGGGCGGAGGAATTGAACTCGGGTCAGCCATGTTGGCTGCGTGTAAGGCAAATGCCCTACCACTGTGCTATCGCTCCAGGCCAGGCCTTGGGAAATAATCTGGTAAAAAGGAAGCTGAGGTGTCCATGGTGGGCAGCCCTAGGAGCTGAGCAGAGAACAGCCCCATGCAGGACTGGGGAGAGAGGGCCAGGGAGGAGGCTGGGACCCGGGAGAAAACGCGGGGCTCACCCAGGAGCATCTTCAAAACTTGGCATGGATAAGGCCCCTGATGGGCAGAGGTGTGAGCCCGGGAGAGGACAGTCTCATGCGCGGAAGGAGGACACTGGTGCGGGCACCGAGCCAAGGAGGGCAGGGCCAGCCGCCCATGTGGCCGCCGTCTCAGAACCGGCCCTTGCATTGGGCCTCTTGGTTGGGTTGTGTTTTCCCACATGGGCCGTTCTCACTTTTTCCACAGCACCCGCAGGAACCCCCGAACCCGCCGTCCCTCAGCTTCTGCTCACTCTTGCTGCCGCTGTGTGGACACCCCAGTAGGCCGCCTCTCCCCGCCGCTGTGGCCGCCGGCCGTCCCCAAGTCTATTAGTTGAGTCAGAATCACTTTGGCTGTCCGGCGGACAAGCCCAGCGGCTCTCACAGTATGGCTCTCACCTCTACTTACCCCTGCAGTGACTCTGCTCCAGCCCCCAGACAACCATCGTGGACGGGACAGGGCAGGGGGTGTGCTCTGGGCTCAGACACAGCCGCTGGGGACCCTTGTGCTGTGAGGTGAAAAGGCAGACGCAAGCTCACATGTCCTGCTCCGACTTGGTTGCTGCGGTTACTGTCGGCAGGAAGGGAAGGGAGAGGGGAAGAAGGCAGGCAGGAGGCGTCCCTCACCTCGCCCTGTGCCCACCCTTTAGACTGTTCCCCACTTACCCTTTCTAGCCACCTGCTTGTCATGGCATGGGACCTCCAGTGGCAATTTTAGTTTCTTTGTGTTTTAGGATTTTTTTGGTTTTGTTTTGTTTTGTTTGTTGTTGGACACCCCGGGCTGTGCTTGGAGCTTATTTCTGCCTTTGCACTCAGGGATCACCCCGATGGGGCTTGGGGGAACCCTATGGGGTACCCCAGGGATCCAAACCTGGATAGGTGACCATGTGCAAGGCCAGCATCCTGTCCGCCGGACTATCGCTCCAGCGCCTCCAGTAGAGATTTTAAACAGAGGGCACCCCAGCGCACCAGGGGGCAACAGGGTGCCCCACTGAGCAGTCACAGGCAGACCTGAGCCAGATGCGACGTCACAGGCAGTGTTCATGCCAGCTTCCAGCAGCTCTGCCTGTCAACAGGATTATGGGGTGGAGGCGCCAAGTTCCTAACAAAAATAATGATCTTAGGGACAGGAGAAAAGTAGTTTGCAAGCAAACTTCAGGTCAGGAATGCGTCTTTGTTGCGTTTCCCTGTCATTGGGATCCAAGGCTTCACGGTGGCTTCACTTTTTCTTAGTTTCAGCCCCTTCTCACTGCTGGGCTGAGGGTTCTGGGGGCCGCCGCCGGCCCTAGGAATTCGTGATACATCCTGTTTTTTTACCCCTGGCTTTTTTTATCCTCGTGCACGTCATCTCCCGGATGGTTTGGAGTACACCGTGCCCCGACGCCCAGATGCTGCCTGTGTTTGACCTGGAGCCCTCTCTGTAACACTCCACTGTGGCCAGAAAGATCTGGGCAAAAGGTCTGGAATTTTCTGGATGATTCTGCTAACTCGGCCCAGCATCCTGTGGGTTCCTGTGAGGCAAAACAAATTGGAGAGTGGCCCCAGGAGAGAACAGCAGTGGAGAGGGATGGCGGGGAGGGTCCCCAGTCCCACCCTTCCTCCCTCCCTCTGCAGAGCCCTCAGCAGGGTACAAAAGGACGATCTCATCCTGCTCCATGCCAAGAACCGTCATCATGGTCATCGTGACACTTTTTTTGTCATGCTGTTTCCTCTTTATTTATACAGCGGCGAGGAGGATGTTTTCAAATAACTCCTCTAAATATGAAATCCTGAGAATGCATTATTTCTAAAACGCTGCACCGTTGCCGCCTTTTCGCTGGTTACATTATAAAGCAGGCGGCTTAAATTTAAAAAAAAAAAAAAAAAAAGGAAGAAATCTGAGCTGAAATGTGTTTCCATTGCCCATATGCTGAATCCTGGCATCTTCATACCTTTTTCAAGCTGTTGTCAATTAGTAAAGAAATTAATTTCTGTTTTTACATCCCATGTAAAACGGAGCTAGTGCCGGGGTGCTGCTGACAAATCGTAGGGGGTGGGGAATTCTGCATTTCCCTCCTCCCGTTCCCCAACCACCACCCCCCCCATGCCCTGCCGTGCCCTGGTCCCTGCCCTGCATCCCTGGGAAGTTGAAGCTGCTTGTTGCGAGTGTCCACGGATGGAAACCTGGACCACCACAGACAGCAGAGGAGGCTTTTGTTGAGGGAAACAAGCTGTATTTCAGGCCAACAAGCTGGGATCTTGGACTTTCTGCCATATGCACGTTTCTGGAAAGAAGACAAAAGTGGATGGGTCCTGCCGACAACTGTTCTCGAACCTGCATGGGGAAGACCAGGGCTCTCACCCCGCCTGGACCCAGTGGCCCCTGGGGGTCCCTTTGCCCCGCGATTCTGTCCCTTTGTTCCCATCCTCTCTGCTTTCGGACCCTAACGAGGCTATTCACCTTATTTGCTGCAGAAAGGGCCACCACCGAAGAGGTTTGTGCTGTTGGCTATAGCAGGACACAGAATAAGCCAGTGAAAAAAGAGGGTTTGCAGCTGTGATGTCTGTATGTTTAAGCCGCAGGATTGCGGGCAGCCTGAAGTTGGAAGGCAGCCGGGCATGCCAGCCCCCTCGCATGCCTCGGGCACTGGGGTTCACGGCTGGATTGGAAGAATGAGAGAACTCTCCGGAACACAGGGACCTCCGACAGCTATGTGGTCACCACATGTTGGGGTGCCCATGCTCAGATTCACACAGCCCCCCGCCCCCAGGATCTGCCTGCTGTTTGGACTTCGGCTAAATCACCCCAATGCCAGCAAGGTCTTAGGGACCATGTGGGTCTTTCTTTGTCTCCCCCTCACCCAAGGCAAAGAAACAGAGGCCTTATATGGGCTGGAGAGATAGCACAGCGGGTAGGGCGTTTGCCTTGCATGCGGCTGACCTGGGTTCGATTCCCAGCATCCTGTATGGTCCCCTGAGCACCGCCAGGAGTAACTCCTGAGTGCAGTGCCAGGAGTAACCCCTGTGCATCGCCAGGTGTGACCCAAAAAGAAAAAAAAAACGAAACAGAGGACTTATACAGGAGAGGAAGGCCTGGACCAAGGCAGGCTGTTCTGATGACGCCTTGCCTGTGGTTTTGCCTGGACACAGTGCCACGAGGAGGTGGTACAGCAGCCTGTTCTACAGTGTGGAAGCTGTCGAGATAGAAGCAGACCTGAGCCTATGGATGGAGACTCACCAAGATATTCCTAGCTTCTGACCTGGAAATCCTCTCTTGGCAAGGTGACTCGGCTAACGATTTTATAAGTAGCTTGGCAAAGAGGTTCGTCTCAGCAAAGAAGAAACTGGGCTGGGTTCTGCTAGCAAAGAACTGAAGCAGCGTCAGTAGCCTGCCATGAAAGACAGCCAAGTGAGTGCTAAGAAGCTTGGGTGGTGAGGGGGCCAGAGAAATAGTCCAGCAGGTAGGCCACTGGCCTTGCACACAGCCAACCTGGGTTTGATCCCGGGAACCCCATATGGTGCCTGAGCACAAAGCCAGGCAGGAGCCCTGAGCACCAGCGGGTGTGCCCACAACCACCCGAAAGAAAAAGAAGAAAAAAAAAAAAAAACAAGTCATGGGGCTGGAGTGATAGGACAGTGGGTAGGGTGTTTGCCTTGCATGCGGCCGACCGGGGTTCGGTTCCCAGCATCCCATATGGTCCCCTGAGCACTGCCAGGAGTAATTACTGAATGCATGAGCCAGGAGTTACCCTGTGCATTGCCAGGTGTGACCCAAAAAGCGGGGAAATAAAAAGCAAGTCATATTGGCAAGTCACGGAAATGAGACCAAACTTGAATAATATGCACGTCTGGTTCTGCTGGTCTGTGGCTTGCTCTGCCAGCCTCTTCCAACCACCAGAACGGCAGTGCCCGGGTACACGAACCTCATCTGAGCAGTTTTCACAGACGGCCCCAGCTGGTCGCCAGCTATTAAAGGAGGGAGCGGCGTTAGGGCCCCACTTCATGGAAGACGGGAGCCCTGTGTGAGGCTTAATCTTGGGGAGCGGGTGTGTGGAGGGAGCCCAGCCCCCTCCAGCACGTCCGGCACCCCCAATGCTCTCCTCTGTCCCCAGACAGCCCTGAGGGCGTATGACACCTCCATGATGGCTGGCTGTCTTTCGTGACAGAGTCCGCCATGTACCACACAGCTGTGGGTGCGGTTTCTTTTGGCCCAAAGAGAAAGTGTCCCCTTGCCACCTGTTTGGTGGTTCCGTGGTGTTAGTGGTAGTGGTGGCCGTGATTGGGTCCCGCCCAGTTGGCCAGACCCCCAAACGCCGCTAAGCACTTGAAACCCATGAGATTGAGGAACTAAGATGCCGACAGTTTTCATTTTTGCTCATTGTAGCATGACTGACCGCAGGGCTGATGGGGATGCCCAGGGTACCTCTGGGCAGCTGGCCTTGCCCCGGCTCCCTGGCTGCTCGGCCCGATGGCATCGAAGGCCAAAGCCAGGCCTATGGTCTTCTGGGCCTCCCCTCTCCCATGGGTGGGCCACCACAGGACAATGCTCTGTCTTGTGTCTTGGTGCAGGACCCGTGTGCCCAGATGGTGGGGTGGGTGGATGGGAACAGATGGCCTGTCTCTGACCTCTCCACGGGCAAGGCCAGGAGGCTCACAAGATGCCCGTGGCCCTGGCAGATGGCTGCTGCCAATAGCCTTCCGTGGCCTTGGCCCTTATTCAGACAACACTGGGCAGGAAGAAGGAAGCAGAAACCAGTTTGGTCCCAGAGACCAGAGCTCCACCCTCATCCTGAGGGGCCCGCCCAGGGTCTCCAAGGCCTTGGCTCAGGAAGTGAGGCCTCTGGGTTGTGGACTGGCTTCCGCCTCAGGACTCAGTAGGAAAGATCTCCATTTCCAAACTCCCCGGGACAGGCTGGCCCATGGGCCCTTCAGGGACATGTGATTTATACCAGAGCAAAGTGGAAGTGGGTTTTGCTCATGCTGGAAGGAGCTGGTGCAGTCCCTTCTAGAGCCTGGGGGGTTGGGGGAGTCCTGGTGCCCACCTTCAGCATGGCCTAAGGCTGCTAGAACATTATACACACACACACACACACACACACACACACACACACACACACACACACACCATGTATCCCTGACCTTTTTCCTCTACATGCTGCACACAGCCACACCCATCCTCACTGGATTGACTCCTCCTGTACCCCATGAGGTGGGCTTTGAGAGAGCCCCTCACTGCAGACCAGTGAAGCTGCAGTGAGCCACCCCCCACCCACCCACCCCCAGCAATCTGGATGGCTATTCCCGGCTCTGTGCTCAGGTGTGACCCCTGGCGATGCTGGGAGACCATCAACAGGGATCAAGCCCGGTTGAGGTTGACCCCACGCGAGACTTAACCCCTGCCCTGTCTCACTGACCCCCGCTCTCCCACGTCTGACTCCTGTGGGAGAGACGGGCGGCGATGCCTCCTGCTAGCTTTGGCTTGTTACTGTCAAACGAGAAGAGTCACAGGGCCGGGGAGCTGCCCAGGTCAGCGGTCAGCAGCGCTGACAGAGTCGTGGTTGGGCCCAAGACACAAAACCGAGACCCCGTCCCTTTGGGGAGCAGAACCAGAGGCCATGCCGGTAGCTGGGAGAAGCACAGCCTCCGTGTGAAGGAGTCGGCTTAGGGAGGATGCGGACAGCCAGGCGGGCCCTGAATTCGTGCCGGTCCTCTGTTCTGGCTGCCTTCATGCTCTCTTGGCTGGACTTGAATCAGGACTAGCATCCGTCCGTCCCTTCGGCATTAAACAAAGACGTGAGGGGGCTCCCCCTGCCGGTCCCCTTCTTTGGGGCGACCTTTGAACTCCCAGGGCTGAAGGCACCATCTCTCACATGCCCCGTTCCCTGCTCACACGCTCTCCCTCTCTCTGGCGGAGAAAATGCGGATCCATCTCCTGCCTCTTGGCTCAGCTCAGGGTCCTGACTTCAGCTGTTTTTCCAAAGTTCCCCTTCTTAAATATTAAAGACGCAGCAGCTGGTGTCCCGGCGTCACGCCCCTGCCTTGCTCCTGGCAGCAGTTCCCTTCACCCCGGGTCAGCATCTCTGCGTCTTCAAAATCGCTTCTCTGACAGTTCCGCTGTTGGCTTGACTCACGGGGCCAGATTTCAGGATTTCCACGGTGTCTTTCCAGTGATGAATGCCACTGGGTTCAAACAGCGCTTTGGGACCCTGTGCCGGCTCTCAGCAGGGACCGACATGGGGCAGGCCTGGGGATGTTCCTCGTTCTGCATCCCTGACAGAGTCGTGGTTGGGCCCAAGACACAAAACCGGGACCCCGTCCCTTTGGGGAGCAGAACCAGGGGCCATGCCGGTAGCTGGGAGAAGCGCAGCCTCCGTATGAAGGAGTCGGCTTAGGGAGGATGCGGACAGCCAGGCGGGCCCTGAATTCGTGCCGGTCCTCTGAAACTGGACAGAAGGCGGAAGCATGGGGAGGGGCCTGGCCGTGCTCAGGGGAACAGGTGGGATATCAGGGATTGAACCCGGGTTGGCCACATGCAAGACCAAAGCTGACCCCACGGCTCTGCCGTCACTCCAACCCGGGAGTCCTCTGGTCTTCTCAGAGCAGGTGAGCCTCCTGCAAGGACACTGCGTGACCGTGAGACGGCATCCACGGTGGAGGGTGGCCGGGAGCATGGCTGTGGAACAGAGGTGAGGATGAGCGGGTGAGATCTGACCTCCCAGCACTGTGTTCACAGGCCCTGAAAGAAGGCCTGGGAGGCGGCAGGCCTGGGCCTGGACTGGACCCCCAAGTCCTTCTTGGCTCAGTCATCACCCCCTCCCACCCCCACACTTTAACCCTCTCCCCAGAAGCCAAGTCCACACCTCAGAGCCCCAGGGGGCTCCATCTCAGCCAAGCTTAGGATCTGATTTCTCAGGGGATCTTGAAGCCTGTTTCTTTTCTGTTTTCCTTTTGTATGTATTGGAGGTGGGGGGCGGGGATGGGGGGTTCTGACACCCAGTTGGACTCAGGACGTACTCCTGACTCAGCAATCAGAGACCATTCCTGATCCCTGGAGGGGCCCTTTGGGGTGATGGGGCTCAAACCTGGGTTGCCCGTGTGCAAGACAAGCGCCTCACCTGCTGGACTATCATCCCAGCCCCATCTGAGTGGTCTGGGGCCCACCGGGGTTTCTCGACCAACCGGACAGCAGTTATCCTGAGCTGTAAGCGAGGCACAGCCTATGGAGTGACCAGCCCCAAGCTCTGTCCAGGCTCCCCACGGCTCTGTTCTCTCAGCCAGAAAATGAGGCAGAGAATCCCGAGTCCAGAGCTGTGAGGGTCCGTCAGAGTCTGAGCTAGGGGCCTCGGAGATGCCCAGCTGTTCTGCGTGACCTGGTGTTAGAATGCTGCTCCGTGGAGCCCTCTTTCCTTACTCCGGGATGTTTCCACCTGTGCTTTTCCTTCTTTTTTTTTAAACTTTATTTATTTTTGGCTTTTTGGGTCACTCCCGGCAATTCACAGGGGTTACTTCTGGCTCTGCACTCAGGAATCACTCCTGCCAGTGCTCGGGGACCATATGGGATGCCAGGGATTGAACCCGGGTCGGTTGTGTGCAAGGCCAACGCCCTGCCCACTGTACTATCACTCCAGTCCCCGCTTTTCCTTCTGTAAGAAAATGAATGCTAAGAAACTGCTGTCATTAACAGCCTCCTCGGTTTTCTGGACACTTCCTGTAATCACTTTATGTCCTGCACGTGCTGGTTGGTGGCCTAGAAAGTTCTTCTCAGGCAGAAGCATTTGATAGCAGACAAAGGGACTGGGGACCGTCTAATCATTGCACTAAGAATCAACCCACACTTATTTTGCACCAAGCCTGTCACCTTCAGGGGTGTCTGAAACTGGGCTTCGTTTTTTAACCAGGGGTACTTATACACTGTCTTGGAAAATGACCACAAAGTGGCTACCAGGATGGGTGGACCTTGTGCCCCGGAGTCCTTGAAACGGGTGTCGGGGTGCACCAGGCAGGGCCACACGGAGAAGCTCCGGGGGTAGACGACAGGCAAAAGGCACAGGGGACCTGTGAGGCTGGACGCCAGCTGTGGTTACGATGGGAGAAGAAGGGAGTCGGGAAAGTGCTCTTAGGACAGGCTCCATCTGCCCCCCAGTGGGCTCTGGGGCAGTCAGACTGTTTCCGGTCAGTCGTCTGGTCTCTGGTCTGGAGGCAGAAAGGGCATGGGGAATGACTCCATGTGAGGGACCCCAGGAGGGTGGGCACGGGTGGGTTTGCATATGAAGGACGAACTCTCAGCCCTGTCCTAGCTCTGAAAAGTAGCGACCCTCAAGGGTGTCTCTGCGGTGTTTACTTTAACTAAATGTGAAGCATCGAAATACAGAGTGAAAACCTAGCACCTAGTGGAATCGGAACCAACTGGAACTTGTAGAACTAAGGTCTGTGGCATAAGTTCTCTCTTTCACGATGAAAGGAGGAGGAGGAGGAGAAGGAGAAAGGGGAGGAGGAGGAACAGGAGGAGGAGAAGGAGGAGGAGGAGGGTGAGGAAGATGATTCCATGTGCAGATCTGTTGCTCTGTGTGATGTCCGTGGTGCAAAAAGGAGAATGTCATCACCCGCCAGGGCGCGAGTCCCAAGCAGACCCACTGAGGAGTGGCCGTTGTGAAAACGTTGCCTGCGATTCATTTCAATGGACATTTAGCAAGCTCTGACTCCCAGCCGGGCCTGGGCAAGCGCAAGGTGGGGCACCTGGAGGTGGCACAAGGCAGCTGCCGGGAGGCCTCTCAGGTCCATGGCAGACATCACTAATCGCTCACAGCACGTCTGCGGGCACCGTCAGTCACCCCTCACACTCTATCACCGTGCCACCGGAAGGCATAGAAGCAGTGGCACAGAAACTGAGGATCCCAGCACTTAAATCTTGATGTTTTTATTTTTTCTTGCTCATTCTGGGGTGTCTCCCAAGCAGTGTGTAGGTTCAGGCAGGGGGCTGAGGACTTGATGCCACTTAGGACTTTTATTTTGGGGATCATCTGGGCCACCTCAGAAATACTCAGGATCTCAAGGCCGTACCCAGGACCATGTGGTACCAAAGATTGAACCCAAGTTAGGCACATTCTAGGCATGCATCATAATCGCTGTACTATCTTCCAATCCATAAACCTTTATTTTGTTTTTCGATTGGTGGGGGGGGCGTACCAGCAGTGCTCAGGCTTGCTCCTGCCTCTGTACTCAAATCATTCCTGGCAGTTCTCTAGGGACCATTTGCAGTACCGGGGGTCACACCAGGGTCAGCCACACGCAAGGCAAGTGCCTTCCCCCTGCGCGATGTCTCTGGCCCTTAGTCTTTATTCTCAACACCATTCGAAGGACCAGAGAGACTGTCCAGCGATTAACGCACTTGCCTTGCAGACGGCCACCCCAGTTTGAGTCCCAGCACCACATATGGGTCCCCCAATCCCTACCAGGGGTCACTCCGGAACACAGAGTAGGGACTAGCTCCCGAGTGCTGCTGAATGCAGCCTCAACCTACCCCTGCCAAATAAACTTAAAATCCACATTGGAAAAAAAAAATGGGCTCTTGAAGTTTAGCCCTGGGGTGGGGGCAATATGAGGGGACAGAAGTGACACGTGCAAGAAGGCAAGAAGCACCTGGTAGGTGAGGGACCCAAGGAGCAGACGGATACAGGTATGGGACTCTGGGCCGCATGGGTGGCTCAGGGGCTGAGCATTCATTCGCCCTGCATGTGTGAAACCCTGAGTTAAATCCCCAGAAAACAAAACAAAACAAAACAAAACAAAAAAAAACGAACTTAAGCCTTCCTATTTGGTCTAATTTTCTTCAAAGTAGGGTGTCAGGATGACATGAGAAAAAAAATAGATTTTCCCCCCACAAAGTGGGGGGAATAGTCTAGATTCAAACAAACAAAACATAACCTAATACAATGTGTAATCTAGGTACCCTGGTTCTTATTTTTTTTAAAAATCCAGCTATCAAATACTCAGACACAGTTGGGAAATTTGAATTCGGGCCAAGTGTTAGGTGACATTCGGGAGCTATTGTTGATCTGGAGAGTTATAGTTGGTCATCAGAGTTGTTATTAGCGTGGAAAGGGGCCATTGTAGCTCGTGTTGTCTGGGGTATGTGTCCTGTGTGAAGGGTCTCGTCCCCCTTCTCTGGACATCAGACTTGGCGGGCTTTCCCCATGTGACAACACGGTAACTTGTACATTTATTATATAGTTTGGGGAGGGGGGTCTTGATCCACCTCTCAGTAGTGGAGCTTCAGCTGGGGGAGGAGACGTCGGTGGTGGTCGGCGGTGGCCCTGGTCACTTGCTTTGTGCTCGTTTAATACTGCTGAGCTGGACACTTGAAAATCTGGTTCAGAGGAGAACTTTCATCCAATGTTTCGTCACAATTTTTAAAACTTGGGCCAGAGAGATAGGACAGCGGGTAGGGTGCTTGCCTTGCACATGTCCAACCCTGTTTAACCCCCAGCACGGCATTGGGTCCCCTGAGCCCACCAGGAGCGATCCTTGAGCACCGAGCCAGCAGGCACCCCAAACAAACAAACAAACAAACATACTTATTTAAACAGGAAAATGTTCCTCCAAGGGGGGTGGGAGACTGTGAGTGAGCTGGTGATGGAGCTCGTGAGGCAGGTGGAGGGTCAGAGGGGTGGGTCCAGGTCAGAGGACTGCCAGCAGGGGGTGGGGACACATGGGGGACCAGACAGGCAGGGAGCGGTTGGGGGTGCTGAGGATTTTAGAGTCTGAGGTCTGCAGGCGCAGGCGAGTGTACCCTTCCTGTCTGTGCAGTGGGGGGGGGTTGCTTTATCTCCAGCCCCCCCAGAGGAATGCGGGAGGCATGTCCCCCCACTTGACGCAGTGTCGGGCTTGGGAGCACCTTTCACATCTGCGCTTTTCAGACACGTCAGCTGCTCTGCACACGGTCGTTTCTATAGCGACCGGTGTCCTTCAGAGAGATGGGTAACGCAAAGACCCCCAGACAAGGACGAGGGACAGAACAGCAGAGCTGGTGGCAGAATAGAGACGCCAGGGGAGAGGAGGTGCCCTGTTTCACTACCGTCCCGTGGAGACCCTTTACAGTCGCCATTTGCTTTCATTCGGTTTGTCCTGTGGAAGCCACTGAAAGCTGTGAGCTGTGGGGTTTTGACCCGGCCCAAGGCTCCCCAGAAGAGCCATGAAGACCCCATGCCTGATCCCTCTTACTCCAGCCACATGCTGAAGGGCAGCTTGTTTAGTGCCTCTGTCTCTCTCTCTGTCTTTCTGTCTCTGTCTGTCTCTGTCTCTCTCTTTCTCAGTGAGTGTCTGTGTTTATGCTGGCCTCCTTCATGGCCACATGCCTCCTTGATGGCCGAATGCCTCCTTCATGGCCGCATGCCCCCTTCATGGCCGCATGCCTCCTTCATGGCCCTGTGCTCAGAGACCATATTTTCTTTTCTCTCCCTTCCTGGCTATGTAACTCACCTTCACCTGCAGGCTCCATGATCTGTAACTGGGTGTGTGTGTGTGTGTGTGTGTGTGTGTGTGTGTGTGTGTGTGTGTAGGGATGGGGGGGTGGAGATGTGGGGAGGGGGTCAACGGGGGGTTGATCAGAAAGAGGGGTCACAGCTGAGTGGCTTGTGACAATGACTTGGGACCCCACAGCATGGCCGGCGGCAACCCCCTGGTGACTGGTTCCCTTTCCCTTGCAGTCGGCCACGGGCAGAGTGAAGGGGAGAGGATGGTGGTGTCTGACTTCCACGTCTTCATCCGGGACGTGCTGCAGCACGTGGACTTGATGCTGAAGGACCACCCAGGGCTGCCCGTCTTCCTGCTGGGCCACTCCATGGTAAGTCGTGCCCCAGAGACCAGCCTGGTGGGGGTGGGAGGGGTGGAGCCTCTGTGGGCACAGGAGTGGGCCTGCCCCACCCCCCGCCCCACTTCCCTGCCTTGAGTTTCCAGGCAAGTTAGCACCTAGTAGTTCAGGCCCCTGGAGGGTGCTCAGCATGGTACCCCTTCCCTTCCCACAGAGACCCCTGAGGTCAGCAAGGTGCCCACCTCCCCGCCCTTGATGCTTCCGCTGTGCCACCCCCAAGCACTCTCCTGCCCTTGCAGACCCTCTGGCCAGAGAGAGCAGTGCCAGAGTGGGCAGGACGAGGCTATGTCCCCAACTCCACTTGTGTGTGTCCCCAACAGCCACGTGGGCCTAGGGACTCCAGGAAAGCTCCAGGATAAGGGGCCCTGAGAACCGCCAAATGTCACTGTTCAACTCCCTGCCCTCTGGCCCCCTTCCTACTGCAGTCTGGGAGAGAATTTTGAGGGTTGGGTCTGGGGAACATTTCCCCGGGTTTCTGCTCTCTTCACCCCATCTGCCAGCACGTTCCCAATTTCCACTCTTGGTTCCATCCGCTGCCACCTTCGCCCCGGGCCCCATGCCAGCTGCCGTCCACCTCCCCCTCCCCCCTTTTGCTCTCAGCACCTAAATTCCTGGGCCCTCCGACTGAACCGGAGCTGAGGGGCGAAGAATGTGTGACAACCTCTTGTGATCCGATTACCCAAAACTATTAAAAAAAAGTCTCATATTAAGCCCGACACAGCGGATGACTTGGGGATGTGCCAGCTTGGGGCTGGAAATGAAGAGTAGGAATGTGTTATTGTTTAACTTGCAGCCCACGGCAGGAACCTTATTTATATCTCTCTGAAATGTTTGCTCTCGGAAACCCCGGAGGGTGGGGGGAGGGGGGATGTGTGTGTATGATAAAATAATTGTAGATCCGGTTTAGCAGCATTCGATGGTGTCTGTTCCAAGGTAGGGCTCCTCGGGGCACCTTGCCAGGACCGTGCTTGGGGCTCCGAGGCGGGAACGGGTGCTGCACCCCCAAAGCTGGTCCCGGGCAAGGTCCCAGTGTCACTCTGGCCCTCTCATCCTGCAGGGAGGCGCCATCTCCATCCTCACGGCCGCCGAGAGGCCCAGCCAATTTGCCGGCATGATTCTCATCTCGCCTCTGGTTATCGCCAATCCCGAGTCTGCCACCACGTTCAAGGTAAACCGACTTCCCCCCTCCGTGCACTTCACATTCCCACAGGGCATCCTGCCTCGGGGTCAGAAGACCCGGGAGTTCCCCTGGGGGCCTCCAGACCTCTCAGGTGAAGACTTGGACAAGGTTCAAGCATTGTTGTGATCTTGAGGTTCCGTCGTGTCTAAAGTCCAGGCGCCTTCCCTCCCCAAAAGAAAATGACTTCCGCTTGGGGTCTGTTTTTCAAGGATGCAGGTTACGGGGAGAAAAGGTTGATCCCTGTTAGGCATTTAGCAAAACAAGATTGAACGAGTCTTGTGCAAGGAGTGGGCTGCCTCTCGTTGCCGGTCTGCTGATTTTGTGCATGGATTGTGGTTGATTAATAACCAACGGTGGTATCCGCCCTCTCTGGTTGGCCCTTCTTCCTCCATTCCTGTGCCTTTCCCCCCATTCCCCATGGCGGATCCTCCCTTTGACCCCTCTGTGGTCAGGTGACACTCACCACTGGCAAATAGGACCAGCTTTTGGTGCTGGGATAGATATTTGTGTGGGCACAGGAATCCGTAAATGCTACTGACAAATAGGACAGGAGCTTTCTCATCCCAGAAGGAAGCTGATAAAAATGAGTCTGCACTGGTGTGAAGTCCCAGCGCGGGACTCATTTTTATCTTATGCACTGTCTTCCCGCTCTGTGCTCAGGAGTGAGGGAGTTGGTGGACAGGGCAGTCGAGGCATCTGCCCTCCACCCTGTGACATCAGCAGCCAGTGACTGCAGGACCCTTTGAGTAAGGTCATTGGTTCTGATGCTTCTCCGACAGTGGGGGTCAACTCAGAGGAACTCAGAGGGAGCCATCGTTTATTTACTCTTTTTCTAACCTCATTTAAACATCATGATTTACAAAGTTGCGCATAACACAGCTGCTTTGGGTACCCAGTGTTGCCACACAAATCCCATCACCAGTGTGACCTTCCCTCCACCACCCACCCCAACGCCGGCACTCTTAGCAGGCACATAATAATTTATTCTGTATTATTTGTCACAATAAAGTAGCAAAAGGAATTATCCCAGAAAAGCATCCTGTAAGAGAAAATTTATGAAAATTGTTATATCTCACAATGGGGTTACTAAAGTCATTATTTGAGGATTTACGGAGTTTTGCCTTCTGTGTGACTGTGTTTTGCTCACGGAGGTGAGTGGGTTTCTGTGCCACTCTCCCGTCTAATTTGTGTGGGGTTTGCAGGAACCCTGCGGCTGTGTATGTGGCCGCCACCACCAGGAGCTATGGGACTTGGGCCGTTCTCTGGCGTGGGGTCTTTTCCTGGTGTCTTAGTTGTGATGTTGTGAAGCTGGGCTGTGATATGCCCGAGGCCGTGGGGTATTGGTGTGGTTTCTGGGGTTTCACGGCTTGGCGACTCAGCCTGACCCCATCCCAAGAAGACCCCTGAGCTTTCAGCCTAAAGACCAGTGTACTTGGGGGTTTCATTGACTTGGTGTCTCTTCTGAGCTTGGTGAGAATCTCTTCTAAGTGGCCCTAGAGGGGTAGGAGAGATAGTACTTACTGCAGAGGTGCGTGCCTGACCAACTTCGATCAACCCATGTTTAATCCTTTGGAATCCCATGGGGTCCCCTGAGTCCCATCAGGAGAGATCCCTGAGCACAGAGACAGGAGTAAGCCCTGAGCCCCACCAAGGTGGCCTCTAACCCCCTCCCAGAAAATGACTGTCGACAGAATATTCCTGTGGGCCAAGGCCCGTTCCCTCCCCTTCTCCATGCGGCAGGAAGGACTGTGTCTCCCGGGCTCCCCCTGAGAGACAGAAAATCTCACCTTTTGAGATGGAACTGCCTGGGCCGAGGGAAACCTGTAACTGAGTCTTGGGGCCACAGCACTCACTGGGGCTTGGTTCTGGGGGCCCACGTCCTGGATCAAACACCCGCATGCAAATCCCTGGAACCCCACCCTCGGCCCTGTCTGAATACCTGCCCCCTGCACTGAGAACTGCCTCTAGACCGGAAGCCACGTCCCCTACCCCAAACCTGCGTCTAGGGGGTCGTGGCAGAGGGGCAATGCCGTGTCTGCCCCCTCCCCTTCTAGTCCTTGCTCCAAGCAGCCCCCAGAATCTTCCTGTCCGTTTCCTTTTTACTTTGGGGGCTGTTGATGGACACAGGCCGAGATTCAGAAAACTGCATCGAGGGGACACAGAGACCTTTCATCTCCCGCACGGGCTGGGGGTGTGGGGGGTCCACTCTGCCCTCTGTCCCCACACACACACATCCAAGCTGGGCTCGGGGCTCAGGGAGTGGTCACCTCACTCCGAGCTGACAAGGTCCCACAGGCTGTCTAGGGAAGAGGCGCTCCAATTCCTGGAGAGAGCCGCTGGCCTGGCCGAGAAGCCCCCACCAGGGCAGCCCTCGCCCCAGCCCTACACCTCCCTGTCTTCACCATCTGCAGGTTCCAGGGCCCCAGGCTCCTTCCAGGGAGAGCCCCCAAATTATCCCGGGGGCATCACGCGACCTTTGAGCAGAGACGGCTGGGAAGAGTCAGGCAGCCCCCGCCCCCAGCCGTTCCCCCCAGCCCCCTCTCCCGAGTCCCTGCCCTATTGGCAGCTTCCCTCCCCACTGTGTTCCGTTTTCGATGTGCCGGGCTATATTTAGCCTGGCGGAGAGAAAGGGGGGTGCCGGGTCTTCTGGCCCCCAAACGCCGTGCCGAGGGCGTGGCTGCAGGAGCCATGAGAGGCAGGAGCCCACTGGGGAGCGGGTGGTTGGCTGGGGCTGGAGTAACAGCGGGGGGCACGGGAGCCCACCCAGGGACGCAGCTGGACTCTGGTTCTCCACCACCCCACCCCCAGGCCTTCTCTCAGGGTAACCCCAGAACCCCTCCGCTCCCCAGGGTCGAACCCCAGATCCCCCTGGAGGAGCCAGGGTCGGGGGCGGGGAACTCAGCCTGCCAGGAGGGTAATCTCCGAAGTGACCTCTCAACCTGTTGCCAGGAGGTCAGTTGGTCGTCCCTGGGGATGCCAGAGCCAACCCTGCACTTCCAGATGCTTCCACTGCCGGTCCCCCAGGCACCCCGCCAAGGAGGGAGAAGCAGCCGCCTTGTACTGTCTCATTTCCTCTCGGTCCCCGCCCTGTGCTCAGGGGAAGCGGCTCCCATCTGCGTGCAGGGACAGGAGGCTCATTGTCTGGTTCAGGGTCATCTCGAGCCCCAGCTCAGCTGCCGTGGAGGCGGGGCGCTCCCCCTCACCCCGAAATGTTGCCGCGAGCAGCTTCCCCTCTCTTGGCGACAGCCCACTCCCCATCTGCTTGGAGTGACTGAATCCTGAAGGCCCTCGGAGGGGAGGGGTGGGGGCAGAGCGTGTGTGTGTGTGTGTGTGTGTGTGTGTGTGTGTGCGCGTGCGCGCGCGCGCCTCTGTGCATGTGTATCTGTGTCTGCGCACACGCATGTGGGCATGCTTCTGCCTGTGTTTGTGCATGTGGACATGCTGGTGCATGCACATTGCATGGGTACATGTGTGTTGATGTTGTGCACGTGGACACACGTGTGCACAGTTTGACACATGTGTGCAC
The DNA here is from genome assembly GCF_029834395.1 of Sorex fumeus. Lineage (NCBI taxonomy): Eukaryota > Metazoa > Chordata > Mammalia > Eulipotyphla > Soricidae > Sorex > Sorex fumeus. The sequence continues at coordinate 13,444,743 of NW_026606129.1, forward strand.
ACGCGTGTGCCTCTGTGTGTGTGTGTGTGTGTGTGTGTGTGTGTGTGTGTGTGTGTGCAGTGAGAAGCCTGGGCAATGGCCACTCTTCCAGCCTTAGGTACAGTTAGACACGGGGACCAGGGCCTTGGCTGCAACCCTGAGCCAGCCCCGGGAGCTATGTCCCCGCTTACCTGCAGGCCCGGTCTCTCAGACTTCTAGGTACGGAGGGTCCGTGGGACACGGCAGCGCCCCGCCATCTCTGCGGGGAGCCCCTGCTAGGGGTTGGACACTGAGTTTGTGGGGGAGCAGCTGCGCTGAGTGCCCTGGGCCAGACGAGAGACTCCTCTGGACCCTGTGTGTGGCTGGGGATGCTCGGCCTTCTGGGAGCAGAACTGGGTGCTGGGCTCCGCCCCCCTCCCTACGGCCCAGCCCTCTTGCCCCCTTTCCCACAGGTCAACTTGCCAGGGCCACTTTCGGGGAGAGCGATTGTAATTACCTCTCTCGGGTGGAGTCTTTGACGGCCGAAGCTTAAAAATGATCTCAGGGAGCCATTAAGACCCTCCTGATCAATACAGGCACTTGTGCTCATCTCTGACGGAGGTGACGGGGCTGCAGTGAGTCAATCCAGGGGCGCCCCAAGGGCGAGGCAAGGACACATGGCCATGTGCCATGCCTCTGCTGCCCGCAGCGCTGGAACAGGCGTTCCCTTGAAATAACGGGGGTCCTGGCGGGCGTGTGCCGGACCGCAGCCCCCGCTCCCTGCAGGGGGCTTCGCCCGCCCCTCTAGGCCACCAGCCAGGGTCTGTGTGCTGCTCTTGAGCTCGGGGGAGGCAGGTCTCTCAAGGGCGTTTGAGAGCCAGAGTCACAGTCACGGAGCCCAGAGCCAGCCCTCAGCCTGACCCGTGGCATCATTCGTTGGAGGGCGTCATTCATACAAGAGTCACTTTTCCGGAGCCTCTGTCATCCTCCGCATCTCCTGCTCCCCACCTCCTGCGCCCCCCGAGCTCCCCGGAGCTGACCTCACCTGGCCTTTGCGGTCACCCAAAGCTGGCCCGGCCTGGCCTGCTGAGGGTGGGGGCTCCCTTCGAGGGGGCCGCTCCCAGGACCCTCCCCCCACCCTCCTAAGAGCACGGCGGCTGTCTTCAACCCTGCAGGACTATCCGAAGACAGTGAAAGACTTGGCCCTAACAACATCGAGAATGGTAATAGTGTGGACTCCACCTCTTGCCTGGGTGAGCACCCCCGGCCCCCCGCTGTTTCCTCCTCCGCCGCGTCCGGTGTTGTCCCCCCATTGGAAACAGGAGTGGGGTCTCCACCCATTGGTGGCTGGCGGAGCCGTGGGAGAGAATGATGGCAGTGGGAGTGGCCCCGGGGGCCACCTGGACAAAATTGATCTCGCTGGTGTGGTGTGGGGTCTGCCTGGCTCGTCCTGCCCCCCACCCTGGATCGCCTTTGTCCTGCTTCACCCCACAATCAGCCCCTGCCTCTGTTGATCTCCCTGCCCACCCCCACCCCCCCAGCGCCTCTTCCCTGCCCCCAGCCTCTGGCCTAGCATTTCCCAGCGTGGCCAATACTGCCCCCTGGGGGTGCTGGAGCCCCAGTGCAGTCGGGCACTTTCTCTTGGCGTGCGTAAAGGGAGATTCGGGAGCTTCTAAATTAGGGCACGAATGAGTTGACCCCCCCCCCCCCCCAGCAACAGGGGATGGAGGGGGGCATCTTCTGCCGGAGTCTCCTGGCCCCGCATGGTAGTCTAAGACACTAAGCGACTTTTTAAAAAATATATTGCATTGAAAATATTTGCCTCTCCCAGCTGAGCCCTGTTAGGAAAACAGTGAACTGAGGCTGGAAAGATAGTGCCGGGCTTTTGCCTTGCACGTGGCCAAGCTGGGTTCAATCCCCTGCATTCCTTACGGTCCTACAAGCACCACCGAGTGATTCCTGAGCACAGAGGCAGGAGTATCACCAAGTGCCGCCCAAAAACAAACAGAGAGAGAGAGAGAGAGAGGGAGGAGAGGAGGAGGGACAGAGAAGGAAGGAAGAAGAGAGAGGGGGAAAGGAGGAGGCGAGAAGAAAGAAGGTTGGAAGGAAGAAGAGAGAAAGAGAAGGAAGAAGAGAGAAAGAAAGAAAGAAAGAAAGAAAGAGAGAGAGAAAGAGTCAGGGAGAGAGGGAGAGATGGAGAGAGACAGAAAGGGAGAGAGAGCGCATGTGCCAGCCAGCTTGCTGAGGTCAGGGCAGCCCAAGCATGGGTGCCTGAGGCCCCTTCTGAGGGGGGCAGCGCCCTCCCCCCGCCAGGTGCATGGTCCCCACTCTAGCCGCACCCAGAGGCTCCCAGACCGAGTGGGAGCAGCAGAAGGGCCTGAGCACGGCCACGTCTGCCCCTCGGCTGCAGGACTGGGCGGGGGGGGGGGGGGGGGGTGCCGTGCGCTCTGGCAGGCAGTATAGGCTGGGCATGGGACCCTTGACCCCTCAGCTCCCACATGCTCAGGAACATGCCTGTGTTGGTGTGCGACCAGTATTGCCCCATGATAAACGCTTACAAACAAAACCAGCCCGGGGCTGGAGTGATAGCACAGCAGGTAGGGCATTTGCCTTGCATGCGGCCAACCCAGGTGCTATTCCCAGCATCCCATAGGGTCCCCTGAGCACCGCCAGGAGTAACTCCTGAGTGCAGAGCCAGGAGTAACCCCTGTGCATTGCCAGGTGGGACCCAAAAAACCAAAAGGAAAAAAAAAGCCAAACAAAACCGGCCTCTCCGGTGGTTTCCAAGCCGTGTCTGTCTCCCTTTTTTTTGACACATGGCAGAGGATTGAATCCAGGGCCTCATGCATGCAACTGACCCCAAGATGCCTCTGCCGAAACGTTTCAGATACAAGACTGTGCCCCCCTACCCCATAAATTAAACTTCACAGCGTCTCTGAACACCCCAGGGGCCAGTGGGAAGCAGGGTCTCAATCCTTCGCTGGGGCATCCCACAGAGCAGCGAGCCCAGCAAGGAGGGCACAGACCCTCCGACAGGCTGGGCTGGCAAGGTAGGTGAGGTGCCTGGAGGTTTCTGCCAGCCTGAGATACACCCTGGGCACTTCCAGGGAGTCCCCCTGGAAGGGGGGTGCAGGGGTCCTCACCCTCTCCTCCCGTGCCTGCTCAAGGCTCATGTCTCCTAGTGTGTCTCGGGATTCACTCATGGGGGACTGCGGGGACCTATGGGGTTCAGCTCAGTGTCAGGATCCCACATTGTGGGGTCAAGGAGAGAGAGAGCTGTGTCCATTGCCCCCTGTACCCCGGGGCTAGGCCCCTGGTCTCTCTGTGGAGGGTGTGGCTAGGAACTAGCCCTTTGGGCTACAAGAGCCCCAGAACCGGGAACAAAGGCCCCCTCCTGCCTGGGGCCACTGGGGCAGGAAGTGATGCATCTAGTGAGTGGTCCATCATGCCCCCCAGACCCCCATCCCCAACCCCACCCTCACCCCACTCCCTCCAGCCCCAGGCAGGCCACCCACGGCCTTGCCCCTTCCCCCGGCCTTCTGTCTGCGTGTCTTGGGCAATGGGTTGTTGGAGCATCTGTGATTAAGTAGCCAGACAGGAACTGGAAGAAGGTCGGCTGAAGCACTGTTAGTGATGGTGCCAGCCCTCGCTCGGGTGCCGGGGAAGCCCCGTGCTTCCAGGACTCATCGTCTGCTTATAGCTTGCCCGTGAAACTCTCTGGGGAATCACTGTTCCCTGCAGAGTCCCCTTGTCGCTCAGAAGAGAACTTCCCAGGAAGACATGGCAGGTGTTATCGGGGATTCTGTCCCCATTGGCAAGCCCTACCTGATTCTCCTGCTCCCCTCGCCCCTGCGTGCCCCCCACTTCCGAATACACTGTATCGGGGTCCTGGGCCCTGGCTCATCTCTCTTGACCCTCCTGAGACTAAGCTCAGAGCCGCCTCTTCTGGCAGGAGATATCTTGGCTCTTTGGGGTCTCGATGCTTTGGTGTAAAGACGTACCCCCCAGGGCTGGAGTGATAGCACAGTGGGTAGGGCGTTTGCCTTGCACACGGCCAACCCGAGTTTGATTCCCAGCATCCCATATGGTCCCCCGAGTACCACCAGGAGTAATTCCTGAGTAAAGAGCCAGAAGTAACCCCTGAGCATTGCCGGGTATGATGCAAGAAAAAAAAAAAAGACGTACCCCCCTAGACAGAGCCCAAGCTTCAAGTTCAAAGATGCATCTGTCTCTGGGTCAGGGACAAAGAACAAGCATTAAGGTTCTCACCTTGCACGCGGCTGACCCAGTTTCAATCCCTGGCACCCCATGTGGTCCCCCAAGCACCACCAGGAGTGATCCCTGAGTGCAGAGCCAGGAGTAAGCCCTGAGCATCACCGGGCATGCCCCCAAAACCAAAAGATGCATCTATCTCTTTGCCCCCAGCTGGTTCTGGCCTGCCCAGGTCCACACAGAACAGGGAGGCTGGCAGGAAACCCCAAACTGCCAGCAAGCAAGGAATATGGGGTCAAGTGCCGAAGAAATGGGCCCCTGGTGGCCGGTGTCTCTCCTGCCCCTGCCCCTGGCATGTGGCATCCCCTGAGCTGGGCCTGGCTCCTGGCCCCAGCCCCAGGAACTGTGGGAAGCGGGTCTGTGGAGAGACAGCAGGGTCCTTGGAAGGGCACACAGTGTCACGCACAGGACAGTAGCTCCATGCGGTGGGAGCCATGCAAACACCATACCCTGGAAGGGTTCGTTCTAGAAATCACTGTAAATCACACATTCAGCATGTTTCTAAGAGGCCCAGAGGCAGGTTCCTGGACTCTGCCGCCTTGTGCAACCAGCGGCCGCCAAAGCCGAGGGGCAAGGTCCACCCCCTCCCTGGGCGCCGGCGGACACGCCCATTGGTCAGTTTTCCTCTGCGTGTAGCCAAGTTTGCACCTTTGAATGTAGATTCCACCTTGGGCGTCTAGTGCTCAGAGGAGCCCCAGTTCCTGCACTCCACACAGACGTCGGGCCTGGGCCCGGCCCTGCCCTGCAGTTTCCTCCCCTCGGCGGTCTCAACGCTCCCTTCCCGGGAGGTGCTGTCCATGGAGCTGGCCAGTGGCACCACCTCCACCTCCACCTCAGCCTGCAGCTCACACTCATCCCAAGTGGCTCCCGGGCTCAGTGCTCCATGCTGGAGCCCCTGTTCTTTCTAATCAGCCCATCCAGCCAGGCAGGGCAGCATGGCCCAGGGACGGCAGCCAGTCGGCCTGATGGGATGATCTCACCCTGGACGTGACATTCGGGGCTCAGTGCGCCACACAAGTGTCAGAGCGGAAAGCATCCCTGACAGGTTCTGACATGGGGTCTCAGACCCACGCGCTGCTCTCAGGCCAAAGCCCTTCTCGTGGGGCTGGAGCGATAGCACAGCAGGTACGGCTTTTCCCTTGCTCGCAGCTGACCCAGGCTCGATTCCCAGCATCCCACATGGTCCCCCGAGCACCGCCAGGAGTAATTCCTGAGTGCATGAGCCAGGAGTAACCCCTGAGCATCGCCGGGTGTGACCCCCCCCCCAAAAAAAAAGAATTTGAGCCTCCAGCAAATAGGGCATTTGCCTTGCATGCAGCTGAACCCGGGTTCGATCCCCAGCATCTTATAGGGTCCCCCAAGCAGTGCCAGGAGTGATTCCTGAGTGCTGAGACAGGAGTAACCCCTGTGCATTTCTGGGTGTGACCCAAAAAGAAAAAAAAATCGAGCTTTGGCCTTTGTGTCAGGATAAAGGGGGCTGAGTGCCAGGACCGGACGTGACACCCCAAAGGTCAGTCCCAGGAGGGGTTGTAGACCCCCTGGTCCCCACCAGTAGCTCTGAGGGGAGACTCCCATCTCAGCAGTGTCCAGGAACCCCATGCCCGCCACCTTCCACACGGTTCTAATTTCAGCCATTCACAGCTCACTTCTGAAATAGCATCTCCCCCGTGATTGTGTGTGTGTGTGTGTGTGTGTGTGCGTGTGTGTGTGTGTGAGCACGGGACCGACGTGAGAACAGGCAGAGCCTGTGTCCCGGCTCTCACCTCTTCCGGGCAGACACAAACGGGCAGGCCAGCCGACGCGGGTCGGGGAGGCTGATCCCTGAACCAGCTGAGGCAGGAGCAAGGCTGTGAAATGCAGGGTGCCCCTCTGGGCAGCTGGGCAGAGGGGCTCCGTGGTGTTCAGAGGTCGTGTCCACGTCTACAGCCCTGAGGGTCGCTTGACTCCCGCCAGGAGCCCCCTGCCCGGGCGGGTCAATACATGCAGCGCTGGGTGTGATGGGTGGATTCTTCCCGACCCCAGTGTCCCCGCGGCTCCCCGGCCTCACTCCCGTGGCCCCCGGCATTTCTGCCCCTGCTGTGGGGGTTCGAGGCTCCCCCAGAGAAGCGCCTGGTGCCCACACAAGAGCTCAGAATTCACAGTCGATGGGAGAGCGACCATGCCGTGACCCCCAAGACAGACCTGCCCTTCTGGGCAGGAGCCAACCACCCACGGGCCCTCTTCACCCTCACCCGTGTCTCCCCTGCCCTCTAGGTCCTCGCCGCGAAAGTGCTCAACTTCGTCATGCCGAACATGTCCCTGGGGCCCATCGACTCGAGCATGCTGTCCCGGAACAAAGCCGAGGTGAGACGCAGCCTCTGGTTCTGGGCCGGGTGGGGCGGGCCCAGCTCTGCGCACATTGGCCACTGACCGGATGCTTGCATCTGGGACCTCCCTGCAAGCGACCAAAACCCACAGCCAACGATGAAAGCCAGAAGAGCACTGTGGGGGAGGGTAGGCACAAGCCCCTGATGCCAGCAGAGCCAGGTGTGGGGGTCTCGGTGCTCGGGGCCTCTCGCGTACCTTGATTCCAGGCCACCAGTCCCAAGCAGAGGCAGAGATGGCTGGTCCCTCAAGGTGGATTGTCACTATTGCCCTAGAAAGGGGGGGTGTCTACCCCGCCCTGCCTCCCACACAGAGTAGAGCCCAGTTCCTGCAGATGGAAGGACGGACATGGGCCAAGTCCAACATCCTATGTCCACCCATGGACAGGGCAGGGCGGGGTGGGCGTGACTGCAGAGGTGGGGTGATCAGAGGAAGAAAGTTCAGAGATGGGGCTGCCAGAAGGGCCCCGTTCACAGGACAACCAAGAATCTGGTCGGCCAAGCCCTACCAGGCAGCAGTTAAGTGGCAAGTGGGTGAACTGAGGTAAAATGATAAGGTACTTCACGAACCCCGTCCCCAGAAGCCACTTCCCCCTCCCCCCAAGTGTAGGGGAACAACAGTCATGCCAGGACCCCCAGAGCAGCTTTGCTTTTTCAAATCTGAGCCCCTGGGGCACTCCATGGGTCAGAAGCCCCTTTGGGACCTCCTTCTGTTTATGACTCAGGGGTCACAGAGAGGGAGCCGGGTGCTGAGAACAACCTTGGCAGGCAGGAGCTCCGGGTTCAATCCCCAGAACCTTGCAAAAACAAAAACAACGAACAAACAAAACGAATCTAAGCAAACAAAAAAGAAAACCAAATAGCAGAGAACAGGTTGCATGGAAAAAAAAAATACCAACTTAGGACCCAGAAAGACCAAAGTCAGGCGTGCTGTCGTGCTGAAGTTCGACTTGAATGAGGTTGACAGCGCCCCCATTTCACAGATGAGGAAAGAAAAGATCCAAGTTCAAGTCACCTGTCCCGGGGCGTGGATCAAATCACAGCCGAACCCGTGTCATTCACAAGCCCCTTAACCCCTGAGAGCCAGCACTGCCCCGTGAGGCACTCGGCCATTCCATAGGGAGGGACCATGGCTGCAGAACCACAGTTCCGCGTACCACATGCCCTGCGTGCCACCCTCAGTGCCATGCTCCATGTGCCACGTTCCGTTTGCCGTACTCGTGTACACGTGCGTGCCATGCTCTTAAGTGTATACCACACTCGTGCCACGCTCGCTCTGGGGTGGATCTGAGTAGCGGGGCCCCAGCCAGCCTCCTCTCCCGTAGAATAGCTGTGGCTTCAAAGTGCAGCCCTGGGGCTGGAGTGATAGCACAGCGGGTAGGGCGTTTGCCTTGCACGCGGCCGACCCAGGTTCGATTCCCAGCATTCCATATGGTTCCCCGAGCACCACCAGGACCAATTCCTGAGTGCAGAGCCAGGAGTAACCCCTGTGCATTGCCAGGTGTGACCCAAAAAGAAAAAAAAAGTGCAGTCCTAGTAAAACCAGTTATCTCTGCAGCAGCAGCAGGGGAACAATAATGGAGAGAGAGAGAGAGAGAGAGTGAAAGGGGAGAGGAGAGAGAGAAGGGGGAGAGAGGAGGGAGGGGAAGGGAAGGGGGAGCGGGAGAGAGTGAGGAAGGGAGAGGGGAGAGAGAGGAAGGAGACGCACCTTTGAGACCTTCAAGACGTCGAGGTGCAAACCCCAAGGTGTGTTTGTCTTACACCAGGGTCCAAAGGCAAAACAGAAACAGTCAGAGAAATGATTCCAGATCCGCTTTATTTCAGAGTGGCTCATTTCCGAGCCCTTGCTTTTGGAATCATGAAAAATTCCACTGGGGACCTCGTCCCCCCACCCCTCCCTGCCCCATGTGCCCCGCTCCCCGATTAGCAGGGCCAGCACATGCACAAGTGAGCTTGACTTTGGTGTGGTTCTGGTTTGCTTTCCGGGGGATGGGGAGTGAGTCATCCCCAGCTGTGCTCAGGCCTCACTCCTGGTGGGCTTCTTGGAGGGATGCCTGTGGGATGCCAGGGATCGAACCCGGGTCAGCTGTGTGCAAGGCGAACCCCCCCCGAACCCCTGTTGTGCCCAGAGCTCACTGATGATGTTTCTTTCTGTTGTTGATTACAAGGAGGTGACAACAGGGGGCGCTCGTTTCACCTGGCAGGTGGTGGGAGGGGGTTTCCCCGGGGTTCCCAGGCCAGGCCCGGGTGCTCACGCTCAGCCAAGCTGACACGGGGTCTTTAGCCCTGCTGACGTGTGTCATCATGCAGCTGACGGTGGAGAAACACACCGTGGCTACCTCGCGGCCGCCTACCTGCCCTGATGCTTGTGTGGGGTTCTTTTACATCTGTGGCCGTGCTCGCCACGGGGTCCCACCCCCTTTTGTGGTGTTTGCCCACGCCTGACTGTGTCACGGTGGGGAAGCACAGGCCACACTGGGGGTCCCAGGCCACTGAGCTATCGGGATCACACTTAGCGTGAGTGGGGAAGCCAGGCTGCAACCCTGAGACCACACCTGGGCCCAGAATTTCACAGCAGACCTTTGGGGTCAGAGTCTGGATTTTTGGTGGCCCCGCAAGTGAAGTAGGTCACTTGACCGTTTGAGGCAATTGCTCAGCCGATGTGGGACTTTTCTGAGCACTTTGGCTTGGGTTTATTGATTTAGCTCTTTTGAAGAAGCCGCACCCAACCGTGCTGCGGGGTGGGGTGGGGGTGGGGATCAAACTCGAGGCCTTGCATGAGCTCAGCCCCCTCCCCTAAACAGCTGATCTATGGAACGGCAAGCTGTTCCGGCTGGAAACAGGAGTTGCGGGAGCTCCCCTACACCCCAAGAACCAGCCCTCCCGCTGCTCTGAGCCTCCTTTGAACATGCTGCTAAGCTTTTAAAAATAGCAGCTCCGAAAGGCGTCGCTGGCTGCTGCCCGCGGGGCCAGACACAGCCCGCACTGTGCTCGGAGGCCTCAGGAGGGAGACGCTGCCCCAGAGCACAAGTGTGGGGGCAGGGTCCCACGCGGGTGGGGGCGACCCCTCCTCTCGGGAACGGCCTCGCTGCGAGAATGCCCAGAGCAGGATTCGCTGGGGAGTCACCCACCGTGGCAGGGGTCCTCACAGCGCCCCAGGGACTGCACAGGCCCCAGCACCCAGCTTCCTGCCCACAGAGGCGCTCCCTGCCCAGCCGTACGTCCCAGGACCCCGGGCAGCACCCCGCCCCCTGCCCCCAGCCCAGCCCGGCCTCCAGAACCCTTCTGCCCAGCTCCTGGAAGTCCATGTCAGTACCAGGCTTTGCATTTGTGGACGCTGAGGCCCAGGAAGGGCAAGTCCCTGGCCTAAGCAGACGCAGCCAAGTCAGAACTAGCACCCAGATTCGTCTACTCCCAGCCAAGTGCTCTTGGCACTGAAATCCTGAGAATTTAAATAAAGGTTGCTGGGGGGGCGGAGAGGGTAGGCAGAGAGATGGAACAGCACGGAGGGCGCATGCTTTGCACACGGCCCAACCGGTGCCAGCGCTGGCACCCCAGATGGTCCCCCGAACCCCACCAGAAGTGATCCCTGAGCACTGTCGGGTCTGCCCTACACTGCAAAAGGAAAAAAAAAAATTCCAGCCAAGCACTTCCTGTTTGCCTCCACATTCCCTGGGCTGAGCTCTGGGGTATGACACAGTAATGATGCCACGCCCGCCCAGCAGTGGGGCTTTCGGGATTCAGTGCCCTTCCTCCCCCCCAAGAAGCCTGGAAGGTTCTCCAGACCTCTCCAGCCAAGAACCCATGGGGAAAGAGGAGGGTCTGTCCCGAAACCCCAGGGCCTCCAGCCCAAACACCGTCAGTTCCGAGCCCCTGGGTACGGTGCTTCAGGGATTGGGTGGTAGCCGGAAGCCTTGACCCAACCCTTCCATGTCATCCCTTACTGAGGCCCTACACAGTGGTCAGGATCCTTCCAGAACCAAGTCCCCATTCCCCATATGCACACCCAGTACTGGTTTAGGTCCCCACTGGTGGGCCGCATGGCACATTCAGGGCTCCCCAAGAGCTTTGAGGCTTGGCCCTCCGCTCCCCTTATTCCCACCTCGCCCCCGCCCCCATCTTTCCAATGCTCTCCATCCCATTCCCTAGGGAGGCCGCATTCCTCAGGGCCCTTGGCAAGGTCCCAATGGGTCCTGAGAAGCTCAGCCCTGGTGAGGCTGCGGGCTGAGTGTCACTCCAACTGAAAACAGCCCCACTCCCCTGAATTACTCCTGGTGGTGCTCGGGGGACCCTGTGGGATGCTGGGAATCGAACCCAGGTCTGCCGTGTGCAAGGCAAACGCCCTACCCGCTGTGCTATCGCTCCAGCCTTTTAAAACAACATTGCACCTGCCCCCAGCCCCAGCCGCTCAGGGATGCCCCATCGAGGGGACTGGCTGACTGGCATAGTTTTGTTGGAAGCAGCTAAAAATTGACCAGTTTTTTTTTTTTTTTGGCCTTTTGGGTCACACCCAGCGATGCACAAGAGCTACTTCCAGCTCTGCTCTCAGGAATGAACCCCTGGCGGTGCTCAGGGGACTACCAGGGATACCGGGGATCCAGACAGCTGGGTTGGGATGCCTGCGTATGGAGGGGTCCCCCTCACCCGATTTTTATTTATTTTTGCTTCTTGGGTCACACCCGGCGATGCACAGGGGTTCCTCCAGGCTCTTCACTCAGGAATTACTCCTGGCGGTACTTGGGGGGACCATATGGATGCTGGGAATCGAACCCGGGTCTGCTGCATGCAAGGCAAACACCCTACCAGCTGTGCTATCACTCCAACCCCTGGTCCTCAAACTCTTTACCCCATCAAAAGCAGCCTTTTAAAGCAACATCTCCCAGCTCCCAAGGGAGGGCGGGGCGTGAGTGAGTGGCCCTGCCCAGTCTTCCGGTCTCCTGTTCCCCTAAATGCCTTTGCTCCCCGCCTTCCTTCTTGCTGGGGGGAGGGGGCACAGGAGGCAGCTCCGAGCAGCGGAATAGCCCCCCACAGAAAGCCAGTGGCGGGGCTGGAGCGATAGCACAGCGGGGAGGGCATTTGCCTTGCAACCGGCTGACCTGGGTTCGATCCCCAGCATCTCATATGATCCCCCGAGCACCGCCAGGAGTAATAATTCTTGAGTGCAGAGCCAGGAGTAACCCCTGTGCATCATCGGGTGTGACCCAAAAAGCAAAAAGAAAAAAAAAAGAAAGAAAGAAAGAAACCCAGTGGTTCTCTAGAGACAGGGGTACCCCGACACCAGCCAGACCTGAGACAAAAAATAAGGAGATCTTCATGGGGCTGGGGGGCGGTATGGCTCCCTGTCAGAGAGCCTGGGGCTGCAGACCCCAGGAACACAGTGGCCGCCCGCAGCCTCTAGAGCCCCTTCCCCCAGAGGTGTCAGCCGCCAAGATGAGGAAAGTGAGTGAAGGGGTTCAGTGGCCTCACCCCTGCCCTCGGGGGAGGCTGTGAGAGTCTAGAAATGTCTCACCCACATTCTACAAGGCAGATGCCCCATCTCTGAGTTGACAACTCAGCAGCTAGAGGCAGGAGTCAAGCCAGAACCCATTTGGGCCAGGGACAGCCGGGTGGGAGGGGTCAGGCTCTGAGCCATGCCCAGGGAGGGTGCGGGGTGAGGGCCCCCAACAGTGTGGCCAGAGGTCTCCTGCCCCCCCATAACCTCCCTCCTCCGCGTGGCCCACAACTGCTCCCGAGCCCCAGGGTGGTATCCTGCACGGGGTCCTTGGGGTCCTCACCCACTTCCTGGCGTTGCCCCTTCACCCCTGCAGCTGTGCGGATGCGTGTCAGGGCCCCGCTCTGCCGGGGCCGACCCCAGTCCCGTGGGAAGGAGCCCAAGCGAGAGCCACGAGGGGCAGGTGGAGGGTGAAGGGGACCCCTCCCTCCCCCAGCGCCCCCCCGGCCCGCCCCAGCCTCAGCGCCGCCTCGCCCACAGGTGGACATCTACAACGCCGACCCGCTCATCTGCCACGCGGGCCTCAAGGTGTGCTTTGGCATCCAGCTGCTGAACGCCGTGTCCCGCGTGGAGCGTGCCCTGCCGAGGCTCACGCTGCCCTTCCTGCTGCTGCAGGGCTCGGCCGACCGCCTGTGCGACAGCAAAGGGGCCTACCTGCTCATGGAGTCGGCCCGGAGCCAGGACAAGACGCTCAAGGTGATGATGCCCGCGGCCGTCCCCGCCCCCCACTCCCACCGGGCCCTCAGAGGGCGCAGGCTGAGCTCTGAGCAGGGCAGGGAGGGTCCTTCGTCCAGCCCAGGGTCCCAGGGCCACGCGAGGCCTCCTTGGGCACTGGCAGGGGTCTGTGAGCCCGGCGCAGGGGACAGCCACAGCTGGCCAGAGGTCCACTCGGAGAAGAAGGAGGTTCTGGGGCCAAGAGGTGATGGCAGGTCTGGGGCGTAGCAGCCGGACATGCCCGCTGTCCGCCTGGCCCTCACCACTGAGCCCAGGTGACCTCCAGGCGCAATCCTGGTCAGGAGGCCCCCATTGTACGCTCAGCCTTTTCGTGGACACTGAGACCTTGGACTCGGGGACCCTGAGCCACCTCCTGCCGGGAAGCAGGAGAGGGGCCGTGAGTTCCCCACCCCCCGGGCCCGTCCCCACCCCACTGGCCAGTGCTCCATCAGGCGAAAGACCTGGGGTCCCACACAGACCTGCCCGTGACCGCGTCAGGGTGGGTGTGAAGAGCAGGTGGCAGAGATTGGGGGCTGAGCACAAAAGGGACACACCCAGGGGTCCCGCCCCAGCAGCCCCAAACCGCTTGAGGGGTGCCAAGAGCCCTGCAGAGCACAAACGGCCTCCACCTCCAATTCACCCCATCTCTCACCCTGAAACCCGGGCACCAGGCCAGGCCTGGAGGGCCAGAGGGGCAGGAGGGTTCAGGCGCAGGGTCCCCCTGAGGTCCAGCTGAGCTGAGTGAGGGTCAGGGAGAGGGCGGCTGAGTCTCCCACAAAGCAAAACCACCAGGGGGCGCCTCACCCTCTGTCCCAGGCTGGACTGTCTGACCTTTTACCCCGAGTTTGTTGCTTGTTATTTTGGTTTTGGTCTTTTTGTTTTGTTTCATTTTGTTTTGTTGCTTTTGGGGTCACACGCAGCAATGCACAGGGGTTCCTCCTGGTTCAGGCACTCAGGAATGACTCCTGGTGGTGCTCGGGGATGCTGAGAATCGAACCCAGGTCGGCCGCGTGCAAGGCAAACACCCTCCCCGCTGTGCTATCTCTCCAGCCCCATGGTTTTGGTTTTGGGATGCAACAACTTTATTCAAAGGAAAGTGCAATGGAATCTGTTGAAAACTGAAAAGAAAAGTGGCTTTTAGGGCTGGAGCCATAGCACAGCGGGGAGGGCATTTGCCTTGCACATGGCCAACCTGGGTTCAATCTCCAGCATCCCATATGGTCCCCCAAGTATCGCCAGGAGTAATTCCTGAGAGTAGAGCCAGGAGGAACCCCTGAGTATCGTGAATGTGCCACCCCTCCCCAGTTAAGTGGGGGTGGTATTTCGAACCGGCCAGCCCTCAGGTACAGAACCAAGTGCAGAGTGGATTTCCTGTGGACGTCGGAGTAGGACAAGTTGTGTTTGCCCACAGAGACCTGCTGGTTGCGGGGAGGGGGGCGGGGAGGGTGCCCTTCTTGTCCTGGAGTTTGACATTCCCGTGGACTCAGAGCGTTCCACAGACTCCTGGGTATCCCTGCCCTCCTTCACCCTGCTCAGTACCCCATACTTGCCGTCCATCCACTCTGTCTTGGCAGTGCAGGTGGAAAACCAGGAGCCGTTGGTGTTGGCTCCAGCATTTGCCGTGGACAAGAGGCCAGGCCCCAGGTGCTTCGGGATCAGATTCTTGGGGTGCACACAGTCAGAGTTGGTGGGAGGGAAACCTCATGAATTCATTTCCCTCCTGAGGTCTCTGCAGGTTGGAGGGGCTGTGGGTCGCGGACAGACCCACAGCCCTGCCTGGGCACTAGCCCCACAGCGCAGAGGGACAGGCATCCCGGCGTCCATGGACACGTGGCCACACAACGGGGGGGGGGGGGTGCGGTCAGGCTTGGAAGGAGGACACAGACCCCTGCTGCCACGTGGTCAGAGCAGGTCACCGAGGCACAGAGCTCTCGTGTGGTCTGAGCAAGGGGGGGAGGAGGGACGCAGGAAGGGGCGGCGTAAGCTTGTGCTAAGCTTGTGCCACCGCTGACCAGCAGCTAGAAGGGGTGAGTGTCCGAGCAGAGCATTGGCAGCCTGGGTGGAAGATGAGGTCAGCACTGACCCTCACCCTGTGGGGGGGGAGGGGCGAGCGCATCTACCCACACCAGCTGCAGGGGGCGCTGTGGCATCACAGGCTTGTTCAGAGGTTAAGAGGGAGAAGAGCCCAGGGACGAGGGACAGGCAGGGCGTGATTCTGGGTGGTCACCCAGCAGACAGAGACATTGCCATTTTGCAGGCCTCTGGGCCAAGGAGCCACCAGCAGTGGGGATGTCGGTGTGCAGGGCCAGGCTCTTCCCCCCCCAGAGGGGATGCTGGGGGCCCTCCGCCCACCTGAGCTCCGCCCTCTCTTGCAGATCTACGAAGGTGCCTACCATGTCCTCCACAAGGAGCTTCCCGACGTCACCAGCTCGGTCTTCCGCGAGATCAACATGTGGGTGTCTCAAAGAACAGCGGCCGCCAAGGGGTCCTACTCGCTCTGAGTTCCCGGGGAAGGGGCCTCCCGCGGGGTGGGGGGCGACGGGGGCGGTGGGGGCGGGGCCGGCTGCTTGCGGGTGGGGCTTGCAAAACACAAACAAAACAAACCCAGGGGAAGAAACTTGCCCGACGTCGAGGCGTCCCTTAGTGCACCTGACTCAGAAACCAGAACTTGCTCTCAGCCAGCCGCTGGCGCCGCCAAAGGGACAGCGCAGAGCGGGGTGACCGTCCCCCCCCCAGGGGCCATGAAACCGAGCAAAACCTCTGCCCCGGCTCCCCGGTCCCCCCCAACCTCCCCCCTGCCCAGGAACCCTGGAGGGCACCTGATGGCAATAACAGGAGCCTCCCTGGACCCCCAGCCCTCACCCACCTCCGGCAGCACCCCGGGGTAGAGGGGGGGCGGTATACCCCCAAACTTCCAAAGGCACAAGCCCCAGGCTGCGGGTTGCCAGGGGTCCCTGGGGTGCTGAGGGCGGGCTGGAACTGCCCGCCTCCAGGGCTATGTGTATCGGGGTCCCAGCGGGTCCCCGGCCTGGAGAGCTGAAGAAGAGAGTCTAATATATAGAAGAGTCTAAAGCAGAGACTATTTTGCTGACAGGGTGTGGGGGGTCCTGCAGGCCTGGCGCCTCGGGGCCCCTCGAGGGAGCCTGTGCCCGCTCCCCCTGCCCGCCTGCAGCCCGGCTGGCAGGACAGAGACTTGGCCGGAAGGGGGTGCCAGCACCCCCAACTTGCCTTCCCCGCCCCCCCCCCACACACCACTGCCCTCCCTTAGTTCCAGCAATAAACGGGAACCTACCACCAGGGGGCGACATTCAGCTCCTACTTGCACTTGGGACTCGCTGTTACCTCATGAGTCCCCCCCAGAGCCAGTGTGACCCCCCTCCTGTCGGGGGGTCACCTGCTCGGCCTTAGAGCGCAGCGCAAGGGGCCCCAGGGCCCCGGATGAGCTGGCCACCCCCACCCCTGGGAGCTGGGGGCCCTCCCCACGCCCTGTATTTTCAGGGGTGGTTCTGGGTCCCCGCCAGCAGGTGGCGCCCGGCCCTCCTTGAAGGCCTCTCCCGCAGGGGCAGTTTGGGGGGGTCTCTCACCCAGGCCCCCACCCCGGCGGCCTCCGCTGCACCTCCAGCTCCACTTAGGAGCAAACGCCGGCTCAGGAGAGCAGGAGCCTCCACGCTGAGGCCCGGGGCCGCCCCCCTAGAATGTTGGTGGCCACCCAGGCCGCTCAGCGCTGGGCATTGGACCACCCAAGTCGCTTCCATGGACGCCCCCACGTGACTGGGTCACTGCCCCAGAGCCGGCCCCGACCCACCTTCCACAGGGCATGACCAGGGCCCGGCAGCTGGGCTCGGCCTGGCACAGGGCTGAGTGGCACTGCAGGTCCGGAGGGGTCTCTGGGCCATGGGCAGCCTGACCCGGGACATCAGGATGTGGGGGGGGTGGTGAGAGGCTGCCAGACAAACCCCACCTGGGGGTCCCCCAGCCAGGCCTCAACCCCAGCACCTGCCCCACCTGTCCCCCCACCTGTGCCTCTGTGGGCACAGATGAGACGCCTCCTGCACTGGGAGGGGGCTGGGCGGCCCCCCACTTCCCCGCCGTCTCGGGGTGCCGGGTCACAGTGGGAGTCCCCGGCTCGGCTCTGCGCGCCAGGGCCCGTTCTTCCTCTCGCCCACCGAGCACTAGCAGAAACCAGTAGGGTCCCCGCAGCTTCCCAGCAAGTCAGTCTGTCACTGTCCCCGCGGCTCCGCACAGCCCTGCGCCCGGCCAGCCCGCGGGGACGCGCACCTGGTCACAGGAACTGATGTACACCACGGCTAACCCTAATAAACACGTCTCCTGACCGGCCGCCATGTGAGCCTGTGTCCCTGTGTGTCTGTGTGTGTCTGTGGATGCCTGTATGTGTGTCTCTGTGTCTCTGTGTGTGTGGATGCCTATATGTATGTCTGTGTGTCTCTGTGTGTGTCCGTGTGTCTATGTATGTGTGTGTCTCTGTGTGTCCGTGGACGCCTATACATGTGTCTCTGTGTGTCTATATATGTCTGTGTATCTCTGAAAATCTGTGTGTGTCCACGTGTATCTGTGTGTCTGTGTGTCCCTGTGGATGTCCGTATGTGTTTCTCTGTGTCTGTGTGTCTGTGTGCGTCTGTGTGTCTCTATGTGTCTGTGTATCTATAGATGTCTGTGTGTGTTTCTGCATATCTGTGTGTGTCCGTGTGTGAGCCTGTGTCCCTGTGTGTCTGTGTGTGTCTGTGGATGACTGTATGTGTGTCTCTCTGTATCTGTGAGATTCTGTGTGTGTCTGTTTCTGTGTGTGTGTCTATATATGTCTGTGTGTCTCTGCATATCATTGTGTGTCCGTGTGTGCGCCTGTGTCTGTCTGTGTGTCTCTGTGGATGCCTGTATGTGTGTCTCTGTGGGTGTCTGTTTCTGTGCATCTGTGTGTGTGTGTGTGTGTGTGTGTGTGTGTGTGTGTGAGCGCCCTTTGCCCAGAGCTGAGCTCCCACACCCCGGTGCTGAGCGCCTGAGTTCAGGGATGGGGGGCAGGGCAAGTTTGCTCTCTGGAGTGCAAGCTCCTCGAAGCACAGATTTGCTTCCAGGCTCAGCCACTGTGCGGGACGCCCCCCAGCTCTGCGGGGCTGCACCCCCACCCCCACCCCCAGACTCCCAGCAGCCTCTCCAGGCCTGGCCTCTCGGTTTTGTAGTTTGTTCTGGGGGACGCCCGAGCAATGCTCAGGTGCTGCTCTGGGCCCCGGCAGCGCTGGCACCTCTAGGGCTGCACTGGGGGTGTTGGGGGCCCACACGGTGTCAGGATAGGAACCAGACATGCGCCCCAGTCCCCACCCCGCCCCTCTCACAGTCCAAACACCGCCCATTCAGACATCCCATCCCTTCTGCCCTGGAGTCCAGCCGGGCCTCCCTGCTTCCCTCCGCGCCCCGGCCGCCCCTCCTCCTCCGCTGTGGCTCTGTGGCTCCAGCCCCCCTCCTTGCTCCGGGAAGCCGCAGTGCTCCCCGAGTCACCGACCCTGCGCCCACAGGCCCCCAGCCCCCTTCCTCCCCACTGGCCACTGCAAAGTCCCCATGCCCAGCCCAGCCTAGTCACCTCCCTGCCAGCTAACGCTCTGCTGCTTTGCAGGCCACGGGGAGGGGGTGGGGCCCAGGAGGACCCTGTGGAGGGTGGGATTGCACCCTGGAGGCCTGACCCCCGGCCCCCCATGTGCCACCAGGTTGTGTTTACACCAGAGTTGGGTCCACTGTCTTGAAATCCACCATCATTCTGGGGTTTGATCCACGAGACATGAAGCCCGTGCCCGACCATGAAGCCTCTCCCGAGCCCTTTTGGTCACTTCTGTTGCAGGCCCAGGCTCCGTGCCCTGAGCTGGGCGCTGGCAGACTGCATGGGCTCCTGCTGAGGCTTGGGCTGGGGTGGGGGGAGGGGGGCGCTCAAGGTAGGTGCAGTTTCCAGATAAGCCACAAGGGGGAGCCAGCAGCCTGGCAGGGGAGCCTGGCTGCTCGCAGGGGCTGGAGTCAGGCGGCAGCTAAGAGCCAGTGGGGGGGAGGCTGGGGGGAGGGGGGCCTGGAGGGATAGCACAGCGGGTAGGGCGTTTGCATAATAAAAAAAATCAATCTCGGGGCTGGAGAGATAGCTCAGTGTGTAGGGCGTTTGCTTTGCATGCAGCAAACAAGGCCGACCCAGGTTCAATTCCCACCATCCCATTTGATCCCCCGAGCACTGCCAGGAATAATTCCTGAGTATAGAGCCAGGAGTAACCCCTGAGCATCACCGGGTGTGACCCAAAAAGCCAAAAAAAAAGAGCTATTGGGGCTCCCAGGAGTTGGGGGGGAGGCAGCCCCCGGCTCCCTTCCCTTACACCTCCAGTCCTGAGCAGCTGACTTCATGCCGTGGTCCAGCCTCATCCTCACTCCAGGGACAGGAGGGTCGGGCAGCAGCTCCTATCTGGAACCCGAGGCCGGGCGGGAAATGAACCAGGCGCCCACTAGAAAGCAGGACTCAGGGCCGACGGGTGGTACAGCGGGCACTGCCTGGCCCTGCATACCGCGACCCTGGTTCCATCCCTGGTGTTGGGATCGGGAGTTCCCTGGCCCTGGGAGGCGCGGAGAGACCAGATAGACACAGTTCCTGCAGGAGTAAAAACGGGGTTTATTTGCACAAGCAAGGTTATAGCTGGAATCATTAAGCCTTAGGTAATCTCCCTTGACCATCCTCTGTTTTGAGTTACCCAAGTCTGCAGGGTGCTTTAGTGAGACAATACATTCCAGGAAAGGGCAATTTCCCCCAACCACCGCATCCTGAGTTATCCTTTACCCAAATCTGCAGGGTGCTTTACTGAGACAATACATTTCAGGGACAGTAAATACACCTGAAGCCTGTCACACTTGGTTTAGAAAAGAAGTTATGCCCTGTTCACTTTCCAAGTCCCCTCTCCCCCAGGTGCAAAGCAGCCAAGCAGTTTTACAGAAAGCAATGTTGCAAGTTAACTAAAGTACACAAAAATTTGATGCCCTAATATGGATTCTTTCACTGGCACTGCATAGGGTCGCCAGGAGTGACTCCTGAGCACAGAGCCAGGATATAAACAAACAGAACGGAGGAGATTCAGAGCTGGTCCAGCCCCCAGGCTGTACCCAGAAAGGAACTGGGGGGCGGGGGGAGTAGCTGCCTTCCGAGGAGGGGGAGGGGCAGGGGGCCGGGAAGCCGGGACGGCCCCTCTGTCCAGCGTGGTAGACCGAACGAGTTTGGGGAAGCGGAACCAGCAGGCTTGCTGATCAACTGCACTCAAGGACCCAGGAGGCGTCCTGGGAACCCAGAGGCAAGAGGGACAGACTTCTCCAAGGATGGCCGACCAGGCACCTCAGAGTGGGTGTTGAGGGTTACGTCGGGGTTTTGATTTTTGGTTTTAGCCCCCTTGGTTTCCTCCAGGGAGGAGGATATCACAGGAGGGGTGGGGAGGGGTCCCCCAAGTGACCCGGGAGCTATAATTCCTCCAGGACCACCCTAATGCTGGGGGTGGGGAGGAACCACAGGGAACAACCAGACGAGCGCCTGGCCCCTGCACTGTCTCTGGGCCCCTGATTGCACCCTCCCCGGCCCCGCTGGGACAGGGCTGGGCCCCCCGCCCCCTGGAGTTCCCACACCAGCTTTGGGGAGCGGCAGAGTTGCCCTGTAGATATATACCAAAAGAACGACCAAGGGTCTTGGGGATTCTGGCAATGAAAGCGGGTGAAACGCTGAGCTCGGAGACAGTGCCCGACCCGCTGGTCTCCGAGCAGCTGGGCAGTGTCAACTGCCGGCACGGAGACACTGACGCCTTGACCCCAGCACCCCGACCTTTCCCATCAGAAGCCCCTGCTCGGGGCCAGGGGTCGGGAGCAAAGTGGCACACCATCTCACAGTGAGAAACGCTTATGCCCTCGATGTACACTCGGGGCACGGGAGGGAAGGACAAGCCGCGCAGGGAGCACTGCAAGTGGAAGCCCCGAGTTTGATCCCTGGCGCTTTTAAGCCACTGCCAGGCCCCATGCACTGCCTGGTGGGACCCTAGGGGCCCCCGGCACCACAGGGAGGGGCCCCCAAGTGTCGAGCGAGATTAAGGGACCCCTGGCTCGGGTGCGCGCTCATGCATGTGATATCAGGAGTCAGACGGCAGCTTCATTTACCCTAGTTCCTGTCTGCCAGGAAACAGGGTGTTGAGGGTTACGTAGGAGTTTTCCAAGCAAAGAGCACACGCAAAGCCTTTGCTTTTGTTTGTTGGTTTGGGGTTTTGGTTTTAGTCTCTTTATTTTCTGCAGGGAGGAGGATATCACAGAAACATGACAGAATAGGGCTAGAAGCATGTGTTTTTCTTTACAGACGAAACAACTGGGAGGTCAGGAATGCGGACAGAGGCACCCCCAAAGCATAGTGGTTAGGTCACCCATGGTTTCATGGGAGATCTTACATCTGAACAGAGGCTGGGCGATAGCACCGCGGGGAGGGCACCAGCCTTGCAGGAGGCCAGCCTGGCCTCAACCCCCAGCATCCTGTACGGTCCCGTACACCCCATCAAAGTGAGCCTTGAGCATCACTGGGCATGGCCCCAGAGGGTAAACGGGAGGTGCTGGAGCCATAGCACAGCAGGTAGGGCGTTTGCCTTGCATGTGGCCAACTCGGGTTCGATTCCCAGCATCCCAGATGGTCCCCCGAGCAGTGCCAGGAGTGATTCCTGAGTGCGAAGCCAGGAGTAACCCCCGTGCAATGCCGGGTGTGACCCGAGAAGAAAAAAAAAAAGGTAAATGCAAGAACTTCCTCACAAACAAACAGCAACCCCCTTACACTCGTGAGCATGTCGGCACTTTGCTTCCGGTTCAGGATGACTTAGCATGGCCCCGCGGGTGCCGCGGTCCCGCCTGCTGCTGCCCTCACGAGTCCCAGGCACGAGTGCCTCACCCCTGATTTCACCATCACTCTGTTGTTCTCTCTCCAGCCGTGAGCACTCGGGGCTCCGTGTTAGGCTAGAACATGCATTTCCCGATGGAACATCTGAAAACTCTGTAACGCTCTTTTCCCTGGGTGGCAGGAGTGAGCGAACACTGCGGAGTAGGGGTTTGGGGGAGGGGCGATGCGGCTGTTGACTCTAGAAGGGCTGATGAACAGTTGCAGACACAACCCCAACTTTCAGTCACATCCTGGGCGCCCTCTGGGGGCGCACCCTGTTTGGGAGCCTGGGGTCAGAGTTGGGGGTGGTGGCCCCATATTGTCCTGTGACCCTGTGTTTGAGGTCACTGGAAACTGTGTCCCTTGCGAGGATTTCTGTCCTGTTCCCACCCTCCTTTAAGACGAGCCACCTTCCTACAGAAGGTCCCCTGCCCCAGGGGGAGCGAGGGGGGGAGGAGACACGGATTGGGGTGGGGACGACTGGGAGGGCCCATTTACACCGCACACTGTTCTCACGCTCTCAGAGAACTACCACGTTTGGTTGAACGGAATCCTTGCCTTGAGCCCCCACTTACATGCTTTTTGCTCACACCCAGCTACGCTCAGGTGTTTCTCTGCCTCTGCACTCAGGAATTACTCCTGGCGGTGCTCGGGGGACAGTATGGGATGCTGGGGATTGAACTCGGGTCAGCCACGTGTAGGGCAAGCACCCTACCCGCTGTACTAACACTCCAGCCCCACACTT
The DNA here is from genome assembly GCF_029834395.1 of Sorex fumeus. Lineage (NCBI taxonomy): Eukaryota > Metazoa > Chordata > Mammalia > Eulipotyphla > Soricidae > Sorex > Sorex fumeus. The sequence continues at coordinate 13,467,212 of NW_026606129.1, forward strand.
AACATTCTGACTTGAAACCTACAGTAGGAAGGGACGTCGCGGCTGAGTCTTCAGCCCAAGTTCTCCCTTGAACACGGACCTCACTTGCCTCTGCCCACAGCGAGGCTGCCTGTGTTCTCTCTGGAATGCATTTTTTTCCTCCCTCTCCTCTCACATCTTCTTGTTTGGTTCATTTTGTTTTGGGGCCACCCCTGGCTCTGCACTCAGGAATCACTCTTGCTGGTGATCAGGGAGCCAGGCAGGGTACCAGGGATCGAACCCAGGTCTGCCATGTGCAAGGCAAAAAGGCCCTCCCCGCTGTGCTTGTCTTTCATGTCTTTCTAAGCAAGATTCATTCCATTTAAAACTACCTTGCTTCACACCCACACACACACGCACGTGTGCGCGTGCACATACACACACACACGCACACACACACACACACACACACACACAATGGGAACTCGAGTGCCAGCTGTAAAGATGATTCACAGCCCCCTCCCCATAGCTGGGAAAAGAAATGGGTAGAATTTTTTATTTTGCTTTCTTTTGCGGGGGGGGGGGGGGGTCACACCTGACGATGCTCAGGAGTTATTCCTGGTTCATGCACTCAGGAATTACTCCTGAGTGGTGCGCGGGAGGGGATGCTGGGAATCGAACCCAGGTCGGCCGCATGCAAGGCAAATGCCCTACCCGCTGGACTATCGCTCCAGCCCCAAGAAATAGGTGGAATTTTTCTGAGTGTTTTCAGCTGAGGGGGCTGGAAGACTGGACGGCATGAGGACCAGCTGAGGATACACCCGTGTCCCTGGCACCGCCCAGCCCCAGGGCATGGCGGGAGAGGTCCAGGAGGGTATCCTGGGAGGCTGCCCCTCAGGCCCTTGCACTGACTGAGGGTCTGGGTGGCTGAGAATCAGCAGGTGGCACCTGTGGGAGGCCTCCCCCGAGGTTCAAATGCCCTCATCAGGGACCAGCTGACAGTGCAGGGCAGGGGTACAGCATGGGCTCACAAGCCAGTGGGTCTCCTGGGCCTCATTCAGGCCTCCCGTGCCCGGAGAACCCCTGGGCCCTTCTTGCCGAGCCCCAGGCCACAGGACTTCCCCGATGGCCTCACCATGGTGCTCAGGGTCCAAGCCCGCCACCCTGCACCGGCCAGCTCTCTCCTGGGTGCACCCCAGGGCTGCATCTCTGGACACCTCAGACCTCGGCTCCCTGATGCGGGGCCCAACGCACGTCTGGCTTAGCCAACAATCAGGGCTCCCTGTAACCATGCTGTGCTGCAGTGACTCACCTGACACTCCACGCCAGGCAAGGAGGGAGGGAGTGGCTGCCCCTGTCAGGCCCCAATTTGCAGGTAGGTAAACTGAGGCCTAGGGCAGTGCCCAAACAGTAAGTGGTACAGCCACAGTGAAGCCTCTGGCTCCAGCCAGGCTGACTCCCCGACACCCCTGCAGACACAATTGAGGACCAGCCTCCCAAGGCCCACGCCACCCCCGAGGGTGCACGAGGGCTCATACACACACACACCCCAGAGGTGCTGAGCGAAGAAAGAAAGGCAGAGGGGTGCCCATCCGGGGCTACACACACACCCCAGAGAGGCTGAGTGTCTGGGGATTGTCAAGAAAGGCAGGGGGGTGCCCATCTGGAGGCCACACACACACACACACAGGAGCTGAGCGTCCAGGGGCTGTCTCCCCAGACACACACACACACACACACACACACACACACACACCCCAGGGGCTGAGCGTCCGGGGCTGCTATCTCCCCAGACACACACACACACACACACACACACACACACACACCAGGGGCTGAGCGTCTGCTCTCTCCCCAGACACACAAAGGGGCTGCTGTCTCCCCAGACACACGCACACACACCAGTGGCTGAGCGTCCTGGGGGCTGCTGTCTCCCCAGATACACACACACACACACACACACACACACGGGCTGAGCGTCCTGGGGGCTGCTGTCTCCCCAGACACACACACACACACACACACACACACACACACACACACACACACGGACTGAGCATCCATCCGTCGGGGATGCTGTCTCCCCAGTGCCTCCAGGCAGACGGGTCCACCAGCCTCGGGTTCAGGGAGGCATCCTGCACCTCTGACCACTATAGAGCTCGGGGGGTAGGTGGGGGGCGCGGGGGGCTCCCCTGCAGCCAGTCGCCTCCAAGCCTGGGCCCCCCACACCCAGAGATGCAGACTCTGACCCTGTCTGAGGCCAGCCCACCCCAGCCCCCACTGAGGTGCGGTGGTGGTGATGGTGGTGGTTGGTGACCCTCAGCTGCAGGGCCAGAAGCCCGGGGGGTGGGGGTGAGGGTGGGGAGCTGAGCCCCCCCAGGTCCCCAACCCCTGGAGATCTGAACACGGGTGGGGGCAGGGTGTGTGGAGGAGGCCACGGGCAGACCCCTCTCCAGGGCCCCGTCCCCCCGCCCTCGCCTCTCCGCGCGTCTCTTCTCCGGAGAGCTGAAACCAGGCCCACCCAGCGCCCAGGCCCAGGACAGCGGCTCCCACAGTGAACTCAAGCTTTATTGCCACACCACCCAGCCCCATCCCCGGGGCCACTGCTCCGAGTGCAGCCGCAGCTGGCCGGGGTGGGGAAGCAAAGGCGGCCGGGTGGGCTGCTGGCGGGCGGCGCTGAGCCTCCGTTTCCCTGAGTGCTGCCCAGCCCGGGCTGAGGCTGGCGTATGTTTCGGGGGCAAGGGATCCCCGTGTCCTGGTCATCCTCCCCGGGGGGCGCCCAGGCCCAGGGGCTCCGCTGATGAGCCCCCCTGTCCCCAGGACAACCCGGTGGGCAGGGCTGGGTGCCGGCCGGCGTTTAGCAGTCCAGGCCGATGGCCACCAGCAGGTCCTCCAGGGCCCGCAGCCGCTGCTGGGCCTCCTCGATGGCGCTGTAGGTCTGCACGGTGCTGGCCACATGGAAGCGGATGTCGTCCACCAGTGGGATGGAGTCCGTCTCCTGCCGGGCCGCCACGGCCGCCGCCTCCTCCCGCACGGCCTCCACGAAGTCCTCGCGCTCCACCAGCTGCGGACAGGCCGGCTCAGGGCGCGCCCCCTGCCGTGGCCCCCTCAACCCCTGAGCCCGCCGGCGGAGCCCGCCCACCTTCTCGATGACCCTGGCCATGTATTCGGTGCACTGGTCCTCCAGCCGTGCCAGGCGGAAGAGCTTGGCCACACGCCACACGCCCACCACGCTGTCCTCGTCCAGCAGCTGTGCCAGGCTGCGGCCGCACAGACGCTTCAGCCCGGGCAGCAGGTACATGTCGGCCACGCTCAGCACATCATAGGCCGCCTCTGGCAGCATCTGCGGAGAGCAGGGGTGAGGAGGGGCCCCGGGGTCGCTGGAACGGTCAGGAGCCACGGACCAGGCCACGGCACCCACCCCTCAACCTCAACTTCTGCTCGAGACAGCCCACACACCCCGCTTCCTCCAGGTGGAAACCGAGGCAGGGGCAGGGGAACCTCCTGTGACCACACAGATCCAGGGTCCAGAACCCCAAGTCCAAGCACGGGGAGAATGGACTGGGGGAAGGGCAGACGGCAGCAGGGAGGGGGAGGGCAGTGAGGATGAGGCCTGGCCCAGAGGAAGAGGCTGCCAGGCCTGCAGCGGGCAGGATCAGGTCTGTGCCCCTTTGCCCTCCACCCACACTCAGCAGCCTGAGTCTCAGGACCCCTCTGGTGCACCCCCAACATTCTGCCACGAAGCCTCCCATCAAGGCAGCCTGCTGGCCAGGTAGCCCTGGCCACAGGCCTTCAGGAAGGCAGCTTTCCTCCTGCGCTGGAAGCCCTGCGGGCTCACGATGCTCCCGAGGTCCTTGTCATCCCCCACCACGAGTTGCTGGGGACATGGGGGTCTCTGCCGGGCCCACCTCCGTGTGGTCGCTGTAGATGTAGTAGAGCACGTGGATGAAGACCTCGGGGGAGATGCCGTGCAGGGTGATGGCCGGGAGGCCGCCTGCTGCCTCCAGCTCCTCATTCTCACGGAAGTGGTCATCCAGCAGGGCCCGGAAGTAGTCGCTGCGGCCACAGAAGAAGGCCTGGGGGAGGCCGGACTCAGGGGAGGGGACCCTTGGAGGGGGCGGGCCAGGCCGGGTGTGGGGGCCGGGGCGTGGCCAGATGGGTATGGGCGGGCTTTGGGCGTGGCCTGCAGGGTGGGGCCAGATGGGCGGAGCCAGAGCAACACTGGCCAGTTGGGCAGGGGCGGGGCCAGACAGGGTTGGGGCGGAGCCAAGCGGGACAGGGCGGGGCCATATCAGCACTGGGGGCGGGGCCGGGGATGGCCAGAGCTGCACCTTGTGGCACAAGAAGTTCCGTCCGTCCACGCGGAAGCACACGTCGGGGCAGCTGTTGAAGGCACAGGCGCAGGGGAAGGGCAGCTCTCCCAGGTCACCCTGGGGACAGGAGAGGAGATGGTGTCACACAGGCCCGGGGTGGGGGACAGCCCCAAGGGCACGTTTCAGGAGAAGCCAATCTGGTCCAGAGAGAAGTGGACAGCCCGGGAAAGGGCTGCCCACCAGCCACTGGGCACTCACACGGAGCTCAGGCGGCAGGGCGCCATCGGCCAGCAGGGCCAGGTCCTCTCGGAGCCGGGGGTCCGCGGGGGGTGGCTCGATGGTCAGCACCTTCACGCACGTGCCCGGCTTGGATGCCACTGCAGAGGGGAGCGTGTGAAGACACCACGCGGCCCCGACCAGCCCTGGTCCCGGGGACCCACAGCCCAAGGCCCACGCACCGAACTCGGACACCTTCTCGCACTTGGCCTCCAGGTCGCTCAGCAGGTCCCACAGCTGACACTGCTTGGCCAGACGCTCACAGTCACTGACGTGCTCCACGCCCACGTCCAGGCGGCCTGCGGGCAGGGCAGACGGTCAGGGGGTCTGAGCCTCCCTGCCGGCAGCCCGGAGTTAGGGACCCGCAGGGGGCCAGGCCTTGTCCCACCCCCACCTCTCGCTGGCCCCACCGAGATGAGCCCTCCCGTCTCCCCGCCGGGTCGGGGGTCACCTGTGTACAGGTACTGCAGCAGGGCCCCAAAGGCCACTGGGTTGATCTGCGAGCAGAGGCACGGGGAGAGGCGGTCAGAGCCGGGTGCCCGGCAGAGCCCCCCGCTGTCCAGGGCTCGCCGGAGCCCCCCACCCCGCAGGAGGGCCGACCAGAGGGTGCCGGAGAACCACGACGTTCTTGCCCTTCCACTTGGTGTCCAGCATGTCGGCGAAGTAGGTGCTGCGCGCGCCCAGCACACAGCGGTGCGCCCGGAAGGGCCTCCCGTGCACCACGAAGACCACGTCGCTGTAGAGGCCCTGCTCCAGGAGCCTGCGGGCGAGGGGCGCTCAGCGGCAGGCACCGCACACAGCCACACCCGGACGGACCACCCCACGTGCACACAAGGCAACACACACACACACACGTGCCGGCACACAGGCCTATGCACAATGGTACCGGCTGACCCACATACACATGCTCACTCACACTCTATCTCATGCCCATAAACACACATACACACATTCTTACTATCACTCACACTCATACACAAACTCACACTCATACACTCACATTCATACACACGCTCACAGACTTATACACTCATACTCCTACACACTCATACTCACTCATACACACTATTACGCACTACTGCACACACTGTCCACTCACATACACACTCACACCCTGTCACACACGATCACACTCACACTGATACGAATGCATTTATACACACTTTTACACACTCATTCAGTCATACACATGCTCCTGTACTCACCACTCCTATACACACTCATACATACTCACGCATACACACTTGCACACATGCACATATTCCCATGCACTTATCACTCACAGCCACATACTCATACACACTCGACACATGCAGACTCACACACTCATACACATTTATCACTCATACACCCAAACACACTCATACATTCACTCATACACACGCACTCACATTCACACTTATATGCTCACTTTCATGCACATCAATCATACACAGACTCATACACACTCATACTCTCATACACGTTCACACACTCATATACTCACATACTCATACACATCAGTCATACACACTTTCATACGCTCACACACTCACATACACACTCACACACTCACCCATACTCATACACTCGCACTCACACACACTCACACTCATACACTTGCACACTCACACTCAGACTCACACTCACAGCCGCACACACAGCCACCCAGAAGTCGGCTGTGCTCACCGCTGCAGGAAGTCGTCGTAGTAGTCCCGCCTCCGGCACGAGGCCGTCACCTGCTTGTAATCCCGCAGCGCGCGGCGGATACCGTCACTCAGCGCCCCGTACAAGCAGCGCTCCCCGTCAAACGTGTTGGCCTCACAGCGCGCCCCTGTAGGTTAGGCTCCGACTCAGCTGCCTGACGAGGCCATCCACACTGCCCAGGGGCCTGGAGCCCTCGATGCCCTTCCCTGGACCCCCAGACCTCAGCGTCCAACCCCACACCTCCACTCACTGGCAGCAGCCCACCCACACCTCAGCCAGGCACCCAGCCCCGAGACGGAGCCCTGGGCTCCCTGTCCACACAGCAGCGAAGAACAGACGTGCCCAGGGCTGCCACCAAAGGCAGGCGGAGCTGCCAACAGGGGGCAGGGACAGTCATCAGGGTTGTCCCCAAGGGGACAACCGCAGGAAGGTTCACACCGCCAAGGCCCTGGGGTAGCAGCAGTAGCATGGCGTGTCCACGTGGGAGAGCCAGTGGTTGGGGCTGGCTGGGGGGACCCGCCTGGGACCAGCCGTCCAAGGGACTCAGGGCTGGGCACTGTGGCTATGAGGATTCCCCGAGGTGCAGAGCGCCACCAGGAGGGGGCGTGGGGCCCAGGGGCTGTCCCCGCGGAGGTGGCAATGCCCTGGACAGTGGCAGGGCCAAACACACACGAACACACAGGCCCGGCGCAGGACCCCTCTCACCGTTGGCCAGGAGGTAGAGGACCAGCTCCTCGTGCCCGCACAGGCAGGCATAGTACCTGCAGGAGGCAAGGTGGAGTAAGGCAGACGGGAACAAGGCTGTGGGCCCCACCCCCGCCCCGCCCCCTGCCCACCGGGCACTCACAAGGGGGTACTGTCCCACTTGTCTCGCACGTTCACCTCCACATCGCGCTGCTCCAGCAGGTACCTGGCCAGCGAGGGGGACAGAGCCAGGTGAGGCCAGGTGCACGGTGCGGGAGAGGGGCCCTGAGACCCAGAGGGAGGGGGTGGGGCAGAGGGCAGGGAGGCCAGCGCCAGAAGGGAATCCAAGCCAAGGGGGCAGAGCCACAGGGCAGGGGTGGCCTGGCAAAAGGGCAGAGGGGGCACTGCAGCAAGGAGGCTGAGGGGAGGTAGAGGAGGAAGTGATGGTGATGTTAGAGGTGATTTAGAGGTAGAGAAGGTGGTGACTGATGGTGGTATCAATGATGATAGAGGTGGTAGTGATGGAGGAGGTGATGGAGGGTGGTGGAGTTGATGGTGTTGGAGGAGGTGATGGAGGCGGCTGTTGTTGTTAAGCAAAGTGATAGTGACAGAGGAGGTGATGGAAGAGGTGCCAGAGGTGGCCAAGGAGGTGATGGAGGAGGATAAGGTGATGGTACTAGAGGAAGCATTGGAGGTGGTGACGGCAGTGGAGAAGGTGATGGTGATGGTGTTGGAGAAGCTGATAAGAGGAGGAGGAGGAGAAGGAGGAGGAGGAGGAGAAGGAGGGGAGGAGGAGGAGGAGGAGGAGGAGGTGGTGGTGGGCAGCTGGGCTGGCACAGGGGAGGCAGAGATGCATGGGGAGACCCGGATACTTGGCCCCTGTCTGATGGTGGGAAAGGGGGGGACAGGGGTGGGGGTGGTCATCACTCACTCAGAGGAGCAGCCTGGACAGTGGGGGCGCAAGGTAGCGTTCAGTTTGGGGACTACCAACAGGTTCCGGGGGGCACCTGGCCGGCGGGGGCAGGGAAGCTGGGGTGTAGGGGACAGAAGCAGCCTGAGACCCGCCTGGGGGAGGGGGGTCTCAGGAGCGTCCCCACGCCGGGGCACCCGTCCCTCTCCCGGGGCTCGGCCACTCCCGACGGCCTGGGCCGGTGGGGGCGGGGCGGGGGCCGCTGGGGCCCCTCTGGGCTGTCCCAGTCGCAGCCCCCGCGCAGGGGCGTCGCGAGGGGGCTGGGGGGGGGGCGTGCGCGTCTCTCTGGGCGCGGGTCCACCCTGCCCGGCCCGGGCCCAGCGCCGGCTGCAGCGGGACCGTGGGGGCGCCCCCGCCCCCCGCCCCCGGCGCCGCGGGAGCCTCACCGCACGCGGCCCACGTCCCCCTTCCTGCAGCTGGCGAAGAGCTCGCTGGTGTCCATGGCGCGGACGGCTCGGACCCGGGCCCGGCGACCTCGGGCGGCGGCGGCGGCGGTGGCGGCGCGCCCCGGCGGATGTAAACACGCCCGGCCCCGCCCCGGCCCGGCCCGCTCCGCCCCGCTCGGCTCCGCAGCGGCGCCTGGTGCCCGGAGGACCGACCCGGCCCGGCCCGGTCCGGCCCGCGCGGCGCCCGGTGCCCACGGATCGGCCCGGTCCAGTCCGGCCCGTGGCGGCGCCCGGTGCCCACGGATCGGCCCAGCCCGGTTTGGCCCGCGCGGCGCCCGGTGCCCACGAATCAGCCCGGTCCGGTCCGGCCCGCGGTGGCGCCTGGTGCCCGGAGGACCGACCCGGCCCGGCCCGGTCCGGCCCGCGCGGCGCCCGGTGCCCACGGATCGGCCCGGTCCAGTCCGGCCCGTGGCGGCGCCCGGTGCCCACGGATCGGCCCGGCCCGGTTTGGCCCGCGCGGCGCCCGGTGCCCACGGATCAGCCCGGTCCGGTCCGGCCCGCGGTGGCGCCTGGTGCCCGGAGGACCGACCCGGCCCGGCCCCGTGCCCACCCGGCGTTGACGCGGGAGGACCGACCCGGCCCACATTGGCGCCGGTGCCCACGGACCAGCCCGGCCCAGAGCGGTGTTCGGTTCCCAGGGACCGACCCGGCCCGGTGCCCACCCGCCGTGCCCTCCCAAGAACGAGTCGGGCAGGCGGACGCTGGGCCCGGCGCGGCTCCGAGCGGCTTTATTGGGGTCCCGCGGGGGCCGGCGTGGGGACAGTCAGTGGGAAGCGGGGGACCCGCGCGGGCTGCTGCGGGCGCGGCGGCTCCGGTGCCTCACAGGTGCGTGTCCTCCTCGAACACGTCCGAGTCCTCGGGGTCCCGCTTGCCCCCCATGAGCGCGCTCCAGCCCCCGGGGCCGTTGACCGCCCCGCCGCCGTTCAGGCTCGGCTGCTTCTCCTGCAGCTCCGACTGGCTGTCGCTGGCCACGTCCAGCGTGGGGTTGTCGTGGCAGCCGTTCTCCACGAAGCGCAGCTCCTCCCCGTGGGACTGCGGGGGGTGGGGGGAAGAGAGGGGCACTGGGCCGGGCCTGGTGGGCGCAGGGTACACCCCCCCACCGGCCCCAACGCGCCCACGGCTCCTTCCTTCCGGGTGGGCGAGTCCCGTACCCAGCTGGCCACTCCCTTCTTCGAGGTGCTCATCCCCCTGCCCACCCCCACCCCCCGCGGGGACGCAGGGACACTGGGTCTGGGGTCCTGTGCCCCCTCCTACCCTCCTGGGGACCCTACGGACGGCTGGGGCCTCTTCTGGACCCCTGAGCACCAGCGTCCGCCCCTCCAGGGGCTGGTGCCTTGGGATCCCATGGTGGAGTGTGCACCCCAAAACCCGCACCCTCTGCACCTTCTGGGGCGGGAGGGGCACCTGTGAACTTGCAGCTGCCCCAGCAGGATCTCCTCCCGACACCCCCCGCCCCACCCTGCAGAGGGTGCCCTCTGGCCCCAGGTCAACGTCCCCTGTACAGGAAAGCCTCCGACACCCTGCCCCAGGCTCACCACATGTTTGAGCTTGGGCAGCCGGCGCTGCCAGCAGTTGTAGAGTAGGCCCAGCACGATGATGATGACACAGATGGCTCCGATGACCACCAGCACCACGAAGAGCGTCCCGTAGTCACTACGCACCTGGCTGGCCCGGGCCTGGCAACTGCTCGTCATGGAGTAGTTCTGGATGCCAATCTGGGGGGTGGTGGGGGGTGGACAGGGGGCCAGGGTCCTCAGCAAAGGCCCCTGGGGGGGGAGCAGCTCAAGGTGAGGGTGGGCGTGTGAGGTCGGAGAGTGGGGGGCTGGCACACTCGTGGCTCCGGACACTCCTCTGGCCTGGACCTGCTCCTCCGAGACTGCCCAGCTCCGTCCTCCCCACCCCCCACCCCCCACCCCATCCCGCCCTGACCAGGCTGGACTCTAGACCCACCGAACCAGTCCCCGGCCACCGCCAGCCCCTTCCCTTCTCATTCCGGGAGGGAGTCACACTGAAGTGGTGGCAGCCCTGTCCAAAGTGCTGGTCACAGTGCCCGCCCCGACCTCACAGCCGAAAGCGTGACAGGGCCGCTGGGAGTGCCCGCACACGCCGTCTGGGACAGTCCTGGGAGCGCAGCCCTGAAGCGGGTGGGGTGCGGCTGGAGAGGGGGGACTCCTGGGAGCACTTCTTTCAGGGGCGGTGGGGAAGAGGGAGGCACGCCAGCAGTGCTCAGGGATCGCCCTGGCTGTGCTCGGGGAACCATACAGGTGCCAGGGAGTGAGCCTGGGTCGGCTGCGTGCAGGGCACGTGCCCTCCCCGCTGTGCCTAGGTGGGTCAAATGACAGCGAGCTGCCGGGCTGACAGGTGTCATCACAGCCTTCAGACTGGTCCCCAGGGGCGTCAAGTGCTTGACACCACACACACACACACACACACACCCACACCGACCAAACACACCACCCCACACCCCCTCATACACACAAACACCACACACATACCTATACACACCCCATGCACATACACACCAGAGACACATATACAAACACACCACACACATACATACACACACCTGCACATACACCCCCCCCACACACACACATTCTGGCTTGTTCTGGGGTGAGTCTGCCTTCCCGGCTGCCAGTGGCCATCAGCGGTGGGGGTGGGGCCCAGGTGCCACTGACCAGCTCCCTGGGGGGCGGGGAGCGAGATCTCCTGCAAGTTCTTGTCCCTTTGCTCTCGGGACGCTTCGTAAGCAGAGGTGGGCTGGCTCCTTAGAGCTTGCCAGGTGTGCCCGCTAATCTACTCCACAATAAAATAATCTTTTGTTTCCCCCAGTGCTCGTGAGCCCAGAATTTCCCGCTGGAGAAGAGCTGGAGAGATGTGTGGGCATGGTGAAGGGGCAGTTTCGGGAGCAGAGGCCTTGGCCTGGGGCCAGTCACTGCCCCACTCTGGCCCTTGGCTCTCACTGTACTTTTTTTTTCCTTTGATTTTGTTTTGGGGCCACACCTGGTGGTGCTCGGGGCTTAGTCCTGGCTCTGCATTCAGGGATCACTCCTGGTGGGGCTCAAGGGACCCTCATGGGGGTCAAGGGTGGAAGCTGGGTGATGGGGTGCGAGGCCAGCACCCTCCCTGCTGTGCATCTCTGCAGCCCCAGCTCACCCTATGTGGGGTACCAGCAGGGCTCACGGGGTGCCTCCCCGCCCTGGGGCGGCCCTGCGGTCTGGGAGCCCATGTCAGCATCCAGCACTGCTTGGCGAGAAGGCCGTCACTCAAATCCCACACCCCGCACCCCGCTGTCTTCAGAGTCCCAGACCGGCAGGTGCCCGGAGGCCCAGCAGACACGCGGGGCCCCAGGGAGAAGCGTGAGCACCAGGCACTGGGGTTCACTGTGTGAGGAGGGGGCTGTCTCCTAGGAACCCCGAGGTCCCACCCGAGGATGGAACCAGGGGCTGCTGTGGCCACACGGGGATGCTGCCCATCTGTCCTCACGGCGTGGCCACCTACCAGGGGTACCTCTCTGGGGCTGGGGACGTGGGGGGGCGGAGACATCGTCCAGGCCCACCCTGGGACACGCCCCCTCAGCTGCTGGCCCTGAAACTCTTCTTCCCACCACAGGCCATACCAGCCTGTGGCCAGCCAGGGCTGTCCCCGCAGTCGGGCCAGGAGACTCCCCAGACCCCTAGGCGAGAGCCTGCCAACCCCCACACACTCACCTCTACCAGGCTCCTGCGGACGTCACCCAGCATGGACAGGACATCCTGGGTGGGCACCACCCCTGGGGGGAGACAACCCGTCAGCACCACATGCCCCAAGCGAGGCTGCCCCGTGGCCCCCTATAGCGACCCCTACACCTCAGGGAGCCCCACGCTGCCCCCCGGAGTCCCCTCCCACCCCTCCTCTGCCCACGCTCACCCCGGCCCTCGCCCCCGTGCCCACGCGCGCGCTCACCCTGCGCGCCCACCAAGGCCATGAGCAGGTGCTGCTCCTTCTCGCTGGGCTTGCTCAGGGAGATGTGCCAGTCCCCGGCGTGGCCACTACCGTGACGGCGCAGTACATCCTCCACTAGCGCCAGCAGCTGCAGGCCCCGGAGCTGCCGGAACACCTCCTGCCAGGACACAGGGCACCGGCTCAGCGTGGCGGGGGCGACCCAGCCCCGGTCCCCACCAGCCTCAGCCAGAGCCTGTGATGCCCGCCGCCGGAGTCCGTGAGCCCACCTCGAGGCAGTGCCGTGGCCCCTCACAACACCCAAGGGCCCCTTCAGGCACCCTGAGAGGCTCCTTCCTGCCCGGCTGAGCGGGGACAGGAGGGTAGTGGGTGCAGTGTCCAGCAGGAGAAGAACCGAGGAGCCTGTGCCCAGGACTGGGAGATGCTGTCCCCGTTCACTGTGCCTCCTGGCCTCTCCCAGGAACCGTGATCAGGATTGGGGGGAGGGGGTGGTAGGGGGGAGGCGCTTCCTCCTCCGGCAACCCTGCTGCTTCCTGCTCCCATGTGGCAAGAGGCTGGTTCTACCCCGCAGCCCAGCCCTGCTCCCGAGTTCAGGGTGCTCCACACCCACTGTCCATGCACCCCGACCTCCCTGACCCCCCACTCCGCTCCCTTCTGAGCCCCTGCCGGATGCCTCTCCTCCCCGTGCCACACTCTGGCGGGGGTGGGGGGGACCCTGCAGGACGCGGCAGCCCCTCCCCCTCCAGAGGGGTCCTGGACTCTGGCTCTTCTCAGCTCGAGCTCACGCTTCCCCAGCTGTCGTGCCAACCCCAAGCCAAGCAGGGCGTCTCCGGTGCCAGTTTCCGTGCCTGGCTCCCGCGACAAGTGCCAGGGTCTGGCATGCGCTCACCAAGCAGAGAGCCAGGCCTCTGGAAACGGGGGAGCAGTGAGTAGATGCTGGGGGGACAGCCCTGAGCAGCGGAGAACGCCCGAATTCCTGTGCGATCGTCACTGCCTTCCACACACTTGTGTGCGTGCATATGCGCCCGTGTGTGTTGCTCGTGTGTGCATGCCCGGATGAGAGAGGGAGGGAGGAGTGCAGCCCATCCCTACCTCCACGGACTAGGGTCCACTGAGGCCCAGCAGCCGTAGTGCCTACATAGGAAACCCCTCTGCTCACAGAGGCTCGCCCCACAATGCCACAGCCCCGTTCCCCAGTGTGCATGCTTGGCCTCCTCTGGGCTGAGACGTCTCCTGGACTGCAGCTCCCAGATCCTGTGCCAGCCGGGAGGGGCTCACTGTCCCTTGGGCCTCAGTGTCAGTGGCCAGGGAAAAACCTGGGTTTTGGGGAGTCAAATAAAACCTGGGTTCCAAGTCCTGGGTTTCAGTCTTGGGTTGGAGAGGCGGCAGGTCACTGAGCACGGGCAGTGATCCCTGCGACCAGAGCCGGAAGTGAGCCCCGAGCACTGCCATGAGTGAGCCCCCCTGTACCCCACGCCCCAAATCTTGGTTCTTCTCCTTATTCAGCTTCGCCATCGTTAGTCAAATACTGCCGCTCTCTGAGCCCAGCGGGCCCCTCTGAAATGTGGCCTTGAGTCCTGGCACCCGAAGGTCACTCTGAGGAAGAGGAAGAGCAGGCCATCCAGATGCTGCCAACTGGACAGCTCTGCAGGCAAGAAAAACGCTCTGTGACCCCTGCCTGACATCACACACTAAAGCCATCCCAAGTGTTGGAGAGAATACAGCACGTAGGGCGCCTACCGTGCCCATGGCCAGCCCAAACGGTCAGCAGCCCACGAACCCCACACAGTTCCCCAAGTCCCACAGGAAGTGATTCCCTGAGCACAGAGCCCCAAGCAATGCTGGGTGTGGCCCCAAACCCTAAAAAGTCACCCAGAGGCATTACCAATCCAAAGTGTTCGAAGCTACTAAATGCCTGGGACAAACTGTCACGGACAACTCTGTAAACCACAGGGCTGAAATAAAAGTGTCCTTGATCCAGAGACACAGCAGTGAATCCCAGAAGACGGAGGCTCTCTGGAGTTCTCTCTGGACCCTATACCAAGCCAATGCCACTGGGCACCTCAGATGGAGTGGGTGTCCCAGCTCTGCCCGCTCCAGATGAAACCCCGATGGCCACAAGCTTCCAGAAGAAAAGCCCAGGGCTGGAGCGATAGCACAGCGGGTAGGGCGTTTGCCTTGCATGCAGCCAACACGGCCGACCCGAGTTCGATTCCTCCGCCCCTCTCGGAGAGCCCGGCAAGCTACCGAGAGTATCTCGCCCGCATGGCAGAGACTGGCAAGCTCCCCGTGACGTATTTGATATGCCAGACACAGTAACAACAAAGTCTCATACTGGAGACGTTACTGGGCCCACTTGAGCAAATCGATGAACAACGGGAGGACCGTGACGTGGGTTAGGGACTAAGACTCCAGGCCACATGGCGGCAATGGAGACAGGCCAGCCTTTCCCATCTCCCCACCTGCCTGGGGTTCTGCCTGTCACACCCATGATCTGCCTCTGGGTGCCATCTCAGCTCATCATAGCCTTGATCCGGAGACTCCCAAATGAATCTCAAAATGGATTAGCTCCCTACAGAGATGTCTCTGGACCTCAACTATTTACAATTTTATTTTTAAAATTTTTAAAAATTTTTTTTGCTTTTTGGGTCACACCCAGCAATGCACAGGGGTTACTCCTGGTTCATGCACTCAGGAATGACTCCTGGCCGTGCTCAGGGGACCCTATGGGATGCTGGGAATCGAACCCGGGTTGGGCCGCATGCACGGCAAACACCCTACCCGCTGTACTATCACTCGAGCCCCTCATTTCCAATTTTAGAATTCCAGAAGCGCATGGCCGCTTTTGCGGTCACATGACCTCTCATGATATTCATAATCAGCAATAGAAAAGAAATGATCTAGCAACTGCCCCTGGCAGGCAGGCTTGAATGGTAGTGGGAGAATTGGAAGTAACGATGGTGGGAAGGTGTCATGGTGGTGGGATTGGTGCCGAAATACTGAATGTAATCACTTAATGTGAACAACCTTATGAAAACAATTTTTTTTGAATGTTGAACACACACACACACACACACAAAGAGTATCAAGGGCAAAAATAAATTTTAGACGCGAGCATGGGAGGCCAGCTTCAGCACCCAGAGCAGGCAAGGGCTCAAGGCAACCCCAAAACAATCACTAGGCAGGAAAATAATGGACAATTGAATTCTTCATAATCCAGTTTTTAAAAAAAACTGATTTCATGGGCCAGAGAAATAGTACAGTGGGGAGGGCATTTGTCTTGCATACAGCTGACCCAGGTTCAATCCCAGAATCCCATATTGTCACGTGAGCCTGCCAGAAGTGATACCAGAGCACAGAGCCAGGAGTGATTCCTGAGCACTGCTGGGTGTGGACCAAAAGCCAAAACAAAGACTAAATTCTGTGGAGAAAATGTTTACTATATATATGCATGACAGAGCTCTCACACCCAGAATATAGGGGTAATTTGTAGAAACCAATGTAAGTCAGATAACCTGATACATGAGAGGACAAAAGATTTAAATGATCACTGCATAAAAAAGAGGCTGGCCAGGGTGATGCACAGTGGGTGAGGCACCTGCCTGCATGCAGCCAACCAGAGTTGAATCCTCAGCACCTCATATGGTGCCAGGAGTGACCTAAGTGCAGAGGCCTGAACACTACTGGGTATGGTCCCCAAAACAAACCAACAAGAAAAGACTATGGAAGCCACTGAAGTACCCATCAAGGCATGATGGGACAAAGGAGGCATGGAGCAGTTACACCTGTGGAATACTACGCAACCATCGAAAGATGAACTGAAACAAAATGGAAGGCGCTCAGGGACAATGGTGTGAAGCAGAGTCATTCAGAAGGAAGACGACGGGTGCTGGATGATTTCAAGTGAGTGTGTAAAAAATGGGGCATTTTAAAAACAATAAAAAAAAAGACACAATAAAACAACAAACCAGAACTCTGATTACCTGAGGGCCAGGGAACAAGGGGAGGCGAGGGGTGTTCTGAGGAAGCCCCGCTGCCGGCACATGCCAGGCCCTCGCAGATGTCCTGTCCTCCCTGTGGACACACTGCACTGACCCTCCCACGCACCAAGCTGCTTCTCCAGCTCAGGGGCCTCGGTCCCTGCCTCTCAGCTCTATGTCGGCACGGGTACTGGTGGTGAGTGGAAAGGGGCTCCCGCCCTCACCCAACGCATCTTTCTTTTGCCCCTAACCAAGTCCTGCTTCTGCTCCTCCCTACAAGCATGGAAATCCCGCACAAGGCGGAGTCCAACAAACTCAGGCTGCCGGGGAGACAGAAGTGAAGGCGGCTCAGGGGCTCACTGCAACTCAGCCTTGCAGTGCTCCCCGGGGTTAGGGGGTGGGGGAAAAGCCATCTTGGGGCCCTGGGGAGGTGGGGAACAAGCACAGCGCTCGAAGCCTCAGAGGGCAGCTTTCTCTGTGAGGTGGGACTGGGGCTGCTGCCCTCTCGCCAGGAGGAGCTGTCCGGGGCTACAGGGCCTCAGCAGGGCAGAAGAGGGGAGGCACCCAGGACCCCGAGGGACCCCAGGAAGGCACTAACCAACCCTGGCAGCAGGGTCCCACTCCACAGTCCTTGGAGGTACAGAAATCCGGCCCAAGAAGCTTGGCCCAGATGTGGCCCCCGGGCTGCCCAGCTCCCGACGGCTCCCCGAATCCCCTCTTGGGCCATTTGTTCCAGCCTGGGGTGGCGGAAGAGAGGGCAGGGATGAATCGGGACCCCAAAGGCAGAAGGTGCCTAAGGCAGCAGCAAAAGACCTGGCGCTCTGAGCCACGGTGGCATGTGGCAGGAAGGACCTCGCTGTGGGTTACGATGACGATGACGAAAGCTGAAAAAAGAGAGAGCGAATCCTCAGGGGGGAGGAGATAAAGAGAAGAAGCGGGCGGGGGCGGGCCATCAACCAAGGCGAAACTAAACCATCCACGCTGGGCCAGGCAGAGGGTCGCCCCCCACGGAGCCCGGGTCACCGACTTGGAGGACAGAGGTGATCGGAGAGGCTTTGGGAGTCAGACTCATCCGGTGGGGACACAGTGGGTGGCCTGAAGCGAAAGGAACCGCCGTCCAGTTCCTGAGCTGCTCCCGCAGAGGCAGTGGGCTTCCGGTGCGGTGACTGCTGACCACGTGTCCCAGAAGGGAACAAGAAAAGACTCGGGGTGGCAGGCAGTCAGGCTTTGGAGGTGGGGGGCCAGGGATGCTGGGTCAGAAGGAGCAGCGCTGACTCCGTCCCTCTTTCTCTTGTCCAGAGAAACACCAGGGTGCCCTGTGCACACTGCAGTTACGCCCCCAGAGGAGGAACTAGAAGACCCTGTGGCCCTCTGCACTTCCTGTGAGGGGGTCTGGCAGCCCAGGCACCAGAGAGCCCCTCCCCCACACATGCAGGCCACACATGTGCGTGTAAGCACACATATACACACACACACTTGCACACCACACACTCACATATTTATACACACATACAACACATTCACACAACACACACAACGCACACACACCACACATACACTCATACAACATATACACACAACACACACAACACACTCACACGTTCATACAACATACACACAACACTCATACAACATATACACACAACACACACACCACACACTCACACGTTCTCACAACATACACATACAACACTCACACTCTCATACAACATATACATACAATACACACACCACTCACACATTCATACAACACACACAACGCACACACACCACATACACTCATACAACATATACATACAACACACATACTACACACTCACACGTTCATACAACATACACATAACACACTCATACAACATATACACACAACACACACACTCATACAACATATACACACAATACACACACACCACTCACACACTCATACAACACACATACAACACTCACACTCACATACCACACATACTCATACACACTCACACACACATACTCACACAACACACACAACATACACACAACACTCACACACTCATACAACACTCACACTCACATACCACGCATACTCATACACACTCACACACACATACTCACACAACACACACAACACACACACTCAAAACACATGTTCACACAACACATACATTCACAACATACACACAATACTCAACACTCACACTCTCACACATGCACACACACACACACACACATATGCATGAACACAAACATATACACACACACACCCCCGCATCCAGATCTGGGCTCCTGCCTCTTTCCTTATCAAGAGGCACCAGGCTCCCTGGGGAAGGGCTGCCCCAGGGCAGGGTCGGGCAGGGACAAGATAAGCTGGGGCAGGCGTTTGTGAGCCAAGCTCCTGAGCTGGGCGGGGCGCAGCAGCGGCGTCTGCCTGCCTCCCTGCCAGGCCTCAGTGCCAGCCAGCAGCTCTTCCTGGACTCGCGCTCGGCGGGGGCGCCCATGTGTGGAGACTGCGGGGCTGGCTCCTCTCTCCCCTGCAGGGCGAAGGACCCGGCCCTGCTCCCTGCCTCTCCATCCCCAGCCTGTCCCGGTACCTTCCTGAGCCTCCTCCCTGCCTGCGTGCTCTCCCGGACCCTCTTCCCAGTTTCTTCTGGAGGACCCTCGAGGTCTCGGGTAAAGGACCTGTTTTCCCACATCAGGGAATTCCTGGAATCAAAGCGGATCTTCCTGGGGTCGGAGCGATAGCACAGCGAGTGGGGCGTTTGCCTTGCACGCAGCCGACCCAGGTTCAGTCCCCGGCATCCCATATGGTCCCCCAGCACCGCCAGGAGGGATTCCTGAGTGAAGAGCCAGGAGTAATCCCTGAGCATCGCTGGGTGAGACCCAAAAAGAAAAAAAAAAAGTGGATCTTCCCAACTCTCGAGAGGACTTTTAGGAAGACGCCATTCCCCGCGGGCCCCACACCACTGAGTCCCTCCAATTCCTCCCCAACCAAGGTCCAGAAGCAATAGGACAGCAGGGAGGGCTGCTGTCTTGCTTGGTACACGGCCAACCCGGGTTCGATCCCCAGCATCCCATATGGTTCTGTGCACCGCCGGGAGTGATCTCTAAGCGCAGGGCCAGGAGTAACCCCTGGGCATTGCCAATGTGACCCAAAACCCAAAAATAAAATAAAAGAAACATGCCAGCCACGTTATCTCATTCTTGCTTTGGACAACCTGGCAGGCTACCGAATGTGACCTGCCCACACGGCAGAGTCTGGCAAACTCCCCGTGGCGTACCCAATATGCCAAATACCAGTAACAATGATGGGTCTCATTCTCCTAACCCAGAAAGAGCCTTGAATGTGGCACTTTTTAGAATCTCAGGGCTAAGACGAAGGAGACGTTACTGGTGCCTGCTCAAGGCAATTGACGAACAACAGGATGATCGTGATCTTGATGCCGGCCAAGACCGATATGCGATTCTGAATTAAACCGTAAACCAGGGCCAGGAAAGGAGCTTTGAAGCAGTGTCTGTGGTTGAATTCTAAGAACCGTCCGGAGAGAGGAGTGTGCTGCATTACTTGCAGGGAGTCTGGCTCTGCTCACGCACCGCGGCCATCCCAGAGAGCGTTCTGGGAAACACAACACAATGCTGGCAGGATGCCTTAAAATTACTCCTAGAGGGGGTCCCTCTTCCATTCCCCCCCCAAAAAAAACCCCAAACCCAGTGCTCTCCACCAGTGAAATGGGTCAAAGACAAACTGAATTTCTTTGTACTATCTTTTTTTTTTCTGTAAGTGTAAAATTATATCAAAATAGGGGCTGGAGCAATAGCACAGCGGGTAGGGCGTTTGCCTTGCACACGGCCAACCCGGGTTTGAATCCCAGCATCCCATATGGTCCCCTGAGCACTGCCAGGAGTAATTCCTGAGTGCAGAGCCAGGAGTAACCCGAGCATCGCCGGGTGTGACCCAAAAAGCAAAAACAAAACAAAACAAAACTATATCAAAATAGAAAGTAACAAACAAACCAAAAAGATTATGGGGCAATAAAGACCTTTTCCCACCATTGACATCTGAGTTGTTGGTGAAGGAAGTACATCAGAGGCACGGGGATGCGGGGGTATAGGGCACATGTGATCAAAGACACCAAGAAGCTCAGCGGGTGCTGGCGCTGGGCTCCCCAGTACCAGCACTCGGCCCGGGAGAGAGCATGGCTGCAGGCTCTGGCCTTGCATACGGCTGACCAAGGCTCGGTTTCCGATACCGCCTATAGTTCCCTGCACATGAGTAGAGACCCCTGCACACAGAGCTAGGAGGAGGCCTCAGTACCACTGCTGTGCCCCCCAAAACCATATGAATAATGGAAGTCACAGTGCTCCCATTGTTCATCAATTTGCTCGAGCAGGTGCAGTAACGTCTCCATCGTGAGACTTGTTGTTGCTGTGTTTGGCATATCAAACACGTCACGGGGAGCTTGCCAGGCTTTTTATCGTGCGGGGGGGGGGGGGGGGAATACTCTCAGTAGCTTGCCGGGCTCTCCGATAGGGGTGGAGGAATCAAACCCGGCTCAGTCGGGCCAGGTGCACGCAAGGCAAATGCCCTACCGCTGTGTTATTGCTCCAGCCCATGAATAATGATAATAACCAATATTCAGCATCCCTAATCATCAAAGAAACACGTTCAGACCACAGAGACGCGCGCTCAGAGAGTGGGGAGGCTGCCAGCCGGCAGACAGACAGGGAGGGAGGGAGCGAGGGGAGCCGGCTAACGGCACAGACGTCCAGCTTGGAAGGCGAAAAGGTCTTGGAGATCTGTTTCATGAAAAATATTAACGTGGGGTCAGAGTCACAGCACAGGGGAGGGTGTCTGCCGTGCACGCAGTCAACCTGGGTTTGATCCTGGGCATCCTACAGGGTCCCCCGGACACCGCCAGGAGTGAACCCTGAGCACCATGAGGTGTGTCCCAAGAGCAAAAGAAGAAGGGAAGAGGGGAGAGGGGGGAGGAGAGATGAGGAGGAGGAGGGGGAGGAGGGGAAGAGGGGAAGAGGGAAAGAAGAGAGGAGAGAAGAGAGAAAAGAAGAGGAAGAGGAGAAAGAGGAAGAGGAGGAGGAGAGGAGGAGGAGGGGAGGAGGAGGGAGAAAGATGAGGAGGAGGAGGAGGGGAGGAGGATGGAGGAAGATGAGGAGGGAAGAGGAGGAAGAGGAGGAGAGGAGAGGAGGAGAGGAGGGAGGAAGATGAGGAAGAGGAGGAGAATGAGGAGGAGGAGAAGGGAGGAAGACAAGGAGGAGGAGGAGGAGAATAGGGAGGAGGAGAAGGAGGGAAAGGAGGAGGAGGAAGAAGACGAAGAGGAGAAAGGAGGAGAGGAGGGGGAGGAAGATGAGGAGGAGGAGGAGAATGAGGAGGAAGAGGAGGAGGAGGGAAGAGGAGGAGGAGAGGAGGAAGAAAAGGAGGAGAGGAGAGGAGGAGGAGGAGAGGAGGAGGAGGAGGCGGAGGCGGCAGAGGAGGAGGAGGAGGGAGGAAGACCAGGAGAAGGAGGAGAAAAGAGGAGGAGGAGATGGTGCTGGAGGAAGCCTCAGGCGGGGGGGGGGGGGGGTACAGCGGAGAGAGGGGCTCCCTGCCATGTCCCACTGCAGGTGGACACCAGCCCCCCTGTCTCCCTGAGCATCGGTCCAGCTGTGCCCAGGGGAAGAAGGAATTCTCCGATAAAAGGAATTCTCCAGCCCTGGCTCAGAAGCCCAGTCAACAGAGGCTTAAGGCGCGAAGGCACACTAGCGGCTGGCTGGGGAGAGAGCAAAGCAGTGCTGACGGTGGGGGTCCCGACCCGGGACCCACAAAACCCAGCTCCCCTCCCACCCGAGCAGAGGGGCAGGAACCAGGAGCCCCGCCCGCCCACCACACTCACGCAGTCCAGGTTCTCCGTCATGTTGAGGATGATGTAGTTCCTCCCTGCCAGGTTGCTCCAGTCTTTGCAGATCACCTGGACACAAGACAGATGGGACAGGCAGGGCAGCGCGGTGCCTGCCAAGGCCCAAGGCGGGGCCTGACTCAGGCCTGGGGGTGGCTGACGGCCTCAGGGGATGGCACACACCCACCATCCAGGCCCGTCTCACTCCTGGGGGTCTCGAGGGCCCCAGGCAGAGGACCCCTGGAGCTCAGGGAGCCGTGTAAAGGGGTGCGGCTGTTGGGGGCCCCCAACTTGGCCGGGGTGGGCTTCCCTTCCTCTCCTACTGGTGCTCTTGAGGGTATAGACGCCGACATGGATGGGGGTTGGGGGTGCATGGGGCAGTGCGAGCCCGGGTCTGGCCCGATGCAGCCAGGGCTCTGCTTACCCAAGGCCTGAGCTTCACACTGATGGCGGCAAGGCCACCGCACCCTGCAGGCACCTCACCCTGGAGGCACCGCACCCCTGCCGGCTTCCCCGGGCCCCAGACCCTGGCCTGCCGCCCCTTACCTGAGTGGAATCCCAGGGCATGCTGGAGCGAGCTTCTGTGGCCACGTCGTCGTCATCTTCATCATTGTCATCGTCAGGGGCCTGGTGTCCGAGGTGGTCCCACCCCAGGGGAACGGTGGAGGCGGCCGGTTCCAGGTCTTGGGGAGTCGGTGGGGGGGGAGGCCGAGACCCCAGGATGCAGGGGGTCCGGGCTGGGGGCCCGGCTGGGAGCCTCAGTGTGAGGCGAGGAAGCCCAGGCCGGGCCCTCATCCCACACGCTGGTCGGGCCTGCTGCCCCCACGGTGGCCTCGGGCTGCCCCCCGTGGCCCTCCCGGCTACTGGAGTCCGGTGCTCCCGGAGACTCGGCGCTTGGGGCGGCCGAGGGCGGCAGCAGGTGGGGGGCCACGGTGCTCCCCACCTCCACCCCCGAGGAGGCCGGGTCCCCAGAATCTTCCGGCCTGTGTTTGGGGGGGCGCAGGGGTGAGGCTGCTACTGGTGGGGGAGAACGTGTGGGCCTGAGTTTGGGCTTCTCCGTGGGGTCCCTTCACAGACAGCAGCCCCTCCTCCTCCTCCTCCTCCTCCTCTCCCTCCTCCTCCTCTTCCTCCTTCTCCTCCTCTTCTTCTTCCTTCTCAGCCTCCTCCTTCTCCTGCTCCTCTTCCTCTTCCTCCTCCTCCTCTTCTTCCTCCTCCTCCTCCTCCTCTTCGGGACCCATATTCCAGGGGGGCTCCACCAGGTTCATCTTGGGCAGGGGGGAGGGGAGGCTGGGCCCCTCCTGGCCCTGACTGGCGTCTTCTATGGGACCCGCCTTCTCCGTCAAGTCTGGGAAGCCGTAGTCTGCAGACAGAGATGGAAAGTTCCTTCCACGCTTCCGTTCCGTGAGAGAGGGAAGAAGGGATAAAGGAAGGGAGGGAGAGAGAGAGAGGAAGGAAGAAAGGAGGGAGGGAGGCCACAGGGAAGTACTTATGACAAAAAGGACACCCACTGTTACTTCCTGCCGAGTGTGGGGCACAGAGCAGGTCTCTCAGGGAGACCCGGCCCAGAAGAACAAAGCAAGCTGCGAACCCTGTGAGGGGCACTGGGGAGACGTCCTGCAGACTTCCTGCAAGCCTGCAGAAATGTCTGGAAAATAAGCAGCTGCAGACAGCATGCGGGATCCCTTTCACAGCTGGGAGTTTTGGCACTGGGCACTGGAAGGAGGGGAGGGGGGAGACGAGGAAGGAGGCACAGTGAACAGAATACAAAGACAATCTACAGAATGGGAAAGGATATTCACCCAATACCCACCCATTAAGGGGTTGATATCAAGGATATCCAAAGCACTGGTTGAACTCCACAAGAAGAAAACATCCAACCCCATCAAAAAATGGGGTGATGAAATGAACAGAAACTTTCTCGAAGAAGAAACACGAATGGCAAAAAGGCACATGAGAAAATGCTCCACATCACTAATCATCAGGGAGATGCAGATCAAAACCACAATGAGATATCATCTCACACCACAGAGACTGGCCCACATCCACAAGAATAAAAGCAACTGGTGCTGGCGCGGATGTGGCGAGAAAGGGACCCTCCTTCACTGCTGGTGGGAATGCCGACTGGTTCAGCCCTTTTGGAAAACAGTATGGACGATTCTCAAAAAATTAGAAATTGAGCTCCCATTTGACCCAGCAATACCACTCCTGGGAATATATCCCGGAGAGGCAGAAAAAGTACAGCCGAAATGACATCTGCACTTCTATGTTCATTGCTGCACTGTTCACAATAGCCAAAAACTGGAAAAAACCCAAGTGCCTGCGAACAGATGACTGGTTAAAGAAACTTAGGCACATCTACACAAGGGAGTACTATGCAGCTGTTAGAAAAAAATCGGGGCTTGGGCGGGCCTTCGGAGGGGAAAGGGGAGCTCTGGACACTGGTGCCAGAGAGAGCAGGACCCGCAGGAGGAAGAGAGGAGAGACAGAGGAGGAGTGAGGAGAGGAGGGGAGGAGAGAGAAGGGGAGGAAAGAGGAGGGGAGGAGTCAGGAAAGGGGAGAGATGTCTCCCAGCATGGAAGCGAAGGAAGGTCTACACTGCGAGGGACCTCAGTGGGCAGTCGGGCACTCGCCTCCCTGTCCCAGAGATGCCAGGCGACCCCAGGAACCCCCCCAAACTAAACTGAAATAAAAAAAACGGGATTCAGTGGCCCCAGAAAGCCAAGCAGGCTTGAGCCTAGGCTTTGCCTGTGGAGGTCCGGCTCCCTCCCCTGAGCACTGAACCATTCTATGCTTGAGTGCAAAGTGCCTTGAGCCCAAGCCGTCATCCCCTCTCTGCTAATGGTTCCTTGATTCCTTCGCAGGGGCACTCCTCCCCCCCCCCAGGGGGTCCAGAGGCATGGGGGCTTAGGGGACCTTGAGATCTAGTCTTGACCAGACTATGACCTTGGTCAACCCTGGTCTGGAGGTCTGGAGATGGTTTCATCTGTGCGGATCAGACGACTAAGCTGATCCAGAGAAGTTTCTGGAAGTACCAGAACAGCAACTTGTGCTCTCCACTGGGGAAAGAGGTGGGAAGGGTGAGTTCCTGGGGCTCTAGAAGCCACCGTACCTGGAAGAGCCCGAGAAGACCCCAGCAGGGGACCAGGGGCAGCTGAGGGACTGAGCAACAGGATGGCAGGGAGGGTACCTGCCCTGCATCAATCCCGAGTCCTGCCAGGAGTGATCCGTGATGAGCACAGAGCCAGGAGTAAGCCCTGAGCACAGTCAGGTGTGACCCAAAAAAGGTAGAAAACAAACACCGACCCCTCCCCCAACGTTCTGGGCTGGAAAATCTTTGGCTGGTCTTTGCGTTACTGACCCAAGAAACGGCAACTTACACACAGGCCTGAGATCCTGGGCTTTGGGGCCAAAAAAAAAAAAAAAAAGAAAAGAAAAGAATCAGAAGAAACAACCTGACAGAGGCAAGGTGACTCAGACACAACAGAGCTTCCCACTGTCCCCGGGACGTCCCCAAGCCGTGTGACAGCACCAGCCAAGGCTTTGGGTGGGCCCTGCTCATGGCCCACTCACCAGCCCTTCTCCGACCGCCCCAGTTCCCACTCGCTCACTGGTCACCGGGGATATGGTGATGTACAGAACGTTCTCCATGAGGCACAGGGAGATGAAGCCCCCGATGGGGGCCTGGCCCGTGGGCGCTGCTGTCCTCAGACTCGGGGACAGTTCCCGGCTGGGGTGTCCTGGGCAGCTCCTCGCCAGGCAGACCCTCAGAAGGCTCCTGGGCACCTGGAAACTCCAAGCTGCAACCGCCTCCCCCCTGCGCAGAGCCCCCCCAGCTGGTGAAGTCTGGCATCACAGGGCAGGGGCACAGAGGGCAGCAGGGAGTGCCACCCACCACCCCGCGCCCGGGACAGCTGTCTGATCCCCGCCTCCCCACACCCTCGAGGAGGCAAAAGTCGAAGACAGCTGGGGTGTGTCTGGGTCACACAGATGTTGCTCTCCGCCTGCTGCTGCTGCCTAACCCCATGGTGCATGGATCAGCAGTGATCTGGTGCTGGGTGGGGGACATCATTCCCTGTTGCCAGCTCGGCAAGATGTGACAGGGCTCCCCAGCGGTCCTGCTTGCTGGCAGGGCCAGAAATGGCCTTTGGAATCCCGTCTTCCTTCTGAAGTGCTGGAGGAAGACCCAAAGCCCACGAGACACGGGGGAGGAGGAGAGACCCCAGCCAGCAGGAGGGCGGCAGGCGTGCCTGGCAGCGCAAACGGGCCACTATTCCGTCACGGGATCCCCAATCCCAAGGGTGTGGACGGGACACGCTGGGCCTGGACCATTGTGGCACTTCCGGCTGGGCCCAGACACTCCTGGTTTGTAGCCTGGGCTGCCCAGGGCCGAAACTGAGCCGTGGGAAGGGGAAGGGACCTAGGGAAGAGCAAGAAGGGACCTGGGTGGAAAAAAAACAAAACATTCCCTCCTCCATTTCCTCTGCATCCTCCCATCCCTGGGGGCCCCTGCCTGGGGTCCCCGCCTTTAGCTACTCAGGTCTGTGTGGCAGAGATAGGGAGTGGGACCCCCCAGTGGCATGGGGGAGAAGAGGAGGAGAAGGAGGAGGAGGAAGGGGTGCAGCCTGTGTCCGCCAGCTCATGAGTACCGGCAGCTGGATGGTGACTCAGTGAGGCGAGTCCCCGTGAGTCAGAGACGTGGAGAAGCCAGAGGAGGAGAGAGCAGGAGGGACCCGGAGAGAGGAATGAGCCCAGATAGCACAGGGTCCTCAGCGTGGAGTGGCCCCGCCACATCCACGGTGGTCCTGAGGATAGCCTGGGGTAGCTGAGGGACTCAAGATGCGGTCTCTGGACAAAGGGAAAGGCCAGGGAACCCCGAGTCCATCTCAGAACTCGTACCATAGAGAGGCGGCCCAGGGGGAGACAGTTGATTCCTGTCTCCCCGTGAGCCCTCCCCCGACCAAAAAAATTAAAAATTAAAAAAAAAAACAAATTATACTTAGAATGAGGAATTCAACAATAGTAAGCTCACGCAAGGTGCACTGAGCTCAGGAAGGGAAAGGCCTAAATAGAAAGCAAATAGAAATACCAAGGGTGGGGGGCTGGAGAGATAGCACAGCGAGGAGGGCGTTTGCCTTGCACGCGGCCGACCTGGGTTCGATTCCCAGCATCCCATAGGGTCCCCTGAGCACTGCCAGGGGTCATTCCTGAGTGCAGAGCCAGGAGGAACCCCTGAACATCGCCGGATGTGACCCAAAAAGAAAAAAAATTCAAAGGGGGCGGGTGGGATAATCCAGCTGGGAAAATGCCGGCCTTGCACATGGCAGACCTGGACTCCAGCCCTGGTACCCCATGGGGTCTCTTGCGCCCTGCCAGGGGTGATCCCTGAGCACCACCAGGTATGCCCCCCACCCAAAGTCAAAGAACCTGTAGCAGGGATGTGCAGGGATGTGCACACACACAGCTGTATGGCGAGGACGTATATATCGGTGGAAAGTAAAACTTAACTGTTTTTTTTTTGGATTTTGGGTCACTCCCTGTGAGTGATGCTCCAGGGACCATGCAGTGTTGCAGATTACACCTGGGGCTCCCAACACACACATACACATACTCTCTCTCTCTCTCTCTCTCTCTCTGTCTCTCTCTCTCTCTCCCGTCCTTTCAGCCATCCCCAACCCCAACCCCAACTCTCTGTACACCAGTAAAACTGACCAGGTGTCAGAGGCCATGATCATCTTGCCTCTCAAACTGACCAAGATTTTTTTTGGGGGGTGGGGTGGGGAGGGGAGTTAGGCCACACTGGCGGTGTTCGGGGCTTACTTCTGGCTCTGTGCTCAGGGATCACTCCCGGAAGGCTCAGGGGACCGTATGGGATGCCGGGGATCGAAACCAGGTTGGCCGTGTGCCAGCCAAGCGTGCTAACCACTGGACTATCTTTCCGGCCCCCAGTTCCGTACCATCATGCCGCCAGACATGCTCCCACTTTCACCGTCTGACACTGGAAACGGGGCTGGAAGCCAGTGGCAGGTGCGTGCCCTCTCGCTTATGGACGTAGTCCGGTCGTGGCCTGTGCTGAGTGCCAGGCCGCAGGCCCCATCTCCATACCAGAACCCAGAAACCAGCCCTGGGGTCTGGCCGGGAATGGCAGACAGAAGGCCCTGGGGTGGGGGGTGAGGGCAATGGGGTCAGTGGCTCTTGAGGAGACGCCTTGTCAAACGGAGGCTCAGGGAAAGCCCTGACCGTGCAGAGACCCAGCTCTGGGTCCCTGGTAGAGGAGTCAGTCTGGTGGTGGCCTTGGATGGCCGGGTAGCCACCAGGCCTCCACTTCCTTACGCCTGAAACAGGGGGGGCGGGGGGTGTCAGTCTCCGGCTGCTCACAGACCAGATGAGGGGGAGTCGGCGTGAGCACAGGCAACAGAGAGCGTGACAGAGAATGGCTTTTGGGGTGAAGGGACACTCAGGCCCGGTGGGCTGGCCCTGGGCGGGCGGGGTGCGGGGGACCTGAAGGGGAGGCCATGGTGGAAGCTGGAGGGATGTGAGGAGGGCCGAGGCCCGCACGTACCTGCAGTGGGGCCCAGGTCCAGGCTGGACTCGTTCAGCTCTTCCTCCTCCACCCAGAAGTACTGCGGCGGCTGCAGGATGCGGGACTCATCGCTCTCCTCGCTGGGGAAGCCAGAGCCGGCCGCACCCAGGCCCGCCCCCAGGCCCCGGGCCTCGCTCGGCTCCTCCGAGTCCAGCGGCTCCAGGCCGGTGGGCAGCAGGAGGTCCAGCAGGGAGGTGGACGTGAGGCCCTCGGGGCCCGGCTCCTCTGCTCCGGCCACACACAGGCCCAGGAGTGCTCCTGCACAGGAGAAAGGCGGAGAGGGTCACCGGGCAGGAAGGACAGGCCAGTGCAAGGCAAAATGCGGACCCTACAACTAAGAACGTTGTCGGGGGGCACAGGCTTGGGGTGACTCCTGGGGCCCCCCGAGACGGTCGGCCGGGGGGCTGCGGAGCTGCTGTTCTCCTACCAAAAGTCCAAAGGTGGGGGGGTGGCTCGGGGCGGGAGAGGGGGATGCGGACTGCAGAGACGGGGACACGTGAGCACTGGTCCCCTCCGACACACAAGCGTGGGACCCCACGCCACAACACTTCGGTGCTAGGGGCCAGGGGGGCACAAGTGGGGGTTTCTGCTTCTGCAGGCCCAACGTCCCCCGCGGTGTTATTCCAGGCTGCCGCTTTCCCAAAGCTGCATCAGGAGCACGGGAACTTTTTTTTTTTTTTAATTGTATTGGATCACCGTGAGATAGTTATAAGCTTTCATGTTTAGGTTCACTTCACTTAATCACTTGACATCCCGTTACTCATTGATTTGCCCAAGCAGGCGACAGTAACGTCTCCATTCATCCCTGTTGCGTGCTGATGTAGCCCAATGGCGTGTGCTCGCTCCAGGAACACGAACAGCCTCACACCGATCGTTCAGGGTCTTTTTTTTTTGCTTTTTGGGTCACACCCAGCGATGCACAGGGGTTACTCCTGGCTCTGCACTCAGGAGTTACTCCTGGCGGTGCTCAGGGGACCATATGGGATGCTGGGAATCGAACCCGGGTCGGCCGTGTGCAAGGCAAATGCCCTACCCACTGTGCTATCTCTCCAGCCCCTCGTTCAGGGTCTTGACGAAGAAGTCTGACCATCTCATAGGTGGACAGCCACATGAACTTTTGAAGTCCCGTGGAATCACACAATGATCAAACACCCATCGCTCCAGCAGCGAACTTTCCCCACCACCCATATCCCTGGTATACCCCCCCTTACCCACCCTCCCCCTGCCTCCAGGGCAGACATGATTCCCCATAAACTCTCTCTACTTTTGGGCATTATGGCTTGCAATACAGACTCTGAGAGGTTATCATGTTTGATCCTTTATCCACTTTCTGCACACATCTCCCATCCCGACCGATTCCTCCAGCCATCTTTTTCTTAGTGACCCCTTCTCTATTCCAGCTGCCTTCTCCCCTTTGCTCACGAGGCTGCCTTCCAGCTAGGGAGCAATCTACCTGCCCCGTGTATCTACTATCCTTGGGTGTCAGCCTCATGCTCTGTTGTTCGATACTCCACAACTGAGTGCAGTCCTTCTATGTCTGTCCCTCCCTTTCTGACTCATTTCACTGAGCGTGATACTCTCCATGTCTATCCATTTATAAGCAAAGTTCATGACTTCATCTCTCCTGACAGCTGCATAGTATTCCACTGTGTAGATGTACCAAAGTTTCTTTAACCAGTCATCTCCTCTAGGGCACTTGGGTTGTTTCCAGATTTTGGCTACTGTGAACAGTGCTGCAATGAACATATAGGTACAGATGTCATTTCTCCTGGGGCATGGGAACGTTTAAGACATGCGGCAGCCCCAATGCTGTCTCTTCTTTCCCCGTGGATTCCGGGATATACCTGGCAGTGTTCAGAGCTGATCCCTGGCTCTGTGCTCTGGTTATGCTCGGGGGACAGGATGTAGTGCCAGTTGATCAAACCGGGGTCTGCCATGTGCATTGCAAGTGCCCTACCCTCTGCACTACCTCTCTGGTCCCTGAATACAGTCTTTGTTGTTGTTGTTATTGTTGTTGTTGTTGTTGTTGACACCCCGTGATGCTCAGGGGTTCCTTCGGACTCTGCCCTTGCAAATACTCCTGGCCGGCGGTGCTCGGCGGATGATGTGGGGCACTGGGGATAGAACCCAGATCGGCCCCGTGCAAGGCAAGCAACCGACCCGCTATACTCTGCTCTGGACCCTGAATGCCATCTTTATTCTAAGCTTTCCCCCTCCCCCTTTTTTGGGTCACAAAGGCGATGCTCAGGGGTGACTCCTGGCTCTACACTCAGGAATTACTCCTGGCAGTGCTCGGGGGACCCTATGGGATGCTGGGAATCAAACCCGGGTCGGCTGCATGCAGGGTACATGCCCTACCCCGCTGTGCTCGTGCTCCAGCCCCTGAATGCCATCTTTAGAAAACCATCTGAAGGTGCCACCCAAGCTCACCCAGTGCGGGTAAGGTCTCTTCATTTCTCCAAACCACCAGTTCAAGGGCAAACCCTTCCGATGCTCCCCAGATCATCCACCAAGAACAGGAACCCACCGCCCTCCTGGCCAGGACCGCCACTCAGTTCCAGACACCTGACTGACTGGCTCTTCTCCTGAGAGCAGCCCGGGTTTCAATCTCCTCGTCTGAAATGACCTCCCATCCCAAGGTTTTCCTCAAAGTAGCCAGGAAGCAGGAATTCCAGGAATCATTTCTGGTCCATCGCCGTGAGGCGTGAGGACCTGACGCTATTGGTGCCACGTGTGCTGCAGGGGTCTCTGAGTTTTAATATCTACACTGAACTCAGGCTGCAGCACAGCGACTGGCTACTGAGGCCAGAGAGACAGGACAGTGGGTAGGGCATCTGCCTTGCACGTGACAGGTTGGCCAGGGGTTCAATCCCTGATACCCCGTCTGGTCCCCTAAGCCTTGTCAGGAGTGATCACGAACACAGAGCTAGGAGTAAGCCCTGACCACCACTGGGTATGTCCTAAAACAAAACAAAACAAAACAAAACAAAAAACATGAAAAGGAGCATTTGAGGGCTGGAGTGATAGCAGAGAGTAGGGCGTTTGCCTTGCATGCGGCCAATCCAGGTTCAATTCCCAGCATCTCATATGGTCCCCCGAGCACTGCCAGGAGTAATACCTGAGTGCATGAACCAGGAGTAACCCCTGTGCATTACCAGGTGTGACCCAAAAAGAAAAAAAAGAGAAAAAGGAGCATTTATTTCTGATTGTTCCCTGGGACCCAGAGCCGCAAAAGGGGCAGCTGGGAATGGAGTTGGGGGCATGTGATTGCCATATGCTTTGTTCCAGTGTGACCACACAGGCCCAGGGCACAGGGCAGTGGGCACAGAGCGGAGAGCAGAGGTATACAGAGAAAGCCTGGGCTCACCTGGGCCCGTCCACGTCCCGTCTTCTCCGAGGAGCTTCCCTGGGCGTCTGGGAAGCGGCCAGGCCCCCGGCCACCCTGTCACACACTCTGCCCTCACACAGGGCAGCCACTACACCACCCTCACCAGGGCGCCCTCATCCCTTCTGGGACTGCGCCACCAAGGGCACGGGGTGTGTCCCCGAACACCCCGTTGGCTTGGCCATTGCGGCTCCTCTCCAGGTTCCGAACTAGAACGCTGATTGTCTCTGGGACATGTTTGAATCACTAACCGGATGACTAAGCAGAAGGTGATTGGGCTGAAACTTTCTTGAAAGTAAAATAATGGAGCAGGTGGAGAATAAGGTCCATCAGCATTGTTCATCGAGTGCTAGTCCATGCATGGAGAGCCACAAGGGGCTGGGTGGTCCTACAAAATGGCCTTTCAGGTGGGGGGGTCGGAGTGATGGGACAGGGGCTTAGACACTAGGCCTTACAGGCGACCAACCCCGGCTCAATCCCAGCACTACACAGAGCACCCGGACATCACTAGGTGCAGTTGCAGAGACTGCCAAGCACTGCCAGTGTTCCTGTCCCAGAGGGTGTGTCTGACAGGACAGCGAGGAGGCCGCTTGCCTTGCACATGGCCAACCCCTGGCATCCCATATGGTCCCCTGAGTACCACCAGGAGTGATTCCTGAGCACAAAGCCAGGATGATTCCCTGAGAATCACCAGATGTGCCCCTCCCCCCCACAACCCCCCCAAAAAATAACCCAAATCACACAAAGGGAAAGAGTGTCTCTAAGCGAGCATGAATATTCATGCACTGATTACAGAGCCCAGAAGCCAGAGTTGAGGACTATAAGGGAGCACCTCCCCCTCCACCACACACACACCTGCTTCCTTCCAGCCAACCCAAGGTCCCAGGCAAGTCCCATGTGGCTCTCGAATCTCCCTCACCAAAAGCATTGCACACCAAGAATGCTTGATTGACGCTTCTGCCTGGGTGCTACGTTCAGAAATACTTCCTTGACAAACCGCACCCATTTCATGAACGTCAGCCTCGAATTTTCTCAGAATAAAAATAATATTCACCTCCAAGCACAGGATCAGGAGTAAGTAGCCACACATCCCCGGCACTGCCGGGTGTGCACCCCAAAACAACGCACAAATTGAATTAAGGAAGCATTATTGGGGGTCAGAGGGAGGACTCAGAGGGAATGGAGTGTCTGTTCTGCATGTTGGGGACTCAGGTTCCATCCCCAGCACCCCAAGGCCCACCCAGCCCCACTGGGGAGGGAACCCCCATAGCCCTGAGCTGGTAGTTGCTCCAGTACACTGGTGGATGAGTCACGCCTGCCCCCCGAAATAAAAAGTCTCCCAGATTCAGTCTCTAGCACTGCAGGGTCCCACAGGCTCTGCCCGGTGTGAGCCAGCCCGACCTTAAGGGCTGGAGCATCTCTGGGCACTCCCATGGCATGCAGGGCCCAAAGAAGAAAGTCGGAAAGTTCTCGGCAGAATGGCCCTACGGAAGCCCTGCGGGACCACACTAGCGTCGCTGCTTCCCACCCTGGGAGCTGGCTCCATCAAGGGGCTCAGCCAGGGAGGGACCGCACAGGCTGGCACCCAGGATAGCCTGGACCTGGGGGGGAACCGGGACTACCCTCTCGAGAAGTCTCACCAGGAGTACAGTGGGCGCCCCTCTCTCGGGGACCAACATCTGAGGCAGGGAAGTTCTCCAAGAAAAAGACAAGGGGGTGCTAGAGTGATAGCACAGCGGGTAGGGCGTTTGCCTTGCACACAGCTGACCTGGGTTCGATTCCCAGCATCCCATATGGTCCCCCGAGCACCGCCAGGAGTAATTCCTCCGCGCAGAGCCAGGGATAAGCCCTGTGCATCGCTGGGTGTGACCCAAAAAGAAAAAAAAAAAGACAAGGGGCCATGAATCCCAGGGTCCAGCTTCTAACCCCATGGCTGGGGGAGTCCCCAGAGCCCAGTCAGAGCCCAGTCTCCCCACGCACTGGCACGAGAACACCTCCCTGATGCCCTCCTTCCCCACGGACTGATGGAGCCTGGGCGCCTCCAAAAAGCTATGTGGATAAAGGGATGGGGGGTGTGTCTCTTCCTTTTCTAATTTTTTTTCTGGGGGGGGGGGGGACACCTGGCAGTGCTCAGGGGTTGCTCCTGGCTCTGCACTCAATGATCACTCCTGGAGGGGATCATCGGGTGACCATATGGGGGGCCAGGGATCAAGCCGAGGGCTGGCTGCGTGCCAGATGAGGGCCCTCCCCGCTCCGCCACGGGTCCAGCCCCCACTGCCTTTTCTTGCCTCCGCCAGGAAACAGTTCCACTCCCCTGAAGTTTTTTTTCCCTTCGACGATGATGATTTGTGTCCCTTATTTAGAGCCTGATACTTTCCAAGGCCTTGACAATGGGTAATTATTTAGGTGACTACAAAAGGTTGCTTATTTTCAAACGTGGCCACGGAAATAGTAGCTGAAACGTAACCGCTGGGTACCATTATTTTTTGCCCTTAATGATGAATCTGCCTTCACTGAGACCCCAGTGGAGTCCCGGCTTCAGACCGCATGCTCCATCTGACCTAGTTTCTCTTTCTCGCTCTCTCCCTTGTAATTTGCTTTTACTTCATTAACTCTGGGAGAGGGAGAAGGAGAGGGAGAGGGAGAGAGAGGGGGAGTGGGAGGGGGAGAGAGAGGGAGGGAGAGAGAGACCAGAAAAGGACTAAAGGACTCAGGCAGCAGCTTCAAAGAAAGGAAGATCCGACCCCAAAAATCTCCAGAGAAAAAAGGCCAACAAACCGGTTAAGGGGGGAAGGGGGGCTCTGGAGCCCCCACATCTCTCCCTCCTGCAGTTGGCCGCCTCCAGCCCCACCCCCTCCCCCTAATCTGCAGCTCTGAAGTCCAGATCTCCCTAAAGCCCCGCCAGACACCAATCCCCACAGCATCTGCCACGCATCCCCACGCCCGAGCCGGCAGCTACAACAAAAGTCGTCTCGCACCGCCGCGGCCCCGCAGATGCGTGTGCGCATGCGCACACACATTCTCTCACACACGCAAGCACACACGCACACACTCGCATGTACACACATGCGCGCGCACACACAGGCACGCACACACAATCACGCGTGCACACTCACACGTGCACAGACGCGCACACACATACACTCATGCACACACAGACACACGAACACACGTGCATGCACACTCACGCGTGCACACACATACAAACGCGCATGCACACACATTCCCGGGGGAGGGGGAGGGGTGCCCGTACAACACAGATGTGTCTTTGTCGAGTTTTCAAGCAAAGACGCAAGTGAAGGAGCCTCTGGACCAGCCGTCTGTCCACCTTCCAGGCAGCGCTGGGTCAGGGTGCCAGGGAGGAGGCGGGGAGGGCAGCGTCCCTGCTGGGGTCCCCACAGACTCCGCCAGCAAGTCCTGGAGCAGCTGTCACACAAAGAACTAGTCGCTGATCAATATTTCATTGCGGAGTGAGTGTCTGCACCCCTGGGAATCCAGGACAGGCACAGGCCCTCCTCAGTCCCGGGCTGAAGCGAGCCCCTCTGCACCCGCCTTCCCTGGCGGGGGTCATGCACTAGAGCACGTGGGCCTCTTCCGAGGGGGGGGGGGGTCGCCCTGTCTCTGCGGTCCCAGGGCAGCCCACTCTCCCGCTGCCCCTACCCAAAGGCAGGCTCTCTCCTCCCCTCCTCCCACGCGGGTGCACACCACGTGCCCTGGGCCGCACGAACGCACGCTTGCTCCTCCCCACACCTGCACACGTGCGCCCACGCGCCCACCGCATCCCTGGCACCCCCCGTCTCCGCTGCCACCAGGACCCAGACACACCTTCATCAGCACTCGGGGCACGCACCCCGCCCCCACGTGGAGCGGCTGTCCCTTTCCGGGCCCACCGTGTCCTTAGGTGACCCGCCCCTCGCAGGCAGACAGTCCCCAGTACCTGCCCCCAACCCCCTACCCTGCGTCGGCCACTCGGGTGGGGGGTGGGCGCGCCGGCAGACTCCGGCCCCTTCTGGCCCAGGCACGTCCGCGTGGCACGCGCCAGCCCGCACCAGCCCCCGGAGCGTCATCACGCACATCCCTGGCGGTGCCCGCGGGCAGCTGAAGGCCCGTGCCCTTGTGCGGGTTGTGCGTGGGTGGGGGCCACCAGGCAGGGTCCCGGTGGCCCAAACCTCCTTCTCCTCCTCCTCTTCTTCCTCCCTCACCGTCTGCCCGGGCACCTCTGGGCTCCGGCCAGCGGCTAATAAAAGTTGCCCGTGCAGCCTGACAGACGCACCCCGCCCCCCTGGCACGGCGCAAACACACCCCCCCGCTGTCGCAGCAGCCCGGGGACCGGCTCTTGGGCAGCCCCGCCGCCACGGGACCTCTGGAAGCTGCTCCTCTCCAGCCTCGGGGGGTGCAGGGGGTCCAGGGCGGGGTCCCCGCGGTCCCCCCCCCCCACGCAGCCTCCGGGCAGATGCCCAGCGTGCGTGCGCGCGCGCGTGTGTGTGTTGGTGTGTGTGCATATGCGTGTGTGTGTACGAGTGTGTGTGTGTGCCCGCGCCGTGCAACCCCGCACACCGCCCGGGACGGCGCCGCAGCGCTGCCTGCCCCGCGCGCCCGCGCCCCGCGCGCCCGCCCCTTTGTTGGCGGCCCGGGAGCTGTCCAGCACCGCGGCCCGCCCGCCGACCGCCGCCGCCGCCTCTGCCCGCCGCCCAGGCCCGGGCCCGGCGCGCGCCTCCCCGGCCCGGCCCGGCGCGCACTCACCCCCGGCCAGCAGGAGCAGCAGCGGCGGCCGCAGCGCCCGCAGCAACCGGCCCATGGTGCAGCCGTCGCCGCCCGCAGCCGCAGCGGCGCGGCGCCTCGGCCGGCGTCAGGGGCCGCGCGGGCGGCGGCGGCGGCGCGCGCTCGCCCCATTGGCCCAGGCCGCCGTCACTCGCGCCCGGGGCCCGCCCGTCCGCGTGCCGCGGGCGCGCCCCCGCGGAGACGAGGCGGGCGCGCGGGCGGCGGCCCCTCCGCCCACAGAACCCCCCCGCGCCCACCCGCCAATCAGCGGCGAGGAGGCCCGGGGGGGCGTGGCCGCGCCGGCGGCCGCCTAAAGTCGGGGCCTCACACCTCGCCGCGGCGCCCCGATCCCGCGCGCGCTCGCGCGTCCTGTGTGCCCACCGAGAGGCCGTGGGGGGTCAGCTGCACCGCAGGAGGCGGGCCGCGCCGAGGGCGCACAGCGGGATGTGGCCAGGGCCCACGAAGGACCGTCTGTGCCCGTGCCCGTCCGCTATCCAGCCAGCCAGGCCGGGGACGTGGTGGGCTCTCCCCGGTGGGTTGAGGACCGGCCAAAGGCTTCTCCGGGACACTGCGGCTGTGCCCGGGCTCTGGGCCAGGAGGGAGCCAGGAACCAGCCTGAAGAGTCCCGGAGCGCAGGGCATCACATTGAGTCACTGGGCGAAGCTCGGCTCACCTCCAGCCCTGCTGCCTTCCCTGGTTAAACGGGGCTGGAGAGATGGTACCGCGGGGACAGCGCTTGCCTTGCACACGGGTGACCTGGGTGCGATCCCCCCAGCGTCCAGGTCCTCCGAGCACCGCCAAGAGTGGTCTCCGAGTGCAGAGCCAGAAGTAAGCCTTGAGCATCACAGCGTGTGCCTTGCGGCACCCCCCCCCCCCCCACATGAAAAAATGTCTTGAGGGGTTGGAGTGATAGTACAGGACTAGGGTGCCCATCCTGCGCGTGGCCTATGGGTTTGACCCCAGGCATCCCATATAGTTCCCAGGGCAACGCCAAGGGTGACCCCTGAGGGCAGAGCCAAGAGTAAGCGCACCAAGGTATGTGCTCCCCATTCCCCCCCCAGAGGATGGCTTGAGCATTAGGGCAACCTCACTGCAGTTTTGATAAGTGCTTGGGTCCTGTGGCAATCAAGATTCATTCACACCGTGGTGGTGAGGGTGATCAGAGTGAGAAGACAGGCAGAGAAGAGCAATGCAGCACGCACGGAAGGGTGAATGTGGTAAGGCCTATGGAGAAGTATAAAGGACCATGACAGGAACCCTTTAACCTGCTCGCCCCATGACTTTAAGGTTTTTATTTTTTTTGTTTTGTTTTTTGCTTTTGGGTCACACCCAGCAATGTTCAGTGGTCACTCCTGGCTCTGCACTCAGGAATTACTCCTGGCGGTGCTTGGCAGACCATATGGGATGCCGGGGACTGAACCTGGGTCGGCCGCGTGCAAGGCAAACGCCCTCCCCACTGTGCTCTACCTCTGGCCCCTCACCCCATGACTTTAAAGCTGAGAGGTGGAAGGCTAGATGGGTTATCAGGTAGGAGGCTGGCTGCGGAGAGAACATTCCAGGAAGAGTGAAAACTCCATTGGTCATTCCTGAGTTGGAAAAAAATTCCACCTCTTCAAGAAAGAAAAGTCAGAACCCTTTCAAAACTACTGCAGCTTATCTCCAGCAACGTAAAGCAGGGCAAAACTTTACCTGATATATAGTGTTCAGGAATGACCCCTGAGCAGCCAGGAGTAAGTCCTGAGCACCACTGCGTGTGGTGCAAAAAAACCGAAAAATAAAAAATTAAGTGGAAATTTGAGGGCCTGGAGGTAGAGTGGGTAGGGCACTTGGCCAGCATGCGGCTGACCTAGGTTCGACCCTCAGCAACCTGCATGGGGCTGAGTGCTCTGCTGGTGGGGGGTCTGGGCTGCCCCAAGCAATCAATGTCAGGTTCCTGGTCTGCGGTCTAATGGCTACTGCAGGTCGAGGCTGTTATGGCAGTGAGCGGAGCCCCGTGGCTCTAACCCCGCCGTCCCCCCAGTTCCCCTTCTCAGTTATGCCAACTCTCCTCATTCTTCCTTCTAGGGAGCTCACCTATTCAGGGGTCCCCTTTCAGCCGCCTGCCCCAGTTCCCTCTCCCAGGACTTGCCCCTTCCTCTTCACTCAAGAAAGCCAGCGGCAGCTTTCACCAAAGGAAACTGCCCTGGACTAGGAGAAGCTTCTGCTAAGTCTCAGGTGGGAAGCACTGAGAACTACGGGGGTCTGTCTGTCACACCCAGTGGTGCTTGGGGGACCTTCTGGGATGCTGAGAATCGGACCCAGCTCAGCTACCGGCAAGGCAAATGCCCTACCCACTGTATGATCTCTGGCCCCCCGACCTCCACAATTGTTTCTTACTGAGCATGTGTGGACGGAGGCTGGAGCACAGCGGGATGGGTGTCAGGGCTGTTCTAGGATCCTCACGGATTCCACATGGGGATCTGAGGAGGGAGGGAGGGAGAGTGAGAGCGTGAGCATGCCACTGACAGGAAACTGCGGCCTCATCTCCTTTCCACAGAGACCCAAGGGAAGCCGAGCACGCGGGCGTTGAGCTAGGAAGTGGAAGCCTGGCCTGAGATCGACAGATTCCACCATCTAGATTTTATTCCATTTTATTAAATATGAAACAACAGCAAAAAAAAAAAAGTGAATGCACAAAACAACAAAAGAGCGGAGAAGCCGCAGATGCAGCCAGCCAGCAATAACTCCTGTCCTGCACTAACTCTGACCCTTCCACACATGGGGAAGCCGGGCCCTGGCGGCCACCTCTGCCCACAGGAGCCCAGAGGAATTCAGGACCGAGAGTAGAAGATGAGCAAAGTCCTGGATCTGGTCTTGGCCAGCGGGCGTAGAGGCAGCCTGGACACGGCCCTCCGAACTCCCCGGACGCAGACACACACACACACACACACACACACACACACACACACACACACACACACACACAGTGCTACTGTCCTCAACACAGTGGAGCCAAATGTCAACCCAGCACCCTGCAGGCCAGTGTCGGGGGCGCTTAGGGGAAGAAACTGACAAGGCATCCCCGCAGAAGCAGGAAGTCTAGACTATGAGGCAGAATGCAGGGTCCCTCGGTGTGGCTCGCCACAGAAGCAGGAAGTGTAGACTGTGAGGCAGAACACAGGTTCCCTTGGTGTGGCTTGAGCCCCTTGGAGGAGGCTGAAGCCGGCAGTCTTCCCACGGAGCCCCCAGCTATGGTTTCTTGTCTGCAACCCCTGGGCTGGAAGCAGAACTTCCACCCGGGCTCAGAACTGCTGGAGGATCATTTTCCGCTTCCGGTCGAGGCTGAACTTGTTCATCCGGAAGAGCTCACTGTCGTAGAAGGCTGAGAGGTTGTGGATGTTGATCTGCCGGGCCTGGGGCGGAAACGTGGGGCTCAGCACCCTTGGGGCCGAGAAAACCTCCTGGTGCACCCAGGGCTGGACTCAGGGCTAGGGAACGAGCCCCCGCTGGCTGCGGCCAGCTAATTGGCCACGGAACCTGCATGCCCGGCAGCATGGGGCAACACTGGACACCCCTCCCCTGGCGCCCCTCACGAGAGAACAGAAAGGCGCTCAGACACTGCAGCTCACAAAGGGCCCCCACACCACGGAACGATGGAGCCAGCACGCCTCAATCAGTGGGGCCTGCACGCCCCCGACCCCGGCCCCCCACATACCTTATCCACCAAGTCCTTCTCCGGCACTTCGATGGTGTCCTGCTGGGCCCCAAAGCGGTTGCGCTGATAAGTCACCTGCTCGGTCACCAACTGCTTCAGTATGAAAAGCAGCAGCTCGTTGTTGTCCCGCCGGAAGGAGAGGTAGCGGGCGAAGGTCTGGGGAGCAGACGGCCAAAGCCGGATGTCATCGGTCAGGCCCGGAATGTCGGGGAGTGGGTGGGTGGGTGGGGTCCTCCCTTCATCCCAGCCCGGGCCCCCTCCCCCACACCTTCCGCATGCTGCGCATGACGCTGAACTTCTGCGTGTCGATGAAGCTCTCCAGCATCACGCGGATGGCCATGTTCACGTCGTCCTCCATCACGTAGTCCCGCAGGTGGATGCGCGCGTGGGCCTCGGCCATGCGGATCATGGACTCGATGTGCCGCACGGTGATGGGGATGCTGCCTGTGGCCTGCAGGGGGAGGTGGCGTCAGGGGGAGGGGGCCGGGACGGGGCTCCAGATGCCCGAGCCCAGGTGCTGTCACCCTTCCCCTGGTTCTCCAGGTACGACGGGACCAGGGGGTGCTCGCGGCCCCCGAAACATCTGCGCCCCCCCCATGTGTGTCCCAGCTCACGCCCAGGCAGGGGCCTATCCAAGCCCCACAGTGAGAAAATACAGCCCCGGCAGTTCCTACAAAAAAACCTGACTTGAATGTTCTGGAAAGAGTCGCTTCAAGAGATTAAAAAAAAAAAAATGCTGGGACTGCAGAGAGAGTACAGCGAGTGGGGGAGGGCGCTTGCCTCATAAGCAAACGGATTTGATCCTCAGCATCCTGTGTGGTTCAAACACTCCACCAGGAAATGATTCCTGAAGCACAAAGCTAGGACTAAGCCCTGAGCATCGTCAGGTGTGGACCCAAGGCAAAACTAAAATTCTAAAAAGTGTGTGTGGGCTGAAGAAAAATAAGAACTTGTGGCTGGCCCAAGTTCAATTCCAGGAACGACACAGGGTCCCCCGGGCACAGC
The DNA here is from genome assembly GCF_029834395.1 of Sorex fumeus. NCBI lineage: Eukaryota > Metazoa > Chordata > Mammalia > Eulipotyphla > Soricidae > Sorex > Sorex fumeus. The sequence continues at coordinate 13,508,756 of NW_026606129.1, forward strand.
CAGAAGCGATCCTTGAGCGCAGAGTCACGGGTGACCCCCGAGTACTACAAAAACAAAATACAAAAAAACAAAAACAAACAAAAAACCCCACAACCGGGGGCTGGAACAATAGCACAGCGGGTAGGGCATTTGCCTTGCACGCGGCCAACCTGGGTTCGATTCCCAGCATCCCATAGGGGCCCCTGAGCACCGCCAGGAGTAACTCCTGAGTGCATGAACCAGGAGTAACCCCTGTGCATCGCCGGGTGTGACCCAAAAGCAAATAAATAAAAAATAAAACCAACACAACCAAAACCCGCTGCCGTCCAGATGATTAAAGGCGAGTGGACAGCCTCAGCCCTGCACTGCAGCCACTCTGCAAGATGCTCACCTTCCTCCCCACATGGGGCAGGCACAGGCCCCTCCAGTGAGAGCCACGCGCTTGGCATGGCTCAGGGGCACTGCTAAGGTCTGCCGTACAGAAGCTGGTGAACAGCCACACAGTTCATCCCCCTTCCTCCAGGCTCCGGTGGACAGTGGCGCTGTCAGAGCTGCTGTGGCCCCTCCCCAACCCCCTACCCCCGGCCCTGGGCGCTCACCATGGACTCTTTCCGCAGGTCACTGTACATTTTGGCCACTTTGTCCTGGTCCATCTGGTTGAGCTTCGGCCGGACCTTCTCCTTGGCGTAGATGATGTACTTCTTCAGGACCTCCTGGGGCAGGGGCTCCACGCCATACGTGTTGGGCATGGCGGGCTCTGAGGCGTCGCCACCGCCCAGCCCTGCTTCCTCCTTGTTGCCGGGGTGATGCCTGATGTGGCTGCCCACCACGAAACGGGCCAGCATCTCATCCTGCGGCAGGTGGGGGAGGGGGCCCGGGGTGAGCGTGGTGCCGGCTATGGGGTACGTCATGGAGGCATGCCAAAGCCCTCCCTTGGTGCGACCCCCCTCCCCCGCACCCCCTGGGAAGGCAGAGAAGATGCCAGCTTCCAGGCTAGCCGGAGGGCAGGAGAGGAAGCACAGTGGGCAGGCTATCTGCCTGGCACAGGGCCACCTGGGATCAATCCCTTGGAACCCCATACATGCCCATGCCCCCACCAGGATGGACCCAAGCACAGAGCCAGGAATTAGTCCTGCATGCCTTACCCCGTCTCCCTCCCCCCAAATCTAACCGTAGGGCCAAAGATCAGAGGACTGGGGTTGCTTGTCCTGGGAGTTTCCTTGCATGCCTGAGGCTGACCCTCCCAGCAGAGCTGAAAGTATCCTTCAATCCCACCCCACCCCCCTACCGCCCTCATAAACAAAGACAAAATGTGCTAAATAGGAAAAAAAAAACAAAAACAGGACAGCAGGATCAAAGGTCCGAGGCGGTTCCTACAGGCAAGGCACAAGGGAGGCAGCTCAGGGGCCACCAGGATTCAATCCCAGTACCAGATGGTCAACCCGTGGCCTGAGAATCACTGGGAGGGGCCCTGGCTGAGCGGAGCTTGGGATTCCGCCACCACCAAAAAGCCTGAGGTGTGGCATCGTTAGCGGGGAGAGAATGGGTCTGTGAAGGGCCTGGACAGAGGTTGCAGGTGGGTGCCTGGGCGAATGGGGGGAGTGAGGGGGGTAGGGCTGTGCTGGTGGCAGGAATCTGTGAGCTCAGGATCGACACAGGCTGCCTTTGACCAGAGATCTCAATGGGGTTAGCAGGAGCTGGGACCCACCCGATGGGGCTCACATGGGGCTGTAGCAAGGGCCGAGACCCAGGCCACAGCGAGAAGCAGCACTCAGGCCGCAGGACCCCAGACCTGCCAGAAGAACGAAACCCAGGAAAACACTAGACAGAAGGGCTGGAGTGGGGGGCCAGAAAGGCATTACAGCGAGTGGGCAGGGAGCTTGCTCTGCACACGGCTGACTCGGGTTCAGTCATGGCATCCCACATGGTCCCCCGAGCATCATCCTATGTGGCCCCAAAACCGAAATAAAAAGAGCAGACTGTGTGTCACTCTTCCTGTGCCTGGGACCCTGGACAAGTCTCACTTGGGGTCCCCGGGATATGGTGCAGGAAACACAGGCCCCGGGTGAAATACCTGGACAGGGTCCACTGTATCCCGCACCACACACAGGATGTCGAAGCGGGAAATGATAGGCTCAGTGAGGTCCACGTTTTCTGAGAAGGTCAGGGACGGGTCATAGCGGCCTCCTGAAAGGCAAAGGCAACTCCATCACGACTCACAATCCTCCGGCTCGGGGAGCCCCCGAGCCACAGGAATCTCCTCCTGGCCCAGCTCACTCAGGTGGGAGGGAAGTGGACTCCAGAGGATTATCTGTGAGTTCGGGATCAACACAGGCTGCCTTTGACCGGACACTTAAATGGGGTGAGCAGGAGCTGGGCCCTACCCGATGAGGCCCACGTGGGGCTGTAGCAAGGGTCGAGACCCAGGCCACAGCCGTGACCCGTCAGGCCTCTGGACAGACAGAAAAGTGATGGGCCAGCTGGGAAGATAGGACAGCAGGTCAGGCGCTAGCCTTTTACGTGGCCCACCCCCAGGTCTGACCCCCGGCACCCCGTATGGTCCCCCGAGCACCATCAGGAGTGAACCCTGAGTGCAGAGCCAGGACTAAGCCCTGAGCATCACTGGATATGACTGAAAAACAAAAACAAAACAAAAAACAAGGGGTGAGGGTTGGAGCCCATCACTGCCCGAATATGCCTCTGGACAGAACCATAACCACGTCCGGCGAGGGAACGTCAGTGGACAGGCTCATTCCCACTGGGCTGGCCGTTGCCTGATCCTGGCCTCTCGTGGGAAGAAGAGCCCACGGAGCTCCTAAGGACAGGGCTCAACCCTAACCTCTCCCACCCCTCCCACACTGCACTGTGCCAATGACAGGTTCTGACTCCCACCCCCGAGGCAGGAGTCCCCTGGCCACCCTGACCCAGGGGCCGTGACCACGATACCGATGGGGTTGGCTGCGGCGATGACGGTGCAGCGGGCCTGCAAGGAAGTGACGATGCCGGCCTTGGAGATGGAGATGCTCTGCTGCTCCATGGCCTCGTGGATGCTGGTCCTGTCCTGGTCGTTCATCTGCACGAGACGCCGTCACTCGGTGCCTGCCCGATCCCTCTCCCCCAAGGCACACACCCGCCTCACCGGCGGCCCCCCCGGGGAACACCCACCTTGTCAAACTCGTCGATGAGACACACCCCTCGGTCCGCCAGCACCAGGGCCCCGGCCTCCAGCGTCCACTCCCTGCTGACCGGGTGCCGCTGCACGTAAGCTGTGAGACCCACGGCTGAGGCGCCCTGGCCCGTGGTGAAGATAGCTCGGCTGGACACTTTCTCCAAGTACTTGAGGAACTGTGATTTGGCGGTGCCGGGGTCTCCGCACAGGAGGACGTTGATGTCCCCTCGCACTTTGTGCTTGCCGCCTGGGGGTGAGAGGGTCAGGGGGAGCAGCAAAGGAAGGGGGTGAGCGTCCGGGGCAGCCGGCACCTTCTCTACCTGCCTGTTATCGATGGCAAAAGGGCTTGGAGGGGCCGGAGCGATAGGACAGTGGGTAGGGCATTTGCCTTGCATGCGTCGACCCAGGTTCAATTCCATATGGTCCCCTGAGCACTGCCAGGAGGGATTCCTGGGTGCAGAGCCAGGAGTAACCCCTGGGTATCGCTGGGTGTGACCGAAAAAGCCAAAAAAAAAAAAAGGCTCAGAGCCAGAGCAATATCACAGCAGGTAGGGAGTTTGCTCCACCTGGACTCAATCCCCGTCCTCCCATAGGGCCCCCTGAGCACTGCCAGGAGCGATTCCCGAGTGCAGAGCCAGGAGCAAGCCCTGAGCACCACTGGGTGTGGCCCAGAACAAAACTAAAAAGGCAACAGGGTCGCTTTCCCTGGAGAGGGAGGTGCTGATAGCTCAGGACCGGCGGCGACCTCACGCCAGAGCACAGACCCCCGACAGTGACGTGGGGGGAGGGCCACGCGTTCCTGCCGCCGTGGCAGCACTGACTAAGAGGGAAAAAAACAGCCTGCTCTGGAATCTGGCACTTTCCGCCCTTGCACACGACCACGCAGGGAAAAGGCAACCGTCAGCCGCAATAACCTTCCGAGGACTCCAACAATTTCCTTCAGTGCTGGGGGAGGGGGGACGGGGCACTGAACCCCAAGCATGAGATGACGTGACGTACACACTCATTCGTGCAGCTGACACCTGCTGTTTCTCCCGATGACGACCCAAATCACCCCAGCTGCCATGTGCAGGGCTCACTCCCGGGACCCTGCTCCGCCCAGGATGATGGGGGTTGGGGGGGGCTGTTGCGGCTCACCTGGGTTCTTGGGCTCCCCTCCGAAGAGCGCGAGCGCCAGGCCCCTCTTGATGTCCTCGTGCCCGTAGATGGATGGGGCGATGCTAGCAAAGATCTGGAGGAGAGGGAGGGAGGCCGCGCACTGTGTGAGCCAAGAGGGTGACCCTGGCTCTGCGCTCGGCCAGGGCCACTCCCAGCCCTGAGACCCCCCCCACCCGCCCCCTCCCCGCTTCAGGCCTGGCACCCCGCCGGGGACCTGGAAAAAAAAAACTACCCATCTTCCTGAGAATCACAAAACTTCAGGGGCACAAAATTGGTCGGACTCCAAGTCCAGGAAGGGCCTCAACCCCCCGGAGACCAAACCCAGCAGGGACAAGACCGGGTGCGTGAGATGGCACTGTGGCCGGGAGGGCCAAGGATGAAGGCTGAGCATCCACGGCCATGATTCCCACGGGTGAGCCATGGAGCACTGGCCCTGGCTGCATGTCTGGAGTACCCAGGGAAGGACGCAAACAGTGCATGAGTTTTAATGATGCAGTGCGGCATGATAGCTTAAGGACTTGGTTTTTGTTTTTGTTTCTTTGGGAGGGGGCACACCTGGCGATGCTCAGGACTTACTCCTGGCTCTGCACTCAGGGATCACTCCTGACAGTGCTTGGGGGATCCTGTGGGGATCGAACCTGGGTCAGCTGCATGCCTGGCAAATGCCCTCCCTGCCTTACGATTGCACTAGGCTCCACAAGGATTTGTTGGCAGGAGACGGGCTTTCAGCTCCACTCACAGGTCCATGCCTTTTGTGCTGAGGGGTTCAGCATGAGCACTGCAGCCGGGACACCCCTCCTCTTACGGGTCAGGGAAGGAGGATTAGACAGAGCACATTTACTGAGCCGACCCAGCAGGCTACAGGAGGAAAAAGCCCTGTGCCCAGAGGCTAGGCCTGGTCGCGAGCGCCAGTGTCCGGGGGGGGTCAGTGCCACCGGGGAGGGTCCCCTACCTTCTCCCCGATTTGCTGGTCCTTGGACAGGCTGGTGATCATCTTCACGTCTTCGTCCGTCAACTCCCCCATGGCGACCTTGTTGTCTTTCTTGGCCACGTGGTTGGCCAAGATGACCGTGGCAAAGACTGGGAAGCCGTTGGCGGTGTTGAGGGAGCCATCATAGTTGTTGTGGTAGATGCCGGTCAGCTCCTTGGGGGTCGTGGGGGGTGGGCAGGGCCAAGCTGGGATCAGCTGGGGGCTGCACCCACCCCCACACCGGCTCCCCTGCCCCAGCTACAGTGACCATGACCTGATGCCCAATCTCCACCATCTCCCCAAGCGCGCCTCCCCCCTCCCCACTGCCCTGCCCCAGGTCCCACCCGACACCTACAATTTCGTCGCCTGGCTTGCAGCTGTCCACCAGATCGGCCAGCAGGATGGCGTCCTTGGAGCGTGGCAGCCGGCCGGCGGCCACTTTGCCTGGGCTCTCCTGAATCCGGATGCGCTGGTAGTTCTGGTAGATGGTCTGCATGGACAGAGGGAGAGTCACGGGGTCCACAGGGGACACATGGTCACTAGGTCCTCCAGGGACAGACACTGGATCACAGGACTCCAGCGGAGGAGCCCAAAACTCCCCCAGCCCCATTAACACGTCATCTCACCTTGACCTTGGCCACAGGGAGGGTGTCCACGGTGCCCGGCACACTGGTGGGTGACGCCCACTCCTAACTGCTGACCAGTCAGGTACCCCAAGCCCATGGGCCTAATCCTCTGTGACCGTGGGGCAGTGAGGGCCTCCCTGTGGCCTCCGGGAAGGGGGGGGCTAATGCCGTCACTGCAGCCTCACAAGGAGGCTACTGGCTGGCCATCCACACACACAAGGACCCTCGTGGGTTGGCAAATGGGCATCACACCAAGGTGGGCTCAGCTGCTGGGCCACTCCATGTCCTTCATTTCACTAACTCTCTAGCCAAGTGGCCATTGTGGCCAACACTTGGGGCGACATGGCAGTTCAAAGCCTCCATGCTGCACCCAAACACCTCGGTCCTCAGCCAGGCGGGTAGACCCCAGCCCTGGTCACTTCCCTAAGCACCACGTTTCTTTGATGGGAAACGGGGATCCCGATAGAACCTGTCTGAGGTATAAGAGGCACAAACATGACACGGTGTACCAGGGAGATAAACCCGGAGCCTTAGCTCCAGAGCGCTCCAGAGTATTCCAGAACATTCTACTGTAACTTCCACCATCCACTGGCTTCTGTCTCCAGGTCCCTAGAAGCAGAGACTGTGAGTCTGCTCTTGTCCAAAACACTGGTGGGGGGCTTCTGAGAAGGCTCGAAGGGCCGGAGCCTCACACACAGCCCCCACACACTGCCAGCTGAGTCCCCATCCTGCAGAGAAGCTTATGGAGGTACCAAGGCCCGCGGGGTGGGGTGGGGATGCTGCAGTGGCCTGGGAACTGCAGCTGTAAAGCCTCGAAGCTCATCCCTCCCACATGGGCAACCCCCAAACACGAACCTGCCAACAGGTCATTTTGGGGGGAGGGGTGGCCGGAGGGTGGGGTGGGGAGATAAAAAGGAGTTGGATCACACCTAGCGGTGTTCAGGAAACCGTGTGGTGTCAGGGACTGGCCCTGGGCCTCCAACATGCACGTGCTGGGCCCTCTGACCCATCTCCCTGGCCCCATCAAGCAACCTCAGCCTATCAGCTTCCACCAATGTGACCTCCCAGGAACTGCCTGTGGCCTGGATGCTCCTGCTTAGGCATTTCCTCACGAGTCCCGCAGTGAAGAGTCCACAGACAAGGGGATAGGGCTGGGGTGGGGGTAGAAGCAGAGATTTGAGAGGAATGCATGGCACCAAGGACCCCCTGTTCAGAACAAGTACTGAAGACAGAAGAACACGCGCTGTGCATGAGGTCTCAAAGCTTGGAGGCCTTCATGGGCCTCCTGAGCGAGGAACCAGTGAGGGTCCGCGTGGCTGTGTCAGGCGTCCCCAGGTCAAACCCAGAAAGAAGCAAGTACCGGAAGCATCTCAGAGACGCCTGGCAGGGCCTGTGGGTGAGTGAAGGAGCGGAGAGCAGGTGCCCTGCTAGGTGGGCAGCTGGGTAAAATGTGGCCCATTTTGCTAGACGGCTCAGTTTTCAAGAAAAGCATCCATTCTGAAGCTGATTTTTGGTGAGAAGTGCGAGAGAGGGGGATGGTGGTGGTCTGAGCCACAATGAACGGTGCCCGGGACTTACTTCCAGCTCTGTGCTCAGGAGTGATCCCTGGTGTGCCCAGGAGACCATATTCGGTGCCAGGGATTGAACCGGGATCTGTTCCCGGCAAAACAGGCACCCTAACCCCCGTTATATGTCTGCGGCCTCAAACCGTGGTGTTTGAGTCAAACCTCTTGTTTCACCACCACTACCAGATGCCAGAAGCAGGCGGGGCTTGCCCAGAGCCCCGGGAGAGGCCACCGGCAAGGTCCATTCTGCTGCCCACCCTGCCCTCCCAGCAGCCAGCAGGGGGTGCCATGTGCTCTCTCACCTCCTCCATGTTGACTTCGAAGGGGCCCAGGGACTGGCACTCGGGGCAGGAGCCCGGCTTCACCTCCTGGTTCTGGGTCTGCGAGAAGGGGCCCAGCACGTAGTTACACTTGTTACAGTTGTACTTGACCAGGCTGAGCTGGGGCAGGACACCCGTGCAGCTGGTCACTACGCCGCTGGTCCGGATGAGCTGGTTCAGGTGCAGCTGCCTGGGGGTGTGGAGAAGAAAAGAAGTGGCTCAGCTGGGGACGGACGAACAGACGGACGGATGAGGAGGCACAGCTGCGTGTCGGGCTGAGAACCCGGAACCCCGGGCCTGCACGGGCCGGCAGCCTCCCCGGCTCACCTGAGCGAGCGCAGCTCCTCCACCAGGGGCAGGTGGGAGATGCGCACGTGGATGTGGCTGGTGATGCGGTCGTACTTCGGGTACATGGCCAGCACCACCTCCAGCGCGGCCTCGTCGAAGATCTTCAGCAGCTCGGCGGGCGCCTCGGGCAGGAAGTAGGCCAGCACGTGCTCCCGGGCCGCCAGGTCCTCGTAGTTCACCACCAGGCTCTCGCGGTTCTCTGGGGGGACCAGGGCACCGGTGAGGCTGGTGGTGGCGGCCCGCCAACCCCTCCCTCCACCAACCCCTGGCCAGGAGCCGCAAGGCCTCGCTCTTGTGTTACCATGTACACCCTGCCTTAACCACGTGACTCACTCGGACCCACCCTAAGCCTCGACTTCCCAGTCTGTAAAACAAGTGAGCCAGGGAGATAAGTTGAAGTGCAGTAGCACACCCTCTGCATATGGGAAAACTGCCCCCCTCACATGCTTGGTAGCCCCCAAGACCACACTGCTGGGTGTGGCCCCAAATCAACCTGTAAAATGCAAACGGAAACGCTTATCAAGTTTCCGACAGACCACGGACTCAGAATACCTGAGACCAGGCAGAGGTCCAGGAAGAAACTGTTCGACAGAAGACAGAAGGAGGGAACCAAGAAGTCAGGCTTAGGGCCCAGAGTGACAACAGTACAGCAGGCAGGGCGCTTGCCTGGCACGTGGCCAACCTGGGTTCGATCCACAGCACCCCATAAGATCGATCCCCTGAGCCAACCGGGAGTCATTCCTGAGCACAGAGTCAGGAGTAATCCCTGAGCGCTGCAGGGTGTGATCCCAAAACCAACAAAGAGGAAAAAGGAAAAAACACACCCAAGCCCCCAAAGAATCCAGGCTCTCAGGCCTGCCTCTCAAGATCTATTCCTAGACCCGACGCAGGCCAACAGGCTGAGTCTCAGCTTTGTGGGCAGGAGGCTGGGTTTTGACCCCCCAAGCACTGTCAGAGACCCCCAGGCGTAGCTAGCAGCGTGGCCCAGAGCCACACCAAGCTGACAAACTCAGTCCGTCTCGTTCCACAATCAACAGCTATTTGGCTTCCAAACACAAACCCGTGTGTCCGGATGAGGTCCCTGCAGAATAGTAGGGCATCCCTGTGCGGGCCCCACGGGACTCCCGTCGGGGCCTTCAGGTCCCCACTCCCGTCTTTGCCCCAGGCAAGCATTTCTGCCCATCACGGCTCGTGAACGTATTGTTTGAGCCCGGCGCGGTCCCCTTCTGGGGGGTGCGGGGCTGCCCGCGGGCCTCAAGCAGGCAGAGACCCCAGTACCTTTGCACATGTCACTGATGCGCTCCTTGAAGACGTTGTGGCCGTGGCCGTCCACGTGCGTGCGCAGGAAGTTCTTGAAGCGGTGGTGGATCTCCAGCCGGGGCCCCGCCATGCTCACCCACTCGCGCACCGAGTGGCCCTTGAGGTCCTCCAGGTTCTCGATGCTCTCGATCATCTCATCGTCCTCACCCTCCTCAGTGGCCCGCTCTACCTGCCGGCGCTTCCGGGCCGGCCGCTCCTCGTCCTCCTCGTCGCTGTCTGGAGGGGGAGGGGAGGGGCCTCAGGCGCTGTCTTTCCAGCCAGCCCCGGCCCCCACATCCGGCCCCAGACCCCCGCCCCGGCCTACCATACAGGAGCCCCCGGCGCATGCGGCCCAGGCCCCGGCCCGCCTCCCGGTCGCGCTGCCGCATGACCCGCTCGGCCTCCGCCCTCTGGCTGGCCGTCAGCTCCTCCACGTCTTCGTCGTCCAGGGCCAGCCCCTCCGGCTCGTAGGTGTCCAGCTCCAGGATCTGACGGTAGTCCCTGAGGGAGCCCCACACGGATCCCGTTGGTACCCCCAAGACCTCCTCACCCAGCATCCGAGCCGCCCTGAGAGCAGCCTCCACCCCGACCAGGCAGACGCCTACGGACAAGAAGGTCTTTGTCTCCCACCCAACCAGCCCCCGCCTACAGGGCAGCCGCAACCCTGAAGGCGCAGATAACCGTCTTGGGGGTGGGGGAAAGGGGGTCAGGGGGAGCTGGATTAACAGCCCGGGGATCTATCCCAGCAGGACGTCGAGGACAGTCTACGGGGCAGGCACCCAAGGGGGGAAAATGTGATGTCCAAGGACAGATCAGAAAACCAGAGACAGGCCCAAGAGAGGAGCAGGTAAGGCTGGGCCAGAGCCAGAGCACAGCGGGGAGGGCGCTGCCTTGCACACGGCCGACCCAGGTTCAACCCCCGGCCTTCCAGTATGGTCCCCAAGCACCAGGAGTGATGCCGGAGGACAGAGCCAGGGGGACGCCCTGAGCACTGCTGGGTGTGGCCCCCAAACGGGAAGAGAATTTAAAAAGCATCAGTTAAGGCACCTGCATCGGATTCCACTAACCAGGCTGGCACCCCCGGCAGCACACATGGTCCCCAAGCACCACTAAGGGTCACTCCTGACCACTGCGAATGAGGCCCCCAAAACTGGGGTGTTAGAGAGCGCACAGGGTTCAAGGCCTGCACACAGTCAACCCTGTGTAAGGGCCCCATGCCCCACCCAAGAGTGATCCCTGGGCATCGCCCTCCCCGCACAAAACAAAAGCCAAGTTCACTGGGCTCTAGCGACCCTCACAGCCCCAACACAAAGCGCCTGCAAGGAGCCTGGTTTCTCGAGAGGGAATGCAGGAAGAGGAGAGGATGAGGGCTTGGCCACGTGGGACCGTGGCACCGTTCCGCGTCAGACTAAAGACAGGGAGCAGGGACTGGACTGATACTACAGCTGGGAGGGCGTTTGCCTTGCATGCAGCCAACCCGGGTTCGATTCCCGGCATTCCATATGGTCCCCGGAGCACCACCAGGAGCTAATTCCTGAGTGTAGAGCCAGGAGGAACCCCTGTGCATTGCCAGGTGTGACCCAAAAATAAAGAAGTCAGGGAGCAAAGCACCCCCCGCCCCCAAGATGCTCGGAGCCCGCATGGCTTGTGCCTACAGATCTGGTGACAACTTGAGGAAAGCCGGTGGCAGAAGCCACACCTCACTAGTTGCTAAGTGGACCCCACCCCCTTGGCAGGAAGCCCCCGGCTGCAATCAGGCCCCTTTCTGTTCTGAGTATCGAACAAGGGGTCTGGCACGAGCTAGACCCAGCCAAGGGTCACCGGACAGGAGACCAGCTTCTGAGTCAGGGCACCCCACACTGAGTCTTCACACTGCAAAAACCTTTGGCTGTCTGCTTCCTGTCCTCAGTGGGGCCCCCTGCTCCCACCCCTGCCCTCCCTAAAGTGGCCCTTGCATGTCCCCGGGGGGTACACACCCCCCTCGTGGAACTGGGGCTTACCCAGGTCCTACCATCGAGTTCGAGTTCCACAGGGTAAGTTCCACGGGACTCAACAGTGGCTCTCGGAACCCCAGTCGGAGACACACACTCAAAGGCCAGGGCTGAGGACCTGCCTCTGTCCCCCACCCCCAAATCCAGGTCCCCCAGGCACCCCCTGCGGGGCCCAGCAGGGACCCAAGTACCTCTCCATGCCGTCTCCAATCAGATCCTCTCCCTCCTCATCCTCCTCGTCCAGGGGGCCCTCGGTGCCCAGCAGGCCCTCAGACTCATCCTCAAAGGGTGGAAGGTCCCGGCCGGGGCTGGAGGTGAGGGCGTCGGCACGCCGGGAGCTCCTGCCCGGGCTGGAGGTGAGGGGGTCATTGCTGCGCCGGCGCCGCCGCTGGGCCGGGCTGGATGCTGTGCCCAAGGACTCGGATGATTCCTGCAGAGGGAAGGGGGCGGGGAGGGGAGACTGAGCAAATCGCGGATCGAGGCATAGGCAGGGGTGGACACACACCATGGTGGGGTGTTGGTCTCGTTTAAGGGACACCCAGGTACACTGCTGGCACCGCGTATGGGCCCAGAAGTGGGAACCTTCTCCAGCCAATGGCCCACTCCACTGGACCTCCAGAGGCTCAGCCTGAATGCTAGCCCCAGGCTTTTCTGTGTCTCAGCAAGCGGTGACCAGATCGATAGCAAGGGAGCAGCGTGCCCCTGGCCTTGCTGCCCTCTCTGGCCACAGCTCCCGGGGGTGGCACTCACTGACCAGCTCTCGATCTATTCTGCCCGCCCCTGGGGGCACTGTGATAACTAGCTAGGACACAGAGGGACCCAAGATAAAGACCCAGAATCCAAATACCATGAGTGCGTGTGTGTGCGTGTGTGTGCGCGCGCGTGTGTCCCAAAGACAGAGAAAAGGAACCCAAATACCACTGTGTGTGTATGTATGTGTGTGTGTGTGAGACCCAAAGACAGAGACCTGGAATCCAAATACCAGTGTGTATGTGTGTGTGTGTGTCACAAAGATAGAAATCCGAAACCCAAATACCAAAGTGTGTGTGTGACCCAAAGACAGAGACCCGGAACCCAAATACCACAGTGTGTGTGTGGTTGTGTGTGTGTGTGTGCGTGTATGTGTGGTGTCAGAGACAAGAAAAAAAATAGGACCCTGAAAATACAGCAGTGAAAAGAATCCTGGGGTCGGGGAGACAGCTCCGATGCAGGAGCCTGGGGGCTCCCTCACCGTCGGGGTTCCCAGCACAGCCTCTAAGGTCCAAAAGCAAAAGAGAAAATTTGAATAATAATAATAAAAAAAATAGTGCAGGGTGGGCTGGGAATATATGTCGCCAGTGGGCGCACTTGCCACCAGTGTGATGCCCCCAGGTTCCAGCCGCTGGGAGGCACAGAGGATAAAGGGAGAGAAAAATACGTAAGCGCCCGGAGGTGCATGGGCCCTTTTCCTGTCTCTGGTAGACAGACCCTCCCCCCTCAGCGCCAGACCCAGCGCCCTAAAACCATATACACTGGGTGTTAACCGCTGCAGGTGTGTGTGTGGGGGGAGGGGGGCCTGGGCAGGGCTCCACTGTCCGAGCCACAGCCCAGGTCAGTGTGCAGCCAGGACTCAAGGGTGCGGGGGGTGGGGGGGTCTGCAGACCCACAGAGGGAGGAAAAGTCAGCTTCAAAACGAAATACGGAAGCTGGAGCAATAGCACAGCGGGTAGGGCGTTTGCCTTGCACGCGGCCGACCCGGGTTCGATTCCCAGCATCCCATAGTGTCCTCGAGCCAGGGGTAATTCCTGAGTGCAGAGCCAGGAGGAACCCCTGTGCATGGCCAGGTGTGACCCCAAAAAGAAAAAAAAAAAACCGAAATACGGCGGCGGGGGTAAAGTGGCAAGTTTCGCCCCGCACCCCTGTCCAGTCGCGTCCACCGCACCCCCCGCCCGGCCCCGCAGCCCTCCCGGCCCCGCCCGCGCGTGCAGACCCCACTCACCGCCATGGCCACGCCGCGCTCCGCTCCGCTCCCGCAACAACCAGTTTTCGCGCGAAAACCGGCCCACGTGACCCGCGCGAGCCCGGGAAGCTTCCGAGGGCGGGCGGCGTCGTGGCGTCACGGGGCGGGGCGGGCCCCAGCGAGGCCACGCCCTCCCGCTCGGCGGCCCCGCCCACGCGCCGCGGCTGCGCGCCTCCGGGTACAGCTGAGCTGCCTTAGAGGCGGTGGCTGTGGACAGGCACCAGCGCCACCTGCCGGCTGCGCGGCCGCGGTCACGCTGAGACTTATGGGCAGATAGGGAAACTGAGGCCTGGCATTCTTCCAGCCCTAGGAGCTGACAATCTCCTCCGCTCCGAACGCACTTGAGGCTCTCCCAAGCCCCGAGCGTTCCCCCGGGTGGAGGAAAACTGCCTCTGACTTCTAGGGAGCCTTGCCTGGCGGAGGGAGCCGAGACTGGGGAAGAATGTTCTAGATAGAACATCATTTGTTTGTTTGGGTTTGGGGGCCACGCCCGCCATGGCTCCGGGCTTATTCCTGTGTCCTGCATTCAGGTGCTCGAGGGACCATATGGGATCAACCTGCATCAGCTGCGCAAGGCAAACTCCCCACCCAGGGTCCTTCCCACTGTTCTATTGCTCCAGCCCCAAGAGAGACCCGCGTTTGTAAAGGTATAGTGAGCAGGCCGAGCAAGGCAATCCTTTTCTTCCTTCCTTCCTTTCCTTTCTTCTTTCTTTTTTCTTTTTAAGGGGGTACTCAGCAGTACTCAGGGCTTACTCCTGGCTCTGCACTCAGGGGTCACCCCTGGTGGGGCTCGGGCACCCTATGGGATGTTTGGGATCAAAGCTGGGTCTGCTGCATGCAAGGTAAGTGCCCTCCCCGCTGCACAATCTCTCGAACCCCATCAAGTCTGCGGTTCTTAAACTGCTTGTGTTGATCAGAGCGGGACAAGGCTAAGTTGGAAACCCAGGGAAACAGAGACCCCCTGGGTCTAGCTAGGAAACTTGAACTCTGCCCTGCACGGTTCAGCAGGGTGAGACCAGTACCAGTGGGTCTTCGGGGAATCCATCCCACATTGTCACCAAGTTGGTGGCGGTTGTGGCTTTTCCTGCCTTACAGATGGGCTGTTCCCTGGGGCGGTTTGTTCTGCTTCATCAGATGGGAAACAGGCATCTGGGAATGGACCCCAGGGTCATGGCAGGACGTGTGTGTGTGGGGGGGGGGATGAGGACCGGAACCCCTAGGATGAGCAGTCATATGGGTCTTGGGGACGGAGGACAGCCAAAGACCGTCCCAGGAGGACCCCGCAAAGGGCGACTCTGGTTTAGACAAGTGGATGGTGGAGAGAGATGAAGGAAGAAGCCAAGTCTGGGGCAAAGAGGCTGAGTTTCTCCCTGGCTGCAGAGGGAATGCGGGCTGTCAGTGTAGAATTCCCCAGGAAGAGTTGCCTAATTCAGAGAGATCACAGCAAGAAGGTGGCCCCAGCCTGAGGCTAAGAAACACCAACAATGGCCAGATAAGAACTAGGTCCCGTGTGATGGTGAGAGAGACGGGGTGGTTTTGGAATTTGCCTTCCTTTCCTTGGGTGGCGTGAGCACTCATCAATGAACATTCCTCCTGCCGTTTGGTGGGGGAATCGGGGCGCTGTCCAGCTGGGCCCAGGCCCTGGAGTCCCCTCCACAGCCTTTCCCAAGGGTGGCGAGCCCCCATGGGTGTCTTTTGGTATCTGCCGCCCTCTGGAGCCGGGCTGTGGCTTGTGCCTTCAAGGACAGCTAACAGATTTGCAGGATGGCATCTCAGCAGGACGCCAGGGCTGCTCTCTGCAACGCTGGTGACCAGAACCTTCGGAACTACATGATGACCGAGGGCAGGACAGTTACCAGAGCCTGGGGCCTGACCCTGGATGTCACCTATGGGTCCCTGAGTAGTTCCTTGCAGGCTGCTTTCATTCTCTGTTTCTGTTCTCCTTGGGGGCCACACCCAGTGCTGTTCAAAGGCAGCTCGTGCCTCAGTGCTGGGGCACCATGCGGGTGGGAGATTGAAGCCCAGAGCCCGGCTCCAGCCCTTGGAGCTATTTCCCCAGTCCTGTGGTTTTATTGGATTGGGTGCCCTGTGGTGCTCAGGAACCATCTGCAGTGTGGAGGTCAACCTGGGTGGATCACATGCAAGGCAAGTACTTTAATCCCTGTATTGTCTCTCTGGATCTTCGGAGCAGGCTTTGTTGTTGTTTGTTTGTTTTTTACTTCATTTGTTTTGGGTTTTGGCCGCAGTTTCAGTGCTGGGGGCTACTCCTGGCTCTGTGCTAAGGGGTCACTCCTGGCTGATTGAACTGGGGTCAGCTGCATGCAAGGCAAGTGCCTTACCTCCTGGACTACTTTTAAGGCCAGACTGACGAATTAAAGGACATGGTACTCCCGCACCCCACCTGCCACCCCCTCCTGGCCACCCTGTCTCTCCCTTTGCTTTAGGACACCTGGGGTAGCAATGCCAAATGGCAGAATTGGGTACTAGTAACTGCCACCCACCTCCTGAGAGTTGGGACTGTCCCCAGAGCATCAGACTGAAGCGAAGCTGGAGTGGGTCAAAGATGCTCTTTCCTGGCACGGGGCAGAAGGGAATTCCCCTGCCCGCAAGAGCTTGGAACTGTTCCAAGTCTGATTTTTTTTTTCCCCCTCCATTAGATGTGAGCCAGGGTAATTCCTTAAGGAATGTCTGACCTGCTTCCCAAAGAAAGCCCCGCGGGCAGCAGGCATGGGCGTTTGTGGTTGGGTAAAAACAGCCCCATAGCGAGAGAGAGCAAGGGAAGTCGGGAAGTCTCGGATCAAACCAGTCCCCAAGTGTCCCAAGGCCATTCCTGCCTCCCCCCCCCCCCCCCCCCATTAGAGCCCAACTGGAAGGTCACCGTGTTATCCCAGGGTGCGGATCATGGGATGTTTATGCTAAGTGGGTGTCCAGAATTTGTGCCAGGCACTGAGTTGGCCTCAGGACATTCCAGGGGTGAGGACAAGCCGGGTTCTGTGCTCACAGCACGAGCCTTCTAGTTGGTGGACGGGCTCATGGGAAAGTAGGATGCCAGGGAATGAATGTCATCTCGCTGGAGCGACCGCTGTTGGTGGGACATAAAGGGGCATTATGGGACAGGCTGAGGGACTCCTTTGGTCTACCCAGAGGCTGGCCCTGGCAGGAACAAGAAACAGAAAGTGGCCAGGCTGTCGCTGCAGCACTCTTGGGGGGAGGGGAGGGGAGGGGAGGTACTGGGCAATCAGGGAAGCCTTCTAGGGGGAGGCTGTCTTTCCTGATGAAGTTGGAGACAGAGGAGAGCATTTCACACATCTCGATGCCGGCGTCCTGGCTTTGTCACTTCCTAGTCGTAGTGCGGCTCAGGGGCGGGTGTCAGCCCCCAGTTTTCCCTCCCCCTGTAGAACTGCGCTAATAATAACCGCCCTGCAGGGTGCTTGCGGCTCCCACCCCGGGATGCTCAATAAAACGCCCCGGCGCTTTGATCGCGGCAGTGCACGCAGCGTCCTTCCTGGCTAGGGGATGTCCCTCATCCTTCTCTCCTCCAACCAGGGGACCAGAGGTCAGCGGCAGGACGGGCGGCCACTGCAGGGGCGCCCCCCGAGCAGCTCGCAGGGAAGCGCTGCGGACGCTTCTCCGCGGAGCCTGGGGGTGGAGGAGCGCCGGAGGGAGTCGGCGGGGGCCGGCTGGCAGCTGCTGACCCTGGCGGGCGCGCGAGTGCCCACGGCTGGCCGCGTCCTAAGCGCGGGGATCCCAGGTCCCGACAGTCTTCCGGGTGACCAGCTCGGCCGCTGCCCGGAGGCGCGCCTGTGACTTTAAGAGGCCAGAGTGTCGCCCCGCCCCCTAGGGCGCTGATTGGCTCCTCTCGCGGCATGCGCCGGGTTTTCCCAGCGGAACTCCATTTCTATTGGCTACTGGGCGGGCCGGGGGTGTTACCAGTAGGGACCGGGGCTATTTTCGCAGTTTGGGCTGGACGAAAAGGACGCTCCTGCCTTCCGGGTCGGCGCTGCCGGAAGGGACCGCGCGGGGTCCAGCGCGCCGCTGCGGCCGGACCAGCTGACCGCGGCCGGCCTCTCCCGCCGACCCCCGCACTGCCCACGGCGCCGAGCGGCCCCGGCTCCTGCTCGACGCTCCCCGGCGCGGCCGCCTGCGCTGGGCCCCCAGGCCGGAGTCCCGTGGCCTGGACTCGGCCCAGCACCCCCGGCGGCGGCGGATGAGCGGCCCGGGGGCCCGCAGGTAAGCGGGGGACCCCACTGACCCGACCCCCCCGCTGCTGCTGGCGAGGGGGCCCCGTTCCCGCGGGGGCCCAGTAGGTCCTGGTGGGGGTCTCCCCGCGGAGGGGACACGGGGGCCACCGCCGCACCCCGGGGTCACCTCGCCCCCAGCCTGGTGTATGTCGGGGTTCACCAGCTACAACTTGGGGTGGGGGGTGCGGTGCAGATGCGGCCCCGGCCCCGTGTCGGACAGGCCCGCCTGCCCCATCCCCCGGGGAGTGACCCCTTTCTGCTCAGGGACACCCTTGGGTGGCCAGGGGCTGCCCGCAGGAGGGAGCCGGTAATGGGGCGGGCCACCAGGGGGTGGGGGTCGAGCTGTCCATGGACCCCTGGCCGGGGGGGGGGGGCGGGGGGGGAGGGGGGCGGTTAGGCCTGGAGACTCGGGACCGTGTCCCCTCCTGCAGGACCCGTCCCCTCCTGCAGGCGGGGGACAGGTCCAGCCAGCAGCCTGGCCAGTGGCCGGGGAGCTGTGTAGCTGCCAGCCGGACACCCAGCTTGGCTGTCCCCGACCTCCAAGGCTCTGCCGCACTGGCCCGCGTGATGGATGGAGGATTGATTCTTCACATCCAGCACATACTGTGTCCACGGGAGGGGGGTAGGGCTAGCCCCACGGAGCACTTGAATGCCACCTCCAGGGCGAGGGCCACTTTGTAGGGTGGTGCAAAGTGAAGCTGGCTGGAGAGATAGCCTTGGAGGGCCCCTCGGAGGAGGTGGCCTGGCAGCTGAGACTCTTAAAAGGGCTTCCCGGAGGAGGTCACCTGATAGCTTAGACGCTGGAGGACTTCTCTGAGGAGGTGGCCTGAGAGCTGAAACTCGGGAGGGCTTCTCTAAGGAGGTGGCTGACAGCTGAGGCTCTGGAGGGCTTCTCTGAGGAGGAGGGGGCCGGGGGTGGGGGGAATGAGCCCGCACAAATGCCCTGTCAGGGGCAGAATTGCTGCAGCTCGAGTCAGAAATGAAGTTGGGGCAGCAGGCAGGGGCCGGCCAGGGTGACTCCCCCTCCCCCCTGACCCTCCAGCTGAAAGGGGAAGAGACTGTGTGCTGGGCACTCGTCTTCATCCTGTTGTGCTCCAGGACGCCAGAAGTCCCCGCCCTGCCTGGGGCTGGCGCTGGGACAGCCTGGAGACTCCCTCTGTCCCTGCGTCCACCCCAGTGGGCTCGGGTCAGCCCCCCTTGGCCAGAGGAGTGATGCGGACAAGCCCCTGTCCAGTGCTCCCAGCCGCAGGCTCGGCCGGCCCCTGCGTGCCCAGATCTGGCGGCGTGCCCCGTGGGCCGACCAGCCCGGCCACGGAAGGACGAGGTGGCGGCCGGAGCCGGGTGGGGACATGCCTCTGGAATGTGGGTGAGGTCAGGTGGAGGGAGCACCCGCCTGGGCCCTGTGGTGCCGGGCCCTGGGCTGGCACCCGGCACTCTGCAGCCCCAGACTCCCTGACCTTGCTGGGGTCCCTGCATCCTGCTGCCTGAAGGGACCGCGTACTGCCCTGGAGGCAGGAGGTCGTTGTGGGCAGTGCCCTCACCCCGCAGATGCCCCTCGTCCCGGGAGCGGTGAGCTTGTTGTGCCCTGCGTCCCCCCTGATAGACGCTGGTGACTGCATCTTCTTGGGAGTCTGTGCTATCTTGGGCTTGGACGCCGCGGCTCCCGCGGCTCTGACAGGCAGCTCGGGTCCGGCGAGGCGGCAGAGCAGCGCCACCACCTGGGCGTGGGTGGGGATGCAGCTCCCCCACCCCCCACTGCGACAGTGCGGCTGGAAAACTGAACCCCAGAGCCGGGAGCTGGGTGAGGGGCCGGCGGGTGCCCCAGGCCCGGCGCGCTCCTGTGTGACTTTTGCAGCTGCTGGGTTAAGCCTCACAGCCGTCTTGGTGGGTAGGAACACCCACCCGCCCCTTTGTGACACTCCAGAGATGGGAAATGACACACCAGCGATCACAGCGTGCAGTGCGGCCAGTGGGGGGTGGTCCCCCAGCTCTGCCCAGCCCCAGTTATTGTTGTTCAATTGATAAATGAGGGTTAATCGCCTGAAGCCAGCCTGAGTGGGAATGGGCGGGGAGGAGGAGTGGGTTCGATGCTCTCACTGAAAAGTCTCGGCGGGCAGACCAGCTTCAGGTGCGGCTGGATCCAGGCGCTCCCATGCAGCTCTGGGTCCTTCGGTCCCTCCGCGCCCCCTTCCTGGGTGAGATTTCTCCTCCTCCTCTGCCTCTCCGCATGCGGAGGGTCCAGCTGATGTAGCTCAGATGCCAGTTCTGCCCTTAGCAGCGAGTGTGTGGCTGTTTGGGAAGTCCTGGCTGACCGGGGAAGGGTGGAGCGTCCCGCTCGGCCAGGCTGAGGTCCCACGCACCTTCTCCCTGGGTGAGCTGTCCTTGAACCTCGCGGGTGGAGGCCGAGGAGCTGGGCTTGTCTGTCGGGGAAAGCCTAACCAAGAGGGCGGCTCCTCCGCCAGCCTTCCCGCAGTTCCTGGAGCCTCCGTCTGGGGCCAGGGGTTTGCGCCACGGCAGGAGAGGGGAGCGGGACAGAGGGATTCCAGGGTTCCGCGGTCTTGTTTGGGGGGACGCGCACACCCCGCAGTGCTCAGTGCTGACTCCTGGCTCTCCGCTCAGGGATCACTCACGGCGGTGCGTTGGGGACCCCGTGGGTGGTGGGAATCGAACCCAGGCCAACCCTTGTCCTGTGGCTCATGCCCTGCGCCCCCCCCCCCCCCCCCCCGCTCCCCTCACCCCAGTCCAGCAGTCTTGAAGGGGGCCCAGGTGTCTGCAGGGTGCTGAGCCAGGTTCTTCCTGTGGGTGCAGGGCGCACAACCGTCCAGCAGGGGGAGCCGCTCTTGAGTGCGTCTCAAGGGGTCTTCCTTGGTCCCTGCCCTGGCCCAGCAGGTCGGTGTTCACTGGAGTGGGCTGGCAGGGGGTGGCGTGGTGGGGGCGTTCCGAGGGGGGCAGGCCCATTAGCGCAACATACCAGGCAGCCCAGGGCCATAATCACAGAACCACCTCGTCCCCCAAGTCAAGTCTCTGCATCAACTGGGAGGTCGCCCCCAAACCCTGCCGAGGGTCTCGGGGTGGGGACCCCAGAACACACCAGCACCTTGGGAGCATGGAATGGGCGTCTGGTGGGGGGACACCATGGTGCAGACCCCCGTGCCGCTTGGGGTTGGCATAGTCCCCCTTCCCGCACACCTGCCCCGCACGTCTGTCCCTGGTCTGCCGGCCTCAGATCTTCCTGGCTGATCCCCAGGACTTGTTATCTGCCCACACCCCGCTCTGCTGCCCTCAGTGCTGAGACCTTTATTACTGGGCAGGAGGAGGGGCCGCACCTGGACTGTGCTCAGGGTCACTCCTGGTGGTCTCGGGGATCACATGTGGTGCCGGGGGTCAAACTGGCATTGCCCACATCAGGACAAGTGCCTCACCCCCGTGCTCGCTCTGTCCTTCTGGGCCGACTCCGGACTGTCCACACTCGGGTGGACCCACGGGCACCTGGACAGAGAGCCCCTCCTGGGCCCCCGGGGCTCCCTGCAGCCCTCCTCCTGTGTGACCGTGGTCACTACGATGTCCTGCTCTGTCCTGC